>NC_033802.1:39896819-40065731 GCF_001876935.1 Asparagus officinalis | reverse complement strand
CTATTTGGGAAAGACTAGGCTAGAACTAGCTCCAGTTTCTGAAGAGAAAAAAGAGCATCTAAACTGGTTCTTTGTTGGACCACCCTCTCCTTGATTTAACTCTAAATTGGTTTAGGGTAAGGGTCAAAATTGATTTTGATCCAGTTTTTCATAGTTGCCAAACACACCCCAAGAGTCTAACATGAGAGGATGATATTTGTTTGCATTTTACTAGCATTAAGTTTTTGTTCGCTGTAGATTAATTTTACAGTTAGGATTAAAGTTAGAAGTAGAATTATATCAAAGATGATTAACTATTAGAGCTTGGATTATAACAATAAAATGTTAATAGTTAGTAATCTTTGTTATAACATTAACCATAACAAGGATTTATACATGAAGATCATCTTAACTTTTATCTAAATTAACCATAATATGGAGTTATAACATTTGTTATTGTAGGCAATAAAAATTACCGTTATGCCAAAATTGAGAAGTTCGCCTGCAAGACTTCGCCTACATGCTCAAGATCGCAAGAACAAAGCCCATTTGGCTTGTTCGCCTGCATCAAACAAGCTAAGTCAAGTTCGCCTGAATGCTTGACTTCGTAGGCGAAGCGAAGTTTGCCTACGCAGTGGACTTCACCCAGAAAGAACTGAGCTCGCCTGAATGTTCAGTTCGCCAGCTTGCAAATTAGCTCGCTTGAATGCTTAGTTCGCTCGCACGAACTAAGCTCGCCTGCAGGAGGTTCGTATGCATGAAACAAGCTCGCCAACAGGGTCTAAGCTTGCTTGAACGCTTCTGAGGTTCGCCTAACAACCTCCGTTGTTCGCCTAGCTCGCCTACAAGCTTGCATGAGCGTTTAACTCACTCGTAAGCTCACCTAGTTCACCTGATAGCTTGCTTGAGCAGTTAAAACCACTTATTTGAATTGTTGGATTGGTTACGCCCACTTCCCACAATCCAAGGGGTTGGTTACAACCGATGCTCTCTATAAAAAGCCACATTCGGCTACAAAGAAGAGGGGGAGATTTTGACATCGGAGATCTTGGAATTTGGCTCTCATGATCTTGGATTAATCTCAATCTTGAGATCTAATTCTCAGCTCTTTGCAAGCTCTTGCATTTTGGCCTTTTGAGATCGAAATCTCTTTGGCATTCGGTCTTTCTGGGTAATAAAAAGAACCGAATTTTGCCTATTTTGAGCATTCGTCTTGATTCCAAGCTTGGATATCTGAACTCAATCAACATGACTTCTACCATGCGCTGAAGTTCATCCATAATTTCGATTGAATCGTCCAAGAGAAGCAAACTCGATGCAAGCATCGAGAGAGGCATCCTATCGCTACCAAAAACCTATGTTAAACAAGAAGAGATCAAACCAACTCTCTTCGCTTCTGTGTAAAAGTGATTTTTAATTTGTAATCCGATTTTAATTAATACAAATCTTTAAGATCAACTTTACGTCCAACAAATGATGGAGACCACAGCGGGAGAAACCATTACTTCCAACGAAATGGTGGTGGCGTTATTCGATGAAATTGCAACGGGACGACTGTTGAGTCCCTCGTAATCGAGTTCGACTAGGCTAAGTATGAGGAGTACTTTGTTAAACCCTAGAAGGGAGGTGATTAGGGTCTTATGCTAATCTAATCCTGATTAAATACCAATTAAAATAATATTGATTAGTTTGTTCTTGCTAGAATTATATGATATGGATATGAACAAGAATGATATGAATAAGCACAAAAAAATATACGCTAAGCAAAACACAAACACACGATATGTTTACGAGGTTTGGTCACCACGACCTACGTCCCCGCTCCTCAGCTCGAGGAGATCTCTACTATCACAATCCGGTTTGGAAGCCGGAACTTCTACACGCCCGGTTTACAAGTTTACCAAAAACTCTCACACAACAAACACTCTGCAATCACACTTTACACACTAAGTGTAGGAACCTAGCCCGTGTCCTCCTCCTCAAGTACTCGGATACAACCTTTCCCTAGGTTCGTCAACCAACGCCACTCCTATTAGATTCGACCCCGTCTCACGCCTCACACTTCTCTCGGTGTACAAGTGTATTACAAATGATACTCACAATAATGGTTAAATACAATGCTTTGTTCTCGATAACAAATGAGAACGCAATGAAGCTCACTCTCACTAAATCACACACCGCTACCTAACAATATATAGTATGAAAATATTATAAGCTTAATACAGTGTGTGTGATATCAGTGAATAGAAAATACACAACTCAATTTAAATATAGCTAAGTTATGAAAATGAATCAATAAGCTATATAGAAAGGAGTTTAGAAAACTTCTCAATAAACAAGAAGAACAGTAGATGATGATGAGGATATGATCCTCAGTTGGAATTGAAAGCCTCTTCTTGTTGTAGAAAACTTCTTTTAAGACAGACAACTAAAATCAGCTTAAACAGCTCTTAAACACCTCTTAATCTTTTGTTAAAAACTCATTGTAAAACAAAGTCTTTGTTGATTGAAAGACGACAGCAATGGGGTATTTATACTCACTCAAGATATCAGCCAAAACAACCTTGAAAAGACCAAAATATCCCCAGAGAATCAAATCAGAATATAGCTGTTGGAATACAATGATGAGTTCAGCGGTCGACCGTGAGAAACTGGCGGGCGACCGCGAAGCACAAAATACAGTACAAACAGCTTTGAAACACTGGCGGTCGACCGTGGCGATCGACCGTGAAAATCTCTGGATTGAGCCACGGTCGACCCTCATGGTCGACCGCGATCTAATAAAAAGTATATTATGAAAATTAACTACTGGCGGTCGACCGTGGCGGTCGACCGGGTCGACCGTGACGGTCGACCAAAAACTGATACATGTCAAAATATAGGTTTTGGGCTGATTTCAAAAATACGTTAAAAGTATCAAATCAATTCCAAAAATAGTAAAACTTTGGGAAAAGTTTCTAAATGATAAAATAAACATGTTTGAAAAGGAATTTTTGGAAATGTAATTTTCGTTTGTGAAAACTCACTGTTTTTGAAAAGTGTTCAGAAAACCTGTATTTTGTGAACATGAAAATTGAACTATGACTTGCAAACATGTATATATATATCATGTATATATTATATATATATAATAAAGTATGAAAGAGATGTAAACATGAAATAAAAGCTATAGTAATAAAGTTTGATAAAAATCACTTGTATGATATAAAAAGTCAAACTTGTGTTGTGTTTACATATTGAGCTTAAATATAATCATACGATATATGTAAGCAAACAATCTTATACCTAGGTGAATGCACACACATTAACTTGAATCTTTAACTCTTGATTGTCGTGTATTGAAATCCTGTAAAGAGAAAATCAAACCACAAAAACTAGAAGATATATTACCTATAAATTGTTTGACAAATCATCATCAAAACCATAGGGCCAATAATCTTCCTCTTTTTTATGATGATAAACAATTTATTTAATGATATGAAATTCATATGAATAAATCAAATAGATTATGTAGTTACATGTGAATAAACCATATATGAATAAACTACATAAAGGGAAAAAATACATATCTTTCCATCAACATGAATAAGCCAATGAATTAAACCAATAAATTAAACCAATAATATGTAGTTTTTCTCCCCCTTTGACAATATCAAAAAGGGAAATAAAATAAAATAGGAGCAACGCTCCTCCTGCATTCATGCATAGATTGAATAATCAATACTCCCCCTGTCAATTTGCATAAATGAATAACAAATAACAAGAAGAATATATGTGGGAGCTACACATCCATAACCATCCATAAACATCATAAACATCCATAATCATCATAAACATCCATAACTATTTTAACAAGCTACTAAAATCATAAACATAAAAACCAATTTTTTAACACAAATAGCATCCTTAACAGCCTGTTTTCACAATACATTGTTCAGAGGATCTAAAAACCATAAAAAGATAGTCATAAGCTATCATAACTACAATAAACAGAAATAGTTCCATAAGCCACAAAGTTTTCAACCACAAACCATAAAGTTATTACAACTTCAAAATAAAAGATAAATATCCAATTTAATTTCCACAAAAACATAAATCCATAGCATCAAATATCAATCACCACCATCATCCGATACAGAGCCGGAGCCAGATCCAGAACCAAAGCCAGAAATAGATCCTTCTTCAGAGTCCTCTTCAGAACCAGTGTCAGAGCTGGAAGAGGGATCCGGAATCCTAAGAGACTGACGCTGATAGCTAAGAAGAGTCCTAATATCCTTCTGAATACTTGAGACCTGAGTCTCAAGATGATCCAGTCGGTCAAAAACCTCAGAAGCTGAGATAGAGGAAGCTCTAGACCGAGAACGGGAAGATGATGGTTTTGTAGGATCAGATAAGGAGTCTGAAATTTGCATTCGGGAGAGAGAGACTCTATCAAAATATTCTTTACTAGGATCAATTTTGGGTTCATGAGATAGAGCAACACCGAAGTGTTGTAGAATAAGAGTGATGAAGCAACCAAATGGTAGAAACTTGTAATGCTTACATGCCATGCTTTTAAGGAAAACGTTTGCCCAATTCACTTTTATCTTGGCAAAAATGGCATATACAGCATTGACTTTGTCAGGAGCAAAAACGTTTGCCCAATTCACTTTTATCTTGGCAAAAATGGCATATACAGCATTGACTTTGTCAGGAGCAAAGTGATCAAAGCTACCGGTCTTAGGAATAAGATTTTGAGCAACAATACGTGCGATGATTTTGGCAGTAGGATTAAATGATTTGTTGTTCATAGGATAGGAGCAACCGGGCTTAAACATAATATCGTTCACATCCTGATCGGTGTGATCAATAGACATAAGCTCAATGTCACTTGACGGGATCTTAAGGATTCCCGCAAGCTCGTCAGCAAAAAAAGTTATTTGAATATTCTTAACAGATGTACTGATGGTTTGGAGACCATCAGCTGAAGATGAAACAGATAGGTTTGCATAGAATAGATAAACAAGAAATGGATAACAAGGAACCTTACGTTCCACATCTAACAAATCATGCAAACCAACAGCAGATAGAATTTCATGAATATTATAGATGACTAATTCCTCATATTTGATATACCTACTAGGTAGAATTTTCAACTTACAAAGTTTCCTATATTTCTTAACTAGGGGTTTGAACAGTAGAAAATCCTCATAGTTAGAGGCAATAGATGATGAGGAATCAATATCTTGCTTAGATTTCTTTCTAGGAGGCATTATAACAAGATAGGATCAACGATAGGATATGACAGATGATATCTTGCTTAGATTTCTTTCTAGGAGGCATTATAACAAGATAGGATCAACGATAGGATATGACAGATGAAATAGAAACCCTAGAATTGAAGATAGGATCAACGATAGGATATGACAGATGAAATAGAAACCCTAGAATTGATAATAGAAACCCTAGAATAGAAATAGAACACAAGAATGAGAGAGGAGAGATTACCCAACAAGTTTCCCAAATAAGACTGAAGAATAGGTGATCCGCGGTCAATCGACGACGAGAGTGACAGGCGACCGTGGGGAAAATCTGATTTTTGGGGAAAATTTTCGAAATGAGGGAAAATGAAAGGGTCGGGTCTTAGAGAAGAAGAAGGAACGACTAGGATCAGTTCAAAAATAAGATCAAAGGTGGTGAGTGAATCGGGTTTAGAAAAGTAGCCAAATAAAAACTGAAACCCGATAACAAAATAAAACCGAAACTGTAAAATTCCCTCGCGGTCGACCGTGACGGTCGGCCGCGAAAATCACAGAAACTTTTACGACCGTGGCGGTCGACCACGAGAAAAATAAAGGTAAAATCGTTGTAAAATTTGGATTTTTGTGAAAATTTTCATTTTGGACCTTAATAAAAATTGTTTTATCAGATATATATTTATGTTAAAAGCTTTTAGCTATTAAATCATGAAAATATTTTATTTTAGCTTAATAAAAAAGAAAAATCAACATTTAAAAAGCTTTTAGCTATTAAATCATGAAAATATTTTATTTTAGCTTAATAAAAAAGAAAAATCAACATTTAAGCTCAAAAACCAATTATTCAAAAAACAAAATTTTATTTTAGCTTAATAAAAAAGAAAAATCAACATTTAAGCTCAAAAACCAATTATTCAAAAAACAAAGCACAAATTTGAAATAAATCTCAGTTTGGTACCCAAATCATTTTGGTACCAATAATATTTGAGACATGACCCATATCATGTAAATCCAAGGCCCTAGGGTTATGAACCCGCTTGGGCGTATTTTGTGCATCGATATGATCAAAACAAAAATCATAAACATGACCCATGCGATTGTAATTTGTGCAATGTAAGGGTTTGAATGGTTTGCGTTGACCGAAATGATGTGCACGTGGTTCATTTGCAAAAATAGATTTTTCTTTGTAATTGTTTTGCAAACGAGAATTTTTTTCAAATCAAAACAAAACATGGCCAAATGACCAAAACGATCATAATAATCACATTTGTACACATTAGCATGTTTATGATTTACACTATGTGTGTGTACATGTGTCTGTGATGAAGAAGCTTGATGGGATGCACAATCATGAATAGGCTTATCAATCTTTTGTGCATTATGATAAAATTGGGCTAAATGGCCTTTAAGACCGTATATAGAATATTTGTGGATTTTGTCATACATGTGTGCATAGTGAATAGGTTTCTTAGAAGAATTAACATTGAACTTTGCACACAAGTCCATAAGCTTTTTGTTATTAGCAATACACGTGTTTAGTGTTGAATCTAAGGTAGATATACGTTTTCTCATTTGATTCAACTCATCATTGTGCATACAAACATTGCTACTAGAAGTAGGATAAACATGATTGGTTTTCTTAGATTTTAATTTATCTACTTCTAACATGGCATCACATTTTTCATGAAGCAAACTAGCATTTTTAATCTCAAATTTTCATTGCATTCTTTAAGAATTATATTTTTATTTGCAATGAAATTAAACTTAGTGACTAGTGTTTCATGAGTGGATTTTATATTCACATACTTACTTTTTACATCAATATAGCAATTGTGTAATTTTTCAAACTCAAGAGCAAGCTCATCAAAAGTAATAACATCATCGTTGTCAAGCTCGCATACCTCACTAGGGTTATCACCTAGTGGGAGTGTACATGAAGATGAGGCTTCTTTAGAACTCAAAGCGGGATTTTCCAATGCTTGTTGAATAGCTTCCAAGTCCCCTTGATGTGCTTCAATAAATTTTCATAAGGTGTAAGCACTATCAAAATGAGCAAATTTGTTAGAAAAAGATGAGTAAAAGGTACTAAGCAAATATTCTAACAAAAGCTTGTTCATATTAAACATTCTTTTATCATCTTTATTCCACTTGGAATTTTCCGAAGTGGGAATAATATAAGCATCCTCAATAATTTCCTATAAATCGAAATGTTTAGATTGAACAAAAAGTTTGAATGTAACACGCCATTGAGCATAGGGAAAAATATCCAAATGAGGAGCAACATTAATAGCATAACCTAAACTAGATGCATCATACATATCCATAATGATTTTATGCAAGAAGCAAATTGCAATCAACACTAGATTAGCATAAAAACGATAACTTGGATCTTTAACTCAAGGCGATTAGACCTTAAATCAAAGAGAACCAAGCTCTGATATAAATTGTTAGACCCTAGAGAGGGGGGAGGGGTGATTAGGGTCTTATGCTAATCTAATTGATGCGGTATAAACATGTACCAAAAATGTTGCAAGTACACAACCGTGTCAAGTTATAGTATAAAGATATCGATCCACGAGGAAGGTGTTTTGTAGGAGAAAATATAAAATCGGTTCTTATGTTGTGTGCGTGACAAATAGGAGTGATGAGTGAATGTGATTGTGGAGAGATAATGAGAGTGAACGTGATAGTGTGTAAATTAATGTTTTTGAGAGTGGATGTGAGTAAAAAATAAATGTGATCAACACGGCAAGAAGGAAGAATGAAAAAAAAATCAAGAAACAAATAAAAAATCAAGAATGAAAAATAAAATTCAAGAATAAAAGAAAATGCAAGAAATTAAAGATGGTGGATTCAATTATAGATATGGGTTATCTAAAATTGAACCCACTTCTTAGAAAAGGATGATTCCCTAGAGGGTTCTAGCCTAAAGGCGAATCAAACAAAATAGAAATAAACAAAAAAAAAAACTAAACCCAAGAGGGTTCTAGCCTCAAGGTGAATAGTGCAAGAAATTAAAATCTAACTATAAAATAAATTATAAAATCTAAACTACAAAATAAATTGCAAGAATTAAATGTAAGAAAATAAATCTACTCTATAAGCATGAAATAAATCTAAGTCAAGAGGGTTCTAGCCTCTTGGCTATTTAACAAGAAAATAAAATCTAACTATAAGCATAGAAATAAATCTAAACTAATAAGCAATAAAAAAGAAATAAAAGAGAAAGAAAAGAAATGCAAACCTCTAAATAATTCTTCATCTCCATATGCCTACATCGATGCTGGCAACGATGCTCTAATAAGAATTCTGACTTCACGGTTGGCTTCGTCTCGTCGAGATAGGCGATTTTCATATATTATATGTTAAATTCCGCCTCCCGGATTAGGAGATATCGTCGTTTCTTTACGGCCAACCATTTTGAATATAATTTCTTTTCATATTGGATTTTTGATTTTCTCCGGCTTCTACAGGCTACTCGGCTTGATTCTGGGCTTTTGGATAATTTAAAAATTGATTTTCCAATGGGCTTCTTTGCTTCATTTCTTCATTTAATCAATGGATTTTTGTTGAGAGATGAGAGTTTGAGATTTATTCTTCATTAATCTGCAATTAAAAGATAAAACAATTATTAGTGGTATATTTATTCATATAAAATAGATAATGAGGGTATAAAATTGTAATAAAATATAATTATCAAATACCCTCATACCTAAACTTTTGCTAGTCCTCTAGCAAAGAAAGAAAAATGAAAGAAAACCTAACCCACTTTCGCAGGAATCGCGGTTGTACTTAGCGCATACAACAAGCCTTTAAACCCCTAGGTTATCCTAGTGGACGAGTAGTAGTCTCGTGAGGGTTTGCAGTGAATATACCCATAAAATTCGGTCATCTTGCTAAATTAACGAAGTTAGTAAATAACTAAATTTACTTGATAATTGAAGCTAGTTATTACTCAAGAAAACATTTTTATATATAACTCTAAGGTATATTTCCTAGAAAATCTTCTCATTATAGCAATACAAAACCAAGCCAAACTTAGAAATTTAATTTAAAAGTTTTGAAAAGAACATGCTAACTCTTTGTTTAAAATAATATTCAAGTTGCTTGATCTAAAATATTTTCCAAAACCATATATACAAATATAACTATGTATAAAACATTTATTAGTATTTTTATTTTTATTTTTTTTTATATTATCTTTAACTCTTTCTTCCTTGGTGATTTTTTTCTACTTTAACGGGCTTTCTAAGCGACCATTTAACGAGTTTTGGGCCAATGGATCCCAACCCAATTGGGCTTAGGTCATTAAATATGAAAATACTCCTTGGGCTTAATTACTCGATCAGCTTAGGCTTTATAAGATAGAATCACCTTGAATTTAAGAGTTTTTTTTCTTTTGGTGCCCATTTTTCGCACTCTTCTTTTTGCAATTTTTTTTATATGTATATGTGTATATATACTGAAAAATATGTAAGTCAAGCGACTTTGAAGAATTATTTTTAACTCTAAGCTAAGCATGTATTCCATTATTTTAAATAAAAAAACTAAGTTAAGGCTTAAGTAAAGTATACTACTTTGAAAATTATTTCTTAAGAACTTTATTTAGAGTTATCATAAAAGGTGAACTTGAGTAAGTAACAGATTTAAAATTCATCAAATAAATCAATTATTACATAACTCTATCAATTTGATAAGTGACGATATTTTTATAATTTTTTTAAGGAAAAGGAAAAAAAGACAAAAATGCAACTAAAAATGTAAAATAAAGAGAAAAAATAACTAATTCCCACCCCCACACCTAAATTTTGCATTGTCCTCAATGCAAACTCTATGATGCATGAAGTAAAGCAGATAAGAAGTGAAGCACTTACATTTGGTCGGCTGATAAAAATCTGCAATTACCTTTGGTCTGAGGAGGATGAAATCAATTTTTTTTCTTTTTTTCTCTTTTTCTTTTCTTTTTTTTCCTTTTTTTTTCTTTTTTTAACAACTGAACAAGAAACTCTCAAATGAGAGAAGAGTAAATTCTTTTTATTATTCTGAAATAAACAAAATAAACAATGTAGAATGAAATATTTAACATGAAGAGTTCCTGTTCTACATTGAATCCTACCTTACTGTTGAAAATTCTTTCCCGGATTTTAAACAAATTCAGAATGATATAATCAATAATGTGAATTTCCAAGCATTTCGGGGTGTTCAGTAATTCTTGCAACAAAGTAAGGTAGGTATTATTGATGTCATGCATTTTACATTTTTTAATGAACTTAGACTCTTGTACTGTGAAGTTTTATTTTCTAACAACCAATTTTTCTGTGAAGTTCTGAAAATTTGGTTGTTGATTATTCTCCAAGAATCTAAGTTCATCAAGAAAGAGTTCTTCAAAATTTAATTCAAAGCAGCAAATGTTTAACACAGTTTTATTATTCTCAAGGACCTGATCTGCTTCTTCCAAAAACTCTAACTCTTCATCAAAAATTTCCTCAGAACTCAAATCAGACTCTTCTTCTTTTTTCTTCTTCTGATCTTTCCTGAATGTAGTTTATTTCTAGAGGCTGATTATTTGGTTGGTTCCCTGGATTAAAAATATTAAGATCAACAGTCAAATTCCTAAAGGACAGCTTCATTTGACCAGTTCTACAGTTGATGAGAGCATTAGTCAACAGTCAAATTCCTAAAGGACAGCTTCATTTGACCAGTTCTACAGTTGATGAGAGCATTAGAAGTGACTAAGAAGGGTCGTCCTAAGATGACAGGTGTCTGTCCTTTGGGATTAGAAACATGCTGTGTTTCTAAGACTACAAAATCTACTGGAAAAATAAAATCTCCAAGCTTGATCAGAACATCCTCTAACTCACCCATAGGGACCTTGACAGATCTATCAGCCAACTATAAGGTACATTTGGTTGGATTCAGTACACCTAGACCCAATTACTGATAGACTGAATATGGAAGCAAATTGACACTGACCCCTAAGTCTAAAAGCGCTTTATCAATGTGAGTATTACCAATGATACATGAAATGATGGGGGGAACCTGGATCTTTACGCTTCAAAAGTATGGGATTTGATAGCATTTCACTGATATTGGCAGCTAAAAAGACTTTCTTTGGAACATTTATTCGCCTCTTCTTAGTGCACAATTCTTTTAAAAATTTAGCATAAGATGGAATTTGTTCAATTACATCTAAGAGAGGAATGTTGACCTTAACCTGCTTGAATGTCTCTAGGATTTTCTCCTCCTGAGGAGAGTGTTTCCTAGACCTGAGTCTATCTGGAAAGGGAGCAACCGGTCTAAATCTATCAAAAGCAGGCTCAGGTTCGGGTTCAGGTTCTTGGTCATCTGAGGGGAGTGATTGTTGAATAGATTCATCAGAAGGAGAAGGAGAAGGAATTTGTACAGGATCAAGAGTTTGACTTGGCGGAGTTCTCACTTGATTATCGACCTGTCTACCTGACCGAAGTGAATGGATTGCATTCACTTGAGCTTCATAGGATGAACTGCATCCTGTGTTATTAGGGTTGACCACGGGTTGACTCGGAAATTTTCCTTTCTCTCTTTCACTCACGGCACTAGCTAGTTGACCAAGTTGGGATTCTAATCTAGCTATAGCTTGAGTGTTGGAGTTGAGCATTTGTCCGGTTGATTGCATGAAGGAATTCAACGTGCTAGATGTTTGAGTCAACATATTCGTGGTTTGAGTAGAGGCCTTAATTATGGTTTCTAAACCCCTTTCCAAGACATTGAGACGTTTATCTTGATCTGGATTGTGAGAAATTGGGATGATTTCTCCACCCTGGATTATAGGTTGGAGAAAATAGATCATTTCTAGGGTGCTGGAATGCAGCATTCATATGTTCTAATGCATTGTTATTTCCTAGGAGGGGGCATTTCTCTGAAACGTGGGTAGGAGACTGACAATTATGACATCCTGAGAAAGAAACATGATTGATTTGAGCTGGAGCTCGTTCCTTAATTTCTAAAGCTTCTAACCTTTGTAGAATCGTCGCCATCTTCGCTTCAGAAGCAATGTTTGACTCCAACGAAAGACCACTAGACTTAGATTGGGGAACTGATGAAACCCTATCATCACAGTGTTCCCATTGCATTGTTTTTTCAGAAAGACTCTCTAAAAACTCCCAAGCTTCATCAGCGTTTTTCCTCATGAAATCCTTGTGGCACATTGATTCTAAGGAAGTTTTTGCAGAATAATCTAATCACTCATAAATTATTTGGCACAATCGCCATTTTTCTAAACCGTGATGAGGACATTGGATGAGAAGATCTTTAAATCGGTCAAAATACTTCCAAAAGGGTTCTCCCGAGATAATTTTAAAATTCATGATACTGTTTCTTAGCTTCACCGTTTTATGGATAGGAAAAAATTTCTTAAGAAAAACGGTGATAAATTCCTCCCACATAGTGATGGAATTTATGGGTAAGCTATACAGCCATTTTTTTGCTTTGTCTTTGAGAGCAAATGGAATAAATCTGAGTTTGATCGCATCTTCGTTTAATTCTCTCATTTTAATCATAATACACATTTCCTCAAATTCCAAAATAAAAATATATGCATCCTTTGTTTCATTACCAAGGAATTTGGGAAGCATGTTTATGTATTACGGTCTAAGCTCAAAATTTATTCCATTTGTTTCGGGGAGCCTAATGCACGAAGGGATTGCATTCCTAATGGGATAGCACATATCATGAAGAACGGGTGGATTAGGATGCTTCATTTCTATGATTGGTTCAAAGCGAATTAATCGATGTGTATTATCCCTAATCCACTGTTGCATACACCAAAACTATTTCTTTTTATATTTTTTTTATAAAGAAAGAGAAAAAAGAAAAAAATTAGTTTTTTTATGAGAAAAAAAGAGAAAACCTAACTAAAACAAATCAAAGCAATCACTTTTCAATCACTCTAATTCTAGGGTTTACCCTAACTCAACTAGACCAGCTCCTAACCAAAAACTCCTACAGTGAAAAGATTAAAGTTTTACCGAAGTAGTTAGCCAGGTAAGGATAGTACTAGAGGGTGATCAGAGATCAATTAAGTACATCGTTCCTTACGGAGCGCTTTACGCAACCCCTAAACATTGCCTTAGACACCAACTAATCTAAGAAAACTTAAACCGGTTCACTTAATGATTTCTTGTTCCTTATTGAGCTCGAATCCTTAGGGGCCAACGTCTAATGAGCTTTATTAGGCTTGGGTTTGTGAAGTGAGGAATTAGTGATTTTTGGGCGAAGGAAATGGTGATGAAATCCCTCACCTTATCTTGATTATGGGGTTTTGCCCTTAAAAATATTTTTAAGTATGTGCCAAATCAAGATGCTCAAATCACTTGGTAAATTACTACTATCAATATGAAATGCAACCCTATGAATTAAAAGCAACTAAAAAGGATGGAAAAGAAAAATCTTTTATTTTAATTAGGGTTAACAATCAAACAAATGAGAAGGGGGGAATATGTTTGAATTTATTATCTTGTTAGTAAATGTCAAAGTGGAGGGTGAATTTTATTATGGTCAACAAAAATAAAATCTTTTTTTTTAAGTCCTAATTGTCTCTAAATGTGAAGAAGTAGTTAAAGGGTGGAATTAAAAACTAGAAAGAGGACTTACCCAAAAGTAAATCTTCAAATCCTAATTCTCCAATCCGCGATCTTCAAGCTCCAAGCGTTTCCTTCACAAAAAACACACAAGTTAAAGAACCAAAATAATTAAAACCTACTTAAGCACCTTCCCCGGCAACAGCGCCAAAAACTTGATGCGGTATAAACATGTACCAAAAATGTTGCATGTGCACAACCGTGTCAAGTTATAGTATAAAGATATCGATCCACGAGGAAGGTGTTTTGTAGGAATAAATATAAAATCGGTTCTTATGTTGTGTGCGTGATAAATAGGAGTGATGAGTGAATGTGATTGTGGAGAGATAATGAGAGTGAACGTGATAGTGTGTAAATTAATGTTTTTGAGAGTGGATGTGAGTAAAAAATAAATGTGATCAACAAGACAAGAAGGAAGAATGAAAAAAATCGAGAAACAAATAAAAAATCAAGAATGAAAAATAAAATTCAAGAATAAAAGAAAATGCAAGAAATTAAAGATGGTGGATTCAATTATAGATATGTGTTATCTAAAATTAAACCCACTTCTTAGAAAAAGGGTGATTCCCTAGAGGGTTCTAGCCTAAAGGTGAATCAAACAAAATGGAAATAAACAAAAAGAAAAACTAAACCCAAGAGGGTTCTAGCCTCAAGGTGAATAGTATAAAAAATTAAAATCTAACTACAAAATAAATTGTAAAATCTAAACTATAAAATAAATTACAAGAATTAAATGTAAGAAAATAAATATACTCTATAAGCATGAAATAAATCTAAGTCAAGAGGGTTCTAGCCTCTTGGCTATTTAACAAGAAAATAAAATCTAAACTACAAGCATAGAAATAAATCTACACTAATAAGCAATATAAAAAGAAATAAAAGAGAAAAAAAATACAAACCTCTAAACAATTCTTCATCTCCATCTTCATCATCCAACAAAGAGAAGAAATATTTAAAGTGGCTAAAAAAATATTATTTATAATTGTAACAAAAAGTTACAAATTTGAAGGCTTCTCAATTAAGAGTAGTCCTCCTCTCCAAAAGAGTTACAAAATTTTCACACCTCTAACCCCTCACTCTTAACCCCTATTTATAGTAAACATAAGCTGAATAGAGCCCTTGGATCAAACTTGAGCCCCAAGAATGCAATTTCGGCCGTTGATGAAATCTGGATGACTTCGCATCGATACAGGCATCGATGCCCGCATCGATGCCTGCATCGATGCTGGCAACGATGCTCTAATAAGAATTCTGACTTCACGGTTGGCTTCGTCTCGTCGAGATAGGCGATTTTCATATATTATATGTTAAATTCCGCCTCCCGGATTGGGAGATAACGTCGTTTCTTTGCGGGCAACCATTTTGAATATAATTTCTTTTCATATTGGATTTTTGATTTTCTCCGGCTTCTACAGGCTACTCGGCTTGATTCTGGGCTTTTGGATAATTTAAAAATTGATTTTCCAATGGGCTTCTTTGCTTCATTTCTTCATTTAATCAATGGGTTTTTGTTGAGAGATGAGAGTTTGAGATTTATTCTTCATTAATCTGCAATTAAAAGATAAAAATAATTATTAGTGGTATATTTATTCATATAAAATAGATAATGAGAGTATAAAATTGTAATAAAATATGATTATCACTAATCCTGATTAAATGCCAATTAAAATAATATTGATTAGTTTGTTCTTGCTAGAATTATATGATATGGATATGAACAAGAATGATATGAATAAGTACAAAAAAATATACGCTAAGCAAAACACAAACACACGATATGTTTATGAGGTTCGGTCACCACGACCTACGTCCCCGCTCCTCATCTCGAGGAGATCTCAACTATCACAATTTGGTTTAGAAGCCAAAACTTCTACACAATCGGTTTACAAGTTTACCGAAAACTCTCACACAACAAACACTCTATAATCACACTTTACACACTAAGTGTAGGAACCTAGCCCGTGTCCTCCTCCTCAAGTGCTCGGATACAACCTCTCCCTAGGTTCATCAACCGACGCCACTCCTATTGAATTTGACCCCGTCTCACACCTCACACTTCTCTCGGTGTACAAGTGTATTACAAGTGATACTCACAATAATGGTTAAATATAATGATTTGTTCTCGATAACAAATGAGAACGCAATGAAGCTCACTCTCACTAAATCACACACCGTTAACCAACAATATATAGTATGGAAATATTATAAGCTTAATACAGTGTGTGTGATATCAGTGAATAGAAAATATACAACTCAATTTAAATATAGCTAAGTTATGAAAATGTATCAATACGCTATATAGAAAGGAGTTTAGAAAACTTCTCAATAAACAAGAAGAACAGTAGAAGATGATGAGGATATGATCCTCAGTTAGAATTGAAAGCCTCTTCTTGTTGTAGAAAACTTCTTTTGAGACAGACAACTAAAATCAGCTTAAACAGCTCTTAAACACCTTTTAATCTTTTGTTAAAAACTCACTGTAAAACAAACTCTTTGTTGATTGAAAGAGGACAGTAATGGGGTATTTATACCCACTCAAGATATCAGCCAAAACAACCTTCAAAAGACCAAAATACCCCCATAGAATCAAATCAGAATATAGCCGTTGGAATACAATGATAAGTTCGACGGTCGACCGTGAGAAACTGGCGGTCGACCGCGAAGCACAAAATACAGTACAAATAGCTTTGAAACACTGGCGGTCGACCGTGAAAATCTCTGGATTGAGCCACGAATCCAATAAAATGTATATTATGAAAATTAACTACTGGCGGTCGACCGTGACGGTCGACCGCAAACTGATACATGTCAAAATATAGGTTTTGGGCTGATTTCGAAAATACGTTAAAAGTATCAAATCAATTCCAAAAATAGTAAAACTTTGTGGAAAACTTCTAAATGATAAAATAAACATGTTTGAAAAGGAATTTTTGGAAATGTAATTTTCGTTTGTGAAAACTCACTGTTTTTGAAAAGTGTTCAGAAAACCTGTATTTCGTGAACATGAAAATTGAAACTATGACTTGTAAACATGTATATATATATCATGTATATATTATATATATAATAAAGTATGAAAGAGATGTAAACATGAAATAAAAGCTATTGTAACAAAGTTTGATAAAAATCATTTGTATGATATAAAAAGTCAAACTTGTGTTGTGTTTACATATTGAGCTTAAATATAATCATACGATATATGTAAGAAAACAATCTTATACCTAGGTGAATGCACACACATGAACTTGAATCTTTAACTCTTGATTGCCGTGTGTTGAAATCCTGTAAAGAGAAAATCAAACCACAAAAACTAGAAGATATATTAGTTATAAATTGTTTGACAAATCATCATCAAAAGCATAGGGCCGACATACTTATCCTCAGCTTCTTCTGGCCGCAAAGCATCTCACAAATGTTGCAAAGTTGTGTGTGTGGCCCAGCCCCAAGCGACTAAGGCCACCGTGCCTGAAGGCTCTACCCGAGCAACCATTGGGGGTTCTACCTCCCCCAAACCAATTGAGGCTGATCAAAAGGCCAAGAAGGCAAGCACAGGGGCTACTCGATGGGTTGTTAAGCAATCCATGCAAACTCCTATTCTTGAGGAGACAATAGTTCGTGTTGGCACAGACCGCGCGTTCGTCATCAACATGAACGCTCCACTATCAAAGAGAGCCAAACAACGGCGATGACAAGCTCTCACTCACCACGAGGCGCATGCCCTCATCTCCTATGATAGCCTGAATTATTATTCAGACCTGAAAAGAGCCAATCAAGAATGTAAAGTTCTCAGTTTTGGCAAACTTAGTGTAGTTTCCAAAACTGGCGAACTCAGCATTTCAGGCAAGCTTAGCAATGCAGGCGGGCTTCGCTCTGCGAGCAAAGTTCCCAATTCTGGTGAACTGTACAAAACTGGCGAACCCACCAATTCAGGCGGGTTTTGCTTTACTGACCACGTTCCTAATTCTGGCGAACTGCGTTAATCAGGCGAACCCACCTACTCAGGCGGGCTTTTCGAACTTCGCATTTCAGGCGAAGGCCATCATGCAGGCGAACCTCGCCAGGCTCGCTTGAAGGCGAGTCATTGCTAGAAAGGCAAGGCAGTAGTTCGCCAAACAGGCGAACCTCTCCTGAACAAACAAGCGACTGAGCTCGCCCGACAGGCACAAGTTCATCCAACCAGGCCACCTTGCCTGTCAAAGTGAGTTCGCTAGATTTTGAAACTTAGAGATTTTTATGAGTGTTCCTTCAATGGTTCTCTTGAACCATCTTTGCACATTTGCTCATCTGGTCCTTCTGACACTAGGGGTTGTCACCATGAACAACCAGGGGAACTTAGAGAGCATTTGACATGCAAGCACACAATTCACAAGGTAACTCCTCAGTGCTACTGCAAATGGCTTATTACAGCAGTGCTCACTGACTGCCAGTGTACCAGAACACTAAAACCATCATTGTTTGAGAGACTATCCAAACTAATGGAAACAAGACATCCTCGCCGAAGACACAACCGTCAGAGGAGACAAGCTACTAATGACTTGGAACTCCCAACCACAACGGTCAATGTGACGGGGAAGCCCAAGGCCAAGAATTTAGATTCTTCGGATCCTGAATTCTCACCGTGGTTGAAAAGCCTCCCGATTGAGCGTGAATGTGTATACCAACGTACCCGCATCAAATGGGGGTTGCTATTCCGTTTGATTACACGTGCTTAGCCCCCATGTCTAATGACGATGATGATGATTGCTCAGCAATGGCAACATCTCAAGCCTCAAGCTCGATTCAGGGCAGCAGTGCAAAGGTGCACATGGCAGAGGTCCTTGAAGATATCACCAAAAAGCTAAAGGAACAACAAGCTGCAATTGCCAAGCAGCAAGAAACCATCGACTCATGGAAGGAGATGTTGGAGCAACTTCTAAAGATGAAGAAGAAGAAGAAGAAGAGGACTTCACGGGCTTCCCCGAAATCCTCAAAACACTAAGAGCAGGAACCTACTCCCCCTCACACAACGGAAGGAGAAGATGACCTCGGATCATCTTCAAACTCTTCATCCAAGTCATCAGGAGGAGTGTCACGTGCCGCCAGCACTCCCCGAGATAAGAGGCTTGACGAATTCCAAGTTAACTCGACAGCTTAAAGCTTTACAAGAATATGAACAAGCTGGGGGTGGTTAGACCGTATCCGATTGAATGAGATACAGTTCCTTACCCGTAAAAGTTCAAGCCCATGAGTTTAGTCTAATTTGATGGTAATAGGTCTCCCTCATAACACATCTACTACTTCCTATCTCAAACAGGTTTTCTTACGGGGAATGATCCTATCCTCACTCGGCTATTCATCAGAACCCTGAAGGAGGTGGACTTTGAATGGTTCCGCAAGCTAGAACCAGGATCCATCAAAACATGTGCTAATATAGAGAAACTTTTCTTAGCCTGCTTCTTCGATGACGACACGAAAGTGTCGATGACCACTCTGCTAGATGAAAAGTAAAAAAAAAAGAGGAGTCGGTCAACAACTTTGTGAAGAGATTCAGGAATTAATCACTATATTGCCGGGACCAATCTCTGAAAACACATTGATTGAGATGTGTCGCAACAACCTCTCGATCAACATTCTGTCCAAGGTTAACGCGGTGGTAACCCAAACTTAGAAAGAGCTTGTTCGCCAAGGTTAGCAAGTGGAAAACATGATCAAAAGGCTGGAAGCAGAAGAACCTTAATGAACCAAATGCATCCAGAAATCCTCCTCAGTCAAAGGGGAAAGAGATCATGGCTGTTGAGGCTACTCCAGCCCCCAAATCAGTTCAGAGACAAAAGTTTAACTCATCTAAGCCGCGCCCTCAAAGATAATATGACTTCCAAGAGGATCAATTCATTGCTACCTTTCGACACCCTCATCAAGAGCAACAGAATAAAGCTGCCATAGGTTAAGAAGCCTGAAGACTTAACAAAACGGATGACCCAAATTACTGTGCATACAATAAGATGATTCATCATCCTACCTCTAAGTGCTATGTCCTCAAGGACAAGCTCTAAGCTCTTTATGATGCGGGAGTCTTAAAGAAGGAGAAGGCGCAGAAGAAAGTGACTACGAACATGGTCACTTTGAAAATTAGGACAGATCTCCCTGAAGTCCATGCACCGACAGGTGTCATGTCTATCCCCAAAGCGGAGTTGAAGATTGTCAATACCGATCCTCACAACCAGCGTGAGAAGGGTTTAGTACTGCAAACCTTACCATCAGGGCAAGTAATGTGGGTCCACCCTAATATCCTCAACGATGAGCAATGGACTTCTAAAGCCTTCAAAGAAGTCCAAAGGTAAGGCTAAACTCTGTAATGTTCTTTCTGCAATTCCAGATGACGACAAGGTGTGTTGGACCCTAGAGGGGGGGTGATTAGGGTCAAGAGGCTCTAATATGCAATAAAAATTAAGCACAAGCAAACCACAAAACAGTAAAGCAATTAAAGTAAGAGAGATAGGGTTAGGAGTTCGTTATCCTTGACGCGCGATGTGTTGACGAGGTTCGGCCCTCTGGCCTACGTCCCCGCTCCCCACTCTCGAGGAGAAATCCACTACACACCCGGTTTGGAAGCCGGAACTTCGTCTACACAGTGATCCCACACGATCTCTCTCACTACACAGGTTGATCTCAACAGATCACACTCCCTCACAGTTGATCTACACAAGATCTCACTCACACAGCAGAAGAAAAGATGCAAGAACCTCTCTTTACACAGCCCCTATAGCAAAGAGAAGGTTTACTGAAGCTGGGAAGTGAATCACACTTAAAACAGAGAGAAAACAGGCTTTGAAAATTTTTCTCAGGAAACAGAAAGCTCTCTCTGGTTTTTGCAAACGTTAGGGCTGAGGAAGAAGAAGAAGTCTGGGGGGTTTTTATAGAAGAGATTAAATCATTTTAAAACAAAACCCAATCTTCCCATATAGGAAGATAATCTTCTTTTCAGATTGTTAGCTCAGACTGCCTGTAGTTTTGAAGCAACAAGCAAAGAATCACCGTCTTGAGCTGAGCGCGCAAGGTTCTGAAAGAAAGAGCAAGCAACGGCGAAAGCCGTTGCTATGAGCGCAGTCGTTTTGAAGCTGGGGAACGCAAGTTTGATCGAGGATACACTATTAAGTGAAAGCACAACAAACGAGGCAAAACGACCGTTTAAAAAAGTCACGGTTGACTGAAGGAAATTTCGGTCATCCAAAATAAACCTTCGGTCGACCGAAAAACTTAGTCGGTCGACCGACCGAAAAATTCGGTCGACCCCCAGCCGCTATGAAAACTTAGAAAACAGACAGAGCCATCGTCGGTCGACCGGCGTGGCCGACCGATTTGAAAATCAAGATTTCGGTCGACCGTACCGGTTGACCAACGACCTCTCTAGAAAATTCTGAGGAATGGTCATGGGAGCGGTCGACCGGACCGGTCGACCGCTTTCTAATATTTTGCAGAAAACAGATTTTTGACCAACTTGAAATATTTGCAAAATATTTATTTGACCTCTAAAAATTCTGAAACTTTGTAAAATGTTTTTAATACTAAAAACAAACTATTTGGAAAAAGAATTTTGCAGATAGGTGTGAAAAATAGTATTTTGTGAAAAACGCTTAAAAGCACAAGTTTAAAAACGTGTGTGTGATTCCCAATAGCTTCAAGTAAACTCAGTAACTCTTTGCCTACATTCTAGCACTAGAGAGAAAAGCAAAAGAAAGCTAATATCCTCATATAGAGAACAATACTTGAGCTTTGATATAGCTTGAATCGGATGAAGCTTTTATTCGAATTTGTCGTTCTTGCAATAACGTTGCTTCATCTCTTGGCCTCCTCCTCCTTTGAATATCTTCGTTGTAGCATATATTCCATCCATCCTCCATTAATGGCACTAACGAGCTTGACAAATGATTTTACTACATTTACACTCAATAAGCCATTAGTACCGATAATGGTGGTTGTAAGAACATCATCAAAACATAAGGGCTAACAATCTCCCCCTTTTTGATGAGGACAACCAACCATTATATAAGAGCAAAAATAAAATAGCTTATAGATAGGTGCTCTCCCTATCTATGAGCTCCCCCTAAGTATGTGCCACAAATGAGGAGATTTTTCTCCCCCTTTGTCACCATCAAAAATGGGGTAAAGAGAAATACAAAATGCAACTAAACAAGCAAACAATGTAGAACTTTCACATAGTGCATAAGCCCAAACCATTTCTTATGCGACAAAAATCATCCTCTCCAAGAGGCTTAGTAAATATATCCGCTAGTTGAGATTTGGTGTCAACAAATACTAGGGATACATCTTGTCTCTCTACATGATCGCGTAAGAAATGATGGCGCACGTCAATATGCTTAGTTCTAGAATGCAAAACCGAATTTTTGGAAATATTTATGGCACTTGTGTTATCACAAAAGATTTTAATATTTTGAAAATTCAAATCATAGTCAACTAAACTTTGTTTCATCCATAAAACTTGAGCACAACATAAGCCGGCGGCAATGTATTCCGCTTCCGTAGTGGACAATGCAACACAATTTTGTTTCTTGGAAGCCCAAGAAACAAGGGAATTTCCTAAGAATTGGCATGTTCCACTAGTACTCTTGCGATCTACCTTACATCCGGCAAAGTCGGCATCACAAAAACCATATAAATCAAAAGTGGTGCTTTTTGGATAAAACAAACCAAGGTTAAAAGTTCCATTAACATACTTAATGATCCTTTTAACCGCAATTAAATGAGATGCTTTTGGAGATGCTTGAAAACGTGCACATGCACACACACTAAACATAATATCGGGCCTACTAGCGGTAAGATAAAGAAGACTACCTATCATACCTCGGTATAGTTTTTGGTCCACATCTTCACCACTCTCATCCGCATCAAGCTTAACACTAGTACTCATGGGAGTAGGCGCATGCTTAGAATTCTCCAACTTGAATTTCTTCACCAATTCCTTCGCATACTTGCTTTGTGAAATGAAGATCCCATCCTTAGTTTGCTTGACTTGGAGCCCGAGAAAGAATGTAAGCTCTCCCATCATACTCATCTCAAAGTGATCCTGCATAACTTTAGAAAATTCCTTGCACAAGGATTCATTAGTAGCACCAAAAATAATGTCATCCACATATATTTGAACCAAAATGAAATCATTTTTCCTTTTTCTCACAAAAAGTGTGTTATCAATTGTTCCTTTTGAAAAACCATTTTCAATAAGAAAACTAGAGAGGCGAGCATACCAAGCCCTAGGAGCTTGTTTCAACCCATATAAAGCTTTTTGTACCCGGTAAACATGATTAGGAAAAGCATGATCTATAAAACCGGGGGGTTGCTCAACATACACTTCCTCTTCTATAAAACCATTTAAGAAAGCACTTTTGACATCCATTTGAAATAGTTTGAAATTTTTAAAACTAGCAAATGCCAAAAACATCCTAATAGATTCCAACCTTGCAACCGGTGCAAAGGTTTCATCATAGTCTATGCCCTCCTCTTGATTGTATCCTTGGGCAACCAAACGAGCTTTATTTCTAGTTACAATGCCATGTTCATCAAGTTTGTTTCTAAAAACCCATTTTGTACCAATAACACTAGCATTGTTAGGTCTAGGAACTAACTTCCAAACTTCATTTCTTTGAAAATTGTTTAATTCTTCATGCATAGCCAAAACCCAAAACTCATCATTTAAAGCATCATTAACCTTTTTAGGTTCTAGTTGAGATAGAAATGCAACATTACCACATTCACTCAAGGCTTTTGAGCGAGTTATAACTCCTTTTGAAGGGCTCCCAATGATTTGTTCCTTTGGATGATTTGATGTGAATTTCCAAGCTTTAGGTGGTTCAACTTGATCTTGAGCGTTTGTGCTATCCACATCCTTTTGAACTTCTATAGAGGGAGTGTCATTGATTTGCAACAAGTCCAATCCTCCCTCAATATCATCATCATCATCTTTCCTAGGCAACACAACTTGAGAGCCAACATTAGTCTCATCAAAAGTAACGTTTATAGACTCTTCAACAACGAGGCTTCGTTTATTGAAGACCCTATAAGCCTTACTTCGAGGTGCATAACCCAAGAAAATACCAACATCAATTTTGGAATCAAATTTATCATGGTGATCTTTTGTATTTAAAATAAAACATTTGCAACTAAAGACATGAAAATAACCAATGAAGGGAGTTTTTCCATAATAAAGTTCATAAGGAGTTTTCTTAAGCTTTGGTCTAATCAAAATACGATTTAAAACATGGCAAGCCGTATTGACGGCTTCCGCCCAAAAATATTTTGGCAAATCAAAAGAATTAAGCATAGTGCGTGCCATCTCTTGTATGGTGCGATTTTTCCGTTCAACAACACCATTTTGTTGTGGTGTTCTAGGAGCGGAAAACATATGAGTTATACCATGATGAGCACAAAAATCATAGAAAAATTCATTTTGAAATTCACCACCATGATCACTTCTTATTTTAACCACTTTCAAATCCTTTTCATTTTCAATTCTTTTAACATGATTAGCAAATTCTTCAAAACAATCATTTTTCTTAGCAAGAAATATTGTCCATGTAAAACGAGAAAAATCATCAATAATCACAAAAACATAGTGTTTGCCTCCAAGAGAGGTAACACGCATAGGACCAAATAAATCAAGATGAAGTAATTGCAAGGGTTTAGAAGTCGATACCTCATGGATGGATTTGAAAGAAGATTTTGTTTGTTTACCTTTAGCACAATCCTCACAAATTGTATCCTTTATGAAGTGCAAGCTAGGTAGCCCTTTTACAAGATTCTTCTTAGACAATTTTGATATTAACTCCATATTTGCATGTTCAAGTCTCTTATGCCAAATCCAAGGATTTTCATTAATAGCTGCAAGGCACTTCACGTCTTGATTCACTAACTCATTCATCTCAAAAATGTATACATTAGATTTGCGATTAGCAATAAAAACAATTTTTCCATTCATACTAATGATGCATTTATCCGGTTTAAAAGAAATATCAAAACTTTTATCACTTAATTGGCTAATGCTAAGAAGATTATGATTCAAACCACTTACTAAATAAACATCTTCAATTGTGGGTGAGGGTTTCTTACCAATAGACCCGATACCAATGATTTTACCTTTCTCACCACCACCGAAGGAGACATTGCCTCCTTCAATCCTTGATAGGGTTGCAAATAACTCTTTGTTGCCCGTCATATGATGTGAGCAACCACTATCAAGGTACCACATCTCCTTACGTCGTTGCCGTGACGTTCCCTACAAAAGAAGAAGATGAAGGTGTAGTAGCTTTAGGTACCCATGTCTTGGGTCCTTGGTGGTTAGTAGTCTTGGTACCTTTGGGTACCCATATCAAACCATAAAAATCTTCATTGTCTTTAATTCTACAATGAGTAGAAATGTGTCCATGTCTCATACAATAGGTGCATACAAAATTTCTTTTGTATGTACGAATGTTAGAACCACGAAACCTATTTCTACCATGGTGATTGTAGTTGTCATAAGCATGAGTGGGTCTAGTTCTACAACCCTCAATTTCTAATTTTTCAATCTTTGATCTTAATTGCTTGTTCTCGAAATCGAGATCTCCTAGCAATTCATCTTTTAGAGCAAGAGAGGTTGTTAGTTGCTCTAGCTTAATATCACAAGAGGTATGCAATTTTTTGAAAGAAGAGTATTCTTTAGACATTCTTTTAAATTCAAAGTTCAACTCTTCTAAAGCCATAGCTATGTCACATTGCATATAAAAAGATTCACTTTCGGCCTCGGATATTACCTCATGTTCATTTGCCATGAAACAAACATTTGGGTCATGAAGAGCAAATTTGGCTCCTTCTTCATCACTCTCCGAGTCACTTGGTTCGGATTCTTCTCATCCGACATACATAGCCTTCTTCTTCTTGTACTTCATGTACTTTTCTTTAGGCTTGGGGCAATCCTTAGCGATGTGACCCGGTTCATTGCATTCAAAACATTTACCTACACGAGAGGAAAACTTGTTGTTAGATCAGGGGTTAAATTTTTTGTTCATCTTTATGAGTCTAGAGATTCTTCTAGAGAGATGAGCCACTTCTCTAGAAAAATCAACTTCACTCTCCGACGACGAAGATGAGTTGTCACTAGCTCCTTTGAGAGCTATGGTCTTCAACTTTGGTGACGGCTCCTCAACTTCACGTGATGGCACTTCCTCCTTCTCCTTCCCCTTGAGCTTCTTCTCATGCACTTTGAGCTTTCCGATGAGGCTATCAAGAGCTAAGGTAGTGAGGTCATGAGCTTCCTCAATGGCCGTAGCCTTGGGTTCCCATGTCGGAGTCAAGGAGCGAAGTATCTTGTAATTCATCTCTTGAATGGATAATTGCTTAATTCATTGATGATATTAGTAAAACGGGAAAACATAGCATCAATGGATTCATTAGGAAGCATTTTAAATAGCTCATAATCATGCATGAGTCCACTAATCTTAGATTCCTTAACTTGGGGTGTTCCTTCATGTGTGACACATAATTTTTGCCAAATTTTGTATGCGGTTGTACACGTGGAAACCCTATTGTATTCATTGCGGGAAACACCACATATTAAGGCGTTCATGGCCTTAGCATTGAGATTGGCAAGGTGCCTTTCATCATCGGACATGTTCTCAACTTTGGACTTCTCTACATATTTCTTTTCTATAAGCCCTAGGATGTCAAGATCAATGCAACGAAGGTAAATTCTCATTCTAGCCTTCCAATAAGCAAAATTAGTCCCTGTGAAGAGTGGTGGTCTAGTTGTGGATTGTCCTTCTAACATATGCATATTCAACCCGCTCCCCACTCTCGAGGAGAAATCCACTACACACCTGGTTTGGAAGCCGGAACTTCGTCTACACAGTGATCCCACATGATCTCTCTCACTACACAGGTTGATCTCAACAGATCACACTCCCTCACAGTTGATCTACACAAGATCTCACTCACACAGCAGAAGAAAAGATGCAAGAACCTCTCTTTACACAGCCCCTATAGCAAAGAGAAGGTTTACTGAAGCTGGGAAGTGAATCACACTTAAAACAGAGAGAAAACAGGCTTTGAAAATTTTTCTCAGGAAACAGAAAGCTCTCTCTGGTTTTTGCAAACGTTAGGGCTGAGGAAGAAGAAGAAGTCTGGGGGGGGGTTTATAGAAGAGATTAAATCATTTTAAAACAAAACCCAATCTTCTCATATAGGAAGATAATCTTCTTTTCAGATTGTTAGCTCAGACTGTGCCAAACACTATTAAGTGAAAGCACAACAAACGAGGCAAAACGACCGTTTAAAAAAGTCGCGGTTGACTGAAGGAAATTTCGATCGTCCGAAATAAACCTTCGGTCGACCGAAAAAGTTAGTCGGTCGACCGACCGAAAAATTCGGTGGACCGTCATCCGCTATGAAAACTTAGAAAACAGACAGAGCCATCGTCGGTCGACCGGCGCGGCCGACCGATTTGAAAATCGAGATTTCGATCGACCGTACCGGTCGACCGACGACCTCTCTGGAAAATTCTGAGGAATGGTCATGGGAGCGGTCGACCGGACCGGTCGACCGCTTTCTGACATTTTGCAGAAAACAGATTTTTGACCAACTTGAAATATTTGCAAAATATTTATTTGACCTCTAAAAATTCTAAAACTTTGTAAAATGTTTTTAATACTAAAAACAAATTGTTTGAAAAAGAATTTTGCAGATAGGTCCTCATACTTGTGAAAAATAGTATTTTGTGAAAACGCTTAAAAAACACAAGTATGAAAACGTGTGTGTGATTCCCAATAGCTTCAAGTAAAATCAGTAACTCTTTGCCTACATTCTAGCACTAGAGAGAAAAGCAAAAGAAAGCTAATATCCTCATATAGAGAACAATACTTGAGCTTTGATATAGCTTGAATCGGATGAAGCTTTTATTCGAATTTGTCGTTCTTGCAATAACGTTGCTTCATCTCTTGGCCTCCTCCTCCTTTGGATATCTTCGTTATAGCGTATATTCCATCCATCCTCCATTAATGGCACTAATGAGCTTAATAAAGGAATTTGCTACATTTACACTCAATAAGCCATTAGTACCGATAATGATGGTTGTAAGAACATCATCAAAACATAAGGGCTAACAAGGTGGAGATGGCAGCCCTTACCGATTTTAACAATGAGGTGGACGTATTAGGCATAAGGGCGGGAAAGGACTTCGCTAAGCACTATCCTCCAATATGGGACAATTTCAATCGAATCCTGACAAGCCTAGTTCGAGTGGTCAACCCTTTCAATTCAACGTGCTGGCACAGTTAGCTAATATCCCAGCCAGAATCACTTTGTATGAATTCCTGTGATTATCCAATTCTACACAAGAATCTCTACGAGAGGCACTAGCTTACTCGGAGGCTTTTGCCACACATTTCCTACCTGGTCCCGAAGAAGAGGCAGAAAAGGAGTGTCCTTAGTGCTGCCGAATATCCAAACAACAGATTGTTGGCCTCTTTGTTTTGATGATGTTTAACAAATAATTTATCACTAATGTTGTTTGTCTAGTATTTGTGTTTTCTTATTTATTATAGACAAACAATAAGTTGGAGGATGGATAGAATTAAGCATTCACGATCATATCCAATGGAGGTTGACAGAATAGTGGAGTGAAGCTATGCAATTCAAGTTAAAGATTCAAGTTCAAGCTTCATCCACAAGTTTACCAAGATAGAGCTTCGTTGAAGATCACAAGCTTGGGTAAATTTAGTTTTAGGTTTTATATTATGTGTGTTGGTACTTTAAGCTCAATCATATACACAAATACACGTTTTGGTTTTGTATATATATAGTTATATATATATACATATATGATAGTTTTCAAGTTTTAATATGAAATAATTGAATATAATTAGAAAATATATTTTTGTTTCATACTTACATGCATATATATGATTTCATCAATATCAATTTTATTTAGTTCAATGAAATCATATTTAATTTTGAAATGTTTGCAAAATATATAATTTTATGAAAATACTGTTTTCTTGGTTTATGGACTTAATAACAATCATATACATCTTTTATTAAGTCTATATAATCATTTTGTAATGTTTCAAAACATGGTTAAGCTAAAATGTCAAAACTCATATGTTTACATTTTCATGTTTTGGACTATTTTACAAAATGATGATATTTTTTTATTTGGGAGGTCCTTTTTGAAAACTAGTTTTTGTAGCATGTTTATTATCATGTCTATAATCATTTCTTAAAGTTTTACATTTTTTAGAATTTATTTGTTATTTTTAAACAGGATTTTAAAATCAGAAAATAACTTTCAAAACCTGTTTTTCATATACCAGTTTGCGGTCGACTGCCACGGTCGACCGCCCTTGAGTCCAGAGACTCAAAATTGTTTTTTGATGGCTCATAGTCGATCATGGCAGTCGATCGGATGTAGTCCAGAGAGTTTTACGGTCGACCGCCATGGTCGACCGGCTGATGTCTAGAGCCAAAGCTCTGTTTCTGACCTGATCGCGGTCGACCGCGCATTTCTTACGGTCGACCGTCGAACTGTCAATCAGGTTCCAATGGCTCTTTTCTTGAGCTGTTTTCCTTGAGCTTTTTGGTCTTTCTGTTGGGTTTTTGGCTGAGGTTTTGGGAGGCTATAAATACCCCCTTGCTCTCATCTTTCAATATAGCTAAGAGAATGTGTTAAAAGAGTTTAACAAAGGTTTAAGCTTGTTTTGTTTTTGTTTAAAAGAGTGTTTAAGAAGCTTTTAAGTATTTGAGAGTTTAAGTTTGTGAAATTAATTTCACAAGAGCTTGAGGAGATCCTATTGGTGCCTGAGCATCCAACTACTCTTCCTCAATCTCTTGATCTATTGAGAAGTTTTCTAAACTCTATTTCTAGCTCTTTTATATATTTGATTTTTATTGTTATTAAGCTATAATTATCTTGAGTTTAGTTTTGATTTATATCTCTTTGTTCACACACAACCTATTGAGCTTATTGTATTTACATTCATAGTAAAATTGGGTTGTGGGATTGTGTAACCTAGAGAGTGTGCTTATAATTCGTTCTCATCCATTGTAGAGAACAAACACTTTATATTGTGCCTTATTGTGAGATTCACTTTGTATTATACTAGTACACCGAGAGGAGTGTGTGGTGAGAGATGGGGTTGCTTCCAAGAAGAGTGGCGTCAGTTAACGAACCTAGGGAGAGGTTGTATCCGAGCATTTGAGGAAGGACACGGAGTGACCAACATTTAGAGGGTGTGGAGTGTAGTTATATTCTGTTATTGTGTGGTGTAAACGTTATTCGAGTGATCGTAGAAAACCCGATTGTATTAGTGGATTTCTCCCCGGGAGTGGGGAGCGGAGACGTAGGACGAAGGTCCGAACTCCGTGATCATTTCGTGTGTTTGAGTTTGCTTTGGTGCACTTACTCTTATGTTTATATTTCTTATCACCATTGTCCATTGCTCATTATTTATATTATGCACTATCTTGTTTATTTTGTTTACCCTTATGTATATCACTTATCCTAGCTCACATATCTTATTGTATTTTATACTTGCTAGGATAACTTGTTAATTAGTACTTATCCTAGCTCACATATCTTATTGTATTTTATACTTGCTAGGATAACTTGTTAATTAGTTTTAATTAGCATAAAATCGGATTAGATTAGCTGATAACTTGTTAATTAGTTTTAATTAGCATAAAATCGGATTAGATTAGCATAAGACCCTAATCACCCTCACTCTAGGGTCTAACACAGATCCCCTGCATAACCTTTACTCCTAATAATATGCTCATCAAGAGTACGGCTCACGACCGACCCCTATACTTCATGGGATATGTCGGCTCCTCTAAGGTGGACAGAATCTATGTGGACCCTGGGTAAGCATTAAGCATTGTTCCCCTAAAGCTCATCAAGCACTTGGGGGTACCCCATAGGCGGTTGTCCGTAACGACTACCACCATCTTTGGCTTTAACGCTACTGGAACCTGGCCATTGGGTAAGATTCATCTCAAATGCCGGCTGGGCGACATGAAGACAGAGGTGACCTGCTACGTAATCGAAGCAGAACCCTCCTATAACATGCTATTGGGTCGACCATGGATCCATAGAAACCGGATAGTCCACCCACACTACATTAGTACATGAAATATGTGGATGACTATAATCAAGTGAAGACGGTCTTTGCTAAGAAGCGACCCTTCAAAGGTGTTGAAAACTATTTCACCGACTCCTTGCTCTACCAAGATTTTTAGTCCGAGGGGGAACCGCATGGCGATGAATCCGAGAGCGGCAACGAGGCCGACAGTGAGTCTGACTACAACGAGAATCTTATCTTGAATGATATTGAACCTATTGTAATAGGCTGTGAAGGCCATGATGTAGCCAATGCTGATGAAGCCAGAGAGTTTGTCCTTAATAAAGATTTCAACTTTGCTTACTTGTTGCCTGATTCAGAGTCTAGTAATGATGTGTCTAGCTATCTAGCTCTAGGGTTGTATAATAACTCATCTTTACACTTGCCTGTGCACTTGTCATCTGTAACAGACAAACAAACGATCGAGTCCTCATGAGTCTCCTTTATTGTACCAGCCCAAGATAATAATCAGAAAGATATTATCTTCAAAAGGACGGATCAACCTCTACGTACGCTATAGTACGAATAGGAAGAAGATAAGCCTGCTCATCAATTCTCGTACTATGATCTGGTAGCAATGCGTATAATAGAGAACATGGGTTACGACATCTCCCACAAGGAAGGCTTGAACTTGGCAAAGGACGAAGAACGATTACACAACCTTTCGTTCCCAAAGGAAGGCCCATCGATTATTTTAATAAAACTCGAAGAGGGCTAGGTTATATCTCCTCTTCGTCAAAATTATGTTTCGACTCTAGAGAAGAATCCGAAGAGATTCACTCCGTTGATTCATCATCAACATCCTCAATGTGGGATTCAGATGTCAGCATAAGGGATGTATTCAGAAATCTTACAGTCAACATGGCCACAGCTGAACCCATCGAAATTAAAGAGGATGACCAGATCACATTTTATGATAAAGCATGAGATCATCATGTCAGTGCCTAGTGGAGGGGTCGGTTTGAACAACGCCAATCACCCACTGAGGACAAAGTGCTCTAAGTAAATATGGGGGATGAGGCCAATCCCAAGCCCATATTTATAAGTGGTAGCTTACCTATCTAGGAGAAAGAAGACATTATATCTCTCATCCGGGAATATATTGATGTCTTCGCCTAGAATTACGAGGACATGCTTCGTTTAGACCCACAGGTAGCTATTCACCACCTCAATATCAAAACTGAACATTAAATCTGTCAAACAATAGCAACGACAGTTTCGTCCGCAACTCATGGAGGCGATCGAAGCCGAAGTGAAGAAGCTGATCGATTCAGGCATCATTGGAGAGGAGTAACACCCAGACTGGATGGTCAACATCACCCCGGTCCTGAAGAAGAACGGAAAGATCTATATCTGCATTGACTTTAGGGATCTCAATGTCGCATGTCTAAAAGACGAATTCCCTTTACCCATCACGAATGCTATTATAGACAATATGTGCGGGTTTGAAGGATGTTCTTCATAGATGGATTTTTCGGGTATAATCAAATCAAAATGTAACCTAAAGATGAGAAACATACCTCCTTCAGGACTCCGTTGGGAACATACTGCTACATAGTAATGCCCTTTGGATTAAAAAACAGAGGCGCAACTTACCAACGTGCCATGAGCATGATCTTCCGAGATCATCTTCGTAAGATGGTCGAATGTTACATAGATGACTTGGTTGTAAAGACTTGCAGCAGAGATGATCATCTTAAAGAATTAAGGATGATGTTCAACCTGATGTGATCTTATCAACTGAAAATGAATCACAAAATAATTTTTGGGGATGTTGAGTGGTAAGTTTCTCAGATTTGTTGTCACAATGAAAGGTATTCATATAGATCCCGACAAAGTGCAAGCTATCCAGGAGTTACAACCACCCATGAATCTCAAAGAACTGAGAGGACTACAAGGACTCTTAGCTTACATCCGTAGATTCATCATAAATCTTCCAGGTAAATGCCAACCCTTCTCAAAACTAATGAAGAAAATGTTTCTTTTGTGTGGGACGAAGCATGCCAACAAGCGTTTGATGAGATTAAAGCTTATCTCTCGAACCTACCTGTTTTGGCAGCTCTGGTTTCAGGGAAACCTTTCCTGATCTATGTGCGGGCAATAGAGCACTCCCTCTGTGCTCTTTTAGTGCAAGATAATGACGACGGCCATGAGCAAGCCATCTATTACCTGAGTAGAACCTTACAAGGAGCTGAACATAAGTATCCGATTGTCAAAAATGAATGTTTGTCCCTTGTATTCGTAATTCAGAAAATACGAGATTACCTGGTCAGCCAAACCATATATGTCATTTCTCGAGTGAACTCCATTCAGGACTTCATGACATAGCCCAGGTCATTGAATTGGTGCCTGACAAGATGGGCACTCCTACTTGTTAGACCCTAGAGGGGGGTGATTAGGGTCTTATGCTAATCTAATCCGATTAAATGCCAATTAAAATTAATTAACAAGTTATCCTAGCAAGTATGAAATACAACAAAAAATATAAGCTAGGATAAGCAATATGAGAAATGAGATATATCCTATATGATAAAATATATATGCAAGGATATATAAACTAACACAAGATGATATATCCCATATATCCTATATGATAAAATATATATGCAAGGATATATAAACTAACACAAGATGATATATCCTACCAAAGAGATATACAATAAACTAACACAAGATGATATATCCTACCAAAGAGATATACAATATGATATATGCAAGGATATGAAAATTAACACAAGGGGTAAACAATATGAACTAGATAGAGGATCATATAAATAATGAGACCATGGCGAAATGAGCAATGAGCACAAATAAGAATAAACGCCAAAGCACATTCAAACACACAATATAATCACGGAGTTCGGACCTTCCGTCCTACGTCTCCGCTCCCCACTCCCGGGGAGAAATCCACTATCACAACCGGGTTTTCTACGCTCATCCGAATAACGTTTACACTTCACAGTGTCGGTTTTCAACGCTCACCGAACAACGTCACTCCTCATAATCGGTTTTCTAGTTTACCAAAAACTTCACAACAAACTCGGTTTCTAGCTTACCGAAAACCTTGCAATCTCACAATGTAACAATAAATGATTTGTTCTCTCATACAAGGGGAGAACTCAATTAAGCACAACTCAAAGATACAATCTCTCACAACCCTAATATACTATGTATGCAAATACAATAAGCTCAAGTGGGTGTGTGTAACAATGAGATATAAATGAAAACTTAACTCAATAAGAACTAGCAATAATATTGATATGAAATACAATAGTAGAAATGCTAGGAAATAGAGTTAAGGAAACTTCTCTATAAACACAAAGAGAGGATGATGAAATGTTGAAGATGAACTCTTCAATAGTTGATGTAAACTCCTCTTTGTAACAGCAAACCCAAAACAAACTTAAACCAAAACGAAACAAGCTTAAACCCTTGTTTAAAACTTGTTAAAACATTCTCTTGGGTTAATGAGAACTGAGATCAATGGGGTATTTATAGCCTCCCAAAACCTCAGCCAAAAACCAGCTCAGGAAATAGCCGTTGGGAAAGCAACGGTTATATTGGCGGTTGACCGGAAATTCTCGCGGTCGACCGCGATCCAGATCCCAAACAAAGAAATCGCGCAGAGACTTCTTCAGTCGACCGCACCGGTCGACCGATGGAAATTTCGAGCTCTCGGTCGACAGCACCGGTCGCCCGACAAACTCTCTGCTTCCCACTGTCGACTGAACATATAAGCGGTCGACCGGAGCGGTCGACCGAAATCTGATACTACAGAAAAAACAGGTTTTAAGGCTGATTTTTTAGACTTTGGAAAGTTGTTAAAAATAACAAATGAAGTCCAAAAATAATAAAACTTTGGGAAATGTATATAAACATGTAAATGGACATGTTACAAAAAGAATTTTCCAAATTACATTTCCCATTTGTGAAAAATCATTATTTTGCAAAAGTAGTCCAAAACACGAAAATGTAAACATGTGAATTTTGACATTTAGGCTAAACCATGTTTTGAAACTTTGCATAATGATTATATAGACTTAATAAAATATGTATATGATTACTGTTAAGTCCAAAAACTAAGAATATGATATTTTCACAAATACATTAGAGAATGAAACATAGGAGTATGTATATGAAAATATATTTGTTTCATATCTAAGTAGTTAAACCAAATCACAATAATAAATATGAAATATGTAATTTCATATTTATAAACATGAAAACCAAAACTTGTGTTGTATATATATGTAACTACATATATATACAAGGAAACCAATAAATGTGTGTGTATATGATATTGAGCTTAACGTACTTAACACACATAATATAACACCTAAACTAGATTACCCAAGCTAGATCTTAATCTCCAATGTAGCTCAACTTGGTACACATGCGGATGAAGCTTGAACTTGATCTTTAACTTTGAATTGCAAGGCTTCACCGACATTCCGCCAACCTACTTTGGATATGATCGTTGAAGCTCTATTCCATCCATCTTCCAACTACGTTGTTTGTCTACAATACATAGGAATGCACAGACACTAGACAAACAACATTAGTAGTAAATTGTTTGTTAAACATCATCAAAACAAGAAGGCCAACAATCTCCCCTTTTTTGATGATGACAAACAATTTACAAAAAGGATATATGCATGAAGGGAAATGAATATACAAAGTATAATATATCATGCATATAAGCAAGAAAGAATATACATATACTAACAATTTTTCTCCCCCTTTGACAACATCAAAAAGGGGACAAAAAGAATAAGAGAACGAAAGCTCCCCCTATCAATAAGCATAGGTGAGTATAACATATAGAAAGATATAGGGATTGCTCCCCCTATCAAAATGCCATAAAGAATATATGAAATGAAGATCATGGAAAGATATAGGGATTGCTCCCCCTATCAAAATGCCATAAAGAATATATGAAATGAAGATCATGGCAAACTTGTGAGCAAGCATAAATGAAAAATATGCTAAACACCACTCACATACAAAAAGACAATGAGAACATATAAAAATATGTCAATATGAAAAAAAATGTCTCATATCAAAGATCATAAAAATCATTTGTAAAGGTAGATTTATGAAATCAAAAGAAGAGAAACATGAGAATCATGTAAAAAGTTTTCAAATGAAAACAAATCAACCAAGAGAAATCATAAATCAAAGTTTAAATCCAAAAACGTAAGACCAAATCATCATTGAAAAAAAATCAAGAGAGGCAATTATATCTAGCTATTGAGCTAGTATCAACCCATATAAACATTTTAGCATCCGGTAAACAAGATTTGGGAATAAACACCCAATAAACCCGGAGGGTATATAACTACAAACCTCTCATCTAAAATCAAAACTAATAATCATGAAAAACAAAAGATTTGATCAATTAAAAATTGTTTTCATATAAAAAGATTTCAAAGCATAATTTTCAAAACCAAGATAAAGAAAAATAAAAACACTAAAATACTTGGTTTTAAAAATAAAATTTGTTTTGGTACCTAAGAATTCTTGGTACCAAGAGATTTAGGGACATGACCCCTATCTTTTAAGCTCAAAACCCTAGGGTTATGAACCCTCTTAGGCATATGTGGTGCACTAACACGGTCAAAGCAATAATCCCTCAAATGACCATTCCGATTGCAATACGTGCAATGAAAGAGATCCATTTATTTTTGTGGACTATTAGCTCGTGCACGGGAAACATTTGCAACCATAGATGATCTTTTAAGATTATTTTGCAAATGTGAAACATTATCAAAACAAAACTTTCCTAAGTGGCCATATCTACCACAAACATCACATTTAAACTTTTGTGGTCTTTTAAAATCATTTGGCAAAAGTAAAGTCTTTTTCAAATCATAGCAAAATTTTGCCAAGTGGCCAAAACGTCTACAAAGATCACATTTAAACACATTAGCATGTTTATGATGAACATGATGAGTATGTGTATGTGTATGTGATGAAGAAGCTACATGAGATGCACAATGAGCATTAGCATTGTTATGTTTGTGTGCATCATAGCAAAACTTAGCTAAATGACCTTGACGGCCGTAAATTAAACACTTATAAGTTTTGCTATACATGTGTGCATAATGAGTAGATGATTTTGACTTAGTCTTAGCACACATATTCATAAGCCTCTTATGATTATTAATGCATGTTTTCAAAGTTGAATCTAAAGATGAAATGCATTTTTTTATAAGATTCAAGTCTTCATTTTTAGGCACATATGCACTTTTAGAAGTAGAACATAAATAGTTATTTATAAAAGAAGCAGTATCATTTTGTATGTTCTTTACTTCTAACATGGCATTATCTTTTTCATGAGTTAACTTGGCAAAGTTTGAAAGCAAAAGAATCATGATCCGATTTTAATTTTTCATTGTTTTCTTTAAGGATCATATTTTCATTAGAAATAATATCAAACTTAGAAGTTAAAGACTCATGATCGGATTTCAAATTTTCATGCTTGCTTTGTAAATTAATGAAATCATTTTGTAATTTCTTGTAGGCATGCAATAATTTATCACTAGCACAAGCAAGTTCATCATTAGGTAAATCATTAATAGATTCGAACTCGCAAACCTTACTAGGGCTATCGCCTAGTGGTCGTGTGCATGAAGCTCCTTTAGAACTTGAAGCGGGATCCTCCAAAGCTTGTCGGATCGCCTCCAAGTCTCCTTGATGCGCTTCTATGAATTTCCATAATGTATAAGCGCTATCAAAAGAATCAAGCTTGTTAGACATAAATGAATCAAATGCATTTAATAAAATTCTAACATAAGCTTGTTCATAATAAACATCTTTTTATCATGTTTGCTCCACTTGGATTTCTCCAACGTGGGCACAATATAAGCACAATCAATGATTTCCCATGTTGGACCCTAGAGGGGGGGTGATTAGGGTCTTATGCTAATCTAATCCGATTAAATACCAATTAAAATTAATTAACAAGTTATCCTAGCAAGTATGAAATACAACAAAAAATATAAGCTAGGATAAGCAATATGAGCAATGAGATATATCCTATATGATGAAATATATGTACAAGGATATATAAACTAACACAAGATGATATATCCTACCAAAGAGATATACAATATGATATATGCAAGGATAAGAAAACTAACACAAGGGATAAACAATATGAACTAGATAGTGGATCATATAAATAATGAGACAATGGCGAAATGAGCAATGAGCACAAATAAGAATAAACGCCAAAGCACATTCAAACACACAATATGATCACGGAGTTCGGACCTTCCGTCCTACATCTCCGCTCCCCACTCCTGGGGAGAAATTCACTATCACAACCGGGTTTTCTACGCTCACCCGAATAACGTTTACACCTCACAGTGTCGGTTTTCAACGCTCACCGAACAACGTCACTCCTCACAATCGGTTTTCTAGTTTACCGAAAACTTCACAACAAACTCGGTTTCTAGCTCACCGAAAACCTTGCAATCTCACAATGTAACAATAAATGATTTGTTCTCTCATACAAGGGGAGAACTCAATTAAGCACAACTCAAAGATACAATCTCTCACAACCCTAATATACTATGTATGCAAATACAATAAGCTCAAGTGGGTGTGTGTAACAATGAGATATAAATAAAAACTTAACTCAATAAGAACTAGCAATAAGATTGATATGAAATACAATAGTAGAAATGCTAGGAAATAGAGTTAAGGAAACTTCTCTATAAACACAAAGAGAGGATGATGAAATGTTGAAGATGAACTCTTCAATAGTTGATGTAAACTCCTCTTTGTAACAGCAAACCCAAAACAAACTTAAACCAAAACTAAACAAGCTTAAACCCTTGTTTAAAACTTGTTAAAACATTCTCTTGGGTTAATAAGAACTGAGATCAATAGGGTATTTATAGCCTCCAAGAACCTCAGCCAAAAACCCCAAACAAAATGACAAAAACAGCCCCAGCAATGATAACAAAAATAGTCGTTAGAAACAGAACTGACTGAGCGGCGGTCGACCGAAAATATTATGTGAAACATAGGAGTATGTATATGAAAATATATTTGTTTCATATCTAAGTAGTTAAACCAAATCACAATAATAAATATGAAATATGTAATTTCATATTTATAAACATGAAAACCAAAACTTGTGTTGTATATATATGTGACTACATATATATACAAGGAAACCAATAAATGTGTGTGTATATGATATTGAGCTTAACGTACTTAACACACATAATATAACACCTAAACTAGATTACCCAAGCTAGATCTTGATCTCCAATGTAGCTCAACTTGGTACACATGCGGATGAAGCTTGAACTTGATCTTTAACTTTGAATTGCAAGGCTTCACCGGCATTCCGCCAACCTCCTTTGGATATGATCGTTGAAGCTCTATTCCATCCATCCTCCAACTACATTGTTTGTCTACAATACATAGGAATGCACAGACACTAGACAAACAACATTAGTAGTAAATTGTTTGTTAAACATCATCAAAATAAGAAGGCCAACACTACTATCCCAATATGATATACACTTTATGCAACAGAAGTCCGTCAAAGGGCAAGCCATCTGTGATCTTATGGCCAGTCATCCATTAGACGAGAAGACTGATTTATTCGAAGACATGCTGCATGAAACCCACAAGGTCAATATGACTTCACGTGATGAAGTTTAGCAGTTATTCTTCAATGGTACGTCCCGTGTAGGCTCAAAAGGGATGATCGTCATGGGAGTGGGGGTATTCTTGGTTTCTCCGCAAAACCATGTATTACCTCATGCCTTCTCTTTAACGGAGCCGTGTTCTAATAACATGGCTGAGTACAATACGTTATTCATTAGACTCGACTTTGCTAAGGAGTTGGAGATAAAGCATCTTGAGGCATACGGTGACTCTCAACTCATCGTCAAATAAATGATAGGGGAATACGAGGCCAGAAATGATGACTTGATCGTATGTCATAAAGAGACTATCAAATTAGCCGAGTCATTTGAAAGATTTCACATTAAGCACGTATTACGTTCCAAGAATACGCATGCAGATGAAAGTACCCTAATACCGCTAGGAAGGAACCCTAGAGGGGGGTGAATAGGGTTTATGCTAATCTAATCCGATTTATGCCAATTTAAAACTTATTAACAAATATATCCTAGCAAATGACTTATGAACAATATGTGAGCAAGGATATACAAGTTAACACAAGGGTGAACAAACAAAACTAGATAGTGGGTAAAATAAACAATGAGCAATGCACAATTAGCGATATAAGATAAATGCAAAAGCAAATGAGCCAATGACAAACTCAAACACACTCAAATGATCACGGAGTTCGGACCTTCCGTCCTACGTCTCCGCTCCCCACTCCCGGAGAGAAATCCACTATCACAACCGGGTTTTCTACGCTCACCCGAATAACGTTTACAATCACACTATGTCGGTTTTCAACGCTCACCGAACAACGTTCACTCCTCACACTCGGTTTTCTAGATCACCGAAAACTTCACAACACACTCGGTTTTCTAGCTCACCGAAAACCTTACAATCTCAATGTAACAATAAATGATTTGTTCTCTCATACAAGGGGAGAACTCGATTAAGCACAACTCAATGTTACAATCTCTCACAACCCTAATATACTATGTATGCAAATACAATAATCTCAAGTGGGTGTGTGTAACAATGAGATAATATAATCAAATCTAAACTCAATATAAAAACTAGCTTTAAAGAATGATAATCAAATAACTAAGCAAATGTAAAGCTAGATAGAGTTTAGAAAACTTCTCCAATAGATGACAAGATGGAGAGATGGAGATTGGAGCCCAAACAAGAAGATGATCTCCTCCACTTGTGAAAACAATCTTCAAACCAAACAAACACTAAAACACACTTAAACCCTTGTTTAAAACTCTTTAAACTTGTTTAAAACATTTCTTGAGTACCCTTAGAAGTATGAGGGCATGGAGTATATATAGGCTCATGAAACAAGCCCAAAAACCCAAGAAAACCAAGCAAAAAGACAAAAAAAACGGATATATCAAAATCTGGGAATTATAGCCGTTAGCTACAGTAACCAACGTCCAGAGACATTTCCGGTCGACCGGTCCGGTCGACCGGATTACTGTAGCAGTGCGCATATGTTTTATAAAATCAATTTAAAACAGTAAATGAACTCCAAAAATTATGAAATTTTGTGAGAATGTTCTAGACATGTAGAATAACATGTCAGACAAAGAATTTCTGAAAAATCTTTTCCCAGTTGAGAGAAATAAATATTTGAACACAAATTTACAGTTTCTGAAAAACTGCTGACATACACGATTTTGTAAAATCAATTGGGAACAGTAAATCAACTCCAAAAATAGTAAAATTTTGAGAGAAGTTTCTAAACATGTAGATAAACATGTCAGAGAAAGAATTTTTCAAATATCACTTCCCATTTGCGAAAACTCATTAGTTTTGTAAAACATGCACGAACATGTGCACGAACAAAAACATGATTTTGTAAATTCCATTAAACATAACAAATCAATTCCAAACTTGATGAAACTTTGAGAAATGTTTGCAAATGATATTTTGAACATGTTACAAAAAGAATTTTCCAATTTGCATTTCCCAATTGTGAAATCTCATTATTTTGCAAAAGTGTTCAAAACATAAAAACCCAAAACCATGCATGTATATATATAACTATATATATACATAGAAACCAAATACGTGTGTGTATATGATATTGAGCTTAAGGTACTTAACACACATAATATAAAATCTAAATTAGATTACCCAAGCTTTATCTTGATCTTCATTGTAGCTCAACTTGGTACACATGCGGATGAAGCTTTATGATCGTGTAGGCTCAATCCATCCAACCTCCAACTACGTTGTTTGTCTATAATAAATAAGAAAACACAAATACTAGACAAACAATATTAGTGGTAAATTGTTTGTTAAACATCATCAAAACAAGAAGGCCAACAGCAGATGCATTGGCGGCGATGGAAGCTAACCTAGCACAATTGCTAGGGACAAGTCAGCATATCACCATCGCAAGTCGGCAACTCTTTCAACCGGAGTACACTCTAGAAGTGAATGTAGCTCACCAGACTACGGGTCAAATCGAACCAAGAGATTGGCATTTCCTAATCATTGACTATGTCTTATACGACATACTTCCCGAAGACGTCAAAGAGCGAGAGTCTATTCGCAGACGCGCGCCAAGATTTTACTACAACTCAACAATGAAGACACTGTATCATAGGTTGTATGACGACATGCTACTTCGATGTCTGTCAACAAAAGAAGTGTAGGAAGTCTTACAGGAAGCCCATGGTGGTACACCCCGCTTGAGTCCAAAACCTGCCCCGCACTCTATCGATCAAACATGTTGGCCTTCTTGTTTTTATGATGATTTACAAACAATTTACATCTAATATTATTTGTCTAGTGTTTGTGTTTTATATTTATTCTAGGCAAACAATATGTTGAAGGATGGATGGAATCGAGCATTCACGATCATATCAAATGGAGGTTGGTGGAATTGTAGAGTGAAGCCTATGCAATTCAAATTGAAGATCCAAGTTCAAGTTTCATCCGCAAGTGTACCAAGTTGAGCTACATCGAAGATCAATCAAACTTGGGTATATTTAGTTTAGGTTTTATATTATGTGTGTTAGTACTTTAAGCTCAATCATATATACACACACATATTTTGTTTTTATATATATAGTTATATATATACACAAGTTTTGGTTATTGGCTTTCAAGTTTAAATATGAAACAAATACATATTCATATATATATACATGTTTGGTTTCATATGGTAAAGTTGTTTATGTACACATGTATTTATAAGTTTTACAAAATACATGAGTTTTCACAAATGAGAAATTCAATTTGAGAAATTCTTTTTCTAACATGTTTAATTTTATGTTTATAAATGTTTCCCAAAGTTTTATCAATTTTGGAATTAATTTGTCATGTTTAATTGAATTTACAAAATCAAGTTTTAAATAAGTTCATGTTCGTGCACATGTTCGTGCAAGTTTTTACAAAACAGATGAGTTTTCACAATTGGGAAATGAAATTTAAAAAATTTCTTTATTTACATATTTATCTTCATATATACAAACATTTCTCCAAGTTTTACTAATTTTGTAGTTGTTTTGTTATTTTCAATTGAATTTACAAAACCGAGTTTTCAGCAGTTTTTATTTGAAATAGTATATCTGTGTTCAAATATTTATTTCTCTCAACTGGGAAGTGATATTTCATAAATTCTTTCTCTAACATGTTTATCTACATGTCTAGAACTTTCCTTCAAAATTTCATGATTTGTAGAATTGATTTACTATTTTTAATTGATTTTACAAAATCAGATACACAAATTTCCAGAATCTGTCAAAACCTAAAATTGTTTGTGCACGTTGCTACAGTGCAGTTGACCACCATGGTCGACCGTGCTACAGTGAAATCGACCGTGGAGGTCGACCGTACACAGTCCAAAGAGCAGTTTTTGAGTTTTTTTTCTCGCGGTCGACCGCGACGGTCGACCGCCAAAGTTTCTAGAATTTTGTGAGTTTCGAAAGTGGCTTTTTTTTTTTTTTTTTTTTTTTACGGTCGACCGCCGCACTGTCTTGTCATTCCCAATGGTTATTTTCTGCAGCCATTGTTTGGGGCTTTTTGGTCTTTTGTTTGGGGTTTTTGGCTGAGGTTTTGAGAGACTATATATACCCCTTTGATCTCAGTTCTTCAAACACCAAGAGAATGTTTTAAAAGAGTTTAACAAGGGTTTAAACTTGTTTAGTGTTTGTTTAAAAGAGTGTTTAAGAAGCTTTTAAGCAATTAACAGTTTTGGGTTTGTGAAATCAATTTCACAAGAGCTTGAGGAGATCCTATTGGTGCTTGAGCATCCAACCATCCTTCTTCAATCTCTTGATCTATTGAGAAGTTTTCTAAACTCTATTTTCTAGCTTTGTATCTATTTGCTTGTTTATCATTTTATTAAAGCTAGTTTTGTATTGAGTTTAGATTTGATTTACCTCTTTGTTACACACACCCATATTGAGCTTATTGTATTTTCATACATAGTATAATTGGGTTGGTGAGAGTTGTAACAATTAAGAGTAAGCTTACATTGAGTTCTCATCTATTGTAGAGAACAAATTATTTATTATATTGTGAGATTGTAAAGTTTTCGGTGTGCTAGAAAACCGAGTGTGAGGAGTGCAGATGTTGATCGGTGAACGTTGAAAACCGACATTGTGAGTGTTGGTGAACGTTGATCGGTGAGCGTTGAAAACCGACATTGGGAGATGTAAACGTTATTCGGGTGAGCGTAGAAAACCCGGTTGTGATAGTGGATTTCTCCCCGGGAGTGGGGAGCGGAGACGTAGGATGGAAGGTCCGAACTCCGTGATCATTTGAGTGTGTTTGAGTTTGTCTTTGGCGCATTTTCTTATGCATTTATCTTATATCGCCAATTGCCTTTACTCTTGTATATTTTTCCCTATCACATTTGTAGTTTGATTATGTCACCACTGTGTTAGTTTATATATCCTTACATATTTTTTTTCATCATATACCTCTTTGCTAGGATATATCTCTTTGTTCATATTGCATATTCTTGCTCATATCATATAGGATATATCTCTTTGTTCATATTGCATATTCTTGCTCATATCATATTGTATATCTATCTTGCAAGAATAATATTTGAATTAGTTTTAATTAGCATAAAATCAGATTAGATTAGCATAAGACCCTAATCACCCCCTTCTAGGGTCTAACAAAACACCCTTCATAGCTCAACCGAGGGTTTATATTCCCTATATACAATTGGTCGTACCCGAATTGATGGGTAAATCGACAAGGGAGATAGGGCTCCATATGGCAGACTAAGCCCATCCGGAAGACATGATAGCCTGGTCGAATATTGACCAACTAGTAGAAGCCACCTGAGGATAAGGCAGTATGGTTGTCCCGCGTTGGCATGTCCCGGAGAGATTCACCATATCCTCCGTCGGAGAAGTATGAGAAACATCGGAAGAAGTTATAATTACTGAAGAAAGACAAAGCTTTCCTCACTCTACAATTTGTTTATACTTCCACAATGACTTCTTCAGACTTTGAACAAAAGGAATAAGCTTCCCTTCCTGACGTGCGGCTAGCACACTCATCAAGCACTCGCAATGCAACACATACCACACCATTAAATACGTGTATGGTAAGCTGACGTGAGGGTTGAGGGTTTTAGCTAGTTCTTCCCCATCCTTCTCTTCAATATACGACACTCTGCAAAATTGTGTCATTAACGTCCGGAGCCCACTTTGTATACACGCCACCATAGCTAGGACCAATGCATAAGATCGTCCATAAGCCAAAATGGACCGTGGGGTAGATGACCTCTACTAGGATCGCCTCGAAAGAGTGTGTGGGAACCACACACCTTTTCAGCCACAACATAAGGTACCTGGCAAGTAGGGCCTTAGTAGATATCGGGGTCTTGGCCTGATGGTGGAACGATTAAAAGGTCGTCCCTACCTTGAAATCCCCCACATCATGCTCGAGGGTTTCCAAGACCTCACCCTCAAATATTCTCTTCTCCACTTCCACCTGATCATAAAGTTTTCAATGGCAAGATAGGCATCCCCTTGTCATCTGTGTTCTGAAACAGGTAGTCAGCCTAATTTTTATGGCTGATACCCGAGGTCCTCTCTTTCTTGCCCTTGTGATCCACCACTCCGATTGTATGTAGGCAGATGTGGTAGTGGCAGAGTAGTTCCCAAAGAGTCTCCACCACCTGGGATAGCTTGTTGGAGAGATACTCGATCTCTCATTGGCCGGGGACGTACTCTTCGTATGGGAACTCCCCCATCGGCAATCCTATCACTTCATACATTTCATGAAGTACAAAGCCTAATTCTCTATTTGATGTTAAGAACGTACCGCTTTCAGGGAAGTGAAGCTTCATTATGCTCTGAAATTGCGGTACGTTGATCTTAAGGCCATATTGGGTGGTCCTGATGGCTGTGTATAGCTCCGAGCCCTGTAGATCAGATTTCTCCTCTAACACGAACTTCGTGATCCTGGACTACCAAAGGCTATTGCTGGGTGTAGAGTGGATCCATCTTGGAGCTCTAAAGTCTTTGGGAGGAAATTGTCCTCCGATGGTGAAGAAACAATGACGGAAAGTCTCTGCCACCGTAGTCGTCTCCCCCATCGGCAAGTCACATTTCAGCAAGCTGGGGTGCAGAGCGGTGATGCACTTGCTGGAATTATCAATGCCAAATCTAGCTGTTGAACCTGTGAAGATTCCACAGGTGACACCATCTTGAGTAGGAGTCAGGTCCCAGTTCATTATGTGAAAGACGGAGAGCGAGCGCAACTCCACTATAGAAAATCCCCTCAGCATACTAGGGATGAAGTAGCAGGCACCGTCCACAACGCGGAGCCATCTACTCTCATCGAGGATCAGAATTGTTGGTTCAACTCTTGCATTATCGAAGAGGAAGTGTGGTTTCTTCATCTCCCTATGCTGTGAGTCCGTCATCAACGCATCGGTGATCAGCTCACGTAGGGTCAAATAATGACCCTCAGAAACCCTCCGTTATAGCTCCGTAGGGCTATTAGCATCAAACACCAGTACAGGTTCGAGGAGTGGGAACCTGGTAGGAGCAGAAAGTCTGGCACCACTAGCAAGGCCAATGACACTGACTCTAGGAAGAGCCTCGTCAGAATAAGCAACTGCAAAACGAAACAAAACAGAGTCAGAAAATTTTGACACAAAATTGAAAATTTTGATAAGTCCTTAAAACTGGCGGACTGCAATGTGCAGGTGAGCTCATTAAGCTAGCAATCTAGCAAAGCTCGCCTAACACAATGAACCGTTCTTGCTAACGAACATCGCCTAACAAGCAGAGCTCGCCTGATTGGGCGAAGTTCACCTGACAAGCAGAGCTAGCCAGACCGAGCGAAGCTTGCCTGAATAGCAGAACTTTGCCAGGATTAACAAAGCTCGCCAGAAGATGAACAATTTTTGTTCATCTTCTCAGATTAATCAACGGGTCATTAAACCTACCTGAGGATGATGATGACACGGCAGCAACAGCGGGAGCGACGCCAGAGGCAGTGGAAGAGGAAGCCCTCTTCTTTCCCTTGGATGCAAGAGCTTTCTTGGGTGCCATTTTGATAAGAAGACGACGGAAGTTGAATTTTTTTCTCTTTGAAAACCTTAAAAAAAGAAAATTTTAAGTGTGCAGATGTCCTCCACGAGGAGGACAAAGCCTTTATATAGGCATGAATTGATGGTTGATATTTAATATCTCAACCGAAGCGATGGTTCAGATCACACAAATGGTTCGTATCCAATTGTTCGAAATGAACGGACGAGATTATTTCTCAGAACCAATGGTTCAAATTAATCATCTAAGTGACGAGATGCTTCGGATTCAAATCAGTGGTTGAGATCAACTTTTTTAAAATCAATGGCTATGATTTCGTATAGAAACAATGGCCAAGATTCGAGATCCAAATAGCTCAACGACTCAGACTGAGTGCGTGAAAACGAGGACGCTAGTCAGATCGCGATCTGACATGCCTTCACTGCCTTAGCTGGCGAGCATTTAGATTGCTTGCATTTTTCCTACAGTTCCACGGTTCGCCTACAACTGTTCGGACTTCACCTCTAGCTATCTGGCTCACCTACAATTGTTTGGTTCGCCTACACACTCAGCTCGCCAGACTTTATTAAGCTCGCCTGAAAAGCTCAACTCAACCAAAGTGATCGAGTTCAGCAGTAATCACTTGACTTCACCAGAACCAATGAACAATAATCATTTCCATTCAAAGTATTCCAGAGCCCAAGCAACCTAATTCAGGTCTGAAAACTTTGAAGGGGGTTTTGTAGGCAATAAAAATTGCCTTATCCCAAAATTGAGAAGTTCGCCTGCAAGACTTCGTCTGCATGCTCAAGATCATAAGAACAAAGCCCATTTGGCTTGTTTGCCTGAATCAAACAAGTTAAGTCAAGCTCGCCTGAACGCTTGACTTCGCAGGCGAAGCAAAGTTTGCCTATGCATTGGACTTTACCCATAAAGAACTAAGCTTGCCTGAATGCTGAGTTCGCCAGCTTGCAAATTAGCTCGCCTGAATGCTTAGTTCACCCGTACGAACTAAGCTCGCCTGCAGGAGGTTCATATGCATGAACTAAGCTCGCCAACAGGGTCTAAGCTCACCTGAACACTTCTGAGGTTCACCAGACAATCTCGCCTATTCGCCTACCTCACCTACAAGCTTGCCTGAGCGTTTAACTCATTCGTAAGCTCACCTAGCTCGCCCGCTAGCTCACCTGAGCGGTTAAAACCACTTACTTGAATTGTGGGAGTGGTTACGGCCATAAACAATATGAACTAGATAGTGGATCATATAAATAATGAGCTAATGACAATGGCGATAAGAAATATAAACACAAGTATAAATAAACGCCAAAGCACACTCAAACACAAGATATGATCACGGAGTTCGGACCTTCCGTCCTACGTCTCCGCTCCCCACTCCCGGGGAGAAATCCACTAACACAATCCGGTTTGGAAGCCGGAACTTCTTCTACACACTCGGTTTTCTAGCTAACCGAAAACTCTATAACTCACACTCTTGCAATCACACTCTACACCCACTAAGTGTTGGACCTAGCCGTGTCTCCCTCAAGTGCTCGGTTATAACCTCTCTCTAGGCACGTCAACTGACGCCACTCCTCTTGGGACGATCCCCGACTCTCACCACACACTCCTCACTCGGTGTACCAGTGTATTACAAAGTGAATCTCACAATAAGCACAATATGACAAATGATTGTTCTCTCTAACAAGGTGAGAACTCAATTAAGCACAACTCTTAGTCACAAACCCACAACCCCAAATTATACTATGAATGTAAATACAATAAGCTCAAAAGGTTGTGTGTGAACAAAGAGATATAAATCAAAATCAAACTAAACTCAAATATAAAATCTAGCTTAAGAACAATGATAATCAAACAATATTTATAGATAAAAGCTAGAGTTGAGTTTAGGAAAACTTCTCAAGATCAAGATGGAGAGATGGAGATATGAGCCCAAACAAGAAGATAATCTCCTCCACTTGTGAAAACCAAAACAGCTTAAACCAAACCCTTAAACAAGCTTAAACCCTTCTTCAAACCCTTGTTTAAAAACTTCTTAGCTTACTGAAAAGAGATCAGCAATGGGGTATTTATACCCACTTGAAATCTCAGACAAAACCCCAAAACAGAAAGACCAAAAAGCCCCAGAAAAAATCAGCTCAGAAATAGCTGTTAGAACCAACGGATCTATTGGCGGTCGACCGACAGAACGTTCGGTCGACCGAAAGAAGGAATTCGGTCGACCGACGGAAAATCCGGTCGACCGCGAGCAGGTTTGAAAAATGAAGAAACAAACAGAGACTTCGTCGGTCAACCGATGTGGTCGACCGATAAAAAAATGAGCTTTCGGTCGACCGCACCGGTCGACCGACAAACTCTCTGGAGCCCAGTGAAGGCTAAAAATATGAGCGGTCGACCGGATCGGTCGACCAATAACTGATACTGGAAATCTGTTTTTGAAAACTGTTTTTCTGATATTAAAACCCTATTTAAAAATATCAAATAAATTCCAAAAAATGTAAAACTTTGGGGAATGATTGTAGACATGATAGTAAACATGCTACAGTGATTGGTTATCAGAAAGGACCTCCCAAATGAAAAATATCATCATTTTACAAAATAGTCCAAAACATGAAAATATGAGATACTTGAATTTTGATGTTTTGACATAAACCAACTTTTGAAACTTTGTGATATGTTTTTATAGACTTAGTAAAACATGTATAAACTGATATTAAAGTCTACAAACTAAGAATACAATATTTTCACAAATACAATAGAAAATGAAACCTATGAGTATGTATATGAAAATATATTTGTTTCATATCTAAGTAGATAAACCAAATCACAATATGAAACATGTAATTTCATATTTATAAACATGAAAACTAAAACTTGTGTTGTATATATATGTGACTACATATATATACAAGGAAACCAATAAAATGTGTGTGTATAAATAATTGAGCTTAGAGTACTTAACACACATAATATAAATCCTAAACTACATTACCCAAGCAATCTTGATCTTCAATTAAGCTTGACTTGGTACACGTTGCGGATGAAGCTTGAACTTGATCTTTAACTTGAATTGCATGTTGTCTCATGATATTGGATTAATCTCAATCTTAAGATCTAATTCTCGGCTCTTTGCAAGCTCTTGCATTTTGGCCTTTTGAGATCGAAATCCCTTTGGCATTCGGTCTTTTTGGGTGAGAAAAAGAACCGAACTTTGCCTATTTTGAGTATTTAGTCTTGATTCTAAGCTCGGATATTCAAACTCAATCAACAGAACTTGTACCACGTGCTGAAGTTCATCCGTAATTTCGATCGAATCGTCCAAGGAAAGCAAACTCGACGCAAGCATTGAGGGAGTCATCCTATCGCTACCGAAGAACCCACATTAAACAAGAAGAGATCAAACCAACTCTCTTCGCTTCTGTGTAAAAGTGATTTTTGATTTGTAATCCGATTTTAATTAATACAAATCTATGAGATTAATTTTATGACCAGCAGTTATGAAGATGATTTTCATATGAAAACCTTATTTCTAATCCTAAATTCATAAACGAAATGGTGCTAACTTGCCATTAGACTCCAAGATCATTCATATAATTGCAATCAATAATATATATGAAAACTACTCATCTATTTTTTTAAAACTAAAAAATAGAGCAAGATGCCCTGTTCAAATATCATTAGTAACACTAATTAACCTAAATGTGATTAGTCTAAGAGTAGAATTGAACAAATAGTTTATACCCAAGTATAGGGAGAGAACCATAGTCGTTACCTACTACAGAAGACATAGATGTTTGATCAAAATAAAAACTTAATGTAAAAAAAATCTATGAAAAGTTAGGCAAAAAGAATAACATGAGTTTAGAGTTATCACTGAGCTCTTGAGCTATTCAAATAATCATATCCAAAAACATAATAGTATGACATAATCATATCCAAAAACATAACAATATGAAGAGACCATCATAGTTCACAAAAAGATAAAGAAAACCTAGTGAGTGGGGCTTTTTAGAAGTTATCTCCCACACGAGCCTCGTCATCTATGGATGTCTCATCTAGCAATAGCAGCCTAGCGATCCCCCTCCTCTCCACCATCTCCTTGAGTGTAGATGATCTATTTGGGGCTAGTTTGCCTATCCATAACAATATGAAGTATGCTATGTTAGAAGTCAGTTTACAAGCAGTGATTGTGGACTTGTTAAATATAAGATTGTTCCTTACTCTCCATAAATACCAGCCAAAAGCTAGAAAAATCATGGACCATAAAGTTTTGCTATCTCTATCTGCCCAGAAAGAATCATAGGAATCACAGTATAATTGAAGTCATGTGTTAAAGAGGAAATCTAAAGGAAAGGCATGAAGAAATATCGAACAAACATTCACAAGAGGGTAGAGAAGAAAGAGGTGTTCATCATTTTTGGGTGCCTAATTACAAAAAGAACAAGTAGTATCACTTGTCCAGCTATTGGGCTCCAGATTGGTCTTAGTATTTAGCTTTCTCTTTGAAAGAAAGCTATAAATTTTTTTGAGTTTCCCAGGGATGATTGGCTTCCATATGAAATTGAAACCCTTGAACAAAGTACCACTACTGTTGATAAAAGCATACATGGACTTGACTTTGAAGGTTCCTGAAGGATGGTAAGGCTATCACACCACATTCTCACCACTGTATGGGGAGAAGGAAAGAGTAGAAAGATAAGCTTTGATATTAGAGACCTCATCTCTCTCCTTAGGAGTAATAGGTCTTCTAATGAGAGGCTATCATCTCCGGTTATCGCAAATAAGGATGCCCTGAGATCTAACACTGATATTTTTTAAGAAAGCAAGAATGTGTGCTAAGGGGAAGAGAGAAGCAAAGAGTTATAGGCTGTCCACTTATCCTCCCAGAATCTAATATTGGAACCCTCACCTAATTCCCATTGAACTAGACATTTAAAGCTTGACTACTAGAGAAAACATCCCGCCAAAACTTGGATGCAGAAAGACTTGGTAGTGTGCAACTAGGATTTGGATGTCCTAATGAGTATATAGAAGAAAGGTCTTTGCCCACAAAGGAATCATTTTGAAGCTCTTTTCACATTAGTTTGGAAATTAGAAAATTTGAAATCATGAAAATTCAGGATATCCAAACCACCTTCCCTTTTAGGTTTGCAAACTAACTCCATTTCACTAAGGATTTGCATAAAGACTTGGAATCATTCCCTCCCCATAAGAAGTTCCTTTTAATCCTATTGATTGCCTTGATAATCCAATTAGGGAGCTTCAAAAAAGGATAGATAATATAAGGGGGAGAGGATAAGACTGAGTTAATAAGAGTTAAATGACCTCCAATGGATAGTTTCTTACTTTTCCAAATAGATAATCTCTTAGAGAATTTATCTAAAAGAGGATACCAGTCTTGCTTGTTGAGAGAACCATTTCTCATATGGGTGCCAAGATATTTGAAGGGTGGGGGGGGGGGTAGAATAATTAAGGGAATTAATAAGGAGAGTTCCTTGGTGAGAGACTTACCAAAGTAAGATGTCTGGGTTTTAGCATAATTAATGCCTAAACCAAATATGTTCTCAAAGATAGATATAAAAGATGGATTTTAGAATAGTGAAGTAAGAGGTAGTAGCTCTGCAAATGATGATGGTACTATAAGCAAATTAGAGGGAACAAATATTATTAAGTTAGCCCCTAAGATGCAACTCAGATTAATCACCGCATGCAACAATAAAAGTGAGCATTTTGTTAAGGATGTTCACAGCCAGGATAAAAAGTATGGGTGAGAGAGGATCACCTTGCTTCAAGCCCCTAGAGCAGTTAAAGAAATTGGAGGGGGAACCATTCACCAAAATAGCTAACTTGGAGGATTGAAGGACTTCTTTAACCCAGTGATACCACTTATTTCAAAACCTCTTAGCTCTTAGCATCTCTAAGATGATAGACCAACTGACATAGTCAAAAGACTTCATGAAGTCAACTTTGGTCATGTAAATTTCCTTATATTTATAGGTATACAAATGGATAAGCTCATGAGAAATTACACAAGCATCTAACGTTGACTTACCACTCTGAAAAGTAGATTGAGTAGGGTCAATTAGAGAGGATAGGAGAGGAGCAAGCCCGTTAGCAAGGACCTTAGTAAAATTTTTAAAGAGGCCATTTAAACAGCTAATTGGTACTAAAGTCTTTAACTTGGCATGCTCCATCAATTTTAGGGATGAGGAAGATAAGGGAAAATTTGATATTATGAAGGGGAGAGGAATCAATGAAAAGAGCATAAAAACATAGAAAATATCTTCTTTGATGAAGCCCCAAAATTCTTGGTAGAAGAGGATTGGAAACCCATCAGAACCATGACATTTGTCTTGGTTTCATTATGTTAGAAATTGACTTCAAGGCCTTGGAGATCTAGAACAGGGTTAGAGCAAAGAGAGAACCAATCTAGATTGAAGGAAGAAGGACATTTGATAGAGAACAGAGAGGTGAAATAGTCAAGAAAGCATCATTGTTTGCCCTATTCTGGGGAGACAATATGATAATCAATGGTGATATTTGGAACAAAGTTTTTCCTTCTGTTGAAGGAAGCAATTTTATGGAAAAATGAGGTGTTATTATCTCCTTCTTTGAGCTAAGTGATCCTAGATCTTTGGTGCCAACAAGTTTCCTCTTATTTAGTAAGAGACTCAAGATCAGCCTTCAATTGCCTCTTAGATAAGGTCTCAGATTCTGAAAGGCATATGTTTTCTTCAATAAGATTGAGGGATTCAAAAGATGAGAGGAGTTTTCTTTGGAGATGGTAATGAAACCAAAGGTGTGTTTTTTCCACCACTTAATTCTTTTTTTTTAAGTTTGAGTTTGGAATGAAAGGCTACAACAAGGTTGCTATTACAAGAGAAAGAACACTATTATTTTCCTATGAAGTCTTTGAAAGAAGGGTGAGAAAGCCAAACTTTCTCAAATCTGAAAATAGGTTTAGGAATTGGACCACCAGAATCTAACATGATAGGAGTATGATCCAAATAGAAAGCAGGGTAGGCATATTAAATTAGGGCTGATAAATATGATTCAAAAGTGTAGATAGTTAAACTATATTCTATCTAGGACAAAATCCAGCTTCGATCCAAGAAGTGAATGCCCATGGGCTAAACACTTCAAATTGGTGTTAGGTCTCATGTTATGAGCCTACATCTTCTAATCTTGTTTTGATGATTGCAAACAATTCCTAATATTGTTTGTCTAGTGTTTATATTTTCTTATTAGGTATTCTAGACAAACAATACATTAGAGGAAGGATGGAATTAAGCTTTCACGATCATATCCAATGGAGATTGGCGAAAATATCAGAGTGAAGCCTATGCATACTAGTCAAGATCCAAGTTCAAGTTTCTTCTATGTTTACCAAGACAAGCTACAATAAAGATCTATCAAGCTTGGGTAAATTAGTTTAGTGTTTATAGTTTGTGTCTTAATACCTTAAGCTCGATATTATACACACACACAATTTAATGGTTTATGTGTTTTATCCACAAAAGTTTTTGCAAACAAATAAATATATAATACTTAATTGTTTTCTATGTGGATAAGTTGTTTTGGTTTAACTATATAGATATGTAGAAATATATATCTTTATTTTTACATTTATATGCTTTATATTCTATTGAATTTGCGAAATATTATGTTTATGGATTGAAGACTTATTTACACTATTTTCATATCTTGTATAAGTCTCTAAATCCATTCTAAAGTGTTTCAAAGTTTTGTTTAAGCCATTTTGCTAAAATCAAGTTTTTAACATGTTCATACTTATGTGATTTTGCAAAATGATGAGATTTCACTTTTGGGAGATGCTTTTTGAAAACCAGTTTTTGTAGCATGTGTATTATCATGTCTACAATCATTTTCCAAAGTTTCATAATTTTAGAATTTTTTTGCTATTTTTAAAGGTAGTTTGAAAATCAGGTTTCTGCTTTAAACAAGCTGTATACTTGTTACCAGTCAACTAGTCAGTCGACTGATGAAATAAGTCGACCGATCAGTCGACTGATGAAAGTGCCTGTAGTTGTCAAATGTTTCTGCTTTATTTTGGTCGACTGACTAGTCGATAGATGATCCACCAGTCGACTGATAGAGGTCGTAAGTCGACTGATGAGTTGGAAAATACCTGCAACGGTCAGCTCATCAATTGACTGATAAAACCCATCAGTCGACTGATGGCCTGTAATGGCTATATTTTCAGTCTTGGTTATTTTATCTTTTTTGCTGGTTTTGCTTGGGTTTTGTGCCTTGGTTCTTCATCCTATATTTACCCCATTCTATTTCATTACTGAACTAAGAAAAAGAGTGTTTAAAAATAAGTTTTAAGGGTGGTTTAAGTTTTGTTTAAGAGTTTACAAAATAAGTTTTGTGAAGATTGTTTTACAAGAAGAGGAGATCAATTTCAGTTTGGGCTTTCAATCTTCCTGTCCCTCTCTCTTGTGATTATAGAAGTGTTTCTAAACTCATATCTCTAGCTTGTTTATACTTTAATTGTTATATTCATATTTGTTAGATTTAATTGAGTTTATATTTGATTTTCTCATTGTTTGCACACACAACCATTGAGCTTAACTATTTTCACATATTGTATATTTGGGGTTGTGGTGAGTGTAACCTTGAGAGTGAGCTTACACTTAGTTCTCATCTTGTATTAGAGAACAAACATTGTATTTATGCCTCCATCATGAGATACACTTTGTAATACACTTGTACACCGAGAGGAGTGTGTGGTGAGAGACGGGGTCGTCCCAAGACTTGTACACCGAGAGGAGTGTGTGGTGAGAGACGGGGTCGTCCCAAGAGGAGTGGGGTAGATGGTAATACCTAGAGGTAGGTTGTAATTCCTAACACTTGAGGGAGACACGGGCTAGAGACCAATACTTAGAGGGTGTAAAGTGTGATGGCAAGAGTGTGAGATTATAGAGTTTTTGGTGAGCTAGAAAAGCGAGTGTGTAGAGAAGTTTCGGCTTCCAAACCGGGTGTGTCGATAGTGGAGTTCTCCCCGGTAGTGGGGAACGGAGACGTAGGACGGAAGGTCCGAACTCCGTGATCATATCATTATGTTTGGATTGCTCTTTGTGTCCACTATTTGTTTAAATTGTTTCTTGTTTAATTTCTCTTGTATTTATATTCTTGCTCATATTACATTGTATATCTATCTTGCAAGAATATTTTGTTAATAAGTTTTAATTGGCATTAATATCTAATAAGATTAGCAATAACCATATTCACCCCTCCTTTAGGGTACTTTCAATTGGTATCAGAGCTTGGTGCTCTTGATTTAAGGTTTAACCGCCTTGAGTTAACGGTCCAAGCTTTAATATTGTTGCTAATCTTATTTTGATATTATTTAATTCCCTTGCTCATATATGATGGATATGTTCAGTGTAGGTTATGACATAAATGTTGCTCCTAGATACAGTAACTTCCCTTATGATCAATGGTGTTGTAGATTCAAAATTTTTGTTGAATTTAGAAATATAGATTTATGGGAAGTTATTGGCAATGCTTATATTGTGCCCACTTCGGAGAAATCCAAGTAGAGCAAACTTGAGAAGAAAATGTTCACAATTGTGACGCCCCTGGGTTCACACAAGGCTGCAGTCCAAGGTGAAACCAAGAATGTCAAACCTGCTATGCACCACACCGTGCAATAACATGTTTCACCATCACAATTAACATCCATCTAGTAGAATCAACAACTGGTGTAGGTACAAAACAGGTGAGAGATAATACAAGGAATACTGATGAAATGATAATAGTCACATAAATATCTCATCATCCAACAATCCAGAAATGTCAAGATCTGAGTAGATAAACTGAAATACAACAAGTCTCAAATACAAATGTCTGACGATAAGGAGATAAGGCTCACAGCCTTTACAACTTCTAGAATAATACCCTCAAATGTCTAACCACACTACAGTGGAGCCCAAAGAAAATAATACATAGCTAGAAAGTAAAGCTGAACACTAATGTGGTCCGCTATCAACCTGCGGCTCTCCGTGCTCCTGGCTCGTGACCTGAAAGGGGGAGGGACAACGAGCGTCAAAGCGCTAGCGAGCAACATCACAACCAACCCCAAGGGAAAGGGCTTCGTTGTATAGGAAAATACAGATAATATATAAGAAAGTCATGTTATTATTTACATAAGTGTCATATCAACAACATGTCGTAGTTTCCAAACTCATGAAATAGGTGTCAAATGTCTAACACGAGGTCTGGAATGAATTTATAGTCCAACACTAGGACTTCTATAAATCACAGTCCAACACGAGGACTTCTATAAATCACAGTCCAACATAAGGACTTCTATAAATCACAGTCCAACACGAGGACTTCTATAAATCACAGTCCAACACGAGGAATTTCATAACTCACAGTCCAATCTCAAGGACTTCTATAAATCACAGTCCAACCGAGGACTTCTATAAATCACAGTCCAACACGAGGACTTCTATAAATCACAGTCCAACACGAGGACTTTCATAACTCACAGTCCAATCTCAAGGACTTCTATAAATCACAGTCCAACACGAGGACTTCTATAAATCACAGTCCAACACGAGGACTTCTATAAATCACAGTCCAACACGAGGACTTCTATAAAATACGTGTCCAACACATGGACCGAAATGATAAGTATCCAACACATGGATCAACAGTAAGATATGCCCAACACATGGACTATAAGTAAAGAGGTGCAATTGTCAAAGGTATATGTGGAAAGATATACATATCCTAAACTCGAACGCGTCTTGATGTACGGGTCTAAACTTGTGTTAAAAGTGTCAACTCACATGTATAGACAAGTCACTATTATTGCAATGTAGTGTCAGATAATCGAGGCGACCCCGAAAGACAGCTCAAACAGATCAAAAATCTGTAAAACAGCTCATCAGTCGACCGATGTGTCGACTGATGACGCCAGTCGACTCATATGTCGACTGATGAGGCTCAGGCAGCACAGCCTCAGCTCGCCAGTCGACTGATCAGTCGACTGAGAAGCTGAGAAAATAAAATCAGCCCGTCAGTCGACTGGTCAGTCGACTGATGGCTGAAAATTTGCCCGTCGGTCGACTGATCAGTCAGCCGATTGACTGCAGAAACTCTGTACATGTTATTTCTCACCCAAAATTTGATCCAAACTCATCTCCATCAATCCCAAGCATGAAAAATACTAATATCAACATATTTGCACTAAACTGGAATGAAAGATCACATATAAACATTTATCAAAAATCCTAAACACATAGAAACATGTTTTAAAATGTTTTGAAATCAATAAATCATGAAATAACTCTTTGTCAAACGTTTTCAGATCTAGATCTCCTTAATAAAACATTAATGATCTTTTTATAAACTGAGAAGCTCAATACTTCACGTCATATACTATAAAGATTTATTCTTTGTACTAAAAATACGTTTTTGGCTCAATAAAACTCATTAAACTCAATAAATTCGTGTAAAAACAAAAGGGACAGAGTTGGGCGAGATGTTACTCGCCTCTGGGGTGATGAAGAGCTCCTGGATCTGAGGGGGAGTGATTCCTTTCGCTGCAAACTGAAAATCCCGCCGAAGATCCTCCGATTTCTTCCCCAAATCACCAAGAACAACTTAGGGTTTGAGAGAGGGGAGAGGGGGCTAGGGTTTCTCTGATCTGAGGATGAGAGGGGATGTTTTCGGGTGAGGTGGGATATATACCAATAGTTAAACCCGACCCAAACCCGAACCAAATCAAAACAGACCCGAAACCTGAAAAACTGGAAATCAGCGTATCAGTCGACTGATGTGTCGACCGATACAGTCAGTCGACTGATGTGTCGACTGATCTGGAACAATATTGTTTTTGTGCATGTTTTACTTATTTGCAAAACCAACGCACAAAACTCTACACTCATACTCTCATATCATCTCAAATAACTTGTTATCATGTACATCAATGGCCTCAAGCTATTTATCATAAAAGAATTATTTATTTACTAATAATTCACATATATTCATATAAAAAAATTTACGGGGTTCTACATTCTTCCCCCCTTAAGTGATTAGGACTCAACACGTCAAGATTTGAAAATTACCATGAATTGGCGGATTGAAATTTTGGCGGGCCCACCGTCAATTGACTTGATCAATGGGGGATTTTACGAGGAAAGATTAATCTGTTAAAAGGATTGAATCTCGTCCCAACAAAAATAACTCATGAGAGTTAGTGAATTTGGTAAAAGGAAACATTCTGACATTTAAGGTTTAAATGTAGATGTCTTATTTATCACTTTTATAGTGATTGGGTTATCCCTAAGAATACCTCAAGTGGTATTGTAGGCGTCTAAAAAATCAATGCACTTCCTCAATAGGTTCAGGAAGTCGCGCGGCATAACATCTTCGCGACCCTGAAGATCATCTCAACTCCTTTCTGGTTCCACTGAGTTTTCTCCAAGGGAAAAAAAAATATATTGTTTCTAAATTTCTCGTCTTCTCTAGCAAGTATACAAACTGGGATTTCAATCGTAGTCAAACCATCCGGAAGCTAAATTTCTAATGCGTTCAACACTCACTATTGTTCTTCATCACGTAATTGTTCCTTAAGTATAGAAACAAGAAATACATTGTGTATACTAGACATCGATTCTAGAAGATCTAGTTTGTATGACACAGTTCCAATGCTCTCCAAAATCTGATACGGTCCAATGTATCTCGTCGTAACCTTTTTCCGTCTTCCGAATTGCTACTTTGAAAGTCAATGACACAAGCCCGACATCTGTTTTCCAACATCTAATTTACTCTCTCCGTCTGACCATCCATCTATGGATGAAATGCACTAAGAATCCTGGAAACCCTTCCAAAAATGTGGAATGAACACTGAAATCTCAATCTGATGCTATCGCATCTGGAATTCCATGAAGTCGAATAGTCTCTTGAATAGGTATCCTCGCATACATCTCAGCTGTATAGTTAGTCCTTGCTGGAATAAAAATGTATTGACTTCATCAGTCCATCCATTACCACCCAAATCGAATCATTCTCTTTCTTTGATTTCGACAACTCTACAATAAGGTCCATAGAAATGTCCGCCCACTTCTACTCCAGAATGGTTAAAAGCTGACGTGATCCTACTGGTCTCTGGTGTTCCTCCTTTACTCATTGACAGGTAGGATACTTAGCTACATACTTTGAAATCTTCCTACGCATAACACTCCATCCAAAGGTGTCTCTTTAGGTCCTTGTACATCTTAGGGGTCACTGGATGTACTATGAACTGAGTACTATGTGCTTCATTTAGCAACTCCCTCTTAAGCTCTGTACTGGTTGGCATAACCAGTCTATCCGTCATTCGTAGACTTCCATCTGCTCCAACGGCCCAATCAGTCTTAGGCGCTTTGGAAATTTCCTCCTTCTGGATTTGAATTCAATAGTTTTCCAACTGAGTTCTGACAACTCTGTCACTCCAAGATGGCTGCACTGTCACAGCTCCCAAAAATGCACTGGTTCCTCCAATCTCGGGTCTAAAATCAAACTGGCTAAGAGTGATAAGATCCCGATGCAATGAACATCTCAAAGCTGAAATCTGATGTCTACGCTTCCTGCTTAATGCATCTGCTACGACGATCGCCTTCCCCGGATGATACTGGATCGCGGAACTCGTAGTCCTTAATAAACTCAATCCACCTCCTCTGTCTCTGGTGACGAATGTCCTGTCGCTGCTCAGAATAGGCAAAACCGGCGCTGTAGTCAACTTAGTCTTCAAAATGTCAAAGGCCTTCTGGCACTCCATGCTCCATATGAACTGTACACCCTTCTTCGTAAGGTGCGTAATAGGCATCGCAATCTTCGAGAAGTCCTGAATGAACTCCCTATAATATCCAGCTAATTCTAAAAAGCTGCGAATCTCTGTCACCGTCTTCGTTGGCTCCCAATCAAGAACTGCCGTGACCTTAACCGGGTCCACTGCTATGCCCTCTCTACTGATGACGTGCCCTCTCTGATACCAAAACTCGCATTTGCTGAACTTGGCATACAACTGATGCTCCTGAGGAGTCCTCAATGCTATCCGCAGATGCTCCTCGTGATCCGCCTCCGACTCCGAGTAAATGAGTATATCTTCGATGAAGACGATCACAAACTGATCCAAGAAGGGACGGAAAACCCGGTTTATCAAGTCTATGAATACCAGAAAGGCGGTCTTGGGAATATCAATCTCCCTAACCCACAACAAATGATAGCCCGAACGAAGATCAATCTTTGAGAAATACTGCGCACCCTACAACTGGTCAAACAAGTCATCAATCCTAGGTAGTGGGTACCTATTCCGGATAGTGACCTTGTTCAATTCTCTATAATCTATGCATAATCTCATACTATCGTCCTTCTTCTTCACGAAGAGGACCGGCGCGCCCCACGGAGAATGACTCCGGCAAATAAAATCCTGAGCTAATAACTCGTCCAACTGGGTCTGAAGCTCCCTCATCTCAGCTGGTGCCATGCGATAGGGTGCGCGGGATATCGGGGCTGTGCCCGGCTGCAACTCGATGCAGAACTCCACCTCTCTCACTAGAGGTAATCCAGGTATGTCCTGAAAGACATCCTGATACTCTGAGACAACTCTAGTCTCCAATAACTCAGCTCCCTGATCCCGTCGCATCACCTCCTCGATGTACGCCAGAAATGACTCCGCAAGTCGGTTGCCCTGAGAGGCGGCTACAATCATCTCGGACCCGTCGGACGCTCGCAACTTGACTGTCTTCGCAAAGCAGTCAATACTAATATGGTAGGAAGACAACCAATCCATACCAAGAATAATATCGAACTCGGACATGAACAACACTATCAAATCCACTATGAACTCCGACTCGTCTAAACTGACGGTACACCTCCTACAAACGCTCTCCAGAAGCGATACCTCACCTAAAGAGGTGGAAACAGATAGAGGGGTGTCTAGTGGCTGCGCTACGAGCTGGAGTCTAGTCATAAATGCATGCAAGATGAATGAATGCGAAGCTCCCGAATCGAAAAGAATACGGGCGGGAAAGGAATTCACAAAGAACGTACCCTCCAAAACTGCTCCATGATCATGCGGGACTACTGCATATACTCTGCCGGTGGCTAAAGACTGCTCTGTCACTGGTGCTGGAGAATATGGGACAATCTGCCCCTGGGAAACCTCCTGAACTGCTAGAACCTGCCCTTCAGTCTTCCGTTGCTGCTGAGTTGGACCATTTCCCTTCTGAGCTCTTGTTGGTGCACTGCGGCACTCTAATGCCTTGTGTCCGACCTTGCGACAGTTAAAACAAGATCCCCGAAACTTTTGCTGCTGACTTGCTCTCTGATCCTGTTGAGATCCCTTCTTATGAGGGCTCTGCTGATGCTGTTGGGATCCAATCAAGGGTCTCTTGTTCTTGCCCTTGTCTCCGGCGTGCCCTCTCTTAGCACTCCCTTCCTCGTCCTTCTGGAACTTAGATGTCCCATTTTCTTGAGAAATGGCGGTTTCAGCTACTGGTGGTGGTGGTGTAATGTGATTCGCCACAAGCTCCTCGATTGCTGCTATCCTAGCGACTAGGGGAGCCATAAGATCTACCAGGTACTGGGGAGCCTGCTGCGGCTCAGGTGGATTTTGTTGTGGTTCAGCCTGTCCAGATCTCTGAGTACGTGACATATCATATTCTGACATCTCTGCTCAAAAGAAAATAAGGGTTTAGGAGTCAAAATAGACCTCTATAAATAGCGTATCACAATACAATTTTCACAACATATAGTATTTGCACAAATACTTTAAACTTATACAAAAATAGTTGTCATAAAAAAAATTTCTCAAATTTTGAGATATACGCATATATCGTCCTCACTCATACTAGGAAATTCTTATCGGACCCTATACATGAATCCTAAGAAACTCTATCCTAGCTCCACGACTCGACACAGGATGATCCTAAGGATACTGGAACTAGAGCTCTGATACCAACTGTGACGCCCCTGGGTTCACACAAGGCTGCAGTCCAAGGTGAAACCAAGAATATCAAACCTGTCATGCACCATACCGTGCAATAACATGTTTCACCATCACAATTAACATCTATCTAGTAGAGTCAACAACTGGTGTAGGTACAAAACAGGTAAAAGACAATACAAGGAATACTGATGAAATGATAATAGTCACATAAATATCTCATCATCCAACAACATAGAAGTACATAGTCAAGATCTGAGTAGATAAACTGAAATACTCAACAAGTCTCAAATACAAACATCTGACGATAAGGATATAAGGCTCACAGCCTTTACAACTTCTAGAATAATACCCTCAAATGTCTAACCTCACTACAGTGGAGACCAAAGAAAATAATACATAGCTAGAAAGTAAAGCTGAACACTAATGTGGTCCGCTATCAACCTGCGGCTCTCCGTGCTCCTAGCTCGTGACCTGAAAGGGGGGATGGACAACGAGCGTCAAAGCGCTAGCGAGTAACATCACAACCAACCCCAAGGGAAAAGGGCTCGTTGTATAAAAAATACAGATAATATGTATAATAGATTTAACATCATTGATCCTACTAAAGAGGGTTCAAGTATTTAGAAATTTACAACACGAGCATGGGTACGTCGAGCGAAATAATCCAAACAAGGAAACCCTCATGTATATACCTTGTATCTCAAATTGTAAATCTCTAAACACCAAACCCGAGGTTCTAGTACAGGAACAATAATAAAAGAAATACTGCTAATCTCAGAACAATATACAGTGCCATATCATAGACTACATGAATATCATGTTATTACGTACATAAATATCATGTCAAAATCTACATAAGTGTTATGTCATAAATTCCCGGGGGAGAAACATGCACAGAGTCAAGAAAATATGTCCGATACAGGAACTATATACTGTGGTTTCCAAACTCTTGGGATAAGTGGCAAATGTCCAACACGAGGACTGAGATGAATCATAGTCCAACACGAGGACTTCTATAAATCACAGTCCAACACGAGGACTTTCATAACTCACAGTCCAATCTCAAGGACTTCTATAAATCACAGTCCAACACGAGGACTTTCATAACTCACGGTCCAGTCTCAAGGACTTCTATAAATCACAGTCCAACACGAGGACGTTCATAACTCATGAACCGAATATAACCGTTATCCAAAACATGGACCGGATGTGACCGTTGTCCAACGCATGACCCGGATGTGACCGTTGTCCAACTCATGGACCGGATATAAATGCATATCCAACACGAGGATTAAATAGTAATGCATGCCCAACACGAGGACTAAGAAACTGTGAAAAGTATCGTTGTGGTATATAGTGAAAACTACTTATATCAATTCATAATCATATCAGTGTATATATCCAAAATTATTGCTCTCAGGTCATCTATTGTGCCTGGGTACATAGCAAGACTAAATACCAATGTCAGATAGTCCAGGCAAAACCCTCGAACATGAGTAAAACACCCAAAAATATCCAGAACAGGAAAACACAACAGACAGTGGGCGGTCGACCGCACCGGTCGACCGCACTCTGATGTGCGACCGTCGGTCGACCGGAAAAATGTCACGGTCGACCGAAGGAAGTAGCGGTCGACCGAAGGAAGTAGCGGTCGACCGAAATAAACTCACGGTCGACCGAAATAAACTCGCGGTCGACCGAAATAAACTCGAACTCCTACGGTAACAAGTTCTAACGTTCTGAAGAAAAATAACTAGTCTCAAGCATGAAATCCATATTCCCAATATTTCAAAATACATGAGGAACAAATTAGAAACGTTTTAAATGACAGTAAATCATGGTTAACTCTTGTTTAAGAAAACTCAGATCTAGATCTTTGTTAGACAAAACGTTGGTGAGCTTTCATAAACTGAAATGTCGATTCTTGCAACCCATAATGTAAAGAACTCATTTTTATATGAAAATACCAGTTGGGCTCTTCAAAAACTCATGAAAAATCGAAATAAAATCATAGAAAAATAGGGGTGAGGGATTGGGCGAGATGATACTCGCCTTGAGTGTTGACAAAAGCCCTAGATCTTCAGTAGGTTGCTTCCCTTTGCTGGAATGCTGGTATGATCGCACCCGTCCACTCCCCTTCTCCTTCCCCCCTTATACGTCACCATGCGCGCCTCTCCCGCCCTACTGGCCTGCTCCCGGCGCCGAATGCAGGGAAACGTGGGCCCGGACCCCTCGCCGTCGTCCCGAAGCAGGGAAACACGGCATTTTGGCCGGACGAGCTTCCGCGCGCCCTCCCCGACCCGCAACTTCCGATGCGGGAATCCCGCCGAAAAAATCCTCAAGAGCTTCCCCAAATCATCAAAACAGAGGCTTAGGGTTTAAAGGAATGGAGAGGGGTTTTAGGGTTTTGACTTCAGAACCCCTGGAGGCTCTCTCGTGAGCAGATGCTTATATACCCCCTTCTAAACCCGACCCGAAACCCTCTAAGGCCCAAAACCGAAATCGTAAAAAGAGGAACCTGGAAAACAAACTGACCGCTGCTCGGTCGACCGTACCGGTCGACCGGTCAGCACTAAAATGCCTGGTTCAGGTATTTTTTTGTGCTGGCCAGCTACTACTCGATTACTCTCACTTACTAACACCTGGTGGGTTCCCAAACACTGATAAACATATATATCTCATATATATGTATGGTTATTTATCACTAAAGAAAGATTTATTACTATTAATCACACCATTTCATTAGAAAATTTCGGGGTTTTACAACAATGAACAAGTTAGTGTTAGAATTTATGTATAAAGCTTTTGGTCCATGTATTTCTAACGAACTTGCTCATTTTGATACTGCTTATACAATTTGGAAATTATTTGAAGCACATCAAGGGAACTTGGAGGCGATCTGACGATCTTTGGCGGTTCCCTCTTGAAGTTCACAAGGAGCCTCATCATGCACACGGCCACTAGGCGATAGCCCTAATAAGGTATACAAGTCCGATAACGAAAATGATCTTACTATTGATGAACTCACACATGGTTATGAATTGTTGATGCAAGAGTATAAGAAATTGCAATGTAGCTACATTAACTTAGAAAGCAAGCATGTCGAAATAAAATCCTCTCATGAAACACTAGCTACTAAGTTTGATCTCATTACAATTAAAAATATAAATCTTAAAGAATACAATAAAAAATTAAAATTAAAAAATGCTAGTTTATTTCATGCTAAATGTGATGTAATGTTAGAAGTTGAGAACATAAGAAAAGAGCTTAATTCTTTCAAAATTGATCATGCATGTTCTACTTCTAACAACAATGCTTGTGTGGATAATAATGAGTTGAATCATGTTAAAAGTAGAATATCCTCTTTAGATTCAATATTAAAAACTTGCATTGTTAATAACAACAAGCTTATGGACTTGTGTGCAAAGTCCTATAAAAATATTTCCAAGAAACCTATTCACTACGCACACAAGTATAATAAAATTTACAAGTATTCTATTTACGGCCGTAAAGGCCATATTGCTAAATTTGGTTATAATGCACCAAAGCCTAACAAGCCTAATCATGTTTGTGCATCCCATCAAGCTTCTTCATCTCATGCACATGCACACACACACACATAGTGATAACCATAAACATGCTCATGTGTATAAGTGTGATTTTTGTGGTTGTTTTGGTCATTTGGACAAGTATTGTTATGATTTAAAAAGGAATTCACTTTTGCCAAATGATTCTAAAATACCACATGTGTTTTGTTTGTGATAGATTTGGACATATTGCAAAATTTTGTTATGATTTGCAAAAAACTTCTATGTTGCGAAATGTTCCAAATAGACCCATGTTTAAAAGTATTTCACATTTGCAAAAAGCTTCAAATAATTCACCCTTATTTGCAAATATTCCTTGTGCACATCCACATGGTCAACATAAACAATTACATCCTCTTCATTGCACTTATTACAATCGAATGGGTCATTTGCAAAATTATTGCTATGACCGGATCCGTGCATAAAATGTGCCCAAAAGGGATCATAACCCTAGGGCTTTAAGCTTTAATGATAGGGGTCATATCTCTAGACTCTTAGGTACCAAGAGTAATTGGGTACCAAAATATGTTTAATCTTTAAGAACAAATTCTTTAGCTTTTTAGTTTTTCATGTTCTTAAAGATGTTTTCCATTTAAGTTTTATAAACAAAATTGAAAACAATTTTATACTTGGTATTTGATTTGAAAAGTTATCATTCATTTTTTTCATGATTCTCTTTCATAGTCTTTCATGTTTTATCCTTTATGAATTGATACAATTTTTATCAAGATGTTTAAAAAAAACATCATTTTTGTTAGTATACCTTGTTTTTCAATTTTTAAGTTTGAACAATGTGTTTGTGTTTATGGGATCATTATAAAACACTCTTATGATGATATTTATGTGTTTGAGCTTCCGGATCATCTATTTGTGGTTTATAATGTATTCCTTATATGGTTTGATCAAGTTTTACAAAAAGGATTTCTTCTATTGATCAAACACTTTTTAGATATATATTTTGTCTTGTATTTGCATATGAGAGGTTATATGTTTGAGCAACCCCCCGAGAGGTTTACCGGATGCTAAAAGCTTTATATTTTATTGAGTTTGCAAAATATTATGTTTATGGATTGAAGACTTATTTACACTATTTTCATATCTTGTATAAGTCTCTAAATCCATTCTAAAGTGTTTCAAAGTTTTATTTAAGCCATTTTGGTAAAATCAAGTTTTAAACATGTTCATACTTATGTGATTTTGCAAAATGATGAGATTTCACTTTTGGGAGATGCTTTTTGAAAACCAGTTTTTGTAGCATGTGTATTATCATGTCTACAATCATTTCTCAAAGTTTCATAATTTTTAAAATTTTTTTGCTATTTTTAAAGGCAGTTTGAAAATCAAGTTTCTGCTTTAAACAAGCTGTATACTTGTTATCGAGTTAGAAAATGCCTTCAACGGTCAGCTCATCATCGACTGATAAAACCCGTCAGTCGACTGATGACCTGTAACGACTATATTTACAGCCTTGGTTATTTTATCTTTTTTGCTGGTTTTGCTTGGGTTTTGTGCCCTTGTTCTTCATCCTATATTTACCCTATTCTATCTCATTTCTGAACTAAGAAAAAGAGTGTTTAAAAATAAGTTTTAAGGGTGGTTTAAGTTTTGTTTAAGAGTTTACAAAATAAGTTTTGTGAAGATTGTTTTACAAGAAGAGGAGATCAATTTCAGTTTGGGCTTTTAATCTTCCTGTCCCTCTCTCTTGTGATTACATAAGTGTTTCTAAACTCATATCTCTAGCTTGTTTATGCTTTAATTGTTATATTCATATTTGTTAGATTTAATTAAGTTTATATTTGATTTTCTGATTGTTTGCACACACAACCATTCAGCTTAACTATTTTCACTTATTGTATATTTGGGGTTGTGGTGAGTGTAACCTTGAGAGTGAGCTTACACTTAGTTCTCATCTTGTATTAGAGAACAAACATTGTATTTGTGCCTCCATCACGAGATACACTTTGTAATACACTTGTACACTGAGAGGAGTGTGTGGTGAGAGATGGGTGTTAGACCCTAGGAGAGGGGTGATTAGGGTCTTATGCTAATCTAATTCGATTTTATGCCAATTAAAATTAATAACAAATTATTCTAGCAATAGAGATATACAATATGTTACAAGCAAGAATAATCAATATGAACAAAGAGCAATATCCTAGCGATGAGATATACTATGAGATATATGTAAGGATATATAATTAACACAAGGGTAAACAATCTAAACTAGATAGTGGGCAATATAATCAACAAGCAATATACAAAGGTGATATAAGATATGAACATAAAAATAAGTGCGCCAATGCAATCACAAACAAACGATATGATTACGGAGTTCGGTCCCCACGACCTACGTCTCCGCTCCTCACCTCGAGGAGATCTCCACTATCACAACCGGGTTTTTTTACGTTTACCCGAACAACGTTTACACCTCACAATACGGTTTTCTAGTTTACCAAAACTCTATAACTAACACACTCTTGTAATCCCACTCTACACCCTCTCAAGTGTTGAACTAGACGTGTCTCCCTCAAGTGCTCAGATACAACCTCTTCCTAGGTTCGTCAACTGATTCCACTCCTCTTGGGATGATCCCCGACTCTCGCCACACACTTCTCTCGGTGTACAAGTGTATTATAAAGTGAATTTCACAATAAGCATAATTACAATAAATGATTGTTCTCTAATATGGATGAGAACACAATGAAAGCTCACACTCAATTGTTACAACTCTCACCAACCCAAATATACTATATATGAAAATATAATAAGCTCAATGAGGGTGTGGGTAACAATGAGATATAAATCAAAACTAAACTCAAATAGAAAACTAGCAATAATAAGAATATAAAAATCAATAATAATATTGCTAGAGAAAAGAGTTAGAAAACTTCTCTATAAACACAAAGAGAGGATGAGAAGATATTAAAGATGAACTCCTCAACAGATGATGCAAGCTCCTCTTTGTAAAAGCAAACCCCAAAAACAAACTAAACAAACTGTAAAACCCTCTTAAACTTATTTAAAACTTTCTCCAATTCTCTGTTGGTAGAAGAGGGGTTGAGGGGTTTTTATAGGAAGAAAAACCAACAGGCAACACCCCAAACAAAACAACAAAAATCCCAGAAAACCAGGAATACGAATCTGTACAAAAAGAGCTGTTGGGGTGAACGACAGTCGACCGTGAAAATCTCGCGGTCGACCGCGAGCCACTTTCGAAGCTGAGAATTTTCCAGAGACTTTGGCGGTCGACCGTGGAAAATTCGAGCTGACGATCGACCGTGGCTGTCGATCGTAAAAGTTTCTATTTGACTCCGCAGGTAAAAACTCAGGTGCGGTCGACCGTGGCGGTTGACTGCAAACAGAAACGTGAACAGAATAGTTTGAAAGTTGATTTTTTGATTTTAAAACCCTGTGTAAAAATATCAAATAAATTCAGAAAAATATAAAACTTTGGGAAATGATTGTAGACATGATAATACACATGCTACAAAAACTGGTTTTTAAAAAGGACTTCCCAAATGTAAAATGTCATCATTTTGTAAGGAGGTCCAAAACATAGAAATGTAAACATATGAATTTTGACATTTTGACCAAACCATATTTTGAAACTTTACAAAATGATTTTATAGACTTAAAGAAAGATGTAAATTATTGTTATGAAGTTTATGAACAATTAATGTAGTATTTTATCAAAATACGCATATAATGTACTAAAACATGATTTCATTGAACTAAATAAAATTGATATTGATGAAATCATATATATGCATATAAGTATGAAACAAAAATATGTTTTCTAATTATATTAAATTATTTCATATTAAAACTTGAAAACTATCAAACCAAAACATATATGTATATATATAACTATATATATACAAAACCAAAACGTGTATGTGTGTATATGATTGAGCTTAAAGTACTAACACACATAATATAAATTCCTAAACTAAATTACCCAAGCAATGATCTTGATCTTCAATAAGCTTGACTTGGTAATCTCGCGGATGAAGCTTGAACTTGGATCTTGAACTTTGAATAGCAAGGCTTCACCGACATTCCGCCAACCTCCTTTGGATATGATCGTTGAAGCTCTATTCCATCCATCCTCCAACAACGTTGTTTGTCTACAAAACATAGGAATGCACAAACACTAGACAAACAACATTAGTAATAAATTGTTTGTTAAACATCATCAAAACAAGAAGGCCAACAATCTCCCCCTTTTTGATGATGACAAACAATTTACAAAAAAAGGATATATGCATGAAAGGAAATGAATATATAAAGTATAATATATCATGCATATAAACAAGAAGGAATATACTCACAATATTTCTCCCCCTTTGACAACATCAAAAAGGGGAAAATCATATAGATGAAAGAGAGCGAAAGCTCCCCCTACCCATAAGCATGGGTGAGTATAACACATAGAAAGATATAGGGATTGCTCCCCCTATCAAAATGCCTTATGGAATATATGCAATAATGATCAAGGCACACATATGTGAGCAAGCATATATGAATATGCTAAATATCACTCACATACAAAAAGATAATGAGAACACATATAAATATGTCAATATGAAAATAGTGTCTCATTAACAATTATAAAAACATAGTGTATAAAAATAGATTTATGAAAGCAATGGAATGAGGAAAACATGAGAACTATGAAAAAAGTTTTCAAGTGAAAACAAATCACTCAAATGAAGTCATAAATCAAGATTTGAGTCCAAAAACAATGTTTGATCAAAGAAGAAAATTTTCTTTGTATAACTTGATCAAACCACTCATAGAATACATTATAAGACACGAATAGATGATCCATAAGCACAAACACATAAATATCATCATATAAGTGAAATATAATAAATTCAAAGCAACAATTCAAAACAAAATCTTTGACAAAAGAATTTCAAGAAAGGCAACAATATATCAAGCTCTTAAGCTTGTTCCAACCCATATAATCATTCTAGCATCCGGTAAACATAATTTGGGAATAAACACCCAATAAACCCGGAGGGTTATATAAACACAAACCTCTCATCAAAATCAAAACACATAATCATGAAAACAAAAAAATTTGATCAATGAAAAAAATTTTATTTTCATGTTCAAAAGTTTAAAGTATAATTTTTCAAAACTAAGAAAAAAATAAAAAATAAAAACACTAAAATTCTTGGTTTAAGAAAAATTATTTTGGCACCCAAGCATTCAAAACACTAAAATTCTTGGTTTAAGAAAAATTATTTTGGCACCCAAGCATTCTTGGTGCCGGGTTAGTTAGGGATATGACCCCTATCATTTAAGCTCAAAGCCCTTGGGTTATGAACCCATTTGGGCACATATGGTGCACTAGCACGGTCAAAATAAAAATTATACACATGACCTTTCAGATTGCAATAGGTGCAATGAAGAGGTTTAAATGATTTGTGTTGACCAAGTGGGCGTGCACGGGAATCATTTGCAAATAAAGATTTTTCTTTTAAATTATATCGCAAATGAGAAACATCTTTAAACAAAGGTGGTTTACTTGAGAAATTTAGCAAGTTTGAATATTTTTTTAAATCATAACAAAACTTCGTCAAATGGTCAAATCTACCACAAACATCACATTTTAAAACATGTGGTCTACTAGAAACATTTGGCAAACTTGAATTCTTTTTCAAATCACAGCAAAACTTTGCCAAATGGCCAAAACGACCACAAAGATTACAATGATACACATGAGCATGCTTATGATGAACAATAGGTGCATGCGTGTGTACATGTGATGAAGAGACTTGATGAGATGCACAAGAAGCATTAACATTTTTATATTTGTGTGCATCATAGCAAAATTTAGCTAAATGGCCTTTACGACTACAAATAGAGCACTTGTAAACTTTGCTATACAAGTGTGCATAGTGTGTAGGTGATTTATAAGTTATAGCACTAGATTTAGCACACTTGTCCATAAGTTTCTGATGATTATAATTGCATGTGTTAAAAGTTGAATCTAAGCATGATATGTGGTTTTTCACAAGATTCAATTTATTATTGGTCACAACATCATTGATAATAGAAGTAGAGCATGTATGGTTATTCTTAAAAGAATCAAATTCATTTCTAATGTATTCTACTTCTAGCATGGCATCTTTATTAGCATGAGTTAAGCTAGAAATGGATGAAGTCAATTTTTTATTTTCCAATTTTAACATATCATTAATTTCTTTAAGAGCAACATTTTCTCGAGAAATGATATCAAAATTAGAGGCTAGCTTCTCATGATCAGATTTTAAACTAACATGCTTGCTTTTGAGATCAATAAAATTATTTTGTAATTATAGAACCCCATAATTTTTATATGAATATATGTGAATTATTAGTAAATAAATAATTTTTTTATGATAAATAGCTTGAGGTCATTGATATACATAATAACAAGTTATTTGAGATGATATGAGAGTATGGGTGTAGAGTTTTGTGCGTTGGTTTTGTAAATAAGCAAAACATGCACAAAACTAAAATTTTCCAGATAAGTCGACACATCAGTCGACTGACTGTATCAGTCGACACATCAGTCGACTGATACGCTGATTTCTAGTTTTTACAGGTTTCGGGTCTGTTTTGATTTGGTTCGGGTTTGGGTCGGGTTTAGCTGTTCATATATATTCTCCTTCACCCGAAATCATCCCCTCTCATCTTCGGATCAGAGAAAACCTAGCCCCTCTCCCCTATCTCAAACCCTAGCTTTGTTCTTGGTGATTTGGGGAAGAACTTGGAGGATTTTTTTCGAAATCTTCACATTGCAGCGAAGGGGAACCACTCTCTCTCAGATCCAGGAGTTTCTCATCACCCCAGAGGCGAGTAACATCTTGCCCAATCTTGTCCTATTTTTCTAAATATTTTCAAATGGTTTTCATGAGTTTTGATGAGCGAAAAATGATATTTTTGTACAAATGATTGATTTTTATAGCATATAGAGGGAAGATACGTTATTTCAGAATGTTAAAAACCCACCAACGTTTTGTGAATCGAAGATCTAGATCTGAAATGTTTTTATAAGAGATTTAACATGAGTTTTGTTTTAAAAATGTTTTAAAACATAAATACACATGTTTAGGGTTTTGTTTATGTATTTGTACATGAAAGTTACGTTTTAATTTAGTTCATACATGTTAATATCAGTATTTTTCATGCTTGGGATTGATGGGGATGAGTTTAGATCAATTTTTGGGTGAATAACAACCTGTGCAGAGTTTCTGCAGTCCATCGGTCGACTGATCAGTCGACCGACGGGCTGAAATTTCAGTCATCAGTCGACTGATCAGTCGACTGACCGGTTGATTGTGTTTTCTCAGTTCCTCAGTCGACAGATCAGTCGACTGGTGAGCTGAGGCTGTGCTGCCTGAGCTTTTCAGTCGACATATAAGTCGAATGATGTCATCAGTCGACACATCAGTCGACTGATGAGATGTTTTAAAGATTCTTGATCTGTTTGAGTTGCTTTTCGGGGTCGCCTCGATGATCTGACACTAGTTTACAAACGTTATTAATTTATCTGTACATGTGAGTTGACTTTTGACACAAGTTTAGACATGTACACCGAGACGCGTGTGAGTTTAGAATATGTATATCAGTCCGCATATACTTTTCACGGTTATACAGTCCTCGTGTAGGACTATAATCCATTTTTGTCCTCATGTTGGACATTTGCCACTTATTCCATGTGTTTGGAAACCACAGTATCTAGTTCTTGTATCTGACATATTTCTTAACCCTGTATATGACTTTCTCACAGGAGTTTATGATATGAAGCTTATGTAGATTATGACATGATATTCATGTAAGTAATAACATGATACTCATGTAGGCTTTGACATGGCACTGTATTTATGCTCTGAGATTAGTTGTATTTCTTTTATTATTGTTCCTGTACTAGAACCTCGGGTTTGGTGTTTAGGGATTTACAATTTAAGATACAAGGTATATACATGAGGGTTTCCTTGTTTGGATTATTTCGCTCGACGTACCTATGCTCGTGTTGTAAATTTCTAAATACTAAAACCCTCTTTAGTAAGATCAATGATTTTAGATCTATTATGTATTATCTGTATTTTCTTATACAACGAGCCCTGTTCCCTTGGGGTTGGTTGTGATGTTGCTCGCTAGCGCTTTGACGCTCGTTGTCCCTCCCCCTTTCAGGTAACGAGCCAGGAGCCCAGAGAGTCGCAGGTTGATGGCGATGCATTTTAGCTTCAGCTGTCTACTTAGTTATATTTTCTTTTGGAGTTCTACAGTAGACTTTTGTTTAGACATTTGAGAGTCTTATTCTAGAAGTTGTAAAGGCTGTGTGCCTTATTTCCTCTTGTCAAATATTTGTATTTGAGACTTGTTGAGTATTCTAGTTTACCTGTTCAGACATTGACTATGTATTTCTGTATGTTGGATGATGAGATATTAATGTGATCACTATCATTTCATCAGTTGTTTCTTGTATTATATTTTACTTGCTTTTGTGCCTACACCTATTGTTGACTCTACTAGATAGATGTTAATTGTGATGGTGAAACATGTTATTGCACGGTTTGGTGCATGGCAGGTTTGATATTTTTGGTTTCACCTTGGACTGCAGCCTTGTGTGAACCCAGGGGCGTCACAGTAATTTAGTGTAAGCATGCGATAATTTCTCATATGCACAAGCAAGTTCATCAATAGATAAATCATTATCGGAATCAGAATCGCTTACTACACAAGAATTATCCTCTTGTGGCTGTGTGCATGATGCTCCACATGAACTTTAAGAAGAATCCTCCAAAGCTTGTCGGATTGCCTCCAAATCCCCTTGATGTGCTTCAATAAATTTCCAAAGTTTGTAAGCACTATCAAAATGAACAAATTTGTTAGAAAAGGATGAGTCAAAAGCATTAAGAAAAAATTCTAACAAAAGCTTGTTCATTGTAAACATTTTCTTATCATGATTGTTCCACTTGGATTTCTCCAAAGTGGGCACAATTTAAGCACAATCAATAACTTCCCATAAGTCGATATTTCTAGATTCAACAAATATTTTAAATTTAGAGCACCATTGAGCATAAGGAAAATTTCTATATTTTGGAGTAATATTTGGATCATAGCCTAAATGAAATATATTTATATTCATAATATATTTGTGAATATATGCAAGCAAGACAAATGCAAACATAACTAGAATTGCACAAATAAGATAACTTGGATCTTTAACTCAAGGCGATTAGTCCTTAAATCAAAGAGCACTAAGCTCTGATACCAATTGTTAGATCCTAGGGGGGAGGGTGATTAGGGTCTTATGCTAATCTAATCCGATTTTATACCAATTAAAATTAATAACAAATTATTCTTGCAAGAGAGATATACAATATGTTACAAGCAAGAATAATCAATATGAACAAAGAGCAATATCCTAGCGATGAGATATACTATGAGATATATGCAAGGATATATAATTAACACAAGGGTAAACAATCTAAACTAGATAGTGGGTAATAAAATCAACAAGCAATATACAAATGCGATATAAGATATGAACATAAAAATAAGTGCGCCAATGCAATCACAAACAAACAATATGATTATGGAGTTTGGTCCCCACGACCTACTTCTCCGCTCCTCACCTCGAGGAGATCTCCACTATCACAACCGGGTTTTCTACGTTTACCCGAACAACGTTTACACCTCACAATACGGTTTTCTAGTTTATCGAAAACTCTACAACTAACACACTCTTGTAATCCCACTTTACACCCTCTCAAGTGTTGAACTAGATGTGTCTCTTTCAAGTGCGCGGATACAACCTCTCCCTTGGTTCGTCAACCGACGCCACTCCTCTTGGGATGATCCCCGACTCTCGCCACACACTTCTCTCGGTGTACAAGTGTATTACAAAGTGAATCTAATAATAAGCACAATTACAATAAATGATTGTTCTCTAATATGGATGAGAACACAATAAAAGCTCACACTTAATTGTTACAACTCTTACCAACCCAAATATACTATATATGAAAATACAATAAGCTTAATATGGGTGTGTGTAACAATGAGATATAAATCAAAACTAAAGTCAAATAGCAAACTAGCAATAATAAGAATATGAAAATCAATAATAATATTGCTAGAGAAAAGAGTTAGAAAACTTCTCTATAAACACAAAGAGAGGATGAGAAAATATTAAAGATGAACTCCTCAACAGATGATGCAAGCTCCTCGTTGTAAAAGCAAACCCCAAAAACAAACTAAACAAACTGTAAAACCCTCTTAAACTTGTTTAAAACTTTCTCCAATTCTCTGTTGGTAGAAGAGGGATTGAGGGGTTTTTATAGGAAGAGAAACCAACAGCCAACACCCCAAACAAAACAATAAAAATCCCAAAAAATTAGGAATACGAATCTGTACAAAAAGAACCATTGGGTGAATGGCGGTCGACCGTGAAAATCTCGCGGTCGACCGCGAGCCACTTTCGAAGCTAAGAATTTTTCAAAGACTTTGGCGGTCAACCGTGATGGTCGACCATGGGAAAATTTGAGCTGACGGTCGACCGGACTTTGGCGGTCGACCATGGCGGTCGACCGTGAAAAAATTCGAGCTGATGGTCGACTGTGGTGGTCGATCGTGAAAGTTTCTATTTGACTCCGCAGGTAAAAACTCAAGTGCGATCGATCGTGGCGGTTGACCGCAAACAGATACATGAACAGAACAGTTTGAAAGTTGATTTTTTGATTTTAAAACCCTGTTTAAAAATATCAAATAAATTCAGAAAAAATATAAAACTTTGGAAAATGATTGTAGACTTGATAATACACATGCTTCAAAAACTAGTTTTCAAAAAGAACTTCCCAAATGTAAAATATCATCATTTTGTAAGGAGTTCCAAAACATAGAAATGTAAACATATGAATTTTGATATTTTGTCTAAACCATATTTTGAAACTTTACAAAATAATTTTATAGACTTGAAGAAAGATGTAAACTATTGTTATGAAGTCTATAAACAATGAATGTAGTATTTTATCAAAATACACATATAATGCACTAAAACATGATTTCATTGAACTAAATAAAATTGATATTGATGAAATTATATATATGCATATAAGTATGAAACAAAAATATGTTTTCTAATTATATTAAATTGTTTCATATTAAAACTTGAAAACTATCAAACCAAAACATATATGTATATATATAACTATATATATACAAAACCAAAACTATAATGTGTGTATATATATATAACTATATATATATACAAGGAAACCAATAAAATGTGTGTGTATAATATTGAGCTTAAAGTACTAACACACATAATATAAACCTAAACTAAATATTACCCAAGCTTGATCTTGATCTTCATTGTAGCTTAACTTGGTAAACTTGGATGAAGCTTGTAATTGGATCTTTAACTTGATAGCAAGGCTTCACACCACTATTCTGCCAACCTCCATTTGATATGATTGTTATGGCGCAATTCCATCCAACCTCCAACATATTGTTTGCCTAGAATAAATATAAAATACAGACACTAGACAAACAATATTATATATAAATTGTTTGTAAATCATCATCAAAACAAGAAGGCTAACAACGGGGTCGTCCCAAGAGGAGTGGGGTAGATGGTAATACCTAGAGGTAGGTTGTAATTCCTAACACTTGAGGGAGACACGTGCTAGAGACCAATACTTAGAGGGTGTAAAGTGTGATGGCAAGAGTGTGAGATTATAGAGTTTTTGGTGAGCTAGAAAACCGAGTGTGTAGAGAAGTTCCGGCTTTCAAACCGGGTGTGTCGATAGTGGAGTTCTCCTCGGGAGTGGGGAGCAGAGACGTAGGACGGAAGGTCCGAACTCCGTGATCATATCATTGTGTTTGGATTGCTCTTTGTGTCCATTTTTTTATTTATATTGTTTCTTGTTTAATTTCTCTTGTATTTATATTCTTGCTCATATTACATTGTATATCTATCATGCAAGAATATTTTAATAAGTTTTAATTGGTATTAATATCTAATAAGATTAGTAATAACCCTATTTACCCCTCCTCTACGGTACTTTCAATGGGCCCAAAGTCAAGCCCACAACAGACCATAGTGAAGCTCGCTCAAACAAACATGCGAAGACCACCATACTACCCACTCAAGCATGACCCGATCAAGTTGATATTGGGCCAAGAGTTAGTTTTTGCAAAGCTCGCTATTTGATTTTACCGAGCTTCCCCTGCAACTCTCCACACGAGCCACATCATCCACGATAGAAGAATGGGGCCCACCCACGATCAAGTGGGCTTCGTCCAAGCTCTTTTAGCGAGCTTCACCACATGACTAATGGGTGAACCTCGCATGGGGCCTTTTGGTGAGCCGTAAATGATCCCCCACTCTCTCCTAAATTAAAGGCCACTTGCTACACTTATGGAGATGACATTAACTCTCTCTTAGCCTATAGGAGGAGGAGTTGAATGTGCATTCAAGGGGATTACCCACTTGGAGATTCAAACTATATGTATTACACAACCAAGCATTAGACTCTGTACACTCCTCACAAATTGACCATTTTTGAATTTAGGATCCAAGAGAAGATTGAGCTATCTTCCAGGAGATCATCTTGAAGACCATCAGCGAAAGACTCCTTCGTCTTAGTCGGATCATTAATGGATTACAAAATTGACGCTTCATTGGCACATAGAAAAGAATCCCTAGGGGGAAAAAATAAATTTTCTATATTTCATTTTAAGTCTTTTAATTGTAATATGAGTTAATTGTAATTACAAAAGATCCACGAAATAGGACGGTGACTCCATTGGGGATTCTTTCTCCTTCGATGAGAAAACTGTGTCGCAATCTGGCACGAAGACCCTCGGGTCCTTTGTAGAATCACTGGTCATCGAATTGATTAAGCGAAGTACGAGGAATACATTTTCTCTAATCAATCATTGATGATAACTATGAAGAGTTGTCACAAAATTCACCGTAGTGTGAATCTAGGGTCTAAATAGACCCTTGCGCATATAAGTACGACCTTCATCAAAGACAGTTTGAGCTTCACCAAAATCAAAATGAACCTTGCCTAGAGCAAAGAATTACCCACCCCCACCACTGTAGAGGGTCAAGACGTCATTACATCTTCAAATTTTGGACTTCAATCTACAACCCCTGTAGGAGTTCATTTTAAAGCATCTCGCGATGCTCGCTATGCTTCCTCGATAGAAGCAAACAATAGGGTTAACTTTCTCAAACAATCATTGATGACAATAGTGAGGAGTTGCCGCAAAATTTATCATAGTGAGAATTTGGGATCTAAATTGACCCCCATGTGTGTAAAGGTGACCTTTACCAAAGGCAGTTTGAGCTTTGCTGAAAGCCAAACAAACTTTGCAAGAGCAAAGAATTACCCACCCTACACTGTAGAGGGTCAAGATGTTATTACGTCGTCTAATTTTGGGCTTCAATACACACTTCCTCTAGGTGTTCGTTTCAAAGCATCTCATAATACTCGCTATGCTTTCCTAATAGAAGCAAACACCGGGGTTATCTGCTTATCAAAATTCCCACAAGGGAATAACTTCACCAATGGTGATTCTTCTAACCACGCCCTGTGAAAGTTAAGACAACGGTGACATAGGTGATGTACAAACGCCAATACCAATAACAGCAAAGTTGTCTTGAGAAAGAGCCATAACTTAAATCAACTTAGATCTCCTATTGATCTGAGAGAGTTTCTATCTCTAAAGAGCTCACTAATGTTAGCATTATGCAACCCTTATCGATGTAGTCACAACAGTTCAAAAGAATTGCTAATGCAGAGCTATTCCTAAAAGAAATCAATATTTAACTATCTTAATCACTATCCCAAGTCTTCATAGGCCAAGATGAAAAGGCAAGGACATGCTCGAAAGGGCAAGAACATACTCCATGAGTTCATAGTCAATATGATAATCATATTTTAATAATAATTTTTATACCCTCATTATCTATTTTATTAATAAATATACTACTAATAATATGTTTTATCTTAATATGCAGGTTAATAAAGAGTTAAGAATAGAAACCAAAAAGACTTCAACTTTCTGATTTTTTTGTATTTATTAAAGCCCAAATATGAGGACAAAAGAAGGCCCAAGAAAGCTCAAAGATCCATGAAGAAATAGGGTCAAGAAATCAATAAAAATACAATCTGCCAAGAACCAATCAGTCGGCCAACCGATTGGCCAATCGGTTGGTCAACCGATTGGTCAACCGATTGGTAGTCGACAGAAATAGATTTGTGGCTAGATTTTAATTCTTGATCTCCAAGTTTCATCCAAGGGTTCATATTCATTGCTGTAGGCTATAAATAGGGGTAGAGAGTGAGGGGTTAGAGTGTGAAAGATTTTATAAAAATTTCTTTTGGAGAGGAGGGTTACTCTTAATTGAGAAGACCTTCCAAAATTGTAATTTTTTATTGCAATTAATATAAGAATTTTTTCACCTTTTCATATTTTTCTTTTTATTATCTTTGTTTGATCATGAAGATGAAGATAAGATGAAGATGGAGATCAAGATAAAGATTTGTCTTCAATAATAGGCTAGAATCCTCTTGGAATGTAAATTTTCTCTTCTCTCTTTTTTTATTTTTGTGATATTTTCTTTTTTTGCTTTAGATATTCAAGAGGCTAGAACCCTCTTGAATTAGATTTATTTTAATGTATGGTAGAGTAGATTTACTTTCTATGTCTTTATTTTAGAACATTTATTTTGTAGTATAGATTAACATTTTTACATAGTTTAGATTTTTCTGATTGTTCTTTTCTTTCTGCTCATAGTTTAGATCTTTACTTCTTTATTCTTATTTTTTCCTTTTTGTAATTAGTTCATTTTTCCTTCCTTCATACTCTTTAATTTTTATTTTTCTTTTTCTTTTATTTTCTAAGATTTGGAACTAAATCCTTGTAGGAATTCTAGAATTGTATGGAACTAGCTTGATCTCTTTTTATAATTTGTGAATTACTCTCTTGTGCTTAAAATGATCATGTCTAGAATAATCAACTAAAGGACTAATTGGTAGAAAAAGAATTGGATAATCTATGCTTGCCTTGAGTGATAGTATATGTTATGCTAATGAATTCTTGAATTACTATCTAGTTGTTGTTATTTTCATGAGTATTAATTTTACTTAGATGATAATAGGATAGGTTATGCTTGCCTTAAGCAGTAGGATAGTCTATACTTAATAAATTTAAAATAAAATATAATAAAAAGTGAATAGTTTATAAATTTATAAGTGAAATTGGCTAGTGGATTCAATTCTAGATTCCACATATCTTTAATTGAATCATTCATCTTTACTTTCTTGAATTTCCTCTTTGTTTTTGATTTTTCTTTATTTGCTTCTTGGTTTTATTTCCTTTTCTTCGTCTTTCTTTCTCCCCTCATAATCTCGTTTTGTTTTTATTTGCATATTATCACAACCACTCTCTTTATCTCTCCACAGATCACATATTTCACTCTAATTGTTACACACACATCTTAAGAATCACTTTTGATTAATTCCTACAACACCTTCCTCGTGGGATTCGATATTTTTCTATACTATAACTTGATGGTTGTGCGTTTGTAACTTTTAGTTATCATTTTTACTACATCAAGTTTTTAGCGCCGTTGTCGGGGAAGGTGCTTATAAGTAAGATTTTTCTATTGTGATTCTTTAATTTGTGTATTTTCTTATGAAGGAACCGTTTCGAAGATTGAAGATTAAAGATTAAAGATAGAAGATTGGAGATTTTCTTATGGTAATTCTTATTTTTAGTATTTTCTATTACACTCCTTTAGTTAGTTCCTCACAAGTAGAGACAATTAGGATCTAAAAAAAATTTACGTTTGTCGATCCTAATAAAATTCACCCTCCACTTGGACATTTACTAACAAGATAATAAATTCAAACAAGAGCTATCTTTCTCACATTTGTTTGTTTATTAACCTTAATTAAAAAAATAAAAAGATTTTATTTTGAGCTTTCTTTTGTAGTTGCTTTTAATTCCTAGGGTTGCATTGCATATAATCGTAAGAATTCACCCAAGTGATTTGAGAATATTGATTTGACACTCACTTAAAAATATTCTTAAGGGCAAAACCCCTAATCTAGATAAGGTGGGGGATTTCATCACCATTTTCTTAGCCCACAAATCACTAATTCCTCAACGCACAAACCCAAGCATTTTAAAACTCATTAGACGTTGGTCCCTAAGGACTCGAGCTCATTAAGGAACAAGAAATTCTTAAGTGAATTAGTTTAAATTTACTTAAATCCGTTAGTATCTAAGGCAAGGATTAGGGGTTGCGTAAAGCACTCCGTAAGGAATAAGGTAGTTAATTGATCTTTGATCTTCCTCTAGTACTATCCTTACCTGGCTAACTGACCGAGTAAACTTTAATCTTTTCACTAACAGAGTTTTTGGTTAGGAGCTGGTCTAGCTGAGTTTAGGCTTAACCCTAGAATTTGGAGTGATTTACTTAAGTGATTGCTTTTGATTTGTTTTAGTAGGTTTTTCTTTTATCTTTCTTCTCCTTCTCATTATCTTTTAGAATTTTTTTAGTTTTCCTTAGAAAAAACTATCTTTTGTTTTTCTTAGAATTTTTTTTAAATTAAAAAAATAAACAAAAAGAATTTGCCTTGGTGTATGCAATGTTGGATTAGGGATAATACCAATCGTTTAATCTGTTTTGAACCAATTTTAGAAGAAATGGATAATCCTAATCCACCCATTCTTCTAGATATGTGTTACCCAAGTAGGATTGCAATCTCATCTTGCTTTAAGCTACCTAAGGTAAATGAAACTAATTTTGAGCTTATAGTGCATTACATAAACATGCTTCCAAAATTCTTAGAAAATATAACCGAAGGTGATTACATCTTTATCTTTGAGTTTGAGGAAGTTTGTCTTATAATTAAGATTAGGGAACGATCTGAGAATGTAATTAAGCTTAGATTTATTCCAATTTCCCTTAAGGGTAAAGCTAAGAAATGACTGTATAGCTTATCTACAAATTCTATCTCAATTTGGGATGAATTTGTCATCTTTTTTTAAAGAAAAATTTCCCTACCCACAAAACGGTTAAGCTTAGAAACAACATTCAAAACTTTAAGAAAGTCCCGGGAGATCCATTTTGAAAGTATTTTGATAAATTTAAGGATATTCTTATCCAATGTTCTTACCACGGTCTTGAGGAATGGCGATTATGCCAAATCTTCTATGAAGGATTGGATATTTTTCAAAAACTTCCTTAGAATCGATGTGTCAAGGGGATTTCATGAAGAAAAATACCGATGAAGCTTGAGAATTTTTAGAGAGTTTATCCGAGAAAAACATACAGTGGAAACACTGTGATGACAGAGTTTCATCATCTCCCTAACCCAAATCCAGTGGTCTGTCCCTAGAGATAAACATAGCCTCTGAAGCAAAGATGACTACAATCATGCATAGGTTAGAAGCTTTAGAAATCAAAGAACGAGCTCGAGCTCAAATCAATCAAGTTTCTACCTCAGATTGTCACTATTGTCTTTCTCCATCTCATGTTTCAAAGGAATATCCTCTCTTAGGAAATAATCAACCACTGGGTTAGATAAACGCTACATTCTAGTAGCCTGTGAGTGATCTATTTTCCCAAACATATAATTCAAGTTGGAGAAATCACCCGAACTTCGTATGGAATCAGGAAAACTACTCCGAAAATTAAAACTTCACTCCCTCTTCAACCTAACAAATTCCTAAGGGAAAACAAAGTTTCTTATAGTTCTCAAAATAATTTTCAACAACCAAATCTGTCATATCCAAATTAGTCTCCTCATCATCAATTTGTAAATCATATCCCTTCAAATTTTAATCATGATAAACATCTTAATGCTCTGGAAAAGAGTTTGGAAACCATAATTAAGGCCTTTACATAAACCACAAATATGTTGACTCAAACATCCAACACATTGAATTCCTTTATGCAATCAACAGAACAAATACTCAACTCTAACACCCAAGCCATAGCTAGGTTAGAAACTCAACTTGGTCAACTAACTAGTTCTATGAGTGAGAGAGAGAAAGGAAAAATTTCAAGTTAACCAGTGATCAACCTTAAGGACACATGATCAAGTTCAACCTACAAAGCTCAAGTGAATGTAATTCATTCACTACGGTTAGCAAAATAGATCGATAACCAAGTTAGAATACCTAAAGTCAAACTCTTAAACCAGAACAAATTTTTTCTCCTTCTGATGACTCTATTTAGCAATCACCCCTTTCCGATGACCAAGAACCTGAACCCGAACCTGAGCCTAATTTTGATAGGTTTTAAATAGTTGCTCCTTTTCTAGATAGACTCAAGCTGAGGAAGTATTCCCCTCAGGTGGAGAAGATCCTAGAAACTTTCAAATAGGTTAAGGTCAACATTCCTCTTTTAGATGCAATTGAACAAATCCCTTCTTATGCAAAATTCTTGAAAGATTTATGTACTAAGAAGAGAACAATAAATATTCCAAAGAATGTATTCCTTTCTGCTAATATCAGGGATATATATTAGTAATATACTCTCAAAGCCCGTACCTTTGAAACATAAGGATCCAGGTTGTCCCATCATCTTATGTGTCATTGAAAATACTGTCATTAATAAGTCACTTTTAGACTTAAGGGCCAGTGTTAATTTGCTTTCCTATTCAGTTTATCAGCAACTATGTGTAGGAGAACTCAAACCAACTAGATGTACCTTGCAGTTAGCTGATAGATCTGTCAAAGTCCTTATGGGTAGATAGAGGATGATTTGATTAGGGTTAGGGATTTCATTTATCTAGTGGATTTCGTAGTGTTGGAAACACATCTTGTTTCCAATCACAAGGAAGATCGTTCTTAGCCACTTATAATACTCTAATTAACTATAGAACAGGTCAAATGAAGCTGTCCTTTGGAATTATGACTCCTGATATCAATATTTTTAATACAGCGAACTAGCCAACTAATCAACATCAAGAAATAAATTACCTTTAAGAGGTAGACGAAGAGAATGAGTCAGATCTGAGTTTCGAGAAACCTTTTAGTATGGAACTGAAGAGTTAGAAGCAATAGGATTAGATTTGGTCTCTTAGAACAAAGGAACTGTGTTTGATACATGTTTATTTTATCTTAGTTTTGATGAACTTAGGTTCCTAGAATATATACAACAACTAAATTTTTATACCTCAACCATGAACCTTGGGTTTGAGGAATTTTGTAAGGAAGAATCGGTAATGTTAAGACAAACTTTTATTAATAAGGAACCTAAGGCTTTTAAAATGCATAACACATTGATACCTATCTTCAATTGTTGCAGAATTTACTAGAACCTTCGGCATACACAGAATTTAAGCACATTTTCAAGTTTATTATCTTAGACTTCTTTAAAATCCGAGGCAAAATTTTTAGCAATAAGGTAGCATTTAATGTAGAATACGAGCTTTTCATGTTCAATCTGTTATTCTGTATTTTCACTCTTTGTCTCATAATAATACAAATAATAATAAAAAATTATTCTTCTCTCATTTGAGAGTTTCTTGTTCTTTAAAAAAATAAAAAAATAAAAAAAGAGAAAAAAAAGAAAAGAGAAAAGATGTGAAAAAGGGGTATAAATTTTTTTGAAAAATGGAAAAAAAGAAGAGAAAAGGGAAGAATAAAATTTTGACTCCATCCTCCTCATACCAAAGGTAATTACGAATTTTATTATTTCATCATTATTCTAGGTCGACCGAACAAATGTAAGTGCTTCATTTCTCATCTGTTTTACTTTGTGCATCATAGAAATTAAATTGAGGACAATGCAAAAATTTTGGTGTGGGGGTGGGGACTAGTCAATTTTCATCTTTGTCTTAGTCATTTTTCCTCTTTATCTTACAATTTTTTTCCTTTTCATAAAAATAGTGTCACTTGCCAACTTAATAGAGGTGATTAATAGTTGATCTATTTGATAAATTTTAAATATTCTAATCCTCAATTAGTTTTGTACTCAAGTTCACCTTTTATGATAACTCTAAATAATTTTTTTAAGAAATATTTTCAAAGTAGTATACTTCACTTAAGCCTTAACTTAGACTTTTAATTAAAGTAATAAAATTTTTGCATGCTTAGCTTAAAGTTAAAAATATTTTTTCAAGTTGTCTTGATCTAAATATTTTTCAGGATATATGTACACACACACACACACATATGTGTATATATAAAAGAAAAAAACTAACTTTATATAAGAAGAGTGCGAAAAATAGGCACCAATAAAGACTCTCTTAAAAGTCAAGGTGGTTCTATTTTATAAGCCTAAGTTGACCGAGAAATTAAGTCCAAGGAATATTTCCATGCTTAATGACATAATCCCAATTGGATTCAGATTCATTAGCCCAAAACTCGTTAAATGGTCACTTAGAAAGCCCAATGAAATAGAACAAAATCACCAAGGGATAAAGAGTTAAAAAACATACTAACAGTGTTTTTATATATAGTTGTATTTGTACATATGTTCTTAAAAAAATTATTTTGATTAAAAGACTTGAAAATTATTTAAAAAAAATTGTTAGCATGTTATTTTCAAAAAATTTAAATTAAATTTCTAAGTTAGACATGGTTTTGTATAACTATAATGAAAAGGTTTTTCTAAGAGATTTACCATGGAGTTAAACATAAAAACATTTTCTTGAGTAATAACTAGCCTCAATTAAAATGTTTAAGTATATCAAGTGAATTAATTATTCATAGACTTCTTTTAAATTAGCAAGTTGATCGAATTTTGTAGGTATATTCATTACAAACCCTCACGAGACTACAACTCATTCTCAAGGGTAACCTAGGGGTTTAAAAACTTGTTATATGTGTTAAATACAACCGCGATTCCTGTGAAAGTGAGTTTTAAGATTTTTATAACTTCTTTCTTTACTAGAGGACTTGCAAATGTTTATGTGTAGGGATATTTGATAATCATATTTTAATAATATTTTATACCATCGTTATCTATTTTTATCAATAAATATACCACTAATAATATGTTTTATCTTAATGTGCAGATTAATGAAGAATTAAGAATAAAAGTCAAAAAGACTCTAAATTCCTAATTTTCTACCATTTATTGAAGCCCAAATATTAGGAAAAAATAAGGCCCAAGAAAACTTAAGGATTCATGAAGAAATCGGGTAAAGAAATCAATAAAAAAGTAATCTGCTGAGAACCAATCGGTCGGCCAACCGATTGGTAGTCGATAGAAATAGATTTGTAGCTAAATTTTAATTCATGATCTCCCAGTTTCATCCAAGAGTTCTTATTCATTGAGAACACATTCTAAATTTTTGTAAAAACTCCTTTTGGAGAGGAGGGTTACTCTTAATTTAGAAGGCATTCTAAAATTATAACTTTTTGTTGCAATAAATAAATGAATTTTTTCACCTCTTTATATTTTTCTTTTATTGTTTTTATTTGATCATGAAGTTAAAGATGAGATGAAGATGAAGATCAAGATGAATATTTGCCTTCATCAAGAGGCTAGAACCCTTTTGGGATATAAATTTTCTCTTTTCTCTTTTTTATTTTTGTAATATTTTCTTTTCTTGCTTTAGATATTCAAGGGGTTAGAACTCTATTGAATTATATTTTTTTGATGCATGATAGAGTAGATTTACTTTCAATATCTTTATTTTCTTGTATTTATTTTGTAGTATATATTTACATTTTCGCATAGTTTAGATTTTCCTTATTGTTCTTTTCTTTTAGCTCATAGTTTAGATCTTTACTTTTTTGTTCTTATTTTTTCCTTTTTATAATTAATTTATTTTTCCTTCCTTCATAATCGTTAATTTTAATTTTACTTTTATTTTCTAAGATGTGCAACTAAATCCTTGTAGAAATTCTAGAATTGTATGAAACTAGCTTAATCTCTTTTAAAATTTGTAAAGTACTCTTTTGTGCTTAAAATGATCATGTTTAGGATAATAAACTAGAGAACTAATTGGTAGAAGAAGAATTGGATAATCTATGCTTACCTTGAGTGGTAGGATATATTATGCTAATGAATTCTAGAATTACTATCTAGTTATTGTTCTTGTCATGAGTATTAATTGTACTTGGATAATAATATGATAGGTTATGCTTGCTTGGTAGGATAGTCTATACTTAATAAATCTAAAGTAAAATGTGTAAAAAATAGTTCATGAATTTATAAGTGAAATTGGCTTGTGGATTCAATTCTAGATTCCTTATATCTCTTATTGAATCCTCCATCTTTATCTTCTTTAATCACCTCTTTGTTCTTGATTTTTCTTTATTTGCTTCTTAGTTTTATTCCTTTTTCTTCATCTTTCTTTCTCCCCTCTAAATCTCATTTTGTTGTCATTTGCATATTATCACAACCACTCTCTTTATGTATTCACAAATCACATGTTTCACTCCTAATTGTCACACACACATCTTAAGAACACTTTTGATTAATTCCTACAATACCTTCCTCGTGGTATTTAACATTTTTCTATACTATAACTTGATAGTTGTGTGCTTGCAACTTTTAGTTATCATTTTTACCATATCACAATATGACCAGTGTAGTCTCTGGAGATGAGGAGGAAGATATTAACAGTATCTCTGATCCTAGTTATTCTTATGGAATTAGAAGCATATCCTAGAGGTTGATAGCATTTATCACTGCACAAGGTTAGGGCAAGGGGTCTCTATTCCTCTTGATTACTCCCTTATCTAGGCACATGTATTGTGAGCTTCACTACAAGCCAACAAGCCTACCTCTAGTAGCGCTAACTCTGCCATAGCATCGAACGTGACCCTAGCTCAAGTTAGGAGCAATAATGGGTAGCAAATATAATTGAGTGGGAAGATCTTCTCACTCAAATGGCAGCTCAAAATAAATCTTCAAATGAGTAATTTGAGTTTTCGGAGAAAATGTTCAAACAGCTCCTATCACCTTCTCAACTGCAAGCAAGATCTTCAAATGGGAAATGACCAGTTATCAAACTTTTACTAGAAAAAGAACACATGCATTAAGATGATGCAAACTCTGCTCATTCGGAGTCAACGGTGCCTCCTAAGCCAACTCAGGAGACAAAGACCCTGGAGGACAATAAAAAAATAGCTCGATGCTCTTTCATAGCAAACTGACCTGAAGAAGGTTGGGATCACCTGACCTTATCCCATCAAGTGGGACATAGTTAAAAGTGTAGGCGTCAAAAATTGCATATAGGTTACCGTGCACAGTTCTAGACTAAGAGAAGGTGATAAACACAATTATTTGAGTCAAAGTGGATCATTCGATACCGTGAAGAAGCGAACGAGTGCATGAAGTGAGTCGGTGAAGCGTACGAGTTAACAAAACGCGTGAAATGGCGAAACGACAAAAAAATAGCCTTGTGTTTGGCACCTATAGTGCGAAACACCCTTTGTGTTTCATACAACGTACAAAACACCAAGATTATTCCACACATGGTGCGAAAGTGTTTCCCACCCATGTATGAAACACCAAACATGTTTCGCACATGGTGCGAAATACCCATGGTGCGAAACACTAAGAGTGTTTCACACCTGATGCGAAACACACAAAGTGTTTCGTACCTGTCAGGACTCCTGGGACATATTTCAGTAGTTTTCGATCTGTTTCGATGGTTCTGAAACCTCCCTAACTGTCTAGAGGCTATCCGTAAATATGGGAGAGCTGTTAAATCTATTGCCAACCGAAGATAATGTCAAATCTTGGATTCTTGTCCGAAATAGGGCATCCAGAAGCCTATAAATACAACCCTAGGGCCCTTATGCTCGGGTAATCTAATTTTGAGCTTGAGGAGAGTTGCTGACATTTTGGAGAGTGAGGAGCATGAATTTTAGATCAGAAGGCGAGTTCTTGGTGAATTCTTCAGCATAAAGAAGAGGAATTCGAGAGATCTACAGCCCTTCAGCATCCTTCAGCTATTTCCTTAAGATCGGACTTTGTTTTGATCTTAAGAAGAGTATTTATCTCGCGTTGTTGAGATATTTACTTCTGTGATTGTTTCTCTTACGAAGCAAGAACATCGAGCCTTCAATCCGTTCAACCCGGATCTGATTTCTTGGTGGTCCACAGAGCAACCATCCCCGACACAGGCAAAGATCCCAAACAAATAGCAGGTGATAAACATCACTCTTTTGAACTTGTAAGTCGATAAACGATTGTAACGAGTTTCCAAATGAATCAAATTTCTGATGCAAACAGAAAGTAGATAATGGGAGATATACAAATAAGCAAAAGATGAAAAGGAAATAGTGCGCCAAAGAAACACAATCGCAAACAAAGAAGAATTGATCACGGAGTTCGGTCAACCCACGACCTATGTCTCTGCTCCTCACCTCGAGGAGATTGATACGGGTGTATCTTCTTTCCTGTCTCGGGAGCTTAGTGATCCTCATGGGAGCTTGATGATAGATGATTCTCATGGTATCTTGAGAATAGAGTCGTGGTTGGAGCCAAAGAAGACGGCGAAAGAAGTCGGAAGAAGCGAAATGCAGAAGAACAGGGTAAACTGGTAGTTCTCTGTCTGGTCGATCACGGCACACATGCCAATCGACCGGACAACCCTGCAAGGCACAGGGAACAGAAAGTTCTCTAGCCGGTCGACCAGACCATGCTTGGAGGTCGACTGGATCGTGAATTCTGGGTTTCCTGTTTCGTTTTGGATTCTGTTCTGACAGGGACTCCTCTTTCTTTTGGGCTTGTTTATTTACAAGATTGCCACCCACGTTGTACCTGATATAAATAGGTTATTATAGGGTTTCAAAAGGGAGACCTTAGGGAGAGAGAAATTCTAATAATTGTCTTAGGGTTTAGAGAGAGAGTTGAGAGGTTGTTCTCGATTCTAGTGAGATTGTGAGAGAGGGATTGTAATCTTTTCATACTCATAATCTAGAGAAGGTAATTTCCTTCGCCATACTGAATTGTTCTTGTGTTTTGGTCATCCTCTTCTCAACCCACCTTTTGATAATTCCGCGACCAAAGGGTGCTCGCACAGCAACTCGTATCAAGTTGGTATCAGAGCATCAGATCCGGTGAAGGGGCATCCTGTGTATGGTCCTTACTCAGTCCTAATACAAGAAGCTTGGCGAGATCTTTATTTCATTGGAAGAAGTCCAGGATTTAAGGAAGGAGAAGATGGCTGAAGGAGATAATTCAACGAGGATTGATGCATTAGAGAAGCAGATTGAGACGATAGGTTCAACGCTCACAAAACTCGTCGGTCTCATCCAAGGAGGGAACGAAAAGGGGGAATCTTCTTCTAGGTCTAAGAAGAAACCTATAGAGTCCGGTAGAGAGAGCGAGCTTTTAGGCTCCGACGAGGAGGATGAGAACGTTAAGGCTGCACCGCATCAAGGGGGTAAGAATTCTTACCAGAATCTGAAGATTGATTTTAGAGTGGAGATTCTTATTTATGATGGGAGTGTTGACGTCGAGAGGCTTGATGACTGGATCGAGCGGATGGAGACATATTTTACTCTTTATGGCTATTCGTCAAAAGAGAAGATTGTGTTTGCGACTTTGAAGCTTTCAGGACACGCGTTGACATGATGGAAATCCTATTGCAAGCAGAAGAAGAAGGTGGTGTCGTGGAACATGACTGGATCGAGCGGATGGAGACATATTTTACTCTTTATGGCTATTCGTCAAAAGAGAAGATTGTGTTTGCGACTTTGAAGCTTTCAGGACACGCGTTGACATGATGGAAATCCTATTGCAAGCAGAAGAAGAAGGTGGTGTCGTGGAACAAGTTCAAGAAGCTACTTAGGAAACAGTTCTATCCTGTGGGATTCCTTGAGGAGCGTTGGTACAAGTGGTATGGCTTACACCAAAGGGTCAATCAAACCGTTCAAGAATACACTACGGAGTTCCAGCAACAGGCAATGGTTCCTAACATTGTGATAGAGGAATATTCCGTGTTCATGAAGTATATGGCGGGATTGAGCGATTACATCCGAAAGGAGATGAGGTTATTCACGGTCGAGACTATTGCAGAGGTGAGCGTGAAGGCCATTGCCATTGAGGGCAAGCAAAAGTAGAGCAACGAAGCAAAGGGGGATGCAAAGAAAGTTGGAGGCGAGTCTAGTGGTTCTCAGTTTAAGAAGAAGAAGAAGAAGGGTGATCCAGGGAAAACAGGACTGATTTGTGGTCATTGCGAGAAGACAGGGCACATAGCTGATCGGTGCTGGGAGAAGTATCCTCATCTCAAGCCAAGGGGGTTGAAGAAGAAGGAGGAGAAAAAGGCATACGTGATAGCTCAAGGTCCGAAAGAAGTCCCGGGGATGACGAAACCTAACAGCAGTCTCAACCTTATGGCGGGGAAGCAGGCCACTAAAGAAGATGACGACCCGAGGGTGCAGCTCTTTGTGCTTAAGTTGCAAGTGAAGACCAGTTTGGTTGATGCCATAGTTGATTCGGGCAGCGAGAAGAATTTGATATCCGTAGCCTTAGTTCAGAAGCTGGGTCTGAAGACGGTCAAGCATCCGAAGCCCTATCCATTAGGGTGGATTCAGAAGGAGGAGAATCTAAGTGTAGTTGATCAATGCACTGTAAGATTTGCGCTCCATGAGTCGTATATTGATGAGGTCACATGCGACGTAGTTCCATTGGATGTTTGTCAGATTATACTTGGTAATCCGTACTTATGGGATAGATATGCGATCTACTAGAGGCGGGCTCAGAAGTATACATTCACCAAGGGTGGTGAAAAGCTCATATTTCGTTCGGCATCTCTTCCGAGAGAGACAAGATTGGGGACGGTGACGCGAGCAAAGAGGTTAGTGAATGCAAGCAAGAAGTTTGTCTCGCTATGCATTAGACATCCAGAAAAGCCGTCGATGAAGGATTGCAACTTGGAGCGAAAAGTGACTACGACGAGATGCGGGATGAATGAGTTATTTCCGATCAGACGTTGAGATCAGATTCCTAGCAAGGCCAGGTGGTTCAGAAAAGGAGGAGGGGCTCGCGAGTTCCCTTAGCTTCAGTTCTAACTTGAACGAGACTTTAAGTTCCTAAAGGGGGACTCATGATACGGGTGTATCTTCTTCCCTATCTCGGGAGCTTAGTGATCCTCATGGGAGCTTGAGGATAGATGATTCTCATGGTATCTTAAGAATAGAGTCATGGTTGGAGCCAAAGAAGACGGCGAAAGAAGTCGGAAGAAGCAAAACGTAGAAGAACAGGGTAAACTGGCAGTTCTCTGTCCGGTCGATCGCGGCACACATGCCGGTCGACCGGATAACCCTGCAGGGCACATGGAACAGAAAGTTCTCTGGCCGGTCGACCGGACCATGCTTGGCGGTCGACCGGATCGTGAATTCTGGGTTTTCTGTTTCATTTTGGATTCTGTTCTAACATGGACTCCTCTTTCTTTTGGGCTTGTTTATTTATAAGATTGCCACCCACGTTGTACCTGATATAAATAGGTTATTGTAGGGTTTCAAAAGGGAGACCTTAGGGAGAGAGAAGTTTTAATAATTGTATTAGGGTTTAGAGGGAGAGTTGAGAGGTTGTTCTCAATTCTAGTGAGATTATGAGAGTTGGATTGTAATCTTTTCATACTCATAATCTAGAGAAGGTAATTTCCTTCGCCATACTGAATTGTTCTTGTGTTTTGGTCATCCTCTTCTTAACCCACCTTTTGGTAATTCCGCGACCAAAGGGTGCTTGCACGGCAACTCGTATCAGAGATCTCCACTATCACAAAATAACTACACAATTAGTTTTTAAAGCTCACCAAAAACTTTTACAATACACGTTATCAATCCCACAAGACACTCCTCTAAGTGTTGGCATACACATGTCACCTTCCTCAATTTCTTGGAATTACTACCTCTCCCTAGGCTTTTACAACCAAGCCACTCCTCTTAGAATTGACTTTTGTCTCTCCTAATCACTCCTCTAAGTGTCCTTATGTATTACAACGTGTTTCACAATATTAAGCTCAAATAAATATTTTGTTCCTCAACAAGGATGAGAACAAAAATTTAAGCACACTCTCAAAGAAAACACTCTCGCAACCCAAGTATACTATATGTCAAATACATAAGCTCAAGTGGTTGTGTGTGTAATCAATGAGTATAATGAAATCAAAGTTAAACTCAAATCAATCTAGCACAAACAAATGAGAATCAAAACAATAAATAGCTAGAAAATGAGTTTAGAAAAACTTCTCTAAAAACAAGTGAGGTAGAGATTTGAGGTTGAAATCCTCAAGGACGATGTTGTAATCCTTCTCTTGTTAAACTCTCTTCACATAAACAAACACACCAAAACTTAGAAATAAACTAGTGTAAACACTCTTGAAAACCTTGTAAAAACACTTGCCAAAAAACCAAGTCTTGAGGGCTATTTATAGCCTCTCAATAAAACCAACCAAAACCAGGTGCAAAAACAACCAGAAGCATTGCACACTTCTCGCTCATGCACAGATTATCGTACAGAAGGCACAAGAGTTGCAAAAGGAAGAGGCGGCCAAAGAATCACTGAAATGTAAACAATTCTGGGTGTCGAAGGCCAAAACAGCACCAAAAATAGCACCGAAAACAACCTAAACACCTCTACCTGGTAGGAAACACCAAGTGTGTTTCGCACCTAGTGCGAAACACCAAACATGTTTCGCACTTGGTCCTAGCTTCGCACATGTTTCTCAACCTTTGACATCCTCCGATCCTGCTCCATCCGATCCTGTACCTCCAGTGAAGCCCTATGGCAGCGTGGACCTGTCCAAATTCAAAATAAAGATGGCTGATCTCCTTGGTCCTTTGTACGAGGATCAGGGCAAAGCTCCAGTTAAAGAACGCTTATGTCCGATAACAAATCCTGAGCGACTCTATAGGCTGGGGGTCGTACGTGTCCTCTTAACAAGTTGAAGCCATCCTATATCGGGAAAATACCCGTAACCGCCCGCTTAGGGTTGCGTATCCAGCTTTAGGAGCCCGTTGAGATTCCACACTCGTAAGAGGGTAGACCTAAATGTGCGAGTACTAAGAACGCCAACAAGGCGTTACATACCCGAAAGGAGACATGTCTGTTATATGATAATGTCATACCTGGGGAATCAAGTCAACAGCTGATAGGTTGCTTCAGCTATAACGCCAATGAGTTGTACTATCAGGCTAGGGGTACGAGGAAATCTTGAAAGAGAAGTATCCTGGAATTGGACTCTAATTGTCCATGTGAAAAGTTAATCAGTGCAGTATTATTAACATGTAGCTACCCCAGGACTACTCCATAGAGGGTTTCGGTATTTGAACGAATCTCCACTGAAGCGCCCAAATCTAAATCAAGATGCTTCCACAAAAGAAGATCAGTCAGTCAGGATGACGAACTCCCAAAAGTCACCATCAACATGGCCGATAAAGGAAAGTCAACACGACGTTCCATTCCCGATCCCTTTTTAGGGGCATCCCAGCATCTCACTTGGTTACGGTCGGGTACTATCATACCTAATCTAAGCAGAGGACACTCCTCAGATGATGAAGTATCAGATGCCAACTCCGCAGTCGCTTCTGAGAATACGGTGTCCAGCACGGGATGATCACGTGAAGCGTTCATGATCAATGTTGAGCAAATAGCTCAGTTACTTCAAGAAGCTTTGGAAAAGCAGAAAGAAGAATTCAATGTTGAGACGGAGTTGACCATGCAGCGAATAAGGGAAGTACACGACCAACAGATTCAAGCCTTATCAAACCAGATTGGAAAATCTAGCCATCTCAACGCTACTAATCAAGGAGATAGTGATTCGGACATGGATAAAAATCCAAACGCTGATCCTTCCTATTGACCAAAATGCTGGGGGTGGTCCCACTGAGGATAACAACGCTGGGGGTGGTCTAGTTATTCCTCCCCGAAATCGTCCTAAGAAAAATACAAGTCAGGACAAGAAAATGAAAGACCTGGAGAGCAAAATCAACGCATTAGTGTCTGCTTAAGAGGTAAAGAAGACTGGTATTTCATGTCCCTATCCAAGAGAGTGGGAGTTGATCCCATATCCGGTAAAGTTTAATCTAATAAACTTCATGCCATTCGACGGGAGAGGTTCCCCCACTGAGCACTTAATCTACTTCAAGTCCCACCTAGGTGTGATCTCTGGTAATGAACCATTGATGGTTTGGTCATTCGTTAGCACCCTTCACGGAGCTACCTTCAATTGGTACTGCCGTCTCAAGCCAGGAAGTATCAACAGTTGGGATGATATGGAGAGTATGTTTCTCACCAACTTCTTTGACGATGACACTGAGGTGTCAATCGGCATATTGTTTGATGAGAAGCAAAAAGACGGAGAAACGGTCTACAACTTCGTTAAACACTTCCAGAAGAAGGCAATGAATTACCGAGACTTGGTCACGGAGGAGTTTATCCTCCAAACTTGTCATAACAACCTCTCTTTGGATGTGCTAGAATCCAAGGGAAGAACGCCGTCCAAAACCTAGAAAGATCTGAAGGTGCGTAGGGAGCAAGCCGAATACTTCCTCATAAGGAAGAAGTCTGAGAGAGGTTAATCAGCAGTGAATCCCCCTAAGCAGAACTTCGTCCCTTGTGGTAGAGGGAAGGCGCTAGCTGTAGGGTCCTCTTGCTTATATAGACCAAGTGTAGGATCGTGACCCTTAAGAAAAGAGTGCACTCTTATAAAGAGTAAATCTACGAAAGCTTTCACTTGAACACAAGAGGATGAGTTTGCAAGATATGTTATAAATTGTAAGAAAAAATGGTAACAATCTTAGAAAATGAACATCACAAACACAAGCATGTATACTAGTTCCACCTCCGCGGTGTACATCCAGTCCCCAAGCAAATCCCGCTTGAGATTTCCACTATGATTTTAAAACCTTACCAAATCAAAAGCAAACCTGACCAATTTGCAAGACCATGTAAATTGCAAACCCAATTGATAATACAATGCCAATTGTAAACCAACCTCTAGACCAAGAGATCAACGCCTCTCACAAAATGAGAGAATCTTCCTTTGAAGCAATGTACAATTCCAATCTTATAAGCCTTGATGTGGATGTAAACATGTAACAATGGCTTATGAATCTTTTTAACTCTCTGAATATTGCCTAAACAATCTTTAAGAATGAATGGAACAAAAGCAATATCAAAAATTCTCTTTTCTGGAAAAAAAACTGAAACTTTAGAGAGTTAATTTGAACAATATGTGAATCTTTTAAGTACAAATCTTGTTATAATGTTTACTAACATTTACCCTATTTATAGCCTCTGAAAAGTCATATTTTTAAACCCAAATAACACCTCAAAACGGCTATAAATGGTCATATATTCAAAACCTATAACAGTAAAAAAATTACCTTTGTAGTCGACTACAACTCTTAGTAGTTGACTATTCTAAGTTCAAACAGACTCTGTGTAGTTATAAAATTCCTTAGTAGTCGACTACTTAGTCTATCAGTCGACTACACTGTAATCAAAGTTTAGAATTCTGATTCAACTCTTATTAGTCGACTATAATATCTAGTAGTTGACTAGTCTATAATACACAAAAACTGATATTCTGTCTGTGTCTTTTATAGTCGACTATTCATGCTATTAATCGACTATTTATGCTATATGATATGTTTTAAGTCTCACTCAATATCTATTAAATCTAATGATTAACATAGGGGATTTCTATAGTTAACCAACACACTAAGCATGTGTTAGTGTGTTCTAACACTATGCGTGTGCATGTGTGTGAGTGAGCAAGGCTTGTACACATTTCTAAGCAAAGAAAATGTAAAATTATATTTTGACAATAAAGTATATCTTCTTCTTTGCTTCATTTTGCCTTGAACTCATCCTATGCCTTGAGTATCTCTTTGAATATCATTGTTGATTTAGCTCTGATACTGCAAAACAAATGTTATCACATAATGCACACAACATATAATATTTGTTATCATAAAAAACAAACTAATTTTGGGGTTAAGATTCCTAATACTAGCAAAGGTAGTGGACATGAATTAGACGTTCCAACTACAGCCTCAGCAACAAGCACAACCGCAAGTGCCGCAGCAGTCACCGTCTCAGTGGCGACAGAGACCGCAAAGGCAACAAAAGACCACAGAGCGAAAATTCCCAAAGGAGTATTCTTTTTTGGAAGAAGAGGTCCCCGGTATATTCAAATACCTTCTGGAGAACAATAAGATCAAGTTGCCTCCAATCACTAACCATGAGGGAGCTAAGAAGACTACAGATCCGAAATACTACATATTCCATAGACGGTTCATCATCCCACCAAGTAGTGTTATGCGCTCAAAGACAAAATCCAGGCCCTGATTGACATCGGGATCATCACTGAAAAGCAACCTAAGGAAAAGAAGGTGGATGCGAATGCAGTTACTATCAGCTTCAGGTGTGTTCCCCTAACATGGTTTCAATCAGAACCCGTGACGAAGGTAGAAATCAAGACCGTTAACGACGATCCTCACGGACAGCGTCAAAAGGGGCTTTGTCACTTACGGCCCCGAACGGTGAAATTCTTTGTGTCCATCCAGATCTGCTTGAAGACGAACAATGGACGGGGTCCTCTTCTAAAAAGAAATCCAAGTCTAAGGTCAAAGGAAAGTCTTGTTGTGCCACCATAGCGATTCCGAAGGGATCCCTATCTTCCCGCTTTCCGACGATGAGCATGAAGCTTTTGTGACCAGCGGAGAACCGACCTTTATCACTAGAAGTGAGAACGAGTATCGATTTAATTATCCCAAGGTGGCCGATCAATTTGTTGAGCAAGGGATGGTCACGACCACGCCAAAGTCTTTTGAAGAACCTCAGCAGCCATCAACCAATAAACAGAAGGAGGTTGCAGCTAAACAAAAGGAACCCTAGTACCAAGAGGTTCAAAACCCTAAGCAGTCTCGTTTCAATCGTCCGATTGGGAGAGATAAGTCGAGAAGTTCAAACACTCTATATCGCTTCAATGTTATGGCCCAATTGGCTAACATCTCAGTGAGGATAACTCTATATGAGTTACCGTGTCTTTCTAAAGACACCCGAGAGGCTTTGCAAGAAGCTCTGGCTGATTCTGATGTGTTTCTTACTCAGATCTAGCCAGCTCCTTGTTCGCGGGAAAAATTGTTGCTTTCTTCATTGATTCCATCAATTACAAAAATCCAGTCTTTTTATAAGATCCGGTTACAACGAGATCAAAAAAGAAATAAAAATTATAACTTTCCTTTTTCGAACAAATCGCGAGCTCCTGTTTTGCGGTCACTCGCTTTTGTGGGTTATTTGCCTGCGTCGGGGTTTATCCATGGACCACCGTGCGATCTAGATCCGGTCGGATCTACGCAGTATGACGGGTGTTATTTCACAAAGGAAATAACAGCCGAGGGTACTATTCGCCAAGAAATAATAGCCTTTAGTTCTCGGGATCAAAGTCCAAGCTTTGATCCGGAGGGAAACTGCGTAGATCTCAGATTTGATCTCTCTCGAACTCCTACCTTATTTGGCGTGGATGATCGCCAAGAACCAGATCTGATATCTCCAAGTTCTTAAAGTTCCAAAGCTTTAATCTTTTTAAATTTTGAGCCTTCAATCCAGCAGAGCTTCGCCTCCAAAAGTTCCAACTCTTCACAAATGAGCCACCCTGAGCCTATTTATAGGCACTCGAACCTGTGCCTTGGCACAGGTGGCCGGCCCCCCCCGGGGGGGTCGGCCACTGAGCCACCATGGGGTGGCTCGGCCACCCCATGGGGTGGCTCGGCCGTCGAGCCACCCGGGTGACTCATCTTTTGGCCGGGCTTCGCCGTTGTGTCCGTTGTCCGGTTTTGCGGTTTAGAGCCACCACTTGGTGGCTCGGTTCACCGAGCCGCCTAGATGGCTTAGTGCCGAGCTCTTTCGGGTGTTCGCTGATGTGTCCGTTGTCCGGTTTTGCGCTTCATTGTTGATCTGGACTCTGATTTGGCAGTCCGGATCCTGATTTGGCAGTAAATCCGCCTTGTCGTTTGAGTTCGAATCCGTTCTATAGTTGGATGACTCGTTGACTCCCCGAACCGTTGGCTTGATTCCGCACGCGAATGGATGCATTCGGTTGCTGCACGCGAATGGATGCATTCGGTTGCTTGCGTGCGATTCGTTAACCTCGTCGCCTCGTTAATCCGCTTCGTTGCGTGTCACTTGGCTTCGGTGTTGTGGACTGACGCTCGTGTTTAGATACGTCACCCGATGGTTCATCGGTTTGTGCCGAGCTGTGCTAAGGGACCTATAAGCAGTTTTATATGCCTACACTCCTGAAGAGTCAGAGTAATCAGTTCAGCACTACAATCTCACGGCCAAATAGTTCTCTTGCATCACATTTACCAAAGAGGACATGCAAACAAGGAACACAAAACATGATAGACCATTGTATTTCACCGGATACATCAGTTCTCGCATTGTCAACCGGATCCAAGTCGATCTGGGTCCTGTTGTCAACATTATGCCATTCCGATTTATGTACAATCTCGGAATCCCTACTAGCAAGTTAGCTTCAATAGGCACCGTTATCTACGGATTCAATACTAGTGGGTCGAGGCCATTGGGTAAAATCCGGGTGAAGTGCTAACTCAAAGATTTAAAATCGGAGGTCACGTGATATGTGATCAATGTAGAGACTTCTTATAACTTACTATTGGGTTGACCTTGGATCCATAGTAATGTTATAGTCCCTTCCACCCTCCACTAGTGTCTAAAATATGTAGACACTAATAACGAGGTCAAGACGGTGGTCACGGATAAGCAACCGTTTAAGGGATTGGAAAACTATTTCACCGATTTCCTTCTTTATGGTACTGAATCCGATACTGAACCATCGGCCCGAGGCACGGATAGTAGAGAAGAAGTTGACACCGAACCTGGGCTTGATTATGACAGAGGTTTTGTATTAAATGATATTTGTACCCTTTGTAATCAATCTTGACGGTGGAGAATTGTCAATTGGTAGTTGTAATTGGCAACTTGCCGAAGGGGAAATAAATAATGATTTAGAGTATTCGTCTTGTCTTGATGATGTAATGCGGGGGCTATATGATAACCCTAATATACATATGCCACTTTGATCATCTTGAATGATGAAGAAGCTTATCCAAGTCTCATTTGGAACAACCCTCATCATTCCTACTAAGCCAGGGGGTGAAAAGGTGTTAATCTTCCGCAAATGGGAGATATCTCCACCATCATATCCCTTCACAAAGGAAGCTAGTGATGATGAAAGACCCAGTCCTCACTTATTCAGATACAGTCAACAAGCGCATAACTTCATGGAGAAATAGGGGTACAACTTCGCACTCGAAGAAGGTCTTTGTTTTGGTTGAGGTCCATGAGTCCCACCTCGCCCGGCCTATGTACCGAAAGGAAAACCTGACAAATATTATGGCTATAAAAGGGTCTAGCCTATGTCTCTTCATCTGATGATGAGTGTTGTTGGCAAGTCATTGACTGATTAGCGAATGAGGATGGATACTTATCCGATTCTTCAAGTTGGGACTCCGACTTCAGTCTTGGAGAAATGTTTAAATGCCAGATGTCGAATATGGCCACGGTCAATCCCGCCATAATGGAGGAAGATGATCAATTGCTAACTTAGGAAGATCCTTACATCCATCACGTAAATATCTAATATGGTGATAGATTCGAACAATGAGAACCTCCTACAGAAGACAAAGTGGTCCAGGTAATTATGGACAATGAAGCAAATCCAAAGCCCATATTCATCAGCGATAGCCTTCTGCCAGATGAGAAGGAAGAGTTGATTGCCCTCATCTGGGAATACATAGATGTTTTTGCCTGGAATTATAAAGATATGCCAAGACTTGATCCAAACGTGGCGATGCATCACCTCAACATCAAACCGAATACCAAACCTATCAAGCAGCAGCAAAAACGGTTTCATCTATAAATTATGGAAGCGATCAAGTTAGAAGTTAAAAAGCTGATCGTCTTGGGTTTTATCAGGGAGGAACAACATCCCGACTGGCTAGCAAACATTGTCTAGGTAAAAAGAATGGAAAAATCAGGATCTGCATCGACTTCAGAGATCTGAACACCCTTCCGATCATGGATGTCATCATTGACAACACATGCGGGTTTAAGAGAATGTCTTTCATGGATGGATTCTCATGTTATAATCAAATCAACATGTATCCAGTTAACGAAAAGCATACCGCATGTAGAATGCCCCTCAGTGTTTTCTGCTACATAGTCATGCCCTTTGGCTTGAAGAATGTGGACGCTACATACCAACGGGCAATAACGAAGATTTTTTAGGAACACCTCCGGAAGACCGTCGAGTGCTATGTTGATGATTTGATCATGAAAAGCCGCAGCAAAGATGACCACATTAAAGACTTGAAGATGATGTTCGATCTCATGCAGAGTCACCAATTGAAGATGAACCCTACCAAGTCCTTCCTGGGAATGTCCAGTGGCAAATTTCTCGGATTCATCATAACCACTTAGGGTATCAATATCGATCCTGATAAAGTAAAGGTGATACATGAGTTACAACCCTCGAGAAACCTCAAAGAGCTCAGAGGACTACAAGGGCGATTGGCTTCTATCCACCGGTTGATCTTGAACCTATCTTAGAAATGCCAACCATTCTCTAAGCTCACGAAGAAGGGTGTGTCATTTATTTAGGACGACAGCTATCAGAAGGCCTTTGAAGATATCAAAGCATATCTAGTGAATCCTCCTGTCTTCATTACACCGAAGTCGGGTAAACCATTTTTGATTTACATCAAAGCGATGAACCACTCGTTAAGTTCTTTACTCGCACAAGACTATGATAATGGTCACGAACATGCTATATATTATCCGAGTCGAACTTTGGTAGGTGCCGCATCTCGATATCCAATGATTGAGAAGGTGTGCCTTTGGTATTCGTAATTCAAAAATGCGACACTACTTGGTTGGACAGATGATCTACGTCATTTCTAATGTTAAACTAGTCCGGGTATTCATGACACAACCAGTTTTAATGAATTGGCGGTTAGCAAGATGGGCCCTACTCTTGTCCTAATACGACTTTCACTTCAAGCAACAAAAGTCGGTCAAAGGGCAAGCGATTTGTGATCTTCTAGCGGCTAACCCTACAAAGAATACAACCAAATTATATGAAGATTTGTTGGATAAAACTCATGAAGTCAACACTACCTCTCATCAACAGGTGTGGCAATTATACTTCGACGGTGCTTCTCGAGCAACCAAGGTAGCGAGCGCTCCCGAATGTTCGAAAATATCCACAGGAGTCGGAGTCATCCAAATTTCCCCGGAGAAACACGTGCTGCCTCGAGCCTATTCACTTACCAAGCTGTGTTCCAATAATGTAGCTGAATACAACGCACTTCTCATTGGACTTTGTTTCGCTAAAGAACTAGGGGTGGAGTATCTTAAAGCCTTTGGTGATTCCCAATTGATAGTCAATCAAATTCGAGGAGAGTATGAAGTTAGGAAGCAGGAACTGATCCCATACCACCAGGTAGCCATCGAGATGGCAGGCTCGTTTGAAGATTTCTTCATCGAGTACATTCTGCGTCTCTAGAATGCATATGCAGATGCACTTGCGGCTTTAGTAATATCACTGACACAACCTCCTGAAGCAGAATAGTTGGTTACTATGAGAACTCACCGACTCTTTATACCGGATTATGCCTTGGACATCAAAGAGGCATACACGGCCAGAACAAATTCGAGCCTCGAGATTAGCATTACCCCATTATTCATTATGTCTTGCTTGATATTTTGCTAGAAGATATAAAAGAAAGAGACTCAGTCCAATGAAGATCACCGAGATTCTATTATAAACGGTGACTCAGATACTTTATCGTCGTGTGTATGATGGCATGCTACTCCGATGTCTTTCGACCAAAGAGATAGAAGAGGCTCTTAAGGAAGCGTATGACAGAACCTACGGTGCACACCAGCCTGGTCCTAAACTATGTGATCATCTCAGAAGGATGTGATATTCGTGGCCAGCCATGATCATGGATGCAGTTGAGTATGCCTGATGGTGCCATGCGTGTCAAATACATGCGAATTATATGCACCAACCCCCGGGGCATTTGCACCCTTCGGTCACTTCATGGCCATTCGAGACATGGGGAATGAACATCGTTGGTCCTATTTTTCCACCATAAGTTAAAGGCAATCGTTTTATTTTGGTGATCACTGACTACTTCTCCAATTGGGTCTAAGAAATTCCACTCAAAGAAGTGAAGACAAGCGACATCGTCAAATTCATCAAACAACACATCATCTACCGATACAGTGTTCCAAGATGAATCGTGCACGGTAATGGCCCTTAGTTTGTTAGCAATGCCTTCATCAAATTCTGTGGAAAGTTTAGGATTCAAGACGTCTTGTTGATGGCATATAATCTCATGGAAAACGGTTTAGCTGAAGCTTTCAACAAAACCATTATTAAGATTTTGTCAAAGCTCGTGAGAACCAACAAACGAGACTGGGATGAAAAACTCGACGAAGCTCTTTGGGCCTATTGCACCCTAGTTTGTATGCCTACCGAAGTGACTCTGTACTCCTTAGTATATAGATGTGAAGCTATCCTTTCCTTAAGAATCCAAATACCATCCCTTCGCATCGCTCTCACAACGGGGATGACGACGGTGGAACAACATCAAAAACGTCTCGAAGAACTTGAGATGTTATATGAAAAGCGCCTAGAGGTTCAGCAACAAATTGAGTTTTACCAAGTTAGAATCTCCAAGGTTTTTGATAAAAGAGTCCTACAATGAAGTTTCAAGGAAGGAGACTTGGTTCTTGCCATCTGGTGACTGATGATACTCAAGTCTGAGAAAAAGGGCAAATTCCAGCCCAAATGGGAAGGACCGTTCGCGGTAGAGACAGTTCACTCGAATGGTGCATACCACCTGATCACCCAAGACAGGGATAAGCTCATGATGCCAATAAATGAAAAGTTCCTAAAAATTTATTATCCCTAGTACGTTCGGGATAACCTATTTAACGGGAAGTTCCTAGAGAATACTGTGCAGGGTATTTTTAAGAATAACCCGAGATCAGCTGATTATTCAAGATGAAGACCAGTTATTTAAATAATTCATTCTTAATCATGAATAAAAAGTGATTAAGAACCTCTCACTATAGCTATTTAATCATTTCCAAGATGATTAAAACCCTCCTACTGTGACTTTCCGAGTGTAGCTATTTAATCATTTCCATGATGATTAAAACCCTCCTACTGTGACTTTTCGAGAACTCTTTCGTTGAGATGAGATTCAATGACCTCATTCGGTCAATCTTCCCTCACAAAACTCCCATGATATAACTGTGGAGTGCTTGATGATTCATGGTTCTCCACCACAAAGTTCCTCATTGATCAAATTAACTGACAGTGGGTCTACCAAAAATCTTTTCGGCTGAGTCCATCCAAACTCCCACTGTGTTTATGCACTTAACACTCCCAATGTTAAAGTCCTAACACAGTACTCAAAAGTTCAAGCTACCGATCCATGGCAATTAGCAAACCCCTTTTATGTTAAGTCTATGTCACTTGACGTCAACATTTTTACTGTTATTTGTACCCTACTCCCACTACTTGTTTGGTCAAACCTTCTTATATTTAGGACCAAAGCCAAAATCTCCTCTCGGTTTTCTCCATGAACGAGAGGTCTACTTTCAAATAAACGCACTTCCCTTTCGATAAACGAAAGGCTTCCACCTAAGTTGAACCATCAAACCTGTAAAAGTTAGGGTCATCTCAATAACCCCTACTTGATCAAACCATTAAACGGTTAGGACCATAATCAGAACTCCTTTTCAATAAGGAAAAGGCTTTCACTCTTTTTCCTTCGGTCAAACCTATAAAAGTTAGGGCTGAAGTCGGAATTCCATCTCGATAAAAGGGAAATTTATTTTTAGATTAGGTAACCAATCCTATAAAAGTTAGAATTATCTGGATCTTTTCGATTCTTGAAGTGGAGATTCCACTCTGAGTTTCTTTTACAATAGGAGATAGAATATAAAATTCTTCTTCTCCAGCATTGGGTTCGTCTTTACCCTAAAATAAGACCTACGGATAGAATATAAAATTCTTCCTCTCCAATATCGGGTTCGTCTTTATCCTAAAAGAAGACCTGGGGATCTTCAAAATTACCAAACTAAATCTAGGTTTTGCTGAGGGGAGAGGGTGTTAGACCCTAGAGGGGGGGTGATTAGGGTCTTATGCTAATCTAATCCGATTAAATGCCAATTAAAATTAATTAACAAGTTATCCTAGCAAGTATGAAATATCACAAGATATATGAGCTAGGATAAGCAATGTAAACAAAGAGATATATCCTATATGATGAAATATACGCAAGGATATATAAGCTAGCACAAGATGATATATCCTACCAAAGAGATATACAATATGATATATGTAAGGATATGCAAACACAATGGTAACATAAACAAATGAAATAGTGGATGAAATAAACAATGATAGAAAGGCTATAAAGATGAACAAATATAAGTGCTAAGCCAAACTCAAACAAGCAATATGATCACGGAGTTCGGACCTTCCGTCCTACGTCTCCGCTCCCCACTCCCGGGGAGAATCCACTATCACAACCGGGTTTTCTACGCTCACCCGAATAACGTTTACACCTCACAGTGTCGGTTTTCAACGCTCACCGAACAACATTCACTCCTCACACTCGGTTTTCTAGTTCACCGAAAACTTCACCACACACTCGGTTTCTAGCTCACCGAAAACCTTACAACACATACAATGTAACAAATATAAATTTGTTCTCTATAATAGATGAGAACACAATTAAGCACAACTCAATGTTACAATCTCTCACAACCCTAATATACTATGTATGCAAATACAATAATCTCAAGTGGATGTGTGTAACAATGAGATATAAATAAAAACTTAACTTAATAAGAACTAGCAATAAGATTGATATGAATTACAATAGTAGAAATGCTAGGAAATAGAGTTAAGGAAACTTCTCTAAAAACACAAAGAGAGGATGAAAGGATATTGAAGATGAATTCCTCAACAGATGATGCAAACTCCTCTTTGTAACAACAAACCCCAAAAACAAACTAAACAAACTTAAACTCGTTTAAAACTTGTTAAAACATTCTCTTCGATTTTTGAGAACTGAGATCAATGGGGTATTTATAGCCTCCAAGAACCGCAGCCAAAAACCCCAAACAAAATGATAAAAACAGCCCCAGTAACGGTAACAAAAATAGCCGTTGGAAAGAGAACTGACAGAGCGGTGGTCGACCGAAAATATTCGCGGTCGATCGCGAACCAGATCTCAGACTGAGAAAACAAGCAGGAACTTCGTCGGTCTACCGGTGCGGTCGACCAATGGAAATTTCGAGCTCTCGGTCGACCGCGGCGGTCGACCGACAAACTCTCTGCTGCCCACTAACGAATAAACACATGAGCGGTCGACCGGTGCGGTCGACCGAAATCTGATACTACAGAAAAACAGGTTTTAAAGCTGATTTTTGAGACTTTGGAAAATTGTTAAAAATAACAGATGAAGTCCAAAAATAATAAAACTTTGGGAAATGTATATAAACATGTAAATGAACATGTTACAAAAAGAATTTTCCAAATTGCATTTCCCATTTGTGAAAAATCATCATTTTGCAAAATAGTTCAAAACACGAAAATGTAAACATGTGAACTTTGATATTTTGGCTAAACCATGTTTTGAAACTTTGCACAATAATTTTGTAGACTTAATAAAATATGTATATGATTATTGTTAAGTTCAAAAGCTAAGAATACAGAATTTTCACAAATACAATAGAAAATGAAACATATGAGTATGTATATGAAAATATATTTGTTTCATATCTAAGTAGATAAACCAAATCATAATAATAAATATGAAATATGTAATTTCATATTTATAAACATGAAAACCAAAACTTGTGTTGTATATATATATATGACTATATATATATATACAAGGAAGCCAATAAAATGTGTGTGTATATGATATTGAGCTTAGAGTATCTAACACACATAATATAAAACCTAAACTAGATTACCCAAGCCGATCTTGATCTTCAATAAGCTCGACTTGGTACACATGCGGATGAAGCTGAACTTGGATCTTGAACTAGAATTACATAAGCTTCACTGACATTCCGCCAACCTCCTTTGGATATGATCGTTGAAGCTCTATTCCTTCCATCCTCCAACTCGTTGTTTGTCTAGAATAAATACGAAAACACAAACACTAGACAAACAACATTAGAAGTAAATTGTTTATTAAACATCATCAAAATAAGAAGGCCAACAGAGGGTGACCACTAAGGTTCAGAAATATAATGAAAAAGAGAGATTTTTATGAAATATATCCATATATATATTGGCAAACCCGATACAATTCAATCTGACCCGAAACCAAGCCAAACTAGGAATCTGCCTGCATACCCGTCGGTCGACTGATGGCTTGCCATCAGTCGACTAATAAGTTTCTATCGGTCGACTGAATGACAATCATCAGTCGACCGCCTAAAATCTATTTCTAGCTTACAGATTCTTTCATTCGAGCATGTTTATACTTTCACATATACATATATATATTCAAACGATCTCAAATCAATTATCAACGTATTCATTCATCCCAAATGATATTAATCATGATATTTATAGGGTTTTACATACGAGATAATAATGATTGGATTACTATATAAATAGGGAAGACAATGAGGGTTTGAGGTTGAATTTTTTTATAAAATCTCTATTTAAAGAGGAGGAGGATTACTCTTAATTAAGAAGACTTTTCCAATAATATAAACTTTTCTTAAAATTAATAAATTTTTTCCCACCTTTCAAAATTTCTTACTTCTTCTTTGTTCATGAAGATAAAGATAAAGATGAAGATTTGCTTTTAAGGAGCCAGTCACTTGCTATTTAAGTTTTCTTTTTTCTCGTTTATTTTATTGCTTTAGAAATTCTTGTTTTAGGATTTAATTTTTTATGTTAGTAGATTAGATTTATTTTAATGCATTGTAGTGTAGATTTACTTTCATGCTCTTTTATTTTGTTGTTTATTTTTCATGCTTTATAGAATTTAATTTCTTGCCATGTTGTTAGTTTATATTTTTCTTTTTATTGTTGTTTTATATTTACTTTTATGCTCATTTATCTCTCTTATTAGTTATTTTGCATTTTTCTTATAAATTAGATCTATTTTATTGTGCTTTTTTACTCTAGATTTTATTTTCATGTTTTTATTTTCTAAAATGAGTAACTAAATCTTGTTTGTATAAAACTAGTTTAATTTTTTATAATTTGTGGATTGCTCTCTGTAGGCTGTAAAAATATTACTACAGATAGCTAGTCCCTTACAAAACACTAATGACTTTCACGAAAATAGATGAGAGTTACAAATTGATAACTCTCATATTTCCAAGAACCAAATATAAGGATTACAAGCTGATGAACCTTGCAAAGTTTGAAAAAAGAGATTATAATTAACGATCTCTTCAAAGCCAAACGTGAGGGTTCACCCTCGCATTTCTAATTCCAAATGCGAGGGCTCACCCTCGTGTTCCAAAGGCAAAACACGAAGTTCACTCCCGCATTTTGAACTCCAAATGCAGGGTTCACCCTCGCGTTCCAAACTCCAAACATGGGGCTAAACCTCACGTTTCAAACTCCAAATGCGGAGCTAACCCTAGCATTTCAAACTCTAAATGCAGGGCTCACTCTCAGGTTTTAAAAGACAAACGCGAGGATCCACCCCCGCGTGTCGAAGCTAGAACACGGAAGTCGCATTTGACCATTTCAAATTACTTCAATGGTTATCCACTTAATGGGGCGATTATTCCCCCATTATGGAGAAAATTAAGGGGTTAGTTACACCCATTAAACCCTATAAATAGTTGGTTTTACAGCTAAAAAAGGGTTAGAACTTTTTGGAGAGAGATTTTGGTGTGAGCTTTTGGTTAGTGCTTTTGACATCATTTTGGCTTGGCTTTTTGAACCATCTTTGGTTGAAGATCTTTGAGATCGGCTATTAGAAAGGAAAGCTATTTATCTTATTTTAGTTAAAAAGGATTGAATTTCCTTTCTAAAATTAACTCTCTCGCAGAGTTTTAAACTCATCTAGAGTTCTAAACTTGCTTCACAAGTTCTTCTAAGATGTTAAGTCAAGAAGAGAAGATAAAGTTCCACGAAGTGAAGTGTTCAGATCATCAACGGGTTATAAGAATCAAACTCCCATCGCCACCAAGAAGAACCCAGAATTAAATAAAGGGAAGGATCTCTGTTGATCTTTCTCTCTTTTGTAAATCGGGAAACCGGTAAAGAAAATTATAATTTTTTTTCCTTCTAAGTCAGTTAGAAAGAAATTACTTTAAGAGATTGTATTCATTCTTTTCCTAAGTCAGTTAGGGAGATTAATACAAATTGATTTCTTAGTTTTCTTATAAATTTTTGCCTCAAACAAAAGACGGGGACTCTGATGGGGAATAACTTTTTCACCGGTGAAGAAGTGGTGGCGCAATCCAACACCAAACTCGTGGGAACCACTGTCAAAACTCTTACTATTGAGTTCGACCAAGCTAAGTATAAGGAGTTTCTCTTCTCTGGATCCCTTAGCCCTAAGGCTATCCACAAGATCCGCAATGTCTCTAAGGAGACTAATGTTCCTCCTACTATTGACTAACAAAAAGAGTGTCTCTCCTTTGGATCATACTGTTCATAGAGTCCTTCCTCAAAAGGAGAAGACCTGGTTTCAACTGAACTCGTCAACTGAGTTAGAAACCCTACACCCGTGCCCAAACAAAAAGTATCGGGTAACAAGAGGCTCATTACTATGACTAACCTAATCAATACAGATAGTGGTATCACTTCAAAAGCCTCAAATCAGCTAATAACCTCATCTTTACATTGCTAGGTTGGACGCAACCCTCAATGGCGTGTTCCATAGCCAAAACACGGACTTCAAGTTCGTGTTGAATGCGAACCTCATCTTTACGTTGCTCTGTCAAAATGCGACCCTCATGTCCCCACTCTCAAACATGACCGTCGCGTCCCCACTCTCAAACGTGACACTCACATTCCTACCCCTCAACGTGACCTTCGCATTCTTATTCTGCAATACGGCCCTCGCGTTGCAATTGTTCAACGCTAACTTCACGTTCGAAGTGCCAAACGCGACCCTCATGTTTTTTCTCCTAAACGTGACCCTCGCATTTCTAATACTAAACGCGATGTGATCCGTCACGTTCATAAAGACAAACATGGATTTAAGATCCATGTTTTCACCAGGAGACAGTCTCGTCTAATCGTAGAGAAGGGGTTCCAATTCAAGCCTCACGTTTGGTGAGTAACTCCTCTCGAGTCTTTGTAACAGACTTGAGAGAGTTCATATCGAGAGAAAGACTGATACAACGAGTTGCTCGTTCATGCCAATGTGAATGATTCATTTCTGTGGTCCTCTCAGGATGCCAATGTTGTGCACCTGCATTAAGACCGTTGGTGTTTGACCGACTGACGAACGTTGCCTTGCCTAATAAGCGACAACATTCTCACAAGAAGAAAACCTTAGAGGATGAATATCTTGGAGTTACTTCCAATATAATCGGTAAAGGGAGGTCATCAATCTCTAGCTATGAAGAGTCAGATGAAAAATGATCTCCTAGCTTAAAAGAGATCCTGAGTGAGTCTGATGGATGTTTGCATCAAAAGTTGTCGTATTCATTGCTGTGTTCATTACAACTTAGATCGTTACAATGAAACAAAAAGATATCGCCTTTTTATAAGGCTCTTACACAATGAAAACAAAAAGGTTACAACTCTCTTCAAACAAACGCAAGATCCTGTTTTGCGGTCTCTTTCTTGCGTGGGTCTTTGGCCTGTGACGGGGACGTTGATATCCGTGGACCACCGGGCACTCAGATCTGCTCCGAGAAAATCGGGCAGAGCTTCGTCGATCCACGTGAGATCTAGAAGCCTGAAGCGTCTATCTCGGCTAAAATGAGATATCAGCTCTTCTTAGTGATTACCGGCGAAGGGTAATACTAAGAAAAAGAAAGAGCGGGTGATGAAGACTCTGATGTAGACCTCTCCTCCTCGGTTGAAGCGCTCGACCACTCTTTGCTGCAGCAGGGCTTCGCCAAGCTCTCCAAAAATCCAGATCTTCAAAATGAGGCCCTAAGGGGGCTATTTATAGGCTAGGGGGGCTCCTAGGGTGCCTAGACACCCTAGGGCGTCTCAAGAAATCCGAGACACCCCTAGGGTGTCTCGAAAATTCCGAGACACCCCTAGGGGTGTCTCGGATTTTCCGAGACACCCCTGGGGTGTCTCGGAATTTCTGAGACACCCCTTGGGGTGTTTTGGAATTTCTGAGACTCAGTTGAGGTGTATTTGGTTGTTTTCCCCGTAGATTCTTCGTCCGAACTCGGATTTGAGTGATTCCAAGTGCATTGGATGCTTGACGAAGAGTTCGATCCACTCTGGTGGTTGGATTATCTGTAGAGTGATCGAGGCATGAGGGGCATTGTCCTTTTTGTGAACATCACCGGATTCCTGATTGGCCCGGGTCTTCGTTGTTCCGAAATCCTATCAGCTCACGTAGCTCGTCGATTCACTTCAATCGTTCGTCGACGTCAATTGGACTCCTGTGGATCGGATAGTGACGTTCATCGTCGCTCTTTAACACTGAGCCGTTCGTGGAGACCTATAGGCAATTTTCGATGCCTACAGATACCCCCTCCAAAGCGTTCCGGACTTGTTTCTTTTATAGAAGAGGCTGGAATACTTTGGATGTGATTGGTCTAGCCTTCAGTCGGCATAAGGACCTGTAGTTAGCTTCAACTCTTGGCTCCTTCGATTTTCGGTCTATTCGATGCTTTGACGAATAGCCGAAGTTCTTCCGGCGCTGCGTTTATCGCTTGGCCGTCGTCGGAGTCTCGAGTCTGCAGCTGATGAATTAAGTTTGGCTCGTGTCATTAAGTTGACCTTGAACTACCTCCGTCACATTGTGTTGACTTAGGATTTCAGATCATCGTGTGTTGACTTTTTATCGCAACGCGTTGACTGGCGTTGACCTAGGGTTACGCGTTGACCGGCGTCGACCCTTAGGGTTTCGAATCGTCAAACGTTGACTTTGGTTGCAACGCGTTGACTGGCGTTGACCTAGGGTTACGTGTTGACCGGCGTCTACCCTTAGGGTTTCGAATCCGAATGTCGACTTTTTGCAACGCGTTGCTTGGCGTTGACCTAGGGCTACGCGTTGACCGGCGTCCACCCTAGGGTTTCGAATCGTCGAACGTTGACTTTGGTCGCAACGCGTTGACTGGCGTTGACCTAGGGTTACGCGTTGACCGGCGTTGACCCTAGGGTTTTGAATTGTCAAACATTGACCTTGGTCGCAACGCGTTGACTGGCGTTGACCTAGGGTTACGCGTTGACCGGCGTCGACCCTTAGGGTTTCGAACTCGTACGTTGACACAGTTTATACTCATACGTTTTCTGGAGTATACACAGTTGGTTACGCGTTGGCCGGCGTTGACCTAGGGTTACGCGTTGACCGGCGTTGACCCTAGGGTTTACGGATCGCCATTAACACAGTTTATACTCGTATGTTTGCTGGAGTATACACAGTTTAAGCTCTTAAGGTATTGGAGCATAGCGGTTCCAGGTGTCAGGTCTGCAGGACCAACTGTTAAAGCTGATTCCTCTGCATGTATAGATCTTATCCTGAAGTTGTTGGATGCTCAAGTCACGAGACCAACTAATGGAGCTGGTACGTCAATGACTTGCATTTATAGAATTTTTGGCAAACCCTCAGCCGTCAACGGATTTGACAAGCCTTTACCGATTACCGTTTGAGTCGGGCTAGCATGCTGTTGAATATGTGGACGGATGTTCTTTTCAACGGTTAAGAACTAACCGGCAGCACGGGTTAAGCGCAGACTTATCATTGCTTAGGTTTCAGGATAGAATACCCCAGAATCGAACTCTGGTGTCTTTTTGTACGGAAAAAGACTAAACCGGCAATGCGTGTTAGACATAGGCTTTGGGATTTTTGGCAAACCTCCAACCATCAACGGGTTTGACGTGCCTTTACCGATTACCGTTTGAATCGGGCTAGCATGTGAATTATTAAAACCCGTTTCACATGTAACGTTGTGCTAAGAGAATTGCTTCTCTTAGACTTAATGCTATGATTTTGAATACATAGACTTCGTCTTTCTTACGGGAATAGACTACCCGGCAACGCGTGTTAGGCGTTGACTTATCCCTACTCAGGCTTCGGGATAAAATTCCCCGTGCATCGAGTGCCCGGATTTGACAATCGTGTCTTTTCTAAAAGCAAAGACAGATTGAGAAACGGGAGAGGAAGAATTTTATATTCTATCTCCCGGTGCTGAAGAGGAAGAATTTTATATTCTATCTTCGGCCGGAAAGGAGACTTGGGGTGGGATCTCCACCCCCAGAATCCAGAATGGTGAAACTAGGAGTGGGATCTCCACTCCGAGAATCGAAAAGATTCGGATAACCCTAACTGTCGGAAGGTTTGGTTACTGAACCAAAGATGAATTGAAACTCGAGGTGGGATCTCCACCCCCAGAATCCGGAAGGATGAAACTAAGAGTGGGATCTCCACTCTGAGAATCGGAAAAAATCGGGTAACCCTAACTATCGGAAGGTTTGATTACTCGATTTGAAAGTGGACCTCTCGTTCATTGGGGGAATCGAGAGGGGATTTTAACTGTGGTCCTAACTGTATGAAGGTTTGACCAAGCAGGAGTTTGAGACGACCCTAACTGTCGGAAGGTTTGATCACTCGATTTGAAAGTGGACCTCTCGTTCATTGGGGGAATCGAGAGGGGATTTTGGCTTTGGCCCTAACTTTTATAGGTTTGACCAGAAAGCAAAGAAAGTGGAATACGGGTAGCAAAGAAAATGCCAACTCGTATTATCACTCAAAGGGAGACTTTAATGCTAGGCGTTTAGGACCTAGCGCGTTAAGTCTAAGAAATGCCAACTACGGGCAAATGAAAATGTTGGTGGATCCACTGTCGTTTAATTTGATCAGCGGATGGTTTGGTGAGGAAAGATTAACCTACCAGAAGATTGGATCTCTTCTCACAAAAATAACTCATAAGAGTTAGAGAATAAGAGGAGACATTCTGACCTTCAGAGTTCGAACGTGAATTTCTTATTCATCAATTCTACAATGATTGGGTTATCCCTAAGAATACCCATGTGGTATTCTTCTGGGAACTTCCCGATGTATTAGATTATCCACCCCCAGCTTCTCTCTTGGAACTGGGTTTGACTTTGTTATCTGACCGGGTTATCCTTAAGAATATTAGCGTAATATCCTCCAGGAACTTCCCGTCAATGGTAGGAAATAGTTTAGACTCATATACCTATTGGAGTATCAGGGAGCAGTTTAACCTTATATACCGTTTGGAGGGTTGAGAAGCAGTTTATACTCGTATACTCTTCGGAGTCTTAAGAAGCAGTTTATACTCTTATACTTGTCGGAGTGGTGAGAAGCAGTTTATACTCGTGTACTCTTCGGAGTGTTAAGAAGCAGTTTATACTCTTATACTTATCGGAGTTTCAGGAAGCAGTTTAACCTCTTATACCGGTCGGAGGGTTGAGAAGCAGTTTATACTCGTATACTCTTCGGAGTGCTGAGAAGCAGTTTATACTCGTATACTCTTCGGAGTGTTGAGAAGCAGTTTATACTCGTATACTCTTCGGAGTTGTGCCGTTCACAATTGGCTTACCCTAGCGTTATAACGCCGGCTTCAACCAAGGTCTGAATGCTGTTCTTGAGAGCAAAGCAATCCTTGGTGGGATGAACGACCCTCCTGTGGTATGCACAGTACTTTGGGTCTGCAGTATTGTCAACTTCCTCCTGATTCATGATGGGTGGCAGCTTGATCTTGTTATTCTCGAGAAGAGACTCGAAGATGGCGGGAACGTCTTCGTCTTTGAACGAGTACTCGTTTTGGAGCCTCGGATCCGAATTCTTCTGTTGTCTTCGGGATTGGTGTTGTGACGTTTGATTGTCGTCAACAACTGTTGTAGGTGCCTCCTCTTCATCATGGGACACGAGACTTGAACCCAGAGGGTTGACCATCGGTTGGTTTCTTTCGAGCTTCCTCCTTCTGAGGAAGCGTTCGGCCTGTTCTCCGCGTACTTTCAACTCTTTCCAGGTATTGAGCGGCTCCATTCCCATAACATCCAAGATGTTAACGGACAAGTTGTTATGACAAGTCTGCAAGACGAATTCCTCCGTGACGGGATCCTTGCAGTTCATTGCCTGATTACGGAAGCGTTTGATGAAGGTATCCACCGTCCTCACCTCTCGGGCAGACATCAAGGCGTCGATTTTTCTTTCGAGATCCCTCATCTTTTCGGCCTCATCCGTATCCTGTTTTGGACGATTTTTTAGAGGAATAATACGGCCACCCCCAGTGTTGTCATTACTGGTGGGTCCATCCCCAGCGTTGTTATTTTTAGTGGGGTCACCCCCAGTACTTTTGGGCGGTGCGTCGGCCATGATGATTTCGTCCACTTCCGGATCGCTGTCAACTGCGGCGTTCTGGGTGCGACGGCTGGATTCAACTAGCTGGTTCGACAAAGCTCGGATTTGTTGGTCGTGCATTTGTCTCATCTCTTGCATAGCCATTTCCATTTCGAACTTGAAGATTTCCTTCTGCTTAGCCAGGGCCTCTTCAATGATGTTGGCTATCTGCTTGGTATTGACCATGAACACTTCTCGAGCTTGCCCTATGCTAGATGTTGTATCGTCAGAGGCGAGAGCGGAATAAGAATCTGAGAGTTCATCATCGGAATGGACTTCTTCATGGATCCCATAGTCGTCGTTATATCTGACGGCTTCTAGCTGAAGCTGAGCTATTCTCGAACTGACTCTGCTTCCTAGAGAGAAATTGGGGTAGGAACCACTTGAAACAATTGGTGATTTTCCCTTGTTCACCATGTTGATGGTGACTTCTGGGAATTCATCATCTCGAGCAATCGATCCTCTTTGGTGGAGACGCCCTGATTTAGGCTTCGTTGTTCCATCGGAGATTCTCTCGAGTATCGAGATCCTCTGTGGAGCGGTCTTGGGGCAGCTACATGTTGATAATACTGCCCTGATAAATTTGGTACACGGACAGTGAGAGTCCGCTTCCCGGGTATTTCTCTTTCGAGATTCATTCGCACCCCCAGCCTGATAGTACAACTCATCGACGTTGCGGTCGGAGTAACCTATCGGCTGCTCACATGGGTTCTCAGGTATAACGCGTTCGTCTGTCCGACGCGTTTTCCTCTGAGTAAACATTGCCTTGTTGGCATTTGCAGGAGTCACTCGTTTGGAATCACACCCTTGTGAGGGTGAAACCTTAACGTGCTCCAGATTTTTTGCATGCATCGCCAAGCGGGTCGTCGTAGCACTCAATTTGTTAGGAGGTCGTGTACAACCCCCAGTCTGGATATTGGCTCGAAGTTCCTTCAACGATCCCCAGCTTTCTTTAACAAGCGCTTTTCCTCGATTTTTGGGTAGGGCACTGATACGATCCTTTAGAGGATCCCTAGACTTGGGGAAATCCACGCTGCGGTGGGGCTTTACCGGCGGTTCGGGATCTGAAATTGACGAAGGTCGGAGAGCAACATTACCTGCTTTTGCCTTAGGCGTTGATTTGGCCTTTGGCACCCAAACTTGTTTGGATCTCGGCGCTCTCCTAACTGCCTCTTCCTTTTGCATTTCTCGTGCTTTTCGCACAAGGGTCCGGGCATGCGCATGTAAGGCGCGGCGCTTCTGGATTCGCTCCTCGAGAGTAGAACGGGTTCTTTTGACATGAACCCATTTGTTCGTTTCTGCTTTGGAGGAGGGGCTGGTTGTTTGCCGTTGTTGCTCTTGGCGATGTCTGGACTTGAGATCCTCATTGTAGCGGATTCCATCCATCGGCTCCAAAGCTTTGGCCAGCTGACGAGCAAAGCGTTGACGTCGCCTTTGACGTGCTCTCTTTGACAATGTTGGAGCGTCTTCAGTAGCCATCTCCTCGGCGGAGGAGAAGTCCGGATCTGCGAGCCTGTTCGGAGAGGCGGATCTGGAGGAGGAGGAGGAGAGGTCCTCTTTAAACTTTTGTCGATCGAACTCGCATCCGATCTCTTCATTCACCCGGATCTTGAATGCCGGTTGCGTCACGACGGCGTCGGTAGCGATGCCGTTGGCTCCCACTGTGGTCGCCAGCTTGTTTGCATCAAAAGTTGTCGTATTCATTGATGTGTTCATTACAACTTAGATCGTTACAATGAAACAAAAAGATATCGCCTTTTTATAAGGCTCTTACACAATGAAAACAAAAAGGTTACAACTCTCTTCAAACAAACGCAAGATCCTGTTTTGCGGTCTCTTGCTTACGTGGGTCTTTGGCCTGTGACGGGGACGTTGATATCCGTGGACCACCGGGCACTCAGATCTGCTCCGAGAAAATCGGGCAGAGCTTCGTCGATCCGCGTGAGATCTAGAAGCCTGAAGCGTCTATCTCGGCTAAAACGAGATATCAGCTCTTCTTAGTGATTACCGGCGAAGGGTAATACTAAGGAAAAGAAAGAGCGGGTGATGAAGACTCTGATGTAGACCTCTCCTCCTCGGTTGAAGCGCTCGACCACTCTTTGCTGCAGCAGAGCTTCGCCAAGCTCTCCAAAAATCCAGATCTTCAAAATGAGGCCCTAAGGGGGCTATTTATAGGCTAGGGGGGCTCCTAGGGTGCCTAGACACCCTAGGGCATCTCAAGAAATCCGAGACACCCCTAGGGGTGTCTCGGAAATTCTGAGACACCCTTGGGGTGTCTCGGAATTTCTCGGAAATTTCCGAGACACCCTAGGGTGTCTCGGAATTTCCGAGACACCCCTGGGGTGTCTCGAAATTTCTGAGACACCCCTTGGGGTGTTTTGGAATTTCTGAGACTCCGTTGAGGTGTATTTGGTTGTTTTCCCCGTAGATTCTTCGTCCGAACTCGGATTTGAGTGATTCCAAGTGCGTTGGATGCTTGATGAAGAGTTCGATCCGTTCTGGTGGTTGGATTATCTGTAGAGTGATCGAGGCATAAGGGGTATTGTCCTTTTTGTGAACATCACCGGATTCCTGATTGGCCCGGGTCTTCGTTGTTCCGAAATCCTATAAGCTCACGTAGCTCGTCGATTCACTTCAATCGTTCGTCGACGTCAATTGGACTCCTGTGGATCGGATAATGACGTTCATCGTCGCTCTTTAACACTGAGCCGTTCGTGGAGACCTATAGGCAATTTTCGATGCCTACAATGGAATCTATCAACATACTCGGACTCGAAAGGAATTAACTCTGATGATGAATATTCAGCCATCATAGAGTCTCATATGGTAGGAAACCTTGAAGATCTTGTGAATAGACTTGATGAGCAGCAAGCAATGCTCAAATCACAGCAGGAGACCATCAATGAACTCCGAATCATGATGGCTCAAATTGTCACAAATAGGGCCAAGTACCAAAAAGTAAACTCACCGCCTCGGCATGAATCTTCCCGAAGAGCACGATCAACTTCATCAAAGGGGAAGGAAAAAGTGATCAAGACTTCTGATCAAGAAGCTCACCACAAAGAATCTTCCTCTGAAGAAGGCCGAGAATGAGCAGAATTCTCAGTCGGCTAAAATGGAAGAACTGGAAGCCCGTCACAATGCCATTGCTAAAAGAAACAAGCTCCAAGATAAGGAAGTTGTTAGACCCTATTCTGCTGAATGGGATACAACCCCTTATCCTCCAAAGCTCAAAGTCCCGACTGTAAAACTCCATAAATTATGAAAATATTATGAAAAATAATATTAAATAATTTTTATTATGGTTGATACTATTCTGAGATGAATAAGTTTGTTAGTAATCGATTTGTGATCGAATACGTATATATATGTCACTATCATGCACTGATATATCAAAACTGTAAGTTGGATTTTTGTTCTGGTCGGTCGACCGATGGGAACGACCTGTCGACTGATGTGTACTTATCGGTCAATTAATTTTCACAACCAGTCGACCAATGAGCATAAATTCTGGGCTTTAGTTTCGGGTTGGTTTTTAACCCAATTGCATATAAATATATATATACATGTTTTCACAAAAATTTCTTCTTTTTTCATCATAATCTCTGAACCCTAGCATTAGCCACTTTCTCTCTCAAAACCCTAACCCTAATTTGTGAGTTTAGGAAAGATTCGTGAAGCGAACACCGAGAGGAGGGTGAGTTTTGTGACGTTTGACAACGAAGGGTCGAGTCTTGCTTTTACGTGTAAGAGATCAGCACATTTGAAAGGCAAGATCATCATCCTCCAAACCTATCCTCAGTAAAAATTTATGTCTTTATGTGTTTAGTTTGTAAATCTAATGTTGAGAGCTTAGGTTTGATGAATGAAACCTAGCTTTAATGTTTAGAACTTAAACCCATGAAAAGATCTGTAGATTAAATCTCTAATTAACATATAAAATATGATCATGATCATTAGAGTTGTTATTAATTGTATATTTAAGTTTTTAATTGTTTAAACCCTAATAAATCGAATAATTTGAGAGTTTTGATGATTAGGATGTTTAAACCCTAAGTTTATGATATCAAGGTGATATGATCTTGTTTAGGTTAATCTATACTTGTGTAATGATCAAAATTAATCACATTTTTACTAATCATGTTAATAAAAATATGAGCTTTGAGAAAAGTTGACAAAATACAAAAGTCTGGAATTTCACTCTGGTCGGTCGACCGATCAAAGAAATTTGTCGACCGATTGGTCCATAGAAAACTAGGAAGTTCTCTGGTCGGTCAACCGAAAATGATTATCGATTGACTGATTGAAGGTTGTTTTGTGTGTGCACCTTTGTGCACGTGCTGTCGGTCGACCGATAGGATATTTCAGTCGACTGATTTGATACTATATTGTATATATTAATTTTTCTACGTGTGTAACTAGGAGAGTGCACGTACTTGGGTTTAACCATATACGAGCCTCTTTATGAGCGTAGTCTAATAATTTGTGTCATCACGTGTAACGATTGTTTTGGTTTACGGTAATTGTGGACACTCTGAGTGCGTTAGTCAGTATACCAAAATTAGACCATGAGCAACTACATTTTGTAATGCATCATTGTTTTCGCACGAGTATGCGCAGATGTCGGTGTACCTATATCATTGTTTTCACATGAGTAGGCGTAGAGGACGATGTACCTATATTATCATTTCCACATGAGTAGGCACAGATGTTGATATACATATATTATTATTTCCGCATGACGATGCGTAGGTCAATGCACCTATACATTGATCTGCATGATGATGTAATGAATCATAGAACTTTGACAGCGTGAGTCTTTGGTGGTAATTGATTTTGAACGTAGTTCCCCGTTGAGATATATTGTGACATAGTATTTTTGTATTGTGGTTTACATAAGATTATGTACTTATTCAGTATTATCTACCCAAGGGTAGCATGAGATGTTTGGTTGACATACATGACTTTGTTCGGTTGACATTTTAGTATTGTATTCCTTTATTATTTTATTCTTAGTTTTTGAGTTGATATTTAGCAATTAACAATTTGAGATACATGGGTATATATATGAGGGTTTCCTTGTTTGTATTATTTAGCTCGAAGTACTGATCTCGTGTTGTGGATTTCTAAATATTAACCCCTATTAGTACATGGTAAATGGTTTAGGTAGATTATGCATATATGGTAGAGCCCCCATTATATGTAGTAGCCCTTTCCCTAGGGGCGGATGGAGATGATGTTGTTAGCACTCTGACGTTATTGATTTTTTTTCTCTTCTTAGGCAGCAAAACACTGAGTTCTGGAGAGCTGTAGGTTTACGAAGTTTCTGCATAGTCGCCACTGTTTCTTGATGGTCAGCTTATGTTCCACATTAGACTAGTAGTTGTTTAGTTTATTTATAGACTTGTATTTCATTTTGAAGGCTAAGAGCCTTAGTACTTTTCAATTGACTCTTGTATTTGAGATTATTTACTCCTATTTCAGTTTATTGGACATTTATCTTTTTCTTCAGTTGAGACTTGTTATTAATACTGTTGGAACATGATTTTAATTATTTATGATATCTCTTTTTCTCATTGTGTCCCTTATATTCTTACCTTTTTATATCTACTTGTACCTGCACTACTTTTTTTGACTCCACTAGAGAGATATTACTATGATGGTGAAATATGTTGTTGCACAGTGTTTGGTGCATGGCAGGTTTGATATCTTTGGGTTCACCTTGGACTGTAGCCTCATGTGAAACTAGGGGTGTCACAGTTGGTATCAGAGGCTTAGTTCTAGCATCCTTAGGATATCCTATGTTGTGTCGTGGAGTTAGGATAGAGTTTTCTAGAATTCATGTATAGTGTCCACTAGGAATTCCTAGATTGAGTGAGGTCTTTATGCGTATAACTCAAAATTTTCGAGCAATATTTTTTACCGTGATATGAAGTATTTCTAAGGATATTATGTGTTATGCTTTCCTATTGCTATATGTTATGAGTATTTATGCTTGAGGTCTCATTTATTGTGTCTTATAAGCTCTCCTTCTAAAACTATAGATATCCGGACGAGGACATGGTCAAAGAGGATCCTGTACCCAAAGAGTTGGGTAAGCTAAACCAGAGCCCGAGCCGCAGCAGGATCCATAGTATCTGATCGACCTCATAGCACTGATTGCAGCTAGATTAGCAGCAATAGAAGAGCAAATGGCAAATAAGGAATCGCTAACGGTACCAACTCCTGTGATTCCACCACCAGTTATTGACGGAGGCATAGAGCAAGAAGGAAATTCTAGAGCAGGACAGTCCTGAGACAAGAGAAAGGGCAAGAGATCATTTTCAGGATCTGGAGGACTTCAACAGCAGAGTGGTCCTCGTCTGAGTGATCAGTAGCAATAGCAACATGGTGCTCGTCCAAAGGGACAACGGGATCAAAAAGCACCAAAGCAGCGAAAGTTTTAAGGAAATTGTTACAATTGCCACAAGTATGGACATCTAGCCAGGGACTGCCACGGCGCGGTGATAGGAGGAGAGCAGGACAAGGGTCAGGGATTACAGTAGGATCCGAGAGCGCTGTTGCAATGTAAATTTTAGGGTGCATGTTTTCACTACCATAAGTTCGTCGGTCATAGAGCTGCAGAGTGTCGTAGTACACCAGTAGGAAGCTAGCAGGGTAATGGTTAGGGTAAGCACCTGAACTGAGGTCGGGACTAGCAACAGAGATTGGAGGCACCACTATCAGTTCCAATGATCGAGAGTCAGGTTCATGCTATTCAGGAGTTACCTCAGAGTCAGATAGTTCTGCATACTTTAGAGTCTTCAGCACTGCAAACCGCAACTTCTGGTCGAGTTTACACAGTGTACCATGTAATCATGGTGCAAGCGGAATTGTAGTGGAAGGTACATTCCTTGTGAACCCCTTCCCCATCTAGATTCTTTGTGATTCAGGAGTTTTGCATTCTTTCATCTTCGTTACATTCATAGATAGGCTTCAGCTAGTTGCACAACATTTAGACATTCCTCTGTCAATTTCTACTCCTTTAGGTAAAGTATCCCTATTAGAGAGTATCTGTAGAAGATGTGTCATCAGCTTAGATGAGTCTAAGTTTATAGTCGATTTGATTGTATTGTGCATGTCCGAGTTTAATGTCATTCTTGTTATGTATTGGCTATCTTCCTACCATGTCAATACCGATTGTTTCACCAAAATAGTTAGTTTGTGAGTATTCAATGGGACAGAGTGGGTTATAGCAATCTCATAGGGGAACCAATTTTGCATAGTCATTACTGGCATACATCGAGGAGGTGTTACAGCGGGATTATGGTGTCATTTATTACGAGACCAGAGTGGTCTTAGAGTATCAGGATGTCTTTCAAAATATACCTGCATTACATACAGTGAGAGAGGTTGATTCCTACATAGAGTTGAAGCTGAACACTGCAATTAAATCCCTTGCACCCTATCGTATAGCACCTGCTGAGATGAGGGAGCTACAAACTCAGTTAGAGGAGCTCATTGCTCAGGGTTTTATTCTCTAGAGTCATTCTCCATAGGGAGCACCAGTCCTTTTGTGAAGAAGAAGGACAACAACCTTCATTTGTGCACTAATTATCATAAGTTGAATAAGGATACCATCCAGAACAGGTATCCATTACCGAGGATTGATGACTTATTTAACCAGTTGTAGGGAGCGTAGTGTTTCTCGAAGATTAATCTTCGATCCGGTTATCATCAGTTATGAGTACGGGAGATGGACATTCCTAAGATCGCATTTCTGACTTGGTATACGTCTTTTGAATTTCTTGTCATGCCATTTAGGCTAACCGATGCACTCGCAGTATTCATGGATTTGATGAACTGGGTTTTTCGTTCATATTTGGACCAGTTCATAATTGTTTTCATCGACGACATCCTCATTTACTCGAGATCAGAGGCCGAGCATGAGCAACATCTTCGTTTAGAATTGCAGACTTAATGAGAGCATCAGTTGTACATGAAGTTTAGCAAATATGAGTTTTGGCTTTCAGAAGTCATATTTTTAGGCCACGTCATTAGCAAGGAGGGCATTACAGTTGATCTAGCTAAAGTCGAGGTAGTTCTTAGTTGGGAGCTATCGAAAACTATTACAGATATTGGTAGCTTTTTGGGGCTTGCTGGTTACTATCAAAAATTCATTCAGGATTTTTCCAAGATTACGACCCTACTGACACACCTTACGAAGAAGGGTGTTTAGTTTGTTTGGGTCTCAGAATGTCAGAGAGCCTTTAAGACTTTGAAGGCAAAGTTGACTACAGCACCAGAGTTGATCATTCTGAGCAGTGACAAGACCTTTGTTGTCTACACAGATGCATCATTGTCGGGTCTAGGAGGTGTTTTGATATAGACTCATAGAGTAGTGGCTTATATCTCACGACAGTTGAGGACTCATTAGCATAATTATCCCACTCATGATTTAGAGTTGGCAGCAGTGGTCTTCGCACTTAAAGTGTGGAGGCATTATCTTTATGGGGTACAATTCAAACTGTTTACAGACCATTAGAGTCTAAAGTACCTTTTTTCTCAGAAGGAACTCAACTAGAGGCAGTGACGATGGGTCGAGTTTATCAAGGATTATAAGTTTGCACTTCAATATCATTTGGGGAAGACGAACGTTATAGCAGATGATTTGAGCAGGAACATCGCCACAAACTTGCAGCTTTGAGATGTTCATTGTACGGAGATATTCTTACCATCAGTCAGTTTGACTTCAGACTAGAGATTAGTGGATGCAACACATTTTTAGGAGAGTTAGCTATATAGCCATCGTGGATGGATAGAGTGATTAATGCTCAATTGGAGGACTCTTGGATTCAAATCCGAAAGGGAGAAATTTCTAAAGAGCCTAAGGCAGGTTGGACTATCAGATCAGATGGGAGCCTTTAAAAGAAAGGCCGTTTAGTGGTGCTAGATAATCCGCTGTTGAAGAAGTATTTATTTGATGAGGCACACCATACTAGATACACTGTGCATCCAGGCACAACCAAAATGTACAAGGACTGGAAGAGACATTTTTGGTGGAGCGGCATGCATAGGGATGTTGTGGAGTATGTAGCTAAATTCTTTATCTATCAACAAGTGAAGACAGAACATCAGAGACCCGTGGGTACCCTACAGCTTTTACCCATTCCTGAGTGGAAATGGGTATATATTTTGATGGATTTCATTGTAGGTTTGCCAAGGTCCAGCAAAGGGAATGATTCCATTTGAGTGATTGTTGATCGATTGACGAAGTCGTCACACTTCCTAACAGTGGCAATGAAGTAGAAATCTAGCTCGAGCCCGAGGAAAAATAACAGCCGAAAGAGGTTAGAACCTTGATATGAAATATGTTAATGATTAAGGAGAGGTTAGAACGTTGATAGCTGAGAGGCAACCATTCAAGAGTGTGGAGAACTATCACACTGACTCAGTCTTAAACTTGGACTCCTAAGAACAATAACAGCCGAAAGATGTTCTTGACAGTGGCAATGAAGTAGACATCTAGCCCGAGCCCGAGGAAGAGTGTTTATGGGAGTTGGATTTGAATGTAATGAGCCAAAATGAGATCAACAATAATAATGTATCTAGTGAGGGTGAGTGGTACATTAGTAAACATTTTGATTTGGCTTACTTGTCTGATGTATCTTTTGAATGTGAGAAAACAGGGACTGATACAGATGTAGGTACAGATCCATGGCATACATTGTATGCCGACGCATCACTTAATATGCAACTCAAATCATTCTTCATTACATTAAAAGAGATAGAAGATGTACAGAAAGCCTTCTTCATAGTCCCAGCAAAGAAGAAAGACCAAAAGCCAATCTATTTCGGGAAAATTAACTATGAGCTATCAAATCCGAAAGGTTCAGAGGATGACCTCGAATCCCCACAAGTCCATCATTATGGGTCTAAGTCCCTCCATATGATGAAGAATATGGGTTATGATTTTAATAATCGAGAAGGTTTAAGCTTTGAGAAAGGAAGACGAGCACTAATTTGATCTTTCACTCCAGAAGAAAAACCTCCTGATTATTATCATAAAACTGGGAGAGGGTTTGGCTATATTTTAACCCCCCCCCCCCCCCCCCCCTCTTTAGAAAATGAATCTAGTGAATGTCTATATCAAGACCATTCATCCGGAACATCATTATCATGGGACTCCGATGTTAGCATTGGTGCAGTCTTCAAAGGCATGTCTATAAACATGACTTCAACTAGTCATCCAAATGATGATGAAGAGTTGATTGAATCAACTAAGGATTCATGGATAAAACACCTTAACATTTTATGGGACGTGCGTTTCGAACAATGCGAGCTACCTAAAGAAGATAAGGTGATCTAAATAAATATGGAGGATGAAACTAATCCCAAGCCAATCTTTGTAAGCGAAAGCTTGTCACCATCTGAGAAAGAGGACCTTATGTCTCTCATCAGAGAATATTTAGACATCTTGACTTGGAATTATGAAAACATGCCTGGCCTTGACCCAAAGGTAGCCATGCATCGTCTTAATATCGAACCGGATGTGAAACCCGTTAAACAACAACGACGTTGATTCTGTCCAAAAATTATAGAAACAATTGAATCGGAAGTCAAAAAGCTTATCAATTCAGGTTTCATCAGGGAGGAATAGCACCTTAACTAGATGACCAACATTGTTCCTGTACCTAAGAAAAATGGAAAGGTCAAAATTTGTATTGCTTTTCGTGACCTAAATGCAACATGTCCTAATAATGAATTTCCTCTCCCAATCATAGATGTCATGATTGATAATACTTATGGGTATGAGAGGATATCTTTTGTAGATGGATTCTAAGGATATAACCAAATTAAAATGTACCCTAATGATGAAAAGTACACAGCCTTAAGAACACCGCTGGGGGTATACTGTTATACAGTAATGCCCTTCGGACTGAAGAATGCCAGTGCGAGCTATCAGCGTTCTATGAATATAATCTTCCATGAACATCTACGTAAGAAGATTAAGTATTATGTGGATGATATTATAGTAAAAAGCCAAAAGAAAGGTGATCATCTTTCAGATCTGAAGATGATGTTCGACATCATGCGAGCACATCAATTGAAGATAAATCCAACTAAATCTTACCTGGGGGTAGCTAGCGATAAATTTCTTGGATTTATAGTCACGTCTAAGAGAATTTCTCTTGACCCAAAAAAGATTCGTGCCATCTAAGAAATGCAACCTCCGATGAACATCAAAGAACTCTGAGGTTTACAATGCAGATTGGCTTATATCCGAAGATTCATATCAAATCTCTCAGGACGCTACCAGCCTTTCACCAAATTGATGAAAAAAGGAGTCTCATTTGTTTGGGATGAAGACTGCCAAAAGGCATTTGAGGAAATCAAGTGATACCTCACCCAGACGCCCGTCCTAGTAGCCCCAGTATCAGGAAAACCGTTCTTGTTATACATGAGAGCCATGAATCATTCTATTGGAGCTTTGTTAGCTCAGAACAATGACCAGGGTCATGAAAAAGAAATCTACTATCTTTGCAGAACTATGATCAGAGCTGAGCACTGGTACAATCCGGTGGGAAAAAAAATGCCTTGCCTTAATGTTCACCATCCAGAAGATGCGACACTACCTGGTCAGATAATTGATCCACATTATTTCCAAAGTAAATCCTTTGAGGGTACTTGTGATAAAACTTTCTTCATTGAATTGTTGCCTCGTAAAATGGGCGATACTTTTATCACAATATATAATGCAATTCATGCCTCACAAAGCTATTAAGGGCCAATCTCTGACAGATTTCTTAGCCGACCATCCAGTACCCAATTCTTCTAAACAATATGAAGACTTATCGGATGAGGTTGTCGAAGCTTGCGTCACTCAAGAATTCATGCAAGTATGGAAATTTTTCTTTGATGGTGCACCTAACATAAGACCTAATGGAAGAATCATAGCTGACGTGGGGATAGTATTCGTATCCCCAATCGATCATGTGACCTCAAGAGGATTTTCCTTAACCGAGCCATGTACCAATAATGTGGCAAAGTATAACGCTTTGCTATTAGGAATATAGTTGGCCGAGGAACTCAACATCTGACATCTCTAGGCCTATAGTGATTCTAAATTCACTCCGAATAGGGTTCGAGGAGAATATGAAGTACGCAATGAGGATTCTCTCCTATACCACTTCACAGCGCTAAAGTTAGTCCAAAAGTTTGAGGGCTTCTTTATCGGATGCATTCTGCGAATCTAAAATACCTACGCAAATGCTTTAGCCTCGCTTACAACTTCATTAGCATTGCCACCAAAGGCAGAAACAAAGATATTCGTTGTAGGTTGTAATTTGTATCACCCCAAGTTCCCTCTAGAAGATTACTAAGAAGAGACAATAGCAGGAATTGTCTATGAAACTTCTATCAATTTCAAACTGAGGGACTAGAGATTCCACTATATTGATTATGTCTCGTACGACATACTTCCTGATGATCCTAAAGAAGCGGCTACCATCAAATGAAAAACCCTTCGATTCTACTACAATGCGACTTCTCGAATGCTATATCGAAAATCACATGATGGAGTTTTGCTTTGCTACCTTTCCAGGAAAAAAGCACAAGAAGCTCTCAAAGAAGCTCATGACGGAATGTATGGATCTCATCAGGCTGGATCTAAATTAGGGCATCGACTCTTAAGACCTAGCTATAATCGGCCAAAAATGATGGTAGACGCTGTCGATTATGATAAATGATGTCATGCATACCAAATCCATGGTGGTTTTATCCATCAAGCACTAGGGAATCTGCATAAGACATCTCCATCTTGGCTATTTGAGATGTGGGAAATAGATATCGTTGGACCCATCTCTCCACCAACATCCAAAGGATATCGGTTTATCTTAGCAGTAACTGATTACTTCTCCAAGTGGGCAGAAGTATTACCTTTGAAAGAATTCAAGACTTCAAATGTGATCAAATTCATTAAACATCATGTTATCTACCGCATTGGCGTACAAAGACGAATAGTTCACGATAATGAAACTCATTTTGTCGGCCACAATTTTAAGAGATTCTGCAACAAGTTTAGAATTCAAAGTGTTGTATCAATGACATATTATCTGCCAGCTAATGGCCTTACAGAAGCTTTCAATAAAACCATTGTGAAGCTTCTCAAAAAGTTTGTCTCTAAAAGTCAATGTGACTGGGACGAAAAACTTAGCGAATGTCTGTGGGCTTATCGCACGACGGTAAGAACCCCGAAAAAAGATACTCCTTTCTCTTTGGTATACGGATATGAAGCCGTATTACCATTAAAAATTCAGATCTCATCTCTAAGAGTTACTCTTGCAACCAGGATGACCGATGAAGAACAACATCGACTATGCCGCCAAGAACTAGAAGCGTTAGATGACAAGCGGCTTCAAGCCCAACAACAGATCGAGTTATACCAAGCTCGAATCTCTAAAGCCTACAACAAAAAGGTCAAGGAAATAATCTTTAAGAAAGGCAACCTTGTCTTAGCAGTCACACGACCTATAGTCATGACACATATAACAAAAGGGAAATTCAATCCCAAGTGGGAATGACCATTCATAGTAGAGTCAATCTACTCGAATGGAGCTTACTATATCATTAATAAGAAAGGCAATAGGCTCATGATGTTAATTAACAGGAAATTTCTTAAAAAATATTACCCATAAAAATCATGAGACCCCCTTTTTTCCTCCCCTGATAAGTCTAAAAAGAGAAATTGAACTCGCTCAAGGCTGGAGGTTGGTTACTTAGAATTCACTTGATTAAGAGTAACGAATCCTCTAAGTTGTTATGTTCAACAAAACACCTCTGTCAACTGCAAAATTCTTCCCCAACTAGCTTATTAATCTTATACAACAAAATGATAAGACCACAAAAGTTGTCATGTTTAACAGAACACCTTAGCCAACTACAAAATTAAAAAAATAATCAAGTTAACATTACACTTCTGATGGTAAAATCAACATATCAACTCTCTTTAATAGAGTGATAAGTCCTCAAAAATCTTGTTCAAATCACAAATACAAACTATCGTCCAGTTAACATCACACCTCTGATGATAAAATCAACTTATCAACTTTCCTCAATAGAGTGATAAGTCCTCAAAAATCTTGTTCAAATCACAAGTACAAACTATCGTCACGTTAACATTACACCTCTGATGGTAAAATCAACTTATCAATTCCCTTCAATAGAGTGTAAATCCTCAAAAATCTTGTTCAAATCATAAGTACAATCTATCGTCAAGTTAACATCACACCATTAGTGATAAAATCAACTTATCAACTCTCCTCAATAGAGTAATTAGTCCTCAAAAATCTTGTTCAAATCACAAGTACAAACTATCATCAAGTTAATATCACACCTCTAATGATAAAATCAACTTATCAACTCTCCTCAATAGAGTGATAAATCATCAAAATCTTCTTCAAATTACAAATATAAAATATCGTCAAGTTAACATCACACCTCTGATGACAAAATAAACTTATCAATCCTCCCTAATAGGATGATAGGTCCATAAATTATTATTATGTTAACACCACACCTCTAAAAGTCAAACCCCTATGAACTTGTTAATTTTTTTTAACAGAATAGCTAGCGTTCATTAAAATCATGAAAAATCCACAGTGGATTAATTTTTTTTGGAATTATCCTTGTGATAAATAAATTTTTTTTTAATCATACTTTAAGTAAGAATTCGTGCCATGTTAAAACTACACTTCTGGTAACCCTAACTATTTTTGTTATCGCAAGTCAAAACAAAACACAGAAAGAGACATAGAAAAGCAAAACGATATCACTTTTATTCAAAATTGTTATTTTGTTACAAAGTAACGATACATAATATAAAATTAATACAAGATGGTGTTGTTCAAAAGAACGATACAAAGTTATGCTTCCGGACTCATTAGTCTAACAGACGCAAGGTGAGACTTGACGTCTGAGAGCTTCTTTTCATGAATTGCGTGTGCCATTGTCGTAGCTTGTCTTATGAGTTCTTCTTCACTTGGCACCACAACAACAACCTCCTTCTTTATCTCGTCAAGAATATGCACCTCCTTGTAGTAGTTTTCAAAAATTTCTAAACTCTTGGGGTGGAGTCCTTTCACAACCACTTCCTTCTGAGCAAGTTGGACTTCTTTCTGAGCTAGATCCGCTTGTAGTTGAGCAATGACTTCTTTTGTCTAAGCGATCGCTTCTTAAGTGGTCTGCATAGCAATGGCGGAAGTGGTAAACTCAGTTTGTACTTGATCACGATGCTCCTACAAAGATGCAACGTGTGCCTCTTTCTCAGCTAGGTTCTTCTGAACGACTTCCTATTAATGAGCTGTTTTGATTTGTATGTCAGCGAAAGCTCGTTCAGTCTCAGCTTTGAGATCAACACATTCTAGGTCTTGTAGAGCTTTTAGATCCTCCTCTAATCGGGAAATGCCTTCCGTGCAACGTTTGATACATTAGGTGTCACTGAGACACCTAATGTTGTTCATATAATTCATCAGGAAAGGTCTAAAAGCTTCGAAAGTACCTTGCCCAACGCTGACGATGATGATTGTCTACCAGGCTTAGAGAAGCAACAGGAGATAGCACTAAGGCACCTAAAATTGTGAAGTTTGATGGGAGATTTGTAGGCGTTCTTGCTTGAGCAGAGCTTGAAGCACCTGCATCTTGCGCTTGCCCAAGAGAAACCGTTAGGGCAAGTTGTTGCTCGGGCGAGGAAGTTGTTGTTGCTCCAATTTTCTCAATTGTCAGTGCCGAGGGTACTGCATATGAAAATTATTAGAATGTAGAAGAAGAACTCATTAAACTTTAAAATGAACAATGCTTAATTGCGGGAGAGATAACGGTATAGGCAAACCCTTTACCATAAGTGACTATCATTAGATCATCAACACCAGTGTCTTCATCCGAATAAGAAATTCCCCATGAGGAGTTTCCATCATCCTGTACCGTAGAAGGTTGAGGCGAGCCTACAAGGATCATCGATTTGGGATCTAACCCCGTTGTCAAACTAGGCCTCATAGCTCCCATCATTGGCATTAGTGCTGAAGAAGAAGGAGATTGATGTTCTTCAAGATCGCCAAGTTCGACCACCATAGACTCTAACTCCATTGGCCCAGCTTCCTCAACATGAGTGGTTTTAGGCACGACTTCCTCCTGTATTACCTCTATGGTTTGAGGAACGATATTTGAAGCTTGACCAGGAGCCGTCATATTAAAAGATTCCATCACCTATTCATGATGAATAGATTCTGCATCCCTGGCAATCGATTCATCCGCTTCTTCCATTGAATGATAAGAAGAGGCTACGCCTGCTAAAGCTGGGTTGGTCGAGCGAAGTCCTCTCTGATGAGAAATTCCCGCAACAGACGACTCCTCTTCCTCCTCTACTATATGCACCATAGGGTCAGACTTGAAAGTGTCCTGTAATAATTTATCCACATGCTAAGCTTTAGAAGTTGGGGACTCGATTGATAATTATCGACGAGTTCGTTTGCCAGGATGACTTGTGTCTCCTTTAGGAATAACTCGTTTTCCCGCTACCCTCTCTTCCCTAGCCTCCTCTGCTACAGCTCCTTCATCCCTGGTTGTTGCTTATTCACAAGATAAATACTCGTCAATCCCTTTTAGATGAGTCAGCTTGGAGCCTCTCTTTGATTCATACATCTTTCTAATCTCCCTCAAATAAGAAGTATATATTTTGTACTCAAGGATCTGAAATGCGGCGTGATACCAGTTACAAAAACCCAAAGCAGTGTATGTGTTAGGCGTCTTGTGAGGTAGTTTGAATATTGCTCTGGTACAACCCATCACTAAATAATACCAAGCCCTGGCTCATTCATATAGGTTACCGATAATTGTGCACCGTAGGTTGGAATTCCCGATGTATAACTTGTCATATCCAAACTTTCGGGAGAATTAGAAAGGCTGATAAGGCTCGATGAAACTCTTTTTGCTCTGCCAAAATACAAGATAGCCCGATCAAATATTGAGGAGACAACAAAAGATGCCTCCATTCAAATTTATAAAGGCATTAGGGCCTCTCATATCCTGATATGTTTAACCATATCTGCCACCATCAAAATCGGGGAAGCAATAGAAAACATGGTAATTGATGTCCCTCGATAAGATCTTTCGGACAAGAACCATATACCAACCTTCCCACTTGGTAGTTTCAAGCCGCTACACGAAAGGAATAAAAGATCCACTGTATCAAGAGACCATCATCATTAGCGAAGGGCAATGCAAGACGACCAAGATACCAGATAGGTGTAAGGCATTAGCACGTGTGGATTAGGAGTCTTCCACTTCTTTGTCTCACACGAGCCCGTCACTTTTATAGCAAGGAACTCGGTGGCCAATTCTCATAAACCACTCTGCAAAAAATACACCATTACAGAGAGGAGATTAAACGGTCTCCCATGAGCTAAGAGAACCGTAGGGTATATAACTTCGATCGTGATGGATTCGATCAGCTTTGTAGGCAACATACATCACTTCAACCATAGCATAAAGAATTCGGTAAGCAAGGCCATATCAGAGATGGGGTGTTGAGCCTGGTAGTGAGAACTATCAAACTCTATGAACGGGGGAAAACATCCTCCTTGGCTTTGTTAATGTGGTGAGCGGTCACAGCATCAATACAAGCTTTGAAGCCATCAGAAGAACTCGTAGATAGTCGGGTCACTTCAGAATCCTTTTGGTTCAAACTTTGAAATAAGTATTCAGCCCAAGACACTTGTTTGATGCCGTCTCCATGTATTCCCATCAGTTGAGCACAAATATGGTAGTGACACATCACTTCACAAAAGGTCTCATAGATTGTGGGATTTACTGCTTTTACAATTATGAGTTCTTCTGTCCTGGGGATGAATTCCTCATACGGTAATTCCCTAAATGGTAAACCAAAGACTTCATGCATCTCATGTAGTGCAAAGCCTAACTCCCTGACAGGCATGAAGAAAGTGCAAGTCTTTGGAATATAATGCTCTAGCATAGCGAAAAAGTTGTAGTGGCTCTGCACGATGCTATATCGGGTAGCCAACACTAGAGTCCCAAGGCCAGAGTTGGTAAGGGGCTCTCTCAGTTCGTTCAATACAAAATTCACCATGCGAGCCCACCATCCCCCATCTATAGAGTATACCCACCCAAGAGTCCTCAAATCTTGAGTGAGAAATTCACCCTTAACCATAATAAATTTTCTAACAAAAATGTTCGCCAGGTTGGCAGCCTTCCCGACTGGATACTCCCTTTTTATCAGAACAGGTTTTCAAGCCGTCAACTACCAGCTATAACCTACCAGACGAACTCCTTGATGAGTAAGTGATCCGATGGATACACCATCTTGCTCTTTGATAAGATCCCACTCCATATGCCTAGGAATAGAGGCGCACGAGAAATAGGATAAGGGGTATATCTGCTCCATGTTGGGTAGGAAGAAGAAGCGATCGCCACTTTTCCGGAGTAATTTGTATTTCCCAACATACATGAGCTTCGTGTTGATATCGATGGAGTCTCTGAAATAGAAGATCGGATTCTTTAGAATTCTCATGTCCGTGGTCTCGAGCTTAGTTTCTTCGACGATGGCCCTAAGAGTCGTCGAACTCACTCGAGTAATACTCTCTACATGCTCCTTATCCTAGTCCTGGAAGATCAGAAATTCTTGGTGTAGGCTAAATGTCTCCGCATTGTCTACACCACCTTCATGACCGAAGTGATGGTGGAAAGAGAGAGGCTCGCTGATGTAGCGCACTGCATAGAAAAAGATAACAGTTAGTATCTAAAAAACAGATGAGTTGAAAAAGTATAAAAGACATAATCAAAACGTGAGGGTCACCCCCGTGTTTCAAGAGAAAAATGCGAGGGTCACCCCTGTGTCTCAAGGGCAAAATGCAAGGGTCACACCCATGTTTTAAAAGCAAAACGCGAGGGTCACCCTCATGTTTCAAAAGCAAAACGCAAGGGTCATCTCCAAGTTTTGAAAACAAGATGAGGGGTTCATCCCCGCATTTCAAAGGCAAAACACGAGCTTCACATTGAAGAAGAAACATGTTGAACAAGCTTTTGGTTCATAACTAACCACTAATCAGGGGAGTTTGCAACAGTATTATGGCTGCTTAGCAGAAGCACTGCCAGCGGCCTCGGCCACCGGTGCGCTTGAAGTCGCTTCGGCGACTTTCTTGGATTTGGAAGCATGTTTTAGGGGTTTTATTAACGTCATCGATGGTGAATAATGAGGAAATCGCCAGAGTTTAAACAAGTTTTCTCATTGAAGAAGAAGATTCAAGAGTTGATTTGACTCTTCTTTGACCCATCGGGTCTATTTTTAAATAGCCAAGCTGTTATGATTAGCACGGGATTCTAGGAGAGAATCCCGTCTGTAGGCATCAAAAATTACCTATAACACCGTGCACGTGGCTTGAGATAGTGAGAAGATGATGAGCATCACTATTCGAGTTACAGAAGCTCATTTGACGATGATAAACGCATGAAGTGAGTCGATGGATAGTGTGAAGCAATAGAACTTCAGAATAACCAAACACGAACTGATTGGGAGCTGCGTGTTACTTACAAAAGACGAAGCGCCCCTCAGGACCCGTTTACTCCACATGTGATCAATCATGGAATCTCGTAGATCTCCTCATTGGTGTTCGTGGGAAAAATTGTTTTCATTGATGTCATTGTCTTCTTGAGCAACAGTTTATCGGTTACAAAAGATCCGGTCTTTTTATAAGATCCGGTTACAATAAAATCAAAAAGGAAATCTTAAAAGATTACAACTTTCCTTTTCCGGAACAAATCTTAAGATCCTGTTTTGCAGTCTCTTGCTTATGTGGGTTCTTTGCCTGCGCTGGGGTTAATCCGTGGACCACCGCGTGATCTTGATCCGATCGGATCTACACGGTATGACGGGTGTTATTTCACGAAGGAAATAACAGCCGAGGGGATTATTTCACCAAGGAAATAATAGCCCTAAGTAATCGAAATCGACCAAGCGAAATCGATACTCTTCTCGGGATTAAAAACCAAGTTTTGATCCAGAGGATGACCGTGTGGATCTCAAATCTGATCTCTCTCGAACTCCTGCCTTATTTGGCGTGGATGATCGCCAAGAACCAGATCTGAAAAGTCCGAGTCTTCAAAGATCCAAAACTCCAAAGTTTAGCTCTCAATCCAACAGAGTTTTCACCTCCAAAGTTCAACCAAAAAATCCAACCTCTTAAATAATGAGCCTTCAAGTCTATTTATAGGCACCTCAAACCAGATCTGGGCTCAGATCTGGGCCCAGATCTGGGCTCGGCCACCTAGGTGGCTCGGTGAGCCACCTAGGTGGCTCGGTGAGCCACCTAGGTGGCTCGGCCACCGAGCCACCTAGGTGACTCGGCCACCGAGCCACCTAGGAGTGCCTCGGTTTTGGCCGAGCCCTCCAGGTGTTTTCTTCTTCACCCGTTTTCTGGTTTCGCAGTTTATCCGAACTTTATTGTTGATCTGGACTCTAATTTGCCAGTCCGGATCCTGATTTGGCAGTAAATCCGCTTTGGTGTTCGAGTTCGAGTCTGCTCCCGATCTTGTTTGATGTGGTGGACTCTACGGTTGGATGACTCGTTGATTCATCGACCCGTTAGCTTGATTGGGCACGCGATTGGATGTATTCCGTTGTTTGTGTGTGGTTCGTTAACCTTGTCGCCTCGTTAATCCGCTTCATCGCGTGTCACTTGGCTTTGGTGTTGTGGTCTAACGATCATGCTTGGATATATTGCCCGATGGTTCGTTGGTTTGTCAAATCACCGTGTCGAGCTGTGTTAAGGGACCTATAAACAGTTTTATACGCCTACAGATACCCCCTCCAAAGTATTTCAGCCTTATTCTTTTATAGAAGAGTCTGGAATACTTTGGATATGATTGTCCCAACCTTCAATCGGTGTAACGGGACCTTGGAATGGCTTCTATTCTTGATTCTTTTAATCCTCCAGGCTATTCGGTGCTTTGTCGAATGTCTGCAAGGGTTCCGGTGCTGCATTTATTGTCTGACCGTTGTCGGAATTTTGAACTTGAAGTCAATTCCTGATTTTCTGATCTTTAGCTCGTGTTTGCTGTTTGAACATAGAACCGACCATCGATTGTTGGCGTTGAGTCTTTATTTGCAACGCGTTGTCCGGCGTTTGACACAGTTTATACTCGTACGTCTGCTGGAGTCTTGAGAAGCAGTTTATAATCTTATACTTTTCGGAGTGTTGTTGAGTTATCCTTAAGAATATTTTTAGAAAAATACTCTCCAGAAACTTCTCAACAAAAATAGGGCACAGTTTATACTCGTATATCTTATTGGAGTACTAAGAAGCAGTTTATACTCGTATACTTTTCGGAGTACTTTTCATGTCCGAATGAGCTGAACCGGCCTGATAATGACCCAAAAAAGGCAGTAATTAGGACTAAAAAATCTTCCGACCCTTCCAAATGTGTGGGAGAGGAATGAATAAATAAGGGACTGAACCATCGGTCGATTTGAAGTCGTTTCGATACTCGGTTCAGCTCCAATTTGAATTTTGGTTCAAATCTGGTTCAAACTTGTTCAGAACTGGTTCAACCTGGTTCAAGACTGGTTCAACCTGGTTCAAGAATGGTTCAGGACTAGTTCAAAACTGGTTTAGCCTGGTTCAGACTAATTCATCCTGGTTTGGTCTGGTTCAGCCTGGTTTGGCCTGGTTCAGCCTCCTTTGAACTGATTTGATGTCGGTACCTAACTCCACAGACCGCTCTGTTCCCCTACTACAATTGTTTGAGAATGGCAGGTGGGAGGGGTGAGGATTCCTTGACGTCAGGAAGCAGCTACAGGTCGACAAGTGTTGGGTATTTTCCACTTGCTTCCCGTAGTTCTTCAGCCAATATGGCGAGTGTTTGACTGATGAGGAGAGGCCGAGGGGGCATCGAACTCATTTAGATATTGGCTGCTTTAATTGGCTAATGAACATTAGGCCGGGTTATCTGACCTTCTGGGTGAGGAATCAGTGTTTCATAGAGCCATATCTACCCTGTCGATGCACTCGCCAGTTTGGTTATAATCAGCTTTATGTCGGGAACCCGCGTCAGCAGCTTCGAACTCATGGCGGTTTGGTGGATGGTCTCCGGGCATGGCTGTGGATCGTGACGGGCTGTACTGGTGCTAAGTTCAGTCTCCCGAGTGCTGAGCGTCAGTTAAAGCTCACATTCTTAAGCTGCAGGTGGTTGTTAGCAGCTAACAAACCCGTCCCCGTGAAGCCGATTGCAGAGTTAGTGGTTGAGGAGGCTTCTCAGGCTGATTCTCGTGTGATTCGGGAAGATGCTCAGTCACAGAGGACGCGGAGCAAGACTCGTCGAATTGACGAAGAAGGAAAAAAGACCTTCAATTCTGCTGAAGAGGCCTCAAGCGGAGATCCTGAAGATTACGAGGAATATTTCGAGCGAGGTTAATCACCTATCTTTTCCTGATGTTTCAGGGACCGCGGCTGACAAGGATGAAGAATTCCATCCTTTTTCCCGGGTGAAACCTTCGATTGTTGTCCCAGCTGCTAGGCGGAAGAGACTAGCCCACAAGCCGCGTGCAGATCTGCGAGCATCTGAGATGGATTTGGCTGGTGATGATCTAGCTAGCGACGGAGGTAACATCTACCCTATAGACCATCATCTTGATCATTCAGAACTTCGGGCTCATGCTTTTCCATCTCTATATAGGAGAGTGGGGAAGGCGAGATGAGTCTCGATCCTGCTCCTCATGATTTTGTATTTTCTGGTGAGCCTGACTTACCACACCAGGTAGAAAAGCCTGCAGAAGCTGCCGACGTTAGGGAGACCATCAATGTAGGACCCGATTCAGTGAATCCAGGTACATCTACCATTGACAATATACCCTTTAGATGGCAAACAAAGGAGTTGAACGATTCAGAATTCGTGTCTCCCTTAATTGTCTCTATGCTTCTTGCTCTTTTAGATAAATTGCAGGAGGCAAACGTGGATCTTGGGAATAGAGAGGCTAACACACCCATAAGAGGTAACTCATTTCCATTGGTCGTAGTCTCTTTATTCTTCTTTCGCATTTATATTTTCTTGTGTCAGATTTTTCGACTGATGATTTCGACGAGGAAGGTTTGCTTGTGGACACTCCTATGCTCCACTTCATGTATGGCTCTCCTCAGACTGATGACCAATTGCCTGAAGATATGTTTCCTGAGTCTACACTCTCCAAGAATCCCGAGGATGGTCTTTTTGAAGATACGTGCCTCTTCTCAGGTTAATTATAGGACTAGCCATTTTTTGACTAATGCAGCTATAATGTGATGAATCTGAGAATTCCGTTTTGTGTTTGACAGAAGTTTTTGTCGAGACTGATCCTGTTGAGCCGGCTGTGAGACCAACTACATCAGCTGATACATCAACAGCGGTTACACCTCCACTACCCCCAGTGACTCAAGGGGAAGGAGGTATAAATTAAGCAACTGAGAAATATAATTTATTTCCTCATTAAGGCTTTTGATGGATTTCCCCCTTTTTGTGTAGGGCCTTCTTCTCGGCTTCATGTCCTCGTGAAGGAGTTGTTATCAGACAACGATCCTGAGAAGATCGTCATCTGTATAGAAGTTCGTTCCTTCTTCTCCTTCGTGAATACTATGATTGGCAAACTCTTCCACGGCGGACTTTTCCTTCACCAATTTAAGCCTTTCCTTGATCCCAGAATAAATTCAATAAGGGATGCAGGATATCCGGATCTAGCGAAGGCTATAATTGATGACCTTGATTGCCTGGAGCACGAGCTTCAGATGTTATGTGAGCTCCGGGATGCAGGTGCCTCTTCATTCATTGCTGCCAATTTGGATACTCGCTTACAGACATGGCGCGATACTCGAGCTTTTGCTGAGTTCGAGATTTAGGTGTAGCGGGATCGGGTAGACCGAGTTGAGGCCAACCTTGTTGTTAGATCATCTTCACTTGACGATCTTGACTTTTCTATTGCCTCTTGTGAGACCAAGATAGAACAGTTCCGAAGAGGACTTCATGAAGAAGAGGAGACTTTGGGTATCCTTCAAATGATGAAGGTACAGGATCAGCAAGACCACACTGCCTTATCTGAGGAGTTAAAATCCTTGAAGCAGAAGCTTGTCGAGATGGAGGAGGTTACTGTGAAGACTTTAGCCACCACTGAAGAGTCCATCAGAGCTGAATTGCAGGATGAGCTTAGGCAAGCTTATGATGAGAAGCTGTCTAAGTTTAGTCAGCAGATTTTTAGCCATTAGAGTTCGATTCTGGGGTATTCTATCCTGAAACCTAAGCAAGGATAAGTCTGCGCTTAACCCGCGCCGCCGGTTAGTTCTTAACAGTTAAAAGGAATGTCAGACCCTAGAGGGGGGGTGATTAGGGTCTTATGCTAATCTAATCCGATTAAATGCCAATTAAAAGAATATTTTGACTTTTGATTCTCTTAGTGGAAATGGTTTTATCTTTATCTTTATTGTGATTTCTCATTCTATTTGGAATGATTGACCATAATACTCACAAGATTTTTGGCAAACCCTCAGCCCTCAACGGGTTTGATAAGCCTTTACCGACTACCGTTTGAATCGGGCTAGCATGCGGATTGTCTCAATCCGTTCCGCATGTAACGTTGTGCTAAGAGAGTGAATTCTCTGAAACTTTGTGCTATGATATCGAATACATAGGCTTTACCATTTGTTACGGGAATAGGCTACCCGGCAATACGTGTTAGGCGTTGACTTTAGGATTTTTGGCTAACCCCCAGCCTTCAACGGATTTGATTAGCCATTACCGACTACCGTTTGAGTCGGTCTAGCATGCGGATTGTCTAAATCCATTCCGCATGTAACGTTGTGCTAAGAGAGTGAATTCTCTCTAGCATGCGGATTGTCTAAATCCATTCCGCATGTAACGTTGTGCTAAGAGAGTGAATTCTCTAAGACTCTCCGCTACGACTTCGAATACGTAGACTTCGCCATTGTTACATGAATAGGCTACCCAGCAACGTGTATTAGACGCTGACTTATCCCTACTTAGGCTTCGGGATAAAAGTCCCCAGAATCAGGTTCTGGTGTCTTCCTGGCCAGTAAAAGACTATCCTGGCGACGCGTGTTAGGCGTCGGCATATCCTTTCTTAGGATTCAGGATGAAATTCCCCATGCGTGTAAGGCATGGATTTTGGGGTTATTAATAACAACCTGCCACAACGTTGAATATGTGGGCGGGTGTTCTTTTTAATGGTTAAGAACTAACCGGTAGCGCAGATTAGGCGCAGACTTATCCCTGCTTAGGTTTCAGGATAGGATACCCCAGAATCGAACTCTGGTATCTTTTTCTACGGAGAAAGACTAAACCGGCAGCGCGTGTTAGGCGCAGACTTATCCCTGCTTAGGATTCGGGATAAACTTCCAAGGATGAATCCTAGATTGACAAATTCTTGGAAAAGGTTGGTGCGGGAAAGAAAGAATTTTATATTCTATCTCCCGGTCTTCTTTTAGGGTGAAGGCGAACCCGAATACAAGGAAGGAAGAATTTTATATTCTATTCCTTGATTCTGGAAAGAAAGAATTTTATATTCTATTTCCAGCGCAAAAGAAACTAGAAGTGGGATCTCCACTCCGAGAATCTGGAAGATCTAGATAAACTTACCTTTTATAGGATTGGTTATCTAATCTGAAGATGAGTTTCTCGTTTATCGAAGTGAAATTTCAACTTTGGTCATAACCATGAGAAGGCTTAACGAAGAGTGCCAACGAAGGACCGTACCATCAGAGGCTCATTACCAGAGATAACCCCCAGGTGTGATTTGAAGTAAATCAAATGCTGAGTGGGTGAACCCATCCCATTAAACAGCGTGAAGTTAATTAGATTAAACTTCGCCGGATATGGAATCGATTCCCATTCTCTTGGGTATGGACAAGGAATGCCTGTTTTCTTCATCTCTTGAGCGGAAATCAATGTATTGATTTTGCTCTCGAGGTTTTTGATCTTCAAGCTTTCACCTGTATTTTCACTAGCATTCTCGTTACCACCCCCTGTATTGACGGGAGGATTATTGGCATTATGAGTCTCGTTCGCATTCGTGTCCTCATCTTCCTGATGAACCTGGTTACGACGACTTGGCTCGCCTTGCTGGTTCGTCAATGCTTGGATTTGTTGGTCATGCATTTCTCTCATGTTCTGCATGGCCATCTGCATTTCGAACCTGAAGCTCTCCTGTTGTTTAGTTATGGCTTCTTCAAGCATCTTGGCCACTTGTTCCGTACTTATCATAAGTGCCTCGCGGGGTTGTCCCTCGCTGGATACCGTATTATCTGATGCAACCGCGGAGCTTCGTCGGAAATGCCTAGGCCTTGGTTTTGGCGTTTCGGTGCTGAGCCTTTCGAAAACCGAAATTCTTTCGGGGACTGTATTGGTGCAGTTGCACTCTGACAATATTGTCCGAATGAGTTTGGAACAGGGGCATTGGGTCTCTAGTCCTCGAGGACTCCTCTTCCTGGTTTTTCTCGTACTCCCATCACGATAGTACAACTCGTCAGCTTGACAGTCGGAGTAACCTATCGTGTGTGGGCACGACTTCTCAGGTATAACGTTATCGTCATCAGACGATAATGTTTCCTTCTGAGGACGAACTACCTTCTTTGGGCTTTCAAAAGTCACGCGCCTTGAAACATGCTTTAGCGGGCATGAGTTCTCAGCGGGCTCCTGGACTTCAATGCGCAAATTGGTGCGCCTAGCTGCCCTGATCTCTTTGTCATGTTGGAGGTGTCGGCGACCCCCAGCATGTTGAGTCGTTTGGGGCTTCTTCATTGGGCCCAAACGCTCTTGAACCGGAGCTTTGCATCATCCATCGGGAAGTGGACCGAGACGCTCCAAGACTGACTTCCTTCTTCAGGACGATTCCACAGGATCTCCCGGAGTAGCTACCGGAATTACCGGTGATTTCGGTTGGTTCGCCGGAGGTTGAACTTGCTTCGAATGCTGCAATCGCCCTCCATACTTGGCGGGTTAGTGGCGGCTTCTTGGCCACTTCCTTCTGCAGCCTTCTACGGGCCTCTTGGACTTGAGCCCATGCCTGCGCTGACATTGCGCGGCGCTTGTGAATGCGCTCTTCGAGCGTTGATCGATTTCGTTTGATACGGACCCATTCGTTCATTGGCGGCTTAGAAGAGCTGTCATTCATCGGTGGTTGAGGTTGTTTGCCTCTCCTGTTCTTCAGATCCGCGTTGTAGCGGATTCCGTCCGTGGACTCCATCGCTTTTGCGAGTTGGTCGTTGGCGTTCTGAACTTCTTCAAACCAACGAACTTTTCTCCTGGAGGAGAACTTCTTGGATTTGCGGGGGTAGGTGGATCCGGACGAGGATGACAGATACTCCTCGAACTTTTGCTGGTCGAATTCATACTCGACCTCCTCCTCGACCGGGATTGGGCTCCGCGGCTGCGACGCGACGATCTCGGCAGCGAGATCGGTGGCTCCCACTGTGGTCGCCAGATTGTTCGCGGGAAAAATCGTGTTCTTCGATTCCATTGCTTTCTCAAGTAATAGTTTTTCGATTACAAAGATCCGGTCTTTTTATAAGATCTGGTTACAATAAAATCTAAAGAAGAAAATTACAACTTTCCTTTTATGTCGAACGAATCGCGAGATCCTGTTTTGCGGTCTCTCGCTTTTGTGGGTTCTTCACCTACGCCGGGGTTAATCCGTGGACCACCGCACGATCTAGATCCGGTTGGATCTACACGGTATAGCGGGTGTTATCTCACGAAGGAAATAACAGCCGAGGGGATTATTTCACCAAGGAAATAATAGCCCGTAGTAATCGAAATCGACCAAGCGAAATCGAGACTCTTCTCGGGATCAAAGGCCAAGCTTTGATCCGGAGGGAAACCGTGTAGATCTCAGATCTGATCTCTCTCGAACTCCTGCCTTATTTGGCGTGGATGATCGCCAAGAACCAGATCTGGAAGTTGAGTCTTCTAAGCTCCGAAAGTTCAAGTCCAATTCTCAATCCGGCAGAGTTTCGGCTCCCAAAATTCCAACCCCTCAACAATAAGCCCCCCTAGCCTATTTATAGGCACTCAGATCTGTGCCTTGGCACAAGTGGCCGGCCACCTTGGTGGCTCCGGCCCCCCGCCCCCCCAAGGCGCACAGCAGCCCACCAAAAAGGTCGGCTCAGCGCACCGAGCCAACCATTTTGTGGCTCGACTTTTGGACAGAAAGCCACCAATTGCGTGGAATCGGCCACCGAGCCACCTTTTGGTGCTCGGCTTTGGCCGAGCCAACAATTTGGTGGCTCGGCCACACGAGCCACCAAAAGGTGGCTCGCTTTTGGACGAGCCATTCAATGGATGGCATCGGCCGCTCGGTTTTGGCCGAGTCCTCCAAATGTTGGTTTTCGATGTTTTTCGGTTTCGCTGTTGATTTGGACTCTGATTTGTTGATCTGAATCCTGATTTGGCAGTAAACCCGCTTCGGTGTTTGAGTTCGAATCCGTTCTATGGTTGGATGACTTGTTGACTCACCGAACCGTTAGCTTGATTCCGCATGCGAGTGGATGTATTCCATTGTTTGCGTGCGGTTCGTTACCCTCGTCGCCTCATTGATCCGCTTCGTCGCGTGTCTTTTGGCTTTGGTATTATGGACTAACGATCGTGTTTGGATATATCGCCCGATGGTTCGTTGGTTTGTCGAATCACCGTGCCGAGCTATGTTGTGGGACCTATAAGCAGTTTTATACGCCTACAAGGAGGAGATCGGAGCAAGTTCTTTAACACGAAGAAGAAGAGTTCTTTAGATCTGCAGTTCCCATTTCTTATCCTTGAGATTGCCCCGTTGCGGTGATCTCGAGAAGAGTAATTATCTCACTGTTGCTGAGATAATTGATTCGATTTCTTGATTCCTTCAGGAATCAATGAAGCTCCAGATCTGATCTGATCGCTTGGTAGTCCACGGATATCAACGTCCCAGTCATCAGCCAAGAACCCATGCAAGTAAAAGCCGATAAACAATTCTTGTGTTTATTTTCAAGAGAGTTATAATTTTTATTTTCGATATTTGAATTCATTGTAAATGATTAAAGTTGTAATGAAATTGATAATGAAGGTGACTTTCGACGGAAACAAGCTGGCGACCACAGTGGGAGCCAACAGCCTCTCTGCCGAGGCTGTCGTGATGCAACCGGTGATCAAGATCCAGGTGAATGAAGAGGTCGAATATGAATTCGACCAGCAGAAGTTTGAAGAGTATCTCTCTTCCTCCTCCTCCAGATCTGCCTCTCCTCGCAGGCACAAGAAGGCCTCCTCTTCCAGGAACGTTCACTGGACTTCAGGCTCGAAGATCCAAGATCCACTTACTGCCACTGCACTTACACCTCATGACGTCCCTTCAACGTCCAACAAAGTCGAAGCTATAGATCTGAGCCTCCTCTCTGCCAAAAAGATAGCTGTGGAAAGCATGCCGACTCTATCAAAAAGAACGCGCCAAAGACAACACTAATGCCTTGCGCGTCAACTAGCTATGGCTTTGGAGCTAATGGACGGGATCCGTTATGATAGGGATCTGAAATCTAGGAAGCGCCAAGAGCAACAACGACGATCAAACAACCTCACCTCCAAAGCAGAGAAGGATGAATGGGTCCGCGTCAGAAGGACCCGCACTACTTTTGAGGAGCGAATCCAGAAGCGCCGTGCATTACTTGTGCACGCCCATGTTCTTGTGTGAAAAGCACAAGAAATGCATAAGGAAGAGGCGATTAAAAAATCGCCCAAACATAAACAAGTGTGGAGGCCGAAGGCGAAGTTAGCGCCTTAGACAAAAGTCGACGAAAGTACCATTCGGCCTTCGTCAACTTCAGATCCCGTTTCCCCTGTCCCTATACCTCCGACGGAGTCATATGGTAGCATGGATCTCACTAAATTCAGAGTTCTTCTGAAAGACCTCCTTGGTCCTCTCCCCAAAGATCGAGGTAAAGCATTTGTTAAGGAGTGTTTGGGACCGTTGAAGCGCTCCCAAATGACCATTCAGACCGGGGGTCGTACTAATCCCCTTAATAATAACAAAGAGAAAGCCCCTACGACCGACCGCATCGAATTGCGAGTCAAAGTTCAAGAGCCCGTTGGAGTTTCACGCTCACGAAGGCGTAAATCCAAACGAGTGACTCTTGGAGACGCCAATGAAGTTTTATATCCCCAGAAGGAAATGAGTTCGTCTGATGACAACGTTATACCTGGGAGGTCGTGCCAACACACGATGGGTTGCTCTGGTCATCAGGCCAATGAGTTATACTATCAAGCTAAGGGGTATGAATAAGTCTCGAAAGAGAAATACCCGATAGATGGACACTCGTTGTCCGTGTGTGAAAATCATCAAGGCAGTATCGGCAGAATGTAGCTACCACGGGACTGCTCCCCGGAGGGTCTCAGTATTTGAACAAATCTCTACTGGAACATCCGAACCAAACACCAGGTGTTTTTGCAGAAGAAGGTCAACCGGCTTAGGTGATGAGTTCCCTCGAGTAACTATCAACATGGCCGACAAAGGCAAGTCCTCGAGATGCTTTAATCCTGAGCCTTTTGCAGAAGTATCTCAGCGCATGACTTGGCTACATTGGCTTCTGATGATACGGCATCCAGTGCAGGGCAATCTTATGAATCATTCATGATTAATGCCGAGCAAATGGCTAAAATTCTCGAGGACGCTTTAGCCAAGCAAAAAGAGAACTTTAAGTTTGAATTAGAAATGTACATGATACGGATGAAGGAAGAGCATGACCAACAAATTCGGGCTCTGTCCAATCAATTCGGTGAATCCAGTCGTTGTAATGATGCTAACTGAGTAGGTAGTGATTCGGATACGGATGAACATCTCAATGCTAATAACTCTCCTATTGACCAGAACACTGGGGGTTGCCCCACTGAAGATAAAAACACTGGGGGTGGTCCCACCGAAGATGATAATGCCAGGGGTGGCCCCATTATTCCTCCTCAAAATCAACCAAGGAAGGACACAAGCGAGGATGAAAAGATAAAAGACCTCGAGAGCAAAGTCAACGCTCTGATGTCTACTCGAGAGGTGAAGAAGACCGATATTCTGTGTCCTGACCCAAGAGAGTGGGATTCGATACCGTATCCGGTGAAGTTCAACCTGATCAACTCACGCCATTTGACGGAAAGGGTTCCCCCACTCAGCATCTAATTTAATTCAAGTCCCACTTGGGTATGATCTCCGACAATGAAGCCTTGATGGTTCGATCATTTGTTGGTACCCTTTGCGGACCTGTCTTTTATTGGTACCGCCGTCTCAAGTCCAGAAGCATCAATAACTGGGAAGACCTAGAGAGCCTGTTCCTTGCTCACTTCTTTGATGATGACGCCGAGGTGTCAATCAGGACACTCTTTGATGAGAAACAAGAAGACGATGAGACAGTCGACGACTTCGTCAAGCGCTTTCGTAATAAGACGATAAACTGCCAAGATCCGATCACAGAGGACTTCATCCTCTAAACCTATCACAACAACCTCTCTTTGGATGTGTTGGAAGTTATAGGAGTAGTACCCTCCAATACCTGGAAAGAGTTGAAGATGCGCGGAGAGCGGGCCGAACGCTTCCTCAGAAGGAAGAAGGTCGAGAGGGGACAACCGATGGCTAACTCTCCGAACTCAAGCTTCGTCTCCCGTGGTAAGGGGAAGGTACCTGCAGCAGTTATTGATGTTAATCAGATGTCACAACAACAACCCCGAAGACAACAAAAGACTTCGTATCCGAGACTCCAAAAGGAATAATCCTTCAAGGACGAAGACATTCCATCCATTTTCGAGTCCCTCCTTGAAAATAATAAGATCAAGTTACCACCTATCGTAGATCAGGAGGAAGGAAGCTGACAATACTACGGATCCAAAGTACTGTGCGTACCACAGGAGAATCCTTCATCCTACCAATGTTTGCTTCGCTCTCAAGAATAGCATCCAAATCTTGGTTGAAGCCGGCGTCATAACGCTCAATTAAGTCGAATGAAGACTCCGACAAGTATAAGAGTATAAACTGCTCCTTTCGGCACTCTGAAGAGTATACGAGTATAAACTGCTTCTCAATCCTCCAACAGGTATATGAGGTTAAACTGCTCCCTGTATATTCCAATAGGTATATGAGTGTAAACGGTTTTCATTCTTTCATGGGAAGTTCCTAGAGAGTGCCATGTCTGATATTCTTAAGGATAACCCGGTCATCCAACTAAGTACAATGTTAGACCCAGTTTTACAAAGGAAGCTGGGGGTGGATGATTCATGTAACGGGAAGTTCCCAGAAGAATATTACATGTAATATTCTTAGGGATAACCCGGTCATTACAAACAAAGTAATACACACTAAACTCCCACTGTTAAAGTCCCGACATAGTACTTGGAATTTTAGTCTCCTGATCATTGATAATTGTCAAACCCCTTCGTGTTAAGTATTTATCACTTAACACCAATTTTAGTCTCCTGATCATTGATAATTGTCAAACCCCTTCGTGTTAAGTATTTATCACTTAACACCAGGGACTCTCTTCGAGTGATTCTTGATAATTGTCAAACCCCTTCGTGTTAAGTATTTATCACTTAACACCAGGGACTCTCTTCGAGTGATTCGTACGAATCAACACTCCCATTGTAATTTGTACTCCTACTCTCACTGTTCATTTGGTCAAACCTTCCTATAGTTAGCACCACAACCAATGCCAAAATCTTCTCTCGACTCCTTCCATGAACGAGAGGTCCATTTTCAAATCGAATGATCAAACCTTCCTACAGTTAGGGTCATCTAAAACTCCTGATTGGTCAAACCTTCCTACAGTTAGAGCCAAAATCACAATTCACTCTCGATAAACGAGAAATCTACCTTTGGTTCGGTAATCAAACCTTCTGATAGTTAGGATTATCCGAATCTTTTTAATTCTCGGAGTGGAGATCCCACTTAGTTTCACACTTCAAATTCTCGAGGTGGAGATCCTACTTCGAGTCTCCTTTGCAACTAGAGATAAAATATAAAATTCTTCCTCTTCGATTTTGGAAGATAGAATATAAAATTCTTCCTCTTCGGTTTTGGGAGATAGAATATAAAATTCTTCCTCTTCCATTTTGGGTTCGTCTTTGCCCCAAGAGAAGACACCATCCTTCAACTCTAAAATCCATGCCTCTCACGCGTGGGGAATTTTATCCCGAATCGTGAGTAGGGATAAGTCAGCATCTGATACGCATTATCGGTTTAGTCTTTCACCGATTGAAAAAGACACTGGAATCCGAGTCTGGGGACTTTTATCCCAAAGCCTAAGTAGGGATAAGTCAGCGCCTAACATGTGTTACCGGTTTAGTCTTTCACCGATTGAAAAAGATACCAGAATCAGAGTCTGGGACTTTTATCCCGAAGCCTAAGTAGGGATAAGTCAGTGCCTAACACGCGTTGCCGGTTAGTTCTTGATCGTAAAAAGAACAAAAGCCCACATATTCAATATTGTGCCAGGTTGTTATTCATAACACCATAATCTGTGTCTCACACGTACGGGGAATTTTATCCCGAATCCTAAGAAAGGATAAGTCGACGTCTAACACGCGTTACCGGTTTAGTCTTTCACTGATTGAAAAAATCACTAGAATCCGAGTCTGGGGACTTTTATCCCGAAACCTAAGTAGGGATAAGTTAGCACCTAACACACGTTGCCGGTTAGTTCTTGACCGTAAAAAGAACAAAAGCCAACATATTCAATATTGTGGCAGGTTGTTATTAATAACACTATAGTCCGTGCCTTACACGTATGGAGAATTTTATCCCGAATCCTAAGAAGCGATAAGTCAACGCCTAACACGCGTTACCGGTTAGTCTTTGACCGTAAAAAGGACGAAAGGCCACATATTCGACATTGACAGGTGGTTATTCATAACGCCAAAATCCATGCCTCACACGCGTGGGGAATTTTATCCTGAATCCGGAGTAGGGATAAGTCAATGTCTAACACGTGTTGCCGGTTTAGTCTTTTACTAATTGAAAAAGACACCAGAATCCGAGTCTAGGGAATTTTATCCGAAATCCTAAGAAGGGATAAGTCAACGCCTAACACGCGTTGTCGGATAGTCTATTCCCGTAAGAAAGACGAAGACTATGTATTTAATATCATAGCACTAAAAGAGTTAACTCTTTTAGCATAACGTCACACGTGAAACGGATTTAAACAATCCGTATGCAAGCCCATTTCAAACGGTAATCGGTAAAAGCACATCAACCCGTTGAAGGCTGAGGGTTTGCTAAAAATCTTAAAGTCTACGCCTAACACGCGTTACCATTTAGTCTTTTAATGTGAGAAAGATGAAATCTATGTATTCAATATCGTAGCACTAAGAGAGTTAACTCTCTTAGCACAACGTTACGTGCAGAACGGACTTAAACAATTCGCATGCTAGCCCGACTCAAATGGTAATCGGTAAAGGCTTATTAAACCCGTTGATGGCTGAGGGTTTGCCAAAAGTCCTATATATACAAGAGTCATTGACGCACTAGCCTCATTAGTTGGTCTCGTAACTGGAGCATCCAACAACTTTGGGATAAGATCCATATCTGCAGATGAAACAACTTTAATAGTTGGTCCTGCAGCCTAAAATTTGTGACCGCCATACTCCAATACCTTAAGAGCTTAAACTGTGTATACTCCAGCAAACATACGAGTACAAACTGAGTTAACGACGGGGGATCCAAAATCCTACGGTCAATGTCGGTCAACGTGTAACCCTAGGTCAACGCCAGCCAACGCGTTGCGATGAAAAGTCAACGCCGAGCCATCCGAAACCTTAAGGTCAACGGCAGTCAATGCGTAACCCTAGGTCAACACCAGTCAACACGTTATGATAAAAAGTCAATGCCGAACAATCCGAAACCCTAGGTTAATGTCAGTCAACGTGTTACGATGAAAAGTCAATGCCGAGCAATCTGAAACCCTAAGGTCAACACCGATCAACACGTAACCCTATATTAACGCCAGTCAACGCGTTACGATGAAAAGTCAACACTGTTCAACGCATAGCCTTAAGTCAATATATTATGACAGAGATAGTCAGTTCTAAGTCAACTCGATGATACAAGCCAAAATCAACTCACCAGTTTTTGATTCAAGACTTCGACGACGGCCAGACGATAAACGCAGCGTCGAAAGAATTTTAGCTATTCGTTAAAATATTAAATAGACTAAAAATTAAAGGAGTCGAGAGTCAGAGTTAACTACAGGTCCTTTTACACCGACTGAAGGTTGGACTGATCATATCCAAAGTATTTCAGGATCATCTATAAAAGAAACGAGACTGAAACACTTTGGAGGGGGTATCTATAGGAGTCAAAAATTACCTATAGGTCCCCGCACGTGACTCGAGATAGAGAGAAGATGATGAACATTGCTATTTGAGTCACAGAAGCTCATTTGATGATGACAAACGCATGAAGTGAGTTGACGGACCGTGTGAAGCAACGAAACTTTAGAATAACCAAACACGAACTGATCGGGAGCTACATGTCGCTTACAAAAGACGAAGTGCCCCTTAGGACCTGTTTACTCTATATGTGATTCAATCATGGAAGCTCGTAGATCTCCTCATTGGCTTTCCAACTCATTTTGAAACATACAATTCCGTGTTCGGACAACGAAAATACGACGGAAATGGACAGAGCGCACGAAACTATGTTCCAGGCCTCGCCGAGACACCCCTTGGTGTCTCGGCCATGACCGAGACACCCATGAGTGTCTTGGACATGGTTGAGACACTCATAAGTGTCTCGGCCATGCCGAGACACCCACGGGTGTCCGCAGCCCAAAAATGCTGATTTGGCGGTTTTAAGCTATTTTCGACCGTTAACCGCCTGGATTTGTTTTAACTAATTTGATATCATCCAAGAACGTGGTTAAGTAGTTATAACTAAAGATAAGAGTGAATCGATCATTCTTATCTAAAAACAGGGCTCCTGAAGCTTATAAATACAGCCCCAGGGCCTTCATTTTTTCTGATCTAGAATTCTCGAGCGTTGGCGAAGCCCTGCCGAACTGAAGTTTGAAGGAGCATGAATTTCAAAAGCGAGGAGGAGATCGGAGCGAGTTTTTAACATGAAGAAGAAGAGTTCTTTAGATCTGCAGTTCCCGTTTTTTATCCTTGAGATTGCCCCGTTGCGGTGATCTTGAGAAGAGTAATTATCTCACTGTTACCGAGATAATTGCTTCAGTTTCTTGATTCCTTCTCAAATCAACGAAGCTCTGGATCTGATATGATCGCTTGGTAGTTCACGGATATCAACGTCCACATCATCGGCCAAGAACCCACGCAATCAAGAGCCGATAAATGATTCTTGTGTTTATTTTCAAGAGAGTTGTAATTTTTTTTCGTTATTTGAATTCATTGTAAACGATTAAAGTTGTAATGAAATTGATAATGAAGGCGACTTTCGATGGAAACACCGTCCAAACGTGATCCTTGTGTTCATCCAAAGTCGGTGCAACTTCAACTCTAAAACACAAGGGTCACCCCCGTGTTTCTAAAGAAAAACACGAGGGTCACCCTCGTGTTTCAAAAACAAAATGCGAGGCTCACCCCCACGTTTCAAAAACAAAATCCGAGGCTCACCCCCGCATTTCAGAAGATAAATGAGACGCTTACCCTGTACGTATCTTACGTGGAAAATCCCTGCAACCAAAATCATGATGCCTTCGAGACGGATGCAATAAGAAATTCTACTATTCCAAGATCAAAATCGAGATCCAAAGTATTTTAAAAATTCATTCCAATCAACCACAAACTTTCAAAAACTTTGGAGGATGCTCTATAGGCTGTCAAAAAAAATTACAGGAGATAGCTGATACCCACAAAATACTGCTGATAAAAGTTACAAGATGATGACTTTTACAAAAACAGACGAGAGTTACAAATTAACGACTGTCATATTTCTAAGAATCAAATGTAAGGATTACAAGCTGATGATCCATGCAAAATTTGAAAAAAGAGATTACAATTAACGATCTCTTCAAAACCAAACATGATGGTCCACCCTTGCATTCCTAATTCCAAACATGAGGGCTCACCCTCGCATGCCAAAGGCAAAAAGCAAGGTTCACCCCCGCGTTTCAAACTCCAAACGCGGGACTCACCCTCGCGTTCCAAACTCCAAACGGGGGGCTCACCCTCACGGTTTAAAATACAAATACGAGGCTTCACCCCTGCGTATTGAAGCTAGAACACGGACGTCGCGTTTGATAGTTTCAAATTACTTGAACGGTTATCCACTTGATGTGTGATTAAGCCCCCATTATAAAATGAATTAACGGGTCAACTAAATCCCTTAAACCCTATAAATAGCTGGTTTTACAACTAAAAAAGGGTTAGAGTTTTTTGGAGAGATCTTTTGCTGTGAGATTTTGGTTGGAGTTTTTGAGATCATTTTGTCTTGGCATTTTGAGCCATCTTTGGTTGAAGATCTTTGAGATCGACTATTAGAGATGAAAGCTATTTAGTGTTGGCCTTTTTATTTTGATGATGGTTTACAAACAATTTACATCTAATATTATTTGGCTAGTGTTTGTGTTTTATATTTATTCTAGGCAAACAATATATTAGAGGATGGATGGATTGCACCATAACGTTCATATCAAATGGAGGTTGACGGAATAGTGGGTGAAGCTTATGCAATTCAAGTTGAAGATCCAAGTTCTAGCTTCATCCGTAATGTATACCAAGTTAAGTTTATTGAAGATCAAGATCCAGCTTGGGTAACATTAGTTTAGGTTTATATTATGTGTGTTGGTACTTTAAGCTTAATCATATATACACACACATTATATTGGTTTCCTTGTATATATATAGTTATATATATACATACATAGTTTTGAGTTTTTATGTTTATAAATATGAGATTACATATTTCATATTTATTATTCTATTTTAGTTTAGCTATATAGATATGAAACAAATTTACATTCATATATATAATCATATGTTTTATACTCTATTTTGTTTAAGAATATATTGCATAGAATATGTAATTTTGTGAAAATATTGTTTTCATGGTTTATGAACTTAACAATAATCATATACATCTTTTATTAAGTCTACAAAATCATTTTGTAATGTTTCAAAACATGGACTTAACAATAATCATATACATCTTTTATTAAGTCTACAAAATCATTTTGTAATGTTTCAAAACATGGTCAAGCTAAAATGTCAAAACTCATGTGTTCACTTTTTCATGTTTTGGACTATTTTGTAAAATAATATTATTTCTCATTTGGGAGGTCCTTTTTGAAAACCAGTTTTTATAGCATGTTTATTATTATGACTACAAACATCTTCCAAAGTTTCATAATTTTTAGAATTTATTTCATATTTTTAAACAGGGTTTAAAATCAGAAAACAAGTTTCAAAACCTATATTTTCATGTATCAGTTCGCGGTTGACCGCCACGGTCGATCACGCCAATGTTTATCCCTCAGAAGCCAGCAGAAACTTTCGCGGTCGCCCGTGGCGGTCGACCGTCAGTCTGTAAGTTTCCACGGTCGACCTCCACGATCGACTATAGCCTTTTCTGCTGGTTTCTCAGCTTCGAAAATCCCTCGTGGTCGACCGCGAAAATCTCACGATCGACCGCCGATTGCCCAACTGCTATATTGGGTACAGACTCAAATTTTGATTCTGTGGGATTCTCTACTGATTTGTTTGGGGTTTTTGCTGTTGTTTTCTCTTCCTATCTAAACCCCTCAAACCCTCTTCTACCAACAACAACAAGAGAGTGTTTTTAAAACAAGTTTAAAGAGTTTTAAACAAGGGTTTATGTTTGGTTTAAGAAGCTTTTAAACATTTGGAAGTTTGAGTTTGTAAAATCAATTTCACAAGAGCTTGAGGAGATCATCTATTGGTGTTTGGGCATCCAACTATTCTCCCTCTACCTCTTGATTTATTGAGAAGTTTTCTAAACTCTATTTCTAGCTTTACATCTATTTATTTGATTATCATTTTATTAAAGCTAGTTTTATATTGAGTTTAGTTTATTTGATTTCACTCATTGTTTACACACACCCACTTGAGCTTATTGTATTTGCATACATTGTATATTTGGGTTGGTGAGAGTTGTAACAATTGAGTGTGAGCTTTCATTGTGTTCTCATCCATATTAGAGAACAATCATTTATTATAATTATGCTTATTGTGAGGATCACTTTGTAATACACTTATACACCGAAAGAAGTGTGTGGCGAGAGTCGGGGAACGTCCCAAGAGGAGTGGCGTCGGTTGACAAACCTAGGAAGAGGTTGTATCCGAGCACTTGAGGGAGACACGTCTAGTTCAACACTTGAGAGGGCGTAGAGTAGGATTGCAAGAGTGTTGATTGTAGAGTTTTCGGTAAACTAGAAAACTGTAGTGTGAGGTGTAAATATTGTTCGGGTAAACGTAGAAAACCCGGTTGTGATAGTGGATTTCTTCCCGGGAGTGGGGAGCGGAGACGTAGGATGGAAGGTCCGAACTCCATGATCATTTGATTGTGTTTGTGTGTGTTTTGGCGTTCATTTATATTTGTGCTCATTGCTCATATCGCCATTGTCTCATTAGTTAGTTTGTTCACTTCTTTGTTTACATTATTTACCCTTGTGTTTTTTATATATCCTTGCTCATATATTTGTAATATCTCATTGCTAGGATATATTCATTAGTTCATATTGCATATCCTAGCTCATGTATCTTGTTGTATTTCATACTTGCTAGGATAACTTTTTAATTAGTTTTAATTTGGCATAAAATCGGATTAGATTAGCATAAGACCCTAATCACCCTCCTCTAGGGTCTAACAATTGGTATCAGAGCTCGGTGCTCTTTGATTTAATGTCTAATCACCTTGAGTTAAAGATCCAAGTTGTCTTATTTGTGCTAATCTAGTTATGATTGTATTTGTCTTGCTTACATATATTCACATATATATCATGAATATAAATATATTTCGTTTAGGCTATAATCCAAATATTGCTCCAAAATATAGAAATTTCCCTTATGCTCAATGGTGCTCTAAATTTAAAATATTTGTTGAATCTAGAAATATTGACTTATGGGAAGTTATTGATTGTGCTTATATTGTGCCCACATTGGAGAAATCCAAGTGGAGCAATCATGATAAAAAAAATGTTTACAATAAACAAGCTTTTGTTAGAATTTTTGCTTAATGCTTTTGACTCATCCTTTTCTAACAAATTTGTTCATTTTGATAGTGCTTACAAACTTTGAAAATTTATTGAAGCACATCAAGGGGACTTGGAGGCAATCCGACAAGCTTTAGAGGATTCTTCTTCAAGTTCATGTGGAGCATCATGCACACGGCCACAAGAGGATAATTCTTGTGTAGTAAGCGGTTCCGATTCCGGTAATGATTTATCTATTGATGAACTCGCTTGTGCATATGAGAAATTATCGCATGCCTACACTAAATTGCAAAATAATTTTATTGATCTCAAAAGCAAGCATGTTAGTTTAAAATCCGATCATGAGAAGCTAGCCTCCAATTTTGATATCATTTCTCAAGAAAATATTGCTCTTAAAGAAATTAATGATATGTTAAAATTGGAAAATGAAAAACTAACTTCATCCATTTCTAGCTTAACTCATGCTAATAAAGATGCCATGTTAGAAGTAGAATGCATTAGAAATGAATTTAATTTTTTTAAGAATAACCATACATGCTCTACTTCTATTATCAATGATGTTGTGATCAATAATAAATTGAATCTTGTGAATAACCGCATATCATGCTTAGATTCAACTTTTAACACATGCATTGATAATCATAAGAAACTTATGGACAAGTGTGCTAAATCTAGTGCTATAACTTATAAATCACCTACACACTATGCACACTTGTATAACAAAGTTTACAAGTGCTCCATTTGTGATCGTAAAGACCATTTAGCTAAATTTAGCACATTATAAGTTTACAAGTGCTCTTTAATTTCATCTTGTACGAAGGAGGAAAAAATCAAAAAAAATTATTGCAGAGAAGCTCACTTCAAACGTGTATTGGAAGGATATAGTGATAGTTGTCGGTCTTATATTAGAATGAGACCGAGTGCCTTTTTTAAACTTGCTGAAGTAATGAAAGAAAATGGTTTATTAGATGATTCCAGACATGTTGAAGTCGAAGAACAGCTCGCTATGTTCCTAAGTATACCAGGGCATAAAACTAAAAATAGAATAATAAGGACTGAGTTCATAAGATCGGGAGAAACAGTGAGTAGGTATTTCAATAAAGTCCTACAAGCAATGAATAGGTTACGTGATCGCTATATGAAGCAAGCTCCAAATGAAGTTTCTGCAGAGATTGCAAACAACCAAAATTATTTTCCTTACTTCAAGGTAAAAATAATACATACACCTCAACATCTGTTTTAAGTGAATATGTATTTTATTGAATATTTTTTAACTTGTATTTTTTATAGGATTGTATTGGTATGATAGATGGCACACACGTTGACGTAGTATTACCCAGTAACCTAGTTGCCCGTTTTAGAGGGAGAAAAGGTATGACACAAAACGTCCTAGCAACATGCACCCCTAATAAACTATTCACCTATGTCCTAGCAGGGTGGGAGGGAGCAGCAAATGACTATAGGATATTAGAAGACGCTTTGTCGAGACCACAGCCTTACGGGCTTCGAGTTTATGATGGTATTAATTCTTACTTGTTCACATTTAAAAAAATATTTAAATACTTGTCAATAGTGTGATATGAAGATACTGTTCTATTTAATGTAGGTAAATATTACCTATATGACGCTGGATACACCACAATGCCAGGCTTCATATCCCCATACCGCGGTGTACGATATCATTTAAAAGAGCACATTGGTAGGACACCAAAGAATAGAAAAGAGTTATTCAATTTAAGGCATTCCTCTTTAAGATCAAAAATTGAATGCATATTTGGTATATTGAAGAACCGGTTTAAAATACTATCGATGAAGCCAAATTATCCATTTCCCACATAAGTGGACATTGTACTAGCGTGTACCGTGTTACACAATTTCATTGCTATAGAAGATCCAAATGATGATATTTTAAATAAAAATGTAGAAATTAATGAAGATAATGGGGAAGTGACAAATGAAGATGACTCAAGTGTGGTGGATTATACTCAAACTAGGACACAGAGAGAGGATCGAGATGAAAGAAATGAATGGAAGGAGCTACGAGATCAAATTGCTTGGGCGATGTGGGTGGATTATTGTGCAAAGTATAATGGTGGTAACACAATGGAAAGTGGATTAGCTTAATGTGATGTTTGTTCTATCTCGATGTAATAAGTTGTATTATTTTCTTACAGTTCGCAACTATCCATTTTAATGTTTCTTAGAATGTACTAAACATTACTACGATTATCATCTTCTCTCTTTTCATGTTGTTTCTATACATGTAGGCGTTTCATATATTCCTTTTCTAACGTAAATTGCTAAATGCATGCATATTATATATTAATTTAGATTTCTTTAATAATAATGTCTACTTGTTCAATATATATTAGGTATGGCTAACAATCAGGCAGATAAGCAGCCCCTGCCTTCTCATTCTAATGCTCCGCCAAATCCAACTGCTAACATAAACTTGAACTTCACGCATGTTCAACCACAACCTTTCTCTTCACCCCATCATACATTCTCACCATTCTCACTATATGATGTCAATTATGGTGGAATGACACAGCAACCAATGTCATACGTGAGCATGTTAATCAGTCCATAAGGTTTGCTATTTCCCACAGCCAGTTCTCAAAGTAGTGGACCTAATCAATTTTCACCAAACACTGGTGATTCAGCAGAGAAGGTTATTCATGACGTTGATGGTGAGGAGCACACTTCACCAATGAAAAAAGGGAAAAAAAATTAAGCTCATAAGAAATCGGTCCTAGGGACAAGGTTAAACTCAAGAGGTGTGGCTAATAAGTTTTGGCTTCCAAGCACAATGACGTTCTCATTCCTTATCTTACAGAATTAGCATTAGATGGGCTAAAGCCAGACAAGAACTTCAAGGCAGAAGCTTATAAAATAGCAGCGATGAAAATCAACATGCAATTCAGGACTAATTTCACTCATATACATGTCATTAACCACTTGAAATGCTTGAGAAACAAATTCAATGACATGAAGGCTTGATTAACCACTTGAAATGCTTGAGAAACAAATTCAATGACATGAAGGCTTGCCTTGATATAAGTGGAGCTAGGTGGGATGAAATAAATAAAATGATTACACTGGATGACGAAACCTTGAAATCGTGGTCTCAGGTATAACATTCAGCATCTATATTGTCATTATTAATTAATACATTTGGTTCACAACTTATGATTATTTGTTATTGCAGGACAAATCCAAATCTAAGTTCAAAGCGTACATAAACAAACCCCTACCTCACTTCAAAAATTTACAAGTGATCATGGGTGATGACCAAGCTAAGGGTGAATTTGTTAGAACTGTGTATGCTAACATTGGGTCTAGTACATCCATACCTATTCCTGAAGATGATAGTGAAATTCCAGAGGAGAGTGAAACTACACCACAATCTGATTCTTGTAACCAACAACAACCGACTAGATGTAAGTCTAAGAGTAAAGACAACATGAATTCATCTTCTAACAAGAAACCTAAAAAATCAAATCGTGAAGAGGAAATGTTATGTGCCTTTGTTGACTCAATGTCTCAGTTAATGAGAAATCAACATATTGTTCATTGGACTGAGCAGTTGGCTGCAGCGTTGAAGGAACATAGGAATGAATATTCTGAGGAATTTCTGGATAGGATTTTAGATCACTTATATGACAATGAACGTGAAGCTAGAAGGTTTTTCATAAAAGTCAAGGAAGGTTAGCAGAGGTACATTACCAACCTGATTAACGACCAAGGTTGGTCTGTTAACTAATTTGCTCGGTTTGGATTACATGTTGATGGAGCATTTTGTTGTGCACGCGTATATGTTGTTGCGCATATATCGTTTTATTATTTGCAAACTATTAATGTTGCAATACTTCTTATTATAAAAATGCTATGACATAATGTAATTAATGAATTGGTACTTTTTAACTTTTGATGCAGGTAAGTATGGATAGGCATGACCAATGAGTTCTTAATGTTGCTCCTTTGCTTTTTTAGCTCTTTGGCTTTGGGTTTTTTTGCCATCAGGTCGTGGAGCTTGTGTAGCTCCTTGCCTTTGGGTTTGTGGCTGTTATTTGGAGCTTGTGTAGCTCCTCAATCTCTTTGGGTTTGTTGTTATTTTGTTTTGAGCTTGTGTAGCTCATTGCCTTTGGGTTATATGAGGTTTTGTTTTGAGCTTGTGTAGCTCCTTGCTCTTGGGTTTGTGACTGTTATATGGAGCTTTTGTAGCTCCTTGGTCTTGGGTTTGTGGCTGTTATTTGGAGCTTGTGTAGCTCCAATTGCTTGGGTTTGTTGCTGTTTTGTTCTGAGCTTGTGTAGCTCCTGTGAATTAGGTTTGCTGGTGTTTTGTTTGGAGCTTGTGTACCTCCTTGCTGCTGGGTTTGTTGCTATTTTGTTTGGAGTTTGTGTAGCTCCTTGTTGCTAGGTTTATTGCTGTTTTGTTCTGAGCTTGTGTAGCTCCTGTGAATTAGGTTTACTGCTGTTTTGTTTGGAACTTGTGTACCTCCTTGCTGCTGGGTTTGCTGCTGTTTTGTTTGGAGCTTGTGTAGCTCCTTGCTGCTGGGTTTGTTGTTGTTTTGTTCTGAGCTTCTGTAGCTCCTGTGAATTGGGTTTGTTGCTGTTTTGTTTGGAGCTTGTGTAGCTCATTGCCTTTGGGTTTGTTGTTGTTTTCGCTGGAGCTTGGGTTGCTTTGTTGCCTTTGGGTTTGTTGCTATTTTGTTTCTGAGCTTGTGTAGCTATGTAGGCTGCTATGTGGGAGCTGTTTTGTTTTTCCTTGCCTGTGGGTTACTTGTTGTTTTGTTTTGAGCTTGTGTAGCTCCTTGCAGTTGATATTTGGCAATGATGATGATTAGCATTTACTGAGAATGTAATCTAACTTACATTGTTTATTATATTCAGATGAGGCAAAAGGGGATGAGATTGCAGCCTACATTGAATTGACAATGTCTAGGCGAGGCAATTCATCCTTATAATGCAATCTGTAATAAAGATGTAAGTTATAGGTGGGGCAATCAATTATGACAAGTTGATCTATTACTGAGCCATACAATATCAATTAGAATTTATACCCAATTCCAAAAACAGTTTTTATTACAACCTCAATAGTTTTTGCAAGTACAAGTACATGACATGCAGTTTGTAATAATTAAAATAATACAAAAAATTACTAATAAAATTAATGAAATTTTCCAAGCTACTAGTTGATTTTCGACAAGTCTCAATTCTTTCTTCAGCCTCTTTGATTGCAAAATATATTTATCTTCGTACTTATTTTCTTTGACATATTAGCTTCCTTGGTTGCTTGGGTCTCCTCTTTCATCAGCCCATTCGAAAAAATTGCATTCTTTATTTGGAAATTTTGCACACCCCCAATAATACCTTCCCTTATTTTTACCTTTCTTGCACACTTTCATTGGTGTTCGGAGATTGCAGTCGCAATAAACTTCATAATTTTGGTAGCACTCTTCTGATATCATATTGATGTCTAGGATCCAAATTGCAGACAATGGGAATTTATAAATTGCTGAGAAATGAGAATGCATGGATTAATTTGAGGCCTCAAGTTGAATTTATAGCCACTATGACCCTAAACTAGTCGTTGCTACAGTGTTATGTCTTTGAATTTTGAAGATGGTGGTAATAGCCGTTGCTACAGTGTTTTTTCTTTGAATTCTGGAGTTGGGGGAACTAGCCGTTGCTACAGTGATTTTGTGATGATCAGTGAGCTAGCCGTTGCTACAGTGTTAATCCCTAAAAAAATTTCATTCTGAACCAAACATGGTATTAGGAATTGGAGGGTTTCTATAAAAGTGAGATTTCATTCTGAACCAAACATGGTATTAGGAATTGGAGGGTTTCTATAAAAGTGAGATTCTTTTTTTCTTTGGGTGAAACAAACATAGAATGCAACAAAAATAGGATTCCATAAAACTAAAACTTGTCTATAAATTTTTTTTATGGATTAGGTTGGAATCCATAAATAAAATAGGATTCCTAATCCTATTCCTAGTCTCTATTGAACCAAACAGGCCCTTAGAGTTTTCCATCAGTAGCAAGAAATAATTTTTAGAATAAGGAATTTGTTTAAATTACTAAAGAAATACGAGTTTCTAATTTTATATTATTTTGCGGAGGTCCCACTTATTTAGATGTTCCAATTCAAAAGCACATTCCTAATGGCAAAAATACCAAATTGCTATCTTTTGTTTACCCTTAGTCAAAGTTTGGTATATATTATTTTTTGGGTAATATATTGATATATTATTTTTTCTCTGGCGACAAATAGATCTCAAATTGTGCCGGACCCAAATTTTCGGCGAAATTTCTCACGTGGTATAAACATGGCTGCCAGCGTGACTTCCAGCGTCATAAATCAGCTCTAATCCTAAACCCTAACCCCTAAATCTCCTTCCTCCTCCTCCTCCACCTCTCCCTCTCCACCCTTCTCTGCTCCAGGACAAGTCCGACGACTCAGCAATAGTGCGGAATTGAGTTTTTCGTCCGGTGGATCTGATCTATAGTTAGGGGGCAATACATACCAAAAGGTTCGAAGAAGGAAGGCGCAATTTCGTCTCTTTTTCTGCTCGGGCTGTCAAAAGGGTTCGAGCATATGATGATCAACCGGATAATGAAGAAGTATGGAAATCTCAATAGAGAGTCTTTCAATCCGCCGGAAGCTGTCAACAATGGGATGTGGGAGCTCCTTCCATTAGGGAAGGAAGCACAATTCTCTAACGCCTCTTTGACCTTCATCCTCTTCAAATCCTCCCTCAACTCTCAATGTGGTGAGCTTTAAAACCTTGAATTCTAGGTTTTTTATGGATAAGGGGATGATTTTGGATGGGATTGGTTGCAATTATTTGTCACTGGGAGCCACGCTGGCAGCCACGTTGGCATCACGTGAGGCGTCACGTGAAAAATTTCGTCAGAAATTTGAGTCCGGCCAAATTTGAGACTCGTTTGTTGTCGGAGAACAAATAATATACCAAAATGTCGCCGGCGAAAAAATAATATACCAGTATGTCACCGGATAAAAATATATACCAAATTGCCACCAAGGGTAAACAAAATATACCAATTTAGTATTTTTGCTCATTCCTAATTCAAGTTATTTTCTCAAATCCAGCAACTCAAAATATAGCTATTGTTTTTTATTATAAACTCAATATTTTCCTTTATATCTTAAACCTAACCAGGGTTCCTAATATACGCATGACACTTATCTTTGTGGCCGGCCCAGATGGCCTTTGTATTGGGCAGCAAGACAACTCATTTTTAATTTAATCTGTAGTCATCTTAATTAACCTGCCTAGATTTGTAAATTTGTGGCGTTAATTGGTTCGTCACATATTGTCATACATACCCCAGTATCTTAAGCTTTTCTATTTTGATTGATTTAAATTTCCATCCACCAAGTATTTCCCATTCAATATCCTCTACATTCACTCCAAGAACTAATATAATACATATTGCAACACTGGTCTATTACTGGACACCATCTTGAACCATTGACCCTCAGGATCACAATCTTGGTCGGCTTCACCAAGACAGCATTGATATGTCATGAGAGTATAGCCGTCTCTACCAACATCTAGGCACAAATCAGTCTCATTCATCGAGGAAATGTGCATTCTGGTGGCGGATATAAGATCCCATTTCATAGTAGTGTCAGGGCTGTAGTCTGAGAGTGTCACGTTGTAACCTGGACCAAAATCTCTCGCGAATAAGTTTGTTCCTTGAAGTTGGATCAATTTCTCCTTCGTGTACCTCCAGCCTTTCGCTGAGTCACAGGACCCTAAACTCAACTCTGATGACTCAGTCGGGTTTACACACATTCCAGATGTTGGATGGTAGAGTATAGTGTGAAGTGCGTGGTTGAGACCTGGACCTGCACCATGGAATCATATAATATTTGAGAAAATTCTATTAAGATTTAAGGATATAGGTATAAATTTGATGAATAATTATGCAGAAGCATACAAATTGCATAAGGTATCACCGAATTAGACGTTAGGACAACAAATACCTTGGAAGGGAGACCTCAGAGAAGCAATCCTGTCTAAGAAGGTTTGATTCCTTTTTCTCTCCCAGTTTAAACTGAAAACACCATAGAACTCCTCAGCATCGACTATGCCTTCTCTAAGATAATAACTTCCTTGCAAAGCCCAAAGTCCCCAGTCAACATCAAGTGCAGCTGCGGTAGCCAGAAAACATCCCAAGTATCGGTTGTCATTATTGTTCTCTCCCCTTTGATCGATTCCCCACTCGCTCATAAACAAGGGCCATCCATGACTTAATAAGAATCCTGCTCTGCTCATCACGCTGGAAATTACAGAACTACAAGCATCATTGGCATTCAAATTCCAGGTGTCACCATTGGTGAAACTGTACCAATGCATCTCATAGACCTCCTTGGTGGTAAATGACAGCTCGATTTTTTTATTCGAGAGGAAACTGAGGTCTGTGTCAAAGTCAAGTCCTGAAAGTATCACAAGAACATTGGGATTTGCCTTGTGCACTGCCTCGGCCCCCATTTGCATATACTTATACCAGTCTGGAACATTTTGTCTTGGACCTCTGAGCTCATTTCTTAGGCTCATGCCAACTACATTGTAGTCTTCTTTGAACATTTCTGCCATTTTAGTCAGCCCTGAGATCCAGTCTTTAGGGTTGAAGAATTCATCCCCGAAGAAGCCATCGCCATCATGGTAGTTGCAACACCAGCCTGGCTTGGTTATGTGATTGTCGAGTATCACCATTATATGGTTGCTTCCTAGGTTCGACACTACAGCCTGCGTGATGTTAAATCCACGTAAGCAAATAGGAAACAAATTAGCCCGATTGTCTTTCTTCTTTTTAGGGTCCCATATGGTACTGTTACATTCAACAGAAACTGAATAAATGTGAGTAGATTCTAATAAATCTCCATCATAGCATTGAAACAGCCAAGTCCAACTCAACTCCAATACTATAACTCAATTGTTAATGAAGTAAGCATGGCAACTTAACATGTCATAGACGAACAAACGCGCACCATAAGCAAGTGAGATAGCATGTGCACCTGAGGGAACCTAACGTATGTTCGATCAAGTATCCCACTTCATATATATTGTTACATTATCAGCTCCACTTTGAATCTCATTCCATGTTAACAGTCTTATTGCAAATAGAGTATTCAAATGTCCGTCGCTCTGATCTGAGATCCATTGGGTTCTGCAAACTTATGAAGCGAGAGGACATGGCTAATCTATTTGGACGAAAATTGACTAGAACAAATTCAATGTTAATTGACTCCTTACTTCAAGCAGATTTAGCCATTTTCCATCACAAGTCTTCTGCTAAATCTTATTTCATGACTTTATTAGAATAAACTCACATATTAATTAATTAAATAGAGGTGAGACGCTCTAAAAATCTTACTACCCATTTTTCGTTGATGACGCTTCCATCTTGATTGGTGTAAAGGACGAGGATGGAGAAGATGAAGCTGAAGAAGGACATGGATAAGGAGAAGCTCAAGTAGGAAAAGGCAAAGAAAGATGTTTTTCTTGATTTTCAAGGTTTTTGTTAATCAGATTTCAAGGTTTTTGTTTATCAGATTTGGAGATCTGGAGATACTAATAGTTGGAATTAATACATTTCTTGAAATTTGAGTTATATTATGTATACTGGTTATTTTGTCAAGCTGGTTTGATTTAGCGGCATATGGCCTGGTTATACTAAAGTTATTACTACCACTACGATAGTGAAAATTTGCAAGTAACTGATTCGGTGAAACATCGCTAATACATTGGATATCTTCAACTATAGATAATTTTATTGGAGTTTTCCATTTGCTATTTCCATGAAAAGCTACAATAAAGTACTGTTTTTATTGCTTGTTCGGTGGATATTATAATTTTTCTGCTGATTTATAATTCAGCATCCCCACCTTCCATGTTTAATTTTAAGTGCAATATCTGGCCGAATGCAGAGCATGTGTTTCAAAACCAATCAAGAATATATGCTCGTGTTGTACGTTTTCATGTTTTCTTATTCTGATAATCTATTTTTATTCTATGCTTATTTTATGTCTTCAGTAACGAATTAAGAGAAGCTTACTCTAGACTATATAACGTGAGGTAATTTATTGTTTTTTACGATAACAACGTGAGGATAAATATTAAACACTACAATTATGAAAACAAAAATGGAATTAAAATAATGATCCACTAAAAATTGCAAAATCTTAAAGTGAAAGAATATATTAATGAAGTTGTATTTTCTTCACATCTTTCGAACTCAACTACTAAAACAAATATATACTAGCAACTAATTTATTATTATTATTTAGGACAAAATTAAATCCGAGATCACAACTTCAGAGTGGCACATATATTGATCTGAGTATAGTTAGCAACAATTTTTACTACATAAAAATCAACATTAATTATTTGGATCCTTCTACACCCAAAAAAGTAAGACCTGTACTTTTTCTTAAACTCGTACACAGATGATTATGATTTAATTATTTCAAAATTTAATCAACATTTCTCATATCTAGCTTGTACTGGAATCATTCGAACTTTTCACTCAAACCAATTACCACAACCATTCACTAAACGAATACACCTCTCCCCTCCTTTTAGTATATGAGTTGTACGCTAGCCAGCTATATAGTTCCCATAAAGGGTAGAAAAAGAAAAAGAAGAAGAGTATCTCACCTTGAACGCTTGGATAAGTGTTTGATCCAGTATCCAATTATTGTATGTGTATATTCCGATGATGGACGCATTAAGGCCAAGCCGTCGAAGTGACTCATGGACGGTGATGGAACCGGATGGTTCCACGGAGGAATCAGCGACTAGGTAGGTTGGCCATGTTAGCCGGACACAGTTGAACCTCATCGAACCGATGGTCTTTGATATTTCATCCAATGGCCTCTTGTCGAGCCCCTCTGCCACCATAGTTTCCAAATGAGACGCCCAGTTGACGCATGCAAGCTTCACCCGTTGACCCGTGATCTCATCCACGATCCATCGGCCTGACGTTGAGAGAGGGAGAGCTGAGGCTGGCTGTGGAATTAGGGTCTGGAAAAGGATGGAGAAGAGGAGAGAGAGAGAAGAGTGAAAGAAAGAGGGCTTCATGGTTTAGGAACACTGTTGACCTGTGAGAACAAGACGAAGTGTGTATAAATAGTAGGACTTTCCCTCGATAAGATTCAAGCAATAAATGTAAAACATTTGAAATGGCATGGTTTTGGTTTGTTGACACGTGCCAATTTATTCTTAATCTTATCTTTCGCATTAACGGTACATGTATCTTTTTGTAGAAATAGCAAGTTGGCTAAATTAGTACTTACTATTCCTATGTTACATGTATCTTCTGTTAAATCTGAAGGAAATCGTGCTATGTCTACATGCATAATACACAACGGAAGACATGTATGTACAAAAATA
>NC_033802.1:39890556-39895819 GCF_001876935.1 Asparagus officinalis | reverse complement strand
GGATATTTCGGTGTCGTCGTCGAAGAAATTGGCGAGGAACTTAGTTTCCATGTCGTCCCAGCTGCTCACACTTCCTGGCTTGAGGCGACGATACCAATCGAAGGCGGCTCTACGAAGAGTGCCAACGAAGACCGTACCATCAGAGGTTCATTGCCGGAGATTACCCCCAAGTGCGATTTGAAATAAATCAAATGTTGAGTGGGTGAACCCTTCCCATCAAACGACGTGAAGTTAATCAGACTGAACTTCGCTGGATAGGGGATTGATTCCCATTCTCATGGGTATGGACAAGGAATGCCCGTCTTCTTCATCTCTTGAGCGGAGATCAATGTGTTGATTTTGCTCTCGAGATTTTTGATTTTCAGACTTTCACCTGAGTTTTCGTCAGCACGATTCGGAGGTGGAAGCGTGGTGTTGTGACTAGCATCCTCATTGCCACCCCCTGCGTTGACGGGAGGATTATTGGCATTATGAGCTTCATTTGTATCCTCATCTTCCTGATGAACTTGGTTACGACGACTTGGTTCGCCTTGCTGGTTCGTCAGTGCTTGGATCTGTTGGTCATGCATCTCTCTCATGTTCTGCATGGCCATCTGCATTTCGAACCTGAAGCTCTCCTGTTGCTTAGCCAAGGCATCTTCTAGCATTTTGGCCACTTGTTCCGCGCTTATCATGAATGACTCGCGGGGCTGTTCCTCGCTGGATACCGTGTTATCTGATGCGACAGCAGAGCAGGAATCCGATTCTTCATCTTCTGACGGTGATCTTGTCCGAATCCTACCATAAGTTCCTCGTATGATAGCTCTAGACTGCAGACGAGTTAGATACCGGGGTATTGGCGGAATTGACTCGGGATTATCCCGTGTCGATGCCCTTTTGCTGGTCATGTTGGTGGTGACCCTTGGAAATTCTCCATCTTCGACTATCCTTCTTCTTCATCGGAAACGCCTAGGCCTTGGTTTTGGCGTTTCGGTACTAAGTCTTTCGAAAACCGAAACTCGTTCGGGGACCGCCTTGATGCAGCTGCACTCAGACAGTACCGCCCGAATGAGCTTTGAACAAGGGCACTGAGTTTCCAACCTTCGAGGACTTCTCTTTCTAGTTTTGCTCGTACCCCCAGCACGATAGTACAGCTCGTCCGTTTGAAAGTCGGAGCAACCTATCGTGTGTTGGCACGATTTCTCAGGTATAACATAATCATCCTCAGACGATAACGTTTCCTTCTGAGAGCGAACTACCTTCTTTGGGCTTTCAAAATTTACGCGCCTCGAAATATGCCTTTTTGGGCATGAGTTCTCAGCGGGCTCTTGGAATTCAATGCGCAAATTGGTGCGCATAGCTGCCCTGATTTCTTTATCACGTTAGAGATGACGGCGACCCCCAGCGTGTTGAGTCGTTCTGGGCTTCTTCATTGGGCCCAAACTCTCTTGAACTGGAGCTTTGCCTCTCTCGTCGGGAATTGGACCGAGGCGCTCCAAGACTGACTTCCTTTTCTGGGATGGTCCTGCGGGATCTCCCAGAGCAGTTGTGGAAATCATCGCGGTTTGGATTGATTCGTCGGAGAGTTGAATTTCGACGGCTGCAGTTGACGCTTCTTTTGGTCTGAAACGCGCCGGGTCTCCAGTACTTTCGGCCTCCAAACTTTGCTGGTTTGATGGCGGCGTTCTTTGGCACTTCCTTCTGGCAACTTCCTACCGGGCTTCTTGCGGCTTGAGCCGGGCGCTGCGCTGAATTGCGCGGCCGTATTGCGAATGCGCTCACTCAAGCGTCAAACGATTCGCGTTTGACCGCAGGACCTCATTCGCTGCGTTGGCGGCTTGGAGGAACTGCCATTCATCGGTGGTTGAGAGCTGTTTGCTCTTACTCCTGTTCTTCAGATTTCCGGCATTGTAGCGGATTCCGTCGGTTGACTCCACGTCGCTTTTGCGAATTCTCGGGGCCAAGGGCGTTGGGGTCGCCTTTTGAGAGCTCTCTTTGAGAGAGTCGCACACTTGTTGGTGACGGAGATTGCAAGAAATAGGCCTGCCCTGGTTGGAAGTTGGAGAATCTCACGCCGATGCTACTTTGGCATCAACGGGGCGAGATCTTCCGTTGGTGTTTCTACATCTTCACACCAACGAGCTTTGCTCCTAGAGGAGAAAGCTTCTTTGACTTCTTGACTTGTGAGGGGAGGTAAGATCCGGACAGAGAATGATAGATGCCCTCGAACTTTTGTTGGTCGAAACTCATACTCGAGCCTCCTCCGGCTGCAGACGCGGATGCGAGATCCGCGGTTGCGACGCAAGCGATCTGCGGGCAGCGAGATCGGTGTTCTTCCCGACTGTGGTTCGCCAGATTGTTCCGCGGGAAAAATCGTGTCTTTCTTCATTATTGATTCCATTGCTATCTTTAAATAACAACTTTTTGAGTTATAAAGATCCGGTCTTTTTATAAGATCCGGTTACAACGAAATCAAAAATAAAGAAAAAGATTACAACTTTCTCCTTTTATCGAACAAATCGCGAGCTCCTGTTTGCGGTCACTCGCTTTGTGGGTTCTTTGCCTGCGCCGGGGTTTATCCGTGGACCACCGCGAGATCTAGATCCGGTCGGATCTATGCAGTACGACGGGTATTATTTCACCAAGGAAATAATAGCCGGGGAGGATTAGTTCACCAAGGAAATAATCGTCCAAATCTCGGGATCAAAGGCCAAGCTTTGATCCGGAGTATGCCTGCGTAGATCTGAGATCCGGTCCTCTCGAACACCTTCCTTATTTGGCGTTGACGATCGCCGAGCACCAGATCTGGATGAACAAGTCCTCGAAGTCCCAAAACTTGGATCTTTTTAAGTTCTGAGTCTTGAATCCAGCAGGGCTTCGCCTATCCAAATTTTCCAACCTTTTTAAATGAACAAAGGGGAGCCTATTTATAGGCTCTCTGAACTGTGCCCGCGCACAGATCCGGGTCGGCCACCCATGGGTGGCCGGCACTGGGCCGAGCCACCCATGGAGATTGTTCGCGGTGAAAATTGTGTCTTTCATTGAAGTCATTATCATCTTGAATAACAATTTTTTGAGTTACAAAAGATCCGGTCTTTTTTAGATCCGGTTACAACGAAATCAAAGAAAAAAATAAAAATTACAACTTTCTCTTTTTGAACAAATCGCGAGCTCCTGTTTTGCGGTCGCTCGCTTTGTGTGGGTTCTTCGCCGACGCCGGGGTTAATCCGTGGACCACCGCGCGATCTAGATCCGGTCGGATCTACATGATTTGACGGGTATTATTCCGCAAAGGGAATAATAGCCGGGGAGGATTAGTTCACCAAGGAAATAATCGTCCAAATCTCGGGATCAAAGGCCAAGCTTTGATCCGGAGTGTGATTTCGTGTAGATCTCAGATCTGAACTTTACCTCTTTCAAACTCCTGCCTTTTATGACGTAGATGCTCGCCGAGAATTAGATCTGAATCTTCAAGTCCTCAAGTCTTCAAAACTCCAAGCTCGATCTTCAATTCGGCAAAGTTTCGGCTCTCAAAGTTTCAACCTTTTCAAATGAACAAAGGGGAGCCTATTTATAGGCTCTCTGAACTGTGCCCGCGCACAGATCTGGGTCGGCCACCCATGGGTGGCTCGGTCTTGGCCGAGCCACCCATGGGTGGCTCGGCTTTGGCCGAGCCCCCTTAGGCGTTGGGTTTTGTGGTTTTTTCCGTTGTATCCGTTTTGTCCGTGATTCGGTTGTGCGGTTGATTTGTCTGGACTCGATTTGTTGACCTGATTTGGCAGTAAATCCGATTCCTGATTTGGCCGTAAATCCGCTTCTGAGTTCGAGTTCGAAACTGATCTTGATTCGGTCGTGATTCATCCGAGTCCGCTCTTGTTTGGATGACTCGTTGATTCCCCGAACCGTTGGCTTGATTCCGCACGCGAATGGATGTATTCCGTTGCTTGCGTGCGATTCGTCAACCTCGTCGCCTCGTTGGTTCGTCGGTTTATGCCGAGCTATGCTAAGGGACCTATAAGCAATTTTATATGCCTACAGGTCCGTATATCATTCCTATTCAGCAGCTTCATATTCCTACACCTACAACAAGGACAATACATAGCACCACTTCTTAAATTTCTCGGATTCATTTCAGCATAACGCATGAAGGCGTCACATCCCTCCTTGTATTGCGTGTCACGAAATCTATCAAGCCGTGGGATATCTATCCATGATTTGTCAGGAATTATCCTCATCTGTAAATTATATATAATTATTAACTATGATTAATCTCACAACTACTAGTACATCCATGACTCTTGTACATTCAACACACATCAAACATATGTTCACATATCATTTAACAATATGAATATTTATCTACATAAAATATATATGAATGTATGTAGAAACTAATTACATCAATCTAGCGGTTGTCATAGGAAGGCTTCTATCCATTAAGAATATAGTAGTGCTTACATCCAACTTCGTATAATTTGTATATTTTTATTTCTTGAAAATTTCGACAGCACCTACTCGCTGTTTTCCCTGTACACTGTGTGGATGTTATTATGCGTATCAGCAATAGCCCGAAACACATAACAACATACATTTATTATACACGGAGAACAACGAATACGTGCTGCCAAATCTTTCAAGAATGAAAATATACAAAGTATACAAAGTTGGATGTATGCACTACTATATTCCTAACTCGTCCGAGAAGGACAGATCCAATAATTATGAATTTTAGTACCAATTTTTTTCATATAATATAAAATAAACGCTCATTTCCAGGAGAAAACTTCATCTCCTCCCCAAATCTGAGTCGTATATCATATATTATAAGTCCAAAGAATTGGATATTTGGACGAAAGTCTAGGGATAACGTTATTTTTTATTCACCTAAATTGGATTATAACACATTATAAAAAATTATAATGTGTTATATATCACTCTATTTTAAAAAAAAAATTATTTCACATATTTTCACATCACAAACTTAAATATTCACACCTACTTATAGCACGAATGAAACTTAATCGTGTTAGGGTTTATAAGTGTTTAAAAGTCAATAATGATTATTAGTGTTGTTCAAATGAATTAACATGTAGTTGAGTTAGGGTTTTCAGAATTGAACTCGTTTATTTTTTTTATCATAATTAGCGTTTTAAACCAAATTCAACAATAAATAATAATAAAATTAAAATTTCTAAAGCTCAGTAGAAAAATCATACCTTTTAAGCAGATTCAACAACAGACACGCCGGGGGGGCTCGGGAGGGTGGGGGTCGGGAGGGGGGGCT
>NC_033802.1:39868912-39890084 GCF_001876935.1 Asparagus officinalis | reverse complement strand
GTTGCCCAGGCAACCTAGACGGAATTGTTGCCTTAACCTAGACGGAATTTTCGTCTTGGTTGCATGGTCAACCTAGACGGAACTTCCGTCTAGGTTGCCCCTACGAACTAGACGGAATTCCGTCTAGGTTGACCTTTCCGTCTCGTTTGGCAAACTAGACGGAATTTTTCATCTAGTTTGATCCAAACTAGACGGATCAACCTAGACGGAAAATTTCCGTCTAGTTTGATTCAACCTAGACGGAAATTTTTTCGTCTAGATTGTTCCGTCTAGATTGGTCATTTTTCTACTAGACGCGATCCTAGATCTTTCCAGAGAGTCTATCATCAGAGGAGGCTCTCCTTATTGCTCAAACTGGTACCAATGATTTTCGGTTTAGGGGCTGTTTGGTTCGTTTCCTAGATATAGGAAAATGTATTTCCATGTACAAAAACACAAGTTTTGAGTTTTCCAAACTTTTCCAAGAAATAGATTGTTTCGCTTTGGTTCGCACATAAAAAATGGTGGGAAACCAAAGTATTTAGTTTTCTTGTGTTTGGTTCGCATGGAAAAAAAAAGAAAAACTTTTGTTTATATGACATTTCCTACTTTTCTTGTGTTTGGTTGGTTTTAAAGTTTGTAGTGAAAAGTGTTTATAGTCACCATGGTAAGATTACCCCCACTATATATAAATTTATTTATGCTCGTTATATGATGTAATCTTAATCATATAAAAGTTCGAATGTAACATGAAGAGGAAAAAAAATCCTAAATGAATTATAAATTTCTGTTTGTATTACTCATCCTTCTCACAAAACAACATTTTTTACAAAACAATATTTATGTTTTAATACTCATCCTTCTCACAAAGCAATATTTTTTACAAGTTCTGCTACACCTTCTCGAGCTTGGAGTGAGACAACTTTTGTTGAGTTGCAACTATTATTTCTTAGACCCAGTGGGATACGAGTTGTACAACTGCGGGCTAAACCGGTAGCCGTGCTAAAAACTTCAACAACGAATTCCTGGAGAAAAGAATCAGAAATTATAAGCTGGAAATTTTCATCTTCAAGGAGAGAAACTAGGCAATACTGAAGTTGAAAGAAGGATTTCGTAGTGAAATATATGTACCTTAAATCTATTGCTCTCAACAGTTCATTCCTGACTGAATTGATTACTCAGATGAAAAGCCAAAAACTAGTGTAATAAAGGTGATCTTATAACTAAGTAATTAAGAAAGAAAATGCTTACTTTGTAGCCTCTGATGATGATGTATCAACTTTTACCTACATATGAGTTTAGAAGCAATCTATTAATAAACCATGCATCACAATTTAAAAAAAAAAGAATTATCAAAGCAACATGGATAGAAGAAAGATATTAGGAAGTCACTTTCTGATTTCGACGATCCTCCTTCGAGCAGCTATTATCTGTCAAATAAACCATGCTTGAAAATAATTCTTAACATCATGTCAAATAAATCAGCCACATGTATATGCGAATTATGGCTGTAGGCTCAGAACTTATTCAATATCATCATTGTTAGCCTCCAGTGCAATATCAATAGATACTGCAGGTTGCTAATCTCAGATAAATTGAAAAGAATATCATAGCCTAATTTGAACACCTATAAACAATAACATCCAAATCAAATCCAACCGAAACAAGTACAACAAGGCTCACAACCAGAAATCCCCAAAACAAGCACAAAAGCATCAGTTACCCAACAATGAACATGATGCACCAGAAATCCCCAAAACAAGCACAAAAGCATCAGTTACCCAACAATGAACATGATGCACCAACCAGCCAACGAAAAAAGAACCAGGATACAACAAAAGCATCAGTTACCCAACAATGAACATGATGCACCAACCAGCCAACGAAAAAAGAACCAGGATACAAACTAGCAGCCACGAAAAAGGAAACAGGCAACAACATGAAAAGCCAACCTGAAGAATGCAGCCAAAGAACACCAACAGGCAACAACAACCCAGCCAACAACACCAACATATATCAACACCAGCACCAACTCCAACATGCATCAACACTACCAACAGGCATCAACACTACCAACAGGCATCAACACCACCATTTCTACAACATCAGCATACAAGCAGGCTTACAACCAGCCATCAACACTAATTTGCAACAACCCCATGTAGCCACCACGCAACAACAACCCCAGCCAACAACATCAGCATACAAGCAGGCTTACAACCAGCCATCAACACCACCAGGCAACAACCCCATGTAGCCACAAACAGAACAACATCCCCAGCCAACAACATCAGCATACAAGCAGGCTTACAACCAGCCAACAACACCAGCAGGCACCAATAAGGGTAACTGACAAGATCATATGAACATACATAAACTTGAATCAATTCATCAAAGTTTTTCCTTTAAATTTGTTTTAACTTTCTTGAACTAAAACTAAGTACAGACAAATGTATAATACACAACTTCATAACAGTATGTTATGGGGGCAATGCCTTAGACTTCATATGGTTTTGAACAATAAAACAATAGTTACTTTAATTAGGAACAAAAGGATGAAAATAGAATGGACTTCAAAGAAATCATAACAGTATGTTATGAGCTCCTTCACATGATTATTATTGTCTGATCAAAGTTCAAAGAAATCAAGTAGCAAAAATTTACATAACATTGTACAAGACATTTATGAAAAGTCACTATACACATCAATTTTATGAATTAATCACCTAACTAACAGAGATTCAGAGCGGATGAATATTGTTGAGGCAAAAAATAAGACTATACATTTAAATCTATAGAAAAGTCACTATGAGTGGATCAATTCTGCTGCTGATGACTGAAGGAAAAAATAACATTAATGGTGCTCATGAACTGTTATTTGCTAGTAGATATAAAAAAAGTCTACTAACATTGTGTATACTGGTCATTATGTTATTTTCTATGACTAAAACTGAAATATTGTTGGGTATACTGGTCATTATGTATTAACATTGAGTAGCAACACATTTTACGACATACTTTTCGAGAATGGATAAATGTCAAACTTATACAAAAACCATGTACATTCTGAACTTATGATATTCTGAACTTACGAGAAAGGAAAGAGAACTATTTTCACCAATGTGTTATTATAAGCAAGTGAAATAACATCAGATGTAACAAAAAATTAACACACGAAGAGAGGGGTAGCATACTCACAACAAGGCTTCAAATCAAGTCTTGACAAAATCTGAACAGGCTTACAACCAGGCTCCATAACCTATCTCTCAACCGGCAATATAAAACCAAGCTCACAACCAGCAAAGAGATACCACAACAATGAACATGATACTCCCACCAGCATCCTCGAAACAAGCACAAAAGCAACCAACATCCCAACAATGAACATGATACACGCACCAGCCAACCAAAAAAGAATGCATCAACACCAACCAGTCACCAAATTAAACCAGGAAACACCAACCAACCACACAAAATGATAAGTAAACACACATCATGCACCAACTATGAACATGAAACTTAGAAAATTTCCTGTTTGCAATATAAAATCAAGCTCGCTACCATCAAACCAAACAGCTTAAGAATTGATATGTTAACTTAGAAAATTTCCCAAAATCTAATCTCACTAAGAAAATTAGTGAAATGGGCTCAGAATCTAGTTAATATCATCATTGTTAGCCATCCAGTGCAATATAATTGATATTGCAGGTTGCTAATCTCAGAAATTTTGACAATCATCATAGCCTAAAGTAAATAGTCACCAATGTAGAATCGTTTTATAAAAACTTACTACACAACATACCCAAAGCAATAGCCATCCAGTACAATGTGTGCACATTGTAGGTTGCTTATATCTTAGGAAATTGTATGGTGACTTTTAATTATCCTGCATGCATAAGATTAATTTAATCGTTAGTACACCAAAATATTCACACTATAAAAGATTTATAGTACAAAATGGAAGCAAATAGATACTTACTACCATATAACAATAATATATTCCATTGTCATAATGTTCAACAACCACAAGTAAAAACATCATCTAATAAGAGTAGTTTCTCTAAGTTAAAAAATAAAAATATTTAAGCAAAAGTCTTGTGAATTTCATTAATAAATGTTGACTTGAATGAGAATAATAAAATAACAAGTTAACCCATCTCCAAGATGTCTTCAATCCTCTTTGTTGAGAAATGACTCAATCATCTCCTTCTGACCATTTGAAGATATGCCCATAAATAGTCTAGATTCATGCTCATTCATAAAAAGGTGACGGTAGAATGTATCTAACTTGGCAACATTAAAGTCATGTGAATGAGCATATAGGACCGTTGATAACTTCTCAGTCCAATGCATATTTACACACTTCATGTTTGTGCTAAATACATCTATCTTATCCACCATTTTTAGCATGATCTCACTATCTAGGTTGGTTTTACGCGCCTTTACCTTGTCGGAGGATGACTTAGCCTTCGAACTCGATATGTTGGGTGCTTCCTTAGGCGGAGGAGTGTCCTCGTCATCTAAAATGTGTACTTGAGTAGATTGGGGAGAGTGCATTGGTGAGTTCGCCTCATCTCCAAGATTTATGGTCTCACTACGGCTAAACTTTTTCCAAGCATCACTAGCAAATTGTCCTGTAGCTTGATCATCCCCAATGATAAGGGCGAGATCATCATAATGTCTCAAAGGTTTATTTTCGTATTGTCTAAGCTTAGCATTCTTAAAGCTCTTGTCCTAAAAAAGTAAATTTCAATTAATTCAATAAAATAAACAAAAGAAAAGGGAAATAAATCTATTCTTTAAACAGAGATTATTTACCTTAATCCACCTATCCAAACATTCAGGATCCATGATGACAGTCTTGGTACTATCATCCCATCCTGCACCACTAAGGTTACGACAAGTTTCCATATCACGAAATCTGGACCGTAAAGTTTTGATGCGGTGCATCACATTCTCCCATTTAAAAACCGTGTTAAACTTCTCATTAATATGTTGAGAGGCCATATGAAAAGCGGTTTTCTTAAATGTTTTGTCGGGTTTGTAACCCTTTCTTACCAAGTCGGCAAGAAATGGAATGAGCTCATCATCATAACGGGAATCCCAGAACAAATGTTTGGTCCCTTGAGAACCACTAGCTTCAACAATTAATTTTTTGGATGTAGTTTTTTTCTTCTTCTTCTTTGGATCTGGAGATGTTTCTACCCCTTCTTCAACGAGGTCACGTTTGGAACCTGATTCGGGAGTAGATCCATTACCACTAGTATGAGAAAGCTGCACGCCACTTAGATTAGGACTGTGAAATTGTGGAGGCAAAGTTTGAGAATTCAGCATGTTCGTATATGACCCCAGATTATGGTGCATTGGATAATAGCTGTTATCATGGAATGGCATGTTCGGGTATGCTGGAGGTGGTTGTACAAAGTACGACTGCTGAAATGGAAAATACCCACCATCGCCGTGATGCACAGACTGAGAGGGTTGAGGTTGTAGGGAAGGTGATGGAACTACCCCCTTACCTTTTTTATTATCTCTCCCACTCAATGATGTATTATCAGCCATTACTAATTAAATAGAGAAAGTTGGATAATTGAAAGAAGTTGAACATGAATACATGAATTAAAAAAAAGAACGACATTAATGTAAATAGAGTTATTGAGTACATGTGAATGAGCATAAATAGAAGAAAAATAAAAATTAAGTCTCTGTAGTTACACCATGATTATACTTATCACAATAGTCCACCCACATTGCCCAAGCAATGTCATCTCTGAGAGTCTTCCACTCATTTCTTGATTCAGTTTGCTCTCTTTGGGTTTGACAATGTCATCTCTGAGAGTCTTCCACTCATTTCTTGATTCAGTTTGCTCTCTTTGGGTTTGATTTTGAGTAAAATCAACTAAATTAGTGTCATTCTCGAATGCCTCCTCACCATCAATGTCTTCACTAATATCGTCATTGTTGAGTAGTTCATCACTGGGATCTACAGTTGTATTGAAATTATGGAGTACCGTGCATGCCAATACGATATCTACTTGTATAGGAAAAGGATAATGCGGCTTAGCACATAAAATCTTGAAACGATTCTTCAATGTGCCAAATACTGATTCAATCTTAGACCTCAATGAAGAATGTCTTAGATTGAATAATTCCCTTCTATTCTTAGGTGTTTTGCCCGAATGTTCTTTCAAATGATATCGAACACCTCGGTATGGAGAGATGAATCCTGGCATGGTTGGGTACCCAACATCACACAGATAGTATTTGCCTATAATTTTATTAAGCAAAGGGTTCAGTCAATTTTGAATATTAAAATTAATAAATTTTAAGTTAAGTCTTTATTTAATTACCATCATAGACTCTTAATCCATGTGGTTGTGGTCTAGACAATGCATCCTGAAGAATCCTATAATCATTTGCAGACCCCTCCCAACCTGCTAGAACATATGTAAACAACTTGTTTGGGGTGCAAGCTGCAAGCACATTCTGTGTAACACATTTGCGGCCTCGAAAGCGTGCAACAAGATTAATCGGAAGCATTGCATCAACATGAGTCCCATCAATCATTCCAATGCAATCCTATAATACATGTATCACACACCTAAATTAAAATTTACTTTCATTGATTATACATTTAAATGTGCTTAAAGTGTAGATATACCTTGAAATAAGGGTAGTATAGCGGGTTGTTAACGATCTCTTGGGGAATGTCATTGGGGGCTTGTCTCATGTACCGTCCACGCAGGCAAATAATTCCTTGTAATACCTTGTTGAAATATCTACTAACTATCTCCCCTGATCTTATAAAATGAGATCTGACAATCCTATTTTTAGATTTATGACCCAGAATGTTCAGTGTCATGATAAGTTGTTCTTCAACTGTTACATTCCTTGAGTCATTTAGCAGACTATTGTTCCTCATTATAGTCACTAATTTAACAAAAGCACCACTCCGTATTCTAATATAATTCACGCAACTATCACTAAAACCATTATAAATTCGATAAATGTGCTCAATTCTAGCTCTCTCTTGTCTTTTTTTTTTCCTTACTTGGACCACTACGAATTGATTTATGTCTTGCTTGCATTCTCTTTATAACAGTTATAATTATAATTAAAACGGATAGGGCAGCACCTTGAATCATATTAACAACACTTTGTTCATCGGAAAAATCACCATCATTATCCATCTACGATGAAAAAATCATTTTTTTTGTTAGAAACTAAGTCAAATCGTTACAAGATCTGAACAAATTACAAATTACTAATTACTAACATGGATTACCCCATATCTAAGCAACAAATGTTACAGTGACATAACAAATACTGCATATCTAAGCAACAAATATTACAGTAATAAAAAATGCTAATCCATTACAAATACTAATCAGTATGACTTTCTTTAAATCATTAAGGCCTACAAATACAAAAGGTGAATTTAAAAAAAAAATTAATAGCTACAAACAGATCTACTAATATAACTCTTTATTACTAGAATAATTTCACAAAAAACAGGCAAATCTAATTGCATGCAGAATACTTCGAGAAGTCATATAGGAACAACCTCTATTGCACAGAACATAATGAAACTTATTGTGATAAGAAAAAGTTAAGATCTGCTAAAAGAATTTTGTAAACACACACATATCCTCTATTATTAACAAAATGCCTCATACAAAAAATTCGATTGACATCCTTAAACACACAGAAATAATTTCAAATCAACTCTGTAATAATTTTAACAAAATAGTTTACGGTCTTACAGAAAAAGCAAATTCGAAAAAGCATGCTCTATATTTAGTGATGCCACAATTGAATACTTGATAAACTAAATGTTGTGCTGTTTACACAAGAGCATACTATTTAAGACTGTCAATTAAACTAAACAAATTTAAGACTGTCAATTACACAAGAGCATACTGTTTACAAAAAGACCATTTCTTCTAAGGTCATTAAACTAAACAAATTTAAGACTATCAATTTGCAAATTTGAAGATGAAGTTTCTATTGTCTTCAATAGTTTCTTATGTCTAAATCAAATACAGTTAGAGGAGATGGGAACTCAGATAAGAACTCAGATAAGAACTCAGATCTACAAGAAGAGGAGATGGGAACAAACCAGTTGATAATTAATCTAACTATTCAGATAGAAATATTCCAAGATACAAATCCAACTATTCAGATAGCATGCACATAAAACTAAAATCTCCAAAAAATAATCAACTACAACGTGGAAATCTGAACAGGCTCCCAAATATCAAATACCCCTCCTCCAATTTCTCACAAAATTGATCTAAATCAATCTAAAAATCTAAAAAAATTAAAAAAAAGGGATTTTTACCTTGATTTTGGAAGCAACAGAGTCGGAAAGATCAGATCTGAAACACGTCGGCACAAGATCAGAACCCCCCCTCCCCCAATTTCTTTGAATACAGGGGCAAAGATAGCGGCGGGAGTTTCTGGCGGGAGGAGAGCAAAGGGGGTAACTATAGCGCAAGAAAGAAATCAACGACGAAACCAAAAATCCGACGTGGCGCTGGTTTTCGTCGATTTCACTCCGATGGGGAGGGAAATGGGGGAGAGGAAAAAAGTCGAGGTGGCGGCGATTTCTGGGTTCATTCCTCTATTTAGCCCTAGCGAAACAAAACAGAGAAATGAAAAGTTGGAAAACTGCTCACCCGACGTGGAGGGTTAAATAGAGGACGTGGAGGGTTTTTTTTAGTTTTCCACGCTTATATTAGCGAACCAAACACGCCCTTAAGGGAAAGAAAGAGAGGGAAAGAAAGAGAGAGAAACGTGAGAGAAAAGCCCTACAAACAAGAAGAGGAAACATACAATTTATTGTCTTTGAGATTTTATGTGTCATTGCTATTGAAGGTGCTGTTTCCTTTCGTTAAATGCTACAATCTCAATAAAACCAAACGTATCTAGTTAGTTATAATTTTAAACTTTCCTTTTTAACATTCTTTCCCCATCTGGTTTGAAATTACAAATTCAAATAATGGTTATTTTAGATTGTTAATTTGTTGCAAAAATAATTAGACAACTAAAATATATGTTGTTAGATTGATTGCAAATTTAATTATTTATTATCCATAAAAACAATAGTAGATAATTACTTGTAGGCTACCTTATATAAGCTTTATTCGAATATTTGAAAAAAATGGTGGGCAATTCTAAGGGAAGATAAATGGCTTCAATTGTACAAGTGTCATAAAATTTTATCTTTATATAAAAATAAGTGAAAAAAATTATATATGACAAGACATATATCGAATTATAAAGTTTTCAAAAAAAAGTTACATGTAAATATGCTATAATTTTGCAAAAATAAATAGGAATTTTTTTAAAACAATATGGTAATCATCATTTTTATCTAATTTTTTATAGTAATAAATCCAAATTTATTATTTAGCAGTTAAAATTGGTTATTTGGAATATTTATGTAATTTCCTAAATTCAAATGTGGTTGGGATTAATTTTAGAATATTTATGTGGTTTTAAATTCAGATGGCTGGGATTAATTATTTATAATATTTATGTGATTTTCTAAATTCAGATGGTTGGAATTAATTTTGAAATATTTGTGTGATTTTCTAAATTCGTATGGTTGAGATTAATTTCAAAAGAGAATAGAAGGTTAGGATAATTTGCAATATTTATGTGATTTTCTAAATTTGGATTTTTGGGATTAATTTCAAAATATTAATATGATTTTCTAAATTTGAATGGTTAGTGATTGATTACAAGTGGCGAAAGAATTTGAAAAAATGTGCCAAGCTCTGGATGGTTTAAGGAGAAAGGTTTTGCTTTAAGGTATACATTTACTAACAGATAGTTTGAGTGGTAGGATGTTTCTTGGATAAATTAAAATCTTAGCTTTAAAATTCAATATTAGATAATTTAACCATTGATCTCCCCTTTACAAATCAAAATAAAAACTTAAATTTTTAAAAATTAAAAATGACTAGGATTTCGATGACCAACAATTTCAATCAATGCCAATGTTTGGTTTGCCCCACGTTGGGACACGGATGAAAAAAAGACTTCCCTCTCATTCCCAAAATGGATAATAGGAAATTCCACTATCACTTAGTATTAAGGAAATAAGACTTTTCATGACCATTGCACCCTCCTACCTCTCACATTCTTCAACACCAATATATTATAATATTATAATATAATATGTTAAATTAGGGGAGTCACTTATAATTTTAGAATATTTTGGAATGTTGTTCATGAACTTTTGATGGTTATTTATAATTTTTAAAACATTTAAGGAGGTGGTTGTAAACTTTTCAGCGTGATTGTTTTGTAACATTTTGTAGGGTTATTTGTAATTTACAAAAATTTTAGGACTATTTTTTTGCAAATTCTTCGGAGGTGTTAGTTATTTTAAAAACATCCAAGGGTTGTTTGTAAATATTTTAAGAAGTTATTTGTAATTTAGGAAGCTTTAGCATGGTATTTATTACTTTAGCAAACTTTCATTGGGCTCGTTGTAAAATCTTCAAACAGCTGCTTGTAAAATTTTCAAGAGGATATTTATAAATTTTAAAATTTCCAAGCAGTTTGTTTGTAAAACTTTAGAATGCTATTTAAAATTATCGAGCTTTTCAGAGGACTGTTTGTAAATTTTAGATTTTCTAGGGATTGCTTGTAATTTATGAATTTTATAGCCAGTTCATAATTTTCTAAATTTCATGGTGTTATTTCTAAGAAGATTTCTCATGTATTTATTTTTATTTTTTGAATATTTAGGGGTTGTTAGCAACTTTCATGGGGCTATTTGCAATGTGCATATTTTTCATGGGGTGTTTATAATTTTTGAAACTTTCCGGTGGATGTTTGTAAAATTGTAAGGAGCTGTTGTAATATGTTAAAATTTTTAGCAAAGTATTTATTATTTTCACAACTTTTATGGGCTAATTATAAAATTTTTAAAGGGCTCTTTGTAGAACATTTAAGAGGATATTTGTAATTTTTGAAATTTTTAAGGGGTTAGTCATAAAATTTTAGGGAGTTATTTATAAAACTCAGTGGGATATTTGTAATTTTTAAACTTTTCACATGACTTTCATAATTTTTGGATTTTCTAGGGATTATTGTAATTTATGGATTTTAGAAGTAGTAGTTTATAATTTTCTAGATTTTACAGTGCTATTTATAAATTTCAGATTTTTTGGAAGTTTATTTATAATTTTTTTAATCTTTAAGGATCGTCTACAAGTTTTTTATTTTTTACAACCCTATTTAAAATTTTGGATTCATGAAGACATTTTTTCTAATTTTTTGATCCCAGCTGATAGTTTCTAATCTTTGGATGTTTATAGGTTTGTTTGTAATTTGTTTGGATTTTGAAGGGGACGATTGATAATTTTCTAATCTTGAAAAACTCTTTTATATAAACAATAGTTTTGGTTAATAGAATTTTCAAACTATGAAAAGTTTTAATGTGATAGGTATTGATAGAATATATGGACATATGGTAGTTTATTTCACACATGACATATGTTTGAGCGTTTATGACCAATTTAAATATAAAGAAGGGATATCATTATGAGAAATTTTAGTTAATGATAGTTATAATTTGATTAGAATTAATAAATATTTAATTATTAAAATTTTATAATATGGATAGTTTTAATTTGATGAAAATTCCAAATTAGGTATAGATAAGATTAGTTGTCTGATATATCATTTGAAAGAATAGAATGACACATAGCTATTTTTCATATGATACACAAGCTGCAAGTCCATGCTCACACTGATCGATCTAATTTCATTTGTTTGTACATATTAGTTTCTCACTCAATTTGATTGCCTTTTTTAATTAAATTTTACAGAATTTCCTTCTTTTTGCAATTTTTTATTTTTAGGGAATGTTTGAAACTTTCAAATTTTTAGGTGGTTGATTTATAGTTTTCAAATCTTAAGGGGTTATTTTTATTTTATAAATTTTGTATAGAGTTCTTTGAAATTTTGGACGTTTGGGGGTAGTTTGTAATTTTTTATTTTTTATGGGGTTGTTTTATACTTTGAGCATCTGTAATCTTCAAAATCTTGAGGGTGTTGTTTATGATTATTAGATGTAAAGGCGCTATCTATAACTTTTTTTGGAGTGTTTGTAACTTTTAGATTTTAAAGAGATTTTTTGTGTTTTCCAATCTAAAGGAATTTTTTGCAATTTTAGTTTTTTAGGGATTTTTATTTTTTTTAGATTTTTCAAATGCTTTTTAAAATTTCTAGATTTTCAAGAGGTTGTTTATAAATTTCAGATGCTTAGTAATATTTTTATTTTCTATGAAGTTGTTTGTAGTTTTCATATTTTATGTTTTCTTTTGCAATTTTCAAATTTTTATTGGGTAATTGATAATTTTCAGTGGGTTCCATGTATTTGTATTATTTCAGGGCTTTTATATAATTTTAAGAACTTTTGCAAGAAAAATTATTTTCTTTCGACATTGGTATTGAGGATAGTTTTGTCCATGTAAAATTATGGAGTAACACTACCATGAGAGTTAATTGCAAAACTTCAAAAAAAATTTGGTGTTTTTGGAATTTCACAATGTTATTGGGGGGTTAATAATAGTTTTAAAATTATTCCACTGTTTGTTGCAAAATATCAAAACTTATTGAATTTTAGTTTAATTGACCCAAAAATTCTGAAAATAGAAAGGATGGATAGGTTTTGCAATACATAAATTTTTTTATAAGAACTGATATTTTGAGGATGTGATACATTAACAATTTTTTTATGATAATCCCAGTCAACTTTGAAATTAGAGAAAACCCCCATCAACTATGGGGTGTCTCACAAAAGCCCCAAATCTTTCATACTTTCTCACCAAACCCCGCTACATCATTTCAAAATGTAAAATGAGTGTAGTATTCTTTTGAAAAACTAAATATAGTGCACGTGCTTTGCACGTGAATATTTTATAATTTAATATTTTATTTTTAATAAATTAATATATAAATATTTTACAAAGTTATTTTATTACACTATGATTAAAAATTTTAAGTTATATTACTATTAATACTTATGCTATTATTAACATACATTTAATAGTTACTTAAATTTGCTTATTGTTATTATGTTATTAAATAATTTATTTAAGAGTATAATTATTAAATAATTATGTAATCATTAGTTTAACGCTATTGAAATAACAAAATCATTTATTGTAGGCGTCTAAAAATGTCTATAGGTTCCCGTATACAGCTCGAGACGAAGGGGAGGCTACAAATGTCATCATCCAAGTCAAGAGGATTTGTCCGAATGGCCTGCGTACTCACCGGCTTTTTTAGCATGATCTCACTATCTAGGTTGGTTTTACGCGCCTTTACCTTGTCGGAGGATGACTTAGCCTTAGAACTCAATATGTTGGGTGCTTCCTTAGGCGGAGGAGTGTCCTCGTCATCTAAAATGTGTACTTGAGTAGATTGGGGAGAGTGCATTGGTGAGTTCGCCTCATCTCCAAGATTTATGGTCTCACTACGGCTAAACTTTTTCCAAGCATCACTAGCAAATTGTCCTGTAGCTTGATCATCCCCAATGATAAGGGCGAGATCATCATAATGTCTCAAAGGTTTATTTACGTATTGTCTAAGCTTAGCATTCTTAAAGCTCTTGTCCTGAAAAAGTAAATCTTAATTAATTCAATAAAATAAACAAAAGAAAAGGGAAATAAATCTATTCTTTAAACAGAGATTATTTACCTCAATCCACCTATCCAAACATTCAGGATCCATGATGACAGTCTTGGTACTATCATCCCATCCTGCACCACTAAGGTTACGACAAGTTTCCATATCACGAAAGTTTGATCCAAAAACACTCTTTTTCGGTTTTCACGGATTCTCTCGGGATTTGTTCATTCTTGAGCGTTCTAACTGATCTGATACTATGGTTAATCAGTTATTAACTAAAGACAATGAGGAATCCCTCGTTTTTATCCAAAACCCCCCAACCGAAGCCTATAAATATGAGCTCGGGTGCTCATTTCTCCGGATCTGAAGATCAAGAGGGCGAAGTGCTGTCAAATTGGAGAGTGGAGCACGAATTTCAGAGAGTTAGCAGATCTCGACAAAGTTCCTCACCAAAAAAGAGAGTTAAGAGAGATTTGAGACTTGTTTTCCCTCTAATTCCTCCGGATTTAGGCTTAATCTTAATCTCAAGAAGAGCTGTGATCTCGCTTCGTCGAGATTACCGCTGCTGTGATTACTTTCTTCGTAAAGTAAGAGCATTGATTTGGTGGACCCTAGAGGGCGGGGGGAGGGGGTGATTAGGGTCTTAAGGCTATAAATGTGCAATAAAAATGAGACAGGCAACAAACCACAAAATGAACAACTATAGTAAATGAGATAGAGTTAGAAATCGTTATCCAAGTGACGCGCGATGTGTTAACGAGGTTCGGCCCGCTGACCTACGTCCCCGCTCCCCACTCTCGAGGAGAATCCTCTACACAACCCAGTTTGGAAGCTGGAACTTCTTCTACACAACGATCTCCACAATATCTCACAACTACACAGTTGATCACCACAAGATCTCACTCCCACACAGTTGATCTCCACAAGATCAAGCTCTCAACAGTAGTAATGGTGTAAAAACTCTCTCTCTACAATGTCCCTATGGCAAGGAGAAAGATTACACTGAAGCTGGGAAGTGAAGCTGGGAAGTGAAGCTGGGAAGTGAAACTTGAAAACAGAGAAAATCAGGTTTTGAAAGTTTGCTCTCAGTAAAAACAAATCTTTGATTTTTCAAAATGTTTGGGACACTTGAAGAAGAAGAAGTATAGGGGGTTTAAATAAGAGAAAACACTGCAGCCAAAACCCATACCCATATCCCCCAAATCCCGTAAAAAATCATCGTCTGAAACTGTACGTGAAAGTCTGTTGGAGTAAATGGCGGTCGACCGTGAAAATCTCATGGTCGACCGCGAGCCACTTTCGAGGTTCAGAAAATTTCCAGAGACTTTGACGGTCGACCATGGTGGTCGACCGTGGGAATTTTTGAGCTGACGGTCGACCGTGGCGGTCGATCGCGAAAGTTTCTGTTTAGCTCCACAGGTAAAAACTCAAGTGCGGTCGACCGTGGCGGTCGACCGCAAACTGATATAACTGACACTGTTTTTGAAAGCAGTTTTTGTCTCTTTAAAAATCTATAAAAATATTCAAATGACTTCTAAAAATTGTGTAACTTTGTAAATTATTTATGACACTAAAAACAAACTGTTTAGAAAAGGAAATTTACGAAAAGGTTCTCATACTTATGAAAAATGATATTTTGTCAAAATGCTCAAAAATATAAGTATGAAAACGTGTGTGTGATATCCCAATAGCTTCAAATGAAATCTAAGCTTCTTTCCTACATTCTAGCACTAAAAAGAAAAGAAAAAACTAGCTAATATCCTCACATAGAATTACAATTCTTTGAGTCTTGATATAGCTTGAGTTGATGAAACTTCTCATTGCATTTATTGTTCTTGAATAAACAATGCTTCATCACTATGCCTCTTCCTCCTATGGATATCATCGTTGTAGCTCATATTCCATCCAATTCTCCATATGTGGTATTAACATGCTTGATATATATATTAACTATAATATCACTCAAAAACCAATTAGTACCGATAATGGTGGTTGTAAAATATCATCAAAACATAAGGGCTAACAATCTCCCCCTTTTTAATGGTGGTTGTAAAATATCATCAAAACATAAGGGCTAACAATCTCCCCCTTTTTGATGATGACAACCAACCATTATATAAGAAACAATCTCCCCCTTTTTGATGATGACAACCAACCATTATATAAGAGCAAAATAAATATGGCTTATAGATTGGTGCTCCCCCTATCTATGAGCCCCCTTACTATGTGCACAAATGAGGAGATTTCTCTTCCCCCTTTGTTACCATCAAAATGGGGTAAATGAAATGATAATAAAAAACATGCATATGAAATGCAACTAACCAAGCAAGCAAATAGAACTTTCACATAGTGCATAAACCCAAAACATTTCTTATGCGACAAAAATCATCTTCACTAAGAGGCTTGGTAAAGATGTCCGCTAATTGAGATTTTATGTCAATATACACAAGGGATACATCTTGCCTCTCTACATGATCGCGTAAGAAATGATGGCGCACATCAATACGCTTGGTTCTAGAATGCAAAACCGAATTTTTTAAAATATTGATAGCACTAGTTGTAGGCTGTCTAAAAATCATTGCAGATAACTGATCCCCATCAAACACCGATGATGGAAGTTATAATTTGACGGCTTTCAGAAGGTTACAATTTAAAGACTTTTATGTAGATTGATGAAGGTTACAATCTGACGATCTTCACAACAACTGATGAAAGCTCTAATCAACAGCCTTCACAATCAACATCGGGAGTTATAATCTAACGACTCTCACATATCAAAGAGCTAAAGCAAAGATTACTTCGAGGCGCATATCCTAGGAAGATGCCAACATCAATTTTAGAATCAAATTTATCATGGTGATCTTTTGTATTTAAAATAAAACATTTACAACCAAAGATACGAAAATATCCAATGAAAGGAGTTTTGCCATAAAATAGTTCATAAGGAGTTTTCTTAAGCTTTGGTCTAATTAAAACACAATTTAAAACATGGCAAGCCGTATTAACGGTTTCCGCCCAAAAATACTTAGGCAAATCAAAAGAGTTTAACATAGTTCGTGCCATCTCTTGTATGGTACGATTTTTCCGTTCAACAACACCATTTTGTTGTGGTGTTCTTAGAGCGAAAAACACATGAGTTATACCACGATGTGCACAAAAATCATAGAAAAAATTATTTTGAAATTTACCATCATGATCACTTCTTATTTTAACAACTTTCAAATCTTTTTCATTTTCAATTCTTTTAACATGATTTGAAAATTCTTCAAAACAGTCATCTTTACTTGCAAGAAAGATTGTCCATGTAAAACGAGAAAAATCATCAATGATAACAAAAACATAGTGTTTGCCTCCAAGAGAGGTAACACGCATAGGACCAAATAAATCAAGATGAAGTAATTGCAAGGGTTTAGAAGTTGATACCTCATTGATGGATTTGAAGGTAGACTTAGTTTGTTTACTTTTAGCACAATCATCACATATGGTATCTTTGATAAAATGCAAGTTTGGTAACCCTTTTACAAGACTTCTCTTGGACAATTTAGATATCAATTCCATGTTCGCATGTCTAAGTCTCTTATGCCAAATCCAAGGGTTTTCATCAACCGCCGCAAGGCACTTGACATCTTGATCTACTAGTTCATTCATCTCAAAAATGTATACATTAGATTTTCTATTAGCAACAAAAATAATTTTTTTCAATTGAGTTAACAATGCATTTGTCCGGTTTAAAAGAAATATAAAAACCTTTATCACTCAATTGGCTAATGCTAAGAAGATTATGATTCAAGCCATTAACCAAGTAAACATCTTCTATTATGGGAGAGGGTGTCTTACCAATACATCCAATACTAATGATTTTACCTTTCTCTCCACCACCGAAAGAGACGCTACCTTCTTCAATCCTTGATAGGGTTGTAAATAGCTCTTTGTTGCCTGTAATATGATGTGAGTAACCACTATCAAGGTACCACATCTCTCTACGTTGTGTTCGTGATGTTCTCTACAAGAGATGAAAGTGTAGTAACTTTAGGTACCCAAATCTTGGGTCCTTGGTGGTTAGTAAGCTTGGTACCTTTGGGTACCCATGTTATTCCATAAAAATCATGATTATCTTTAATCCTACAATGAGTATAAATATGACCATGTTTCATGCAATATGTGCACACAAAATTTCTCTTGTGTGTAGGAGCATAAGATCCATGAAATCTATTTCTACCATGGTGATGATGATTAGCATAAGCATGAGTGGGTCTAATTCTACCACTCTCAATTTTAAGTCTTTCAATCTTGGATCTTAATTGTTTGTTCTCAAAATCAAGATCCCGTAGCAATTCATCTTTTAAAGCAAGAGAGGTTTGTAGTTGTTCTAATTTGGCATCACAAGAAGCATGCAATTTTTTAAAGGAAGAAAATTCTTTTGACATCCTTTTAAACTCAATGTTTAACTCTTCTAAAGTCGTAGCTAGATCACATTGCATATAAAAGGATTCACTTTCGGTGTCGGAAACTACCTCCTTTTCATAAGCCATGAAGCAAATGTTGGGATCATGAAGAGCAATCTTAGCTCCTTCTTCATTGCTATCTGAATTACTTGGTTCGGATTCCTCCCATCTGGCATACACGGCTTTCTTCTTCTTGTACTTCAAGTATTTCTCCTTGAGCTTGGGGCAATCTTTAGCGATATGACCTAGTTCATTGCATTCAAAGCATTTTCCTACACGTGAAGAAAATTTGTTGTTAGATCTGGGATTAAACTTCTTGTTCATTTTAATGAGTCTAGAAATTCTTCTAGAGAGGTGAACCACGTCTATAGAAAAATCAACTTCACTATCCGATGATGATGAGGAGTTATCACTAGCTTCTTTGAGAGATATGGTCTTCATTTTTGGTGATGGCTCATCAACTTCCCGTGGGGGCATTTCCTCCTTCTCCTTTCCCTTGAGCTTCTTCTCATAAACCTTAAGCTTGCCGATGAGGCCATCGAGAGCTAGAGTAGTAAGATCGTGAGCTTCTTCTATGGCCGTAGCTTTGGGTTCTCATGCCGGAGTCAATGAACGAATGATCTTGTAGTTCATCTCTTGGATATTCAAATGCTTGTCAAGACCATGCAATTAATTGATTATGTTAGTGAAGCGAGAAAACATAGCATCAATGGATTCATTAGGGAGCATCTTAAATAACTCATATTCATGCATAAGCCCACTGATTTTGGATTCCTTAACTTGGGGGGTTCCTAACTCATATTCATGCATAAGCCCACTGATTTTGGATTCCTTAACTTGGGGGGTTCCTTCATGTGTAATATATAATTTCACCCATATTTCGTATGCGGTTGCACACGTAAAAACCCTATTATACTCATTGGGGGAAAGATCGCAAATTAAGGCGTTCATGGCCTTTGCATTGAGATTGGCTTGGTGCCTTTCTCCATCGGTCATGTTCCCGACTTTGGGCTTTTCTACATATTTCTTCTCTATGAGTTCTAGAATGTCAAGATCAATGCAACGAAGGTAAATCCTTATCCTAGCCTTCTAATAAGCAAAATTACTACCGGTGAAAAGTGGTCTAGTGGTGGATTGTCCCTCTAACATATGCACATTCATTGAAGCCTCTATAAGATCTTTTTTGTAAGGTGGTTAAACCAAAAACTAATATAGAGACCAAGCTCTGATACCAATTATTGGATCCTAGAGGGGGGGAGGGGTGATTAGGGTCTTAAGACTATAAATGTGTAATAAAAATAAGACAAGCAACAAACCACAAAATGAACAACTATAGTAAATGAGATAGAGTTAGAAATCGTTATCCAAGTGACGCGCGATGTGTTAACAAGGTTCGGCCCGCTGACCTACGTCCCCGCTACCTACTCTCGAGGAGAATCCACTACACAACCCGGTTTGGAAGCTAAAACTTCTTCTACACAAAGATCTCCATAAGATCTCACAACTACACAATTGATCACCACAAGATCTCACTCCCACACAGTTGATCTCCACAAGATCAAGCTATCAATAGTAATAATGGTGTAAAAACTCTCTCTTTACAATGTTCCTATGGTAAGGAGAAAGATTACACTGAAGCTGGGAAGTAAAACTTGAAAACAGAGAAAATCAAGTTTTGAAAGTTTGCTCTCAGTAAAAACAGATCTCTGATTTTTCAAAATGTTTGTGACACTTGAAGAAGAAGGAGTATAGGGGGTTTAAATAAGAGAAAACACTGCAGCCAAAACCCATACCCATATCCCCCAAATCCCGTAAAAAATCATCGTCTGAAACTGTACGTGAAAGTCCGTTGGAGTAAATGGCGGTCGACCATGAAAATCTCGCAGTTGACCGCGAGCCACTTTCGATGTTCAGAAAATTTCCAGAGACTTTGGCGGTCGACCATGGGAATTTTCGAGCTGACGGTCGACCGTGACGGTCGACCGCGAAAGTTTCTGTTTGGCTCCGTAGGTAAAAACTCAGGTGCAGTCGACCGTGACGGTCGACCGCAAACTGATATAACTGACACTGTTTATGAAAGCAGGTTTTGACTATTTAAAAATCTTTAAAAATATTCAAATGACTTCTAAAAATTGTGTAACTTTATAAATTGATTTTGATACTAAAAACAAACTGTTTAGAAAAAGGAATTTTACGAAAAGATCCTCATACTTGTAAAAAATGATATTTTGTCAAAATGCTAAAAAATATAAGTATGAAAACGTGTGTGTGATATCCCTATAGCTTCAAATAAAATCTAAGCTTCTTGCCTGCATTATAGCACTAGAGAGAAAAGAAAAAACTAGCTAATATCCTCATATAGAATTACAATTCGTTGAGTCTTGATATAGCTTGAGTTGATGAAGCTTCTCATTGGATTTATTGTTCTTGAATAAACAATGCTTCATCACTATGCCTCCTCCTCCTATGGATATCATCGTTGTAGCCCATATTCCATCCAATCCTCCATATGTGGTACTAGCATGCTTGATATATATATTAACTACAATATCACTCAAAAAGTAATTATTACCGATAATGGTGGTTGTAAAACATCATCAAAATATAAGGGCTAACATGATTATCAACCTTCTGCTAATCGGATCTGATCCGCAGGTGGTCCACGGATAAACCCCAGCACCAGCAACAATCCCGCACAAGCAATAGGCGATAAAAATCTATTGTGTGTAGTTTGAGAGAAAGTTATAATTTTTGATTTAAAGTCTTATAAAAAGGCTATTTTTTGAGTTTATTGTAAGTGTTTGAAGTTGTAATGGACTCATCAATGAAATCAACTTTCCACCAAAACATGCTGGCGACCACAGTGGGAGCCGACAGCCTTCTGCGAAGGCTGACGTGTTGCAACCTAGGATCCTCACCCCGGTTTAAGATGAGGTCGAATATGAGTTCGACCAGGAGAAGTACGAGGAGTACTTGTCCTCCTCCTCCAGATCCGCCTCTCCTCGCAAATCCAGGAAGGTCCGCTGGTCTTCGGTTTGAAGACCCAAAAGATCTCCTCGCCCCTGCTGCACTTGTGGCTCGCAATGCCCTGTCGG
>NC_033802.1:39833535-39868375 GCF_001876935.1 Asparagus officinalis | reverse complement strand
GCCGAAGCCACAGATCTGATCCCTTTGAGAAAGGAGTTGACTACTGATAACGTGTCCATTTTATCAAAGAGAGCATGTTAGAGACGACGACAACGCCTCGCGCGCCAGCTGGCCAAGGAGCCAGTTGATGGAATCCGCTATGAAGCAGATCTGAAGTCCAGGATGCACCAAGTGCCACAACAGAGAGCAGCCAACTCCTCCAAGTCAACGACGAATGAATGAGTTCGCGTCAAAAGGACACATTCAACCCTTGAAGAACGGATCCAGAAACGTCGTGTGCTACTTGCGCATGCGCGAGTTCTCATGCGAGAAGCATAAAAGCTGAAGCAAGAAGAGGTGGTCAAGAAGCCACCAAAATTACGTCGAGTCTGGAGGCCAAAGTTCAAAATGGCATAAAAAATAACCCAAACGGCGCTCGAAGGCGCTGAAAAACAGAAGAAACTACCTGCTGGCTCGGTCAGAACCGGGCCACCAAATGGTGGCTCGGCCAGAGGACCACCAAATGGTGGCTCGGCCAGAACCGAGCCACCAAATGATGGCTCAAGCAAGATCGAACCACCAAAGGGTGGCTCTCACAAAAATCAAACTGGTTCAGTTCGTTTTGCTACTGGTTCACTTCGTGCAGTCCCGTCTGAGTCTCCAACAACCCTTATTACTGTGACGACAAATTAAGCACCTCCGATGGAGCCCCACAGCAGAGTGGACTTATCTCGATTTAAGATGAAGATCATAGATCATCTCGGACCGCCGCATGCGGGTCAAGGAAAAGCCCCGTTTAAAGAGTGTTTGGGCCCGTTTAATGAATCTCAAGCGGTTTATCAGGTTAAGGGTCGTAATCGTCTTTCAAAGCAGTGGAAAAGATTGCATGATGGGAAAATCCTTATAACTGACCGCATTGGATTGTGTGTTGAAGTCCAGGAGCCTGTTGAGGTCTTGCGCTCGCGAAAATGTAGCCTCAAACATGTGACTCCTAAAGACGATAATAAAGCGTTGAATTACCAGAGAAAAGCGTACTCGTCTAACGACGACGTTATACCTGGAGGGTTGTGCCAACACACGATGGGTCGCTCCGGTCATCATACCGATGAGTAATACTATCACGTTGGGGGTACAAACAAGTCTCGAAAAAAGAGTAACCGAGAAGCAGACTCTCATTGTCCTTGTGCCAAAATTATCGAGGCAATATTGTCAGGATGTTGCTGTCCTAAGACTGCCCCAAGAGAGTTTTGGTGTTTGAAAGAATCTCCATCGGAACGTCCGAATCCAAACCAAGGCATTTCCGTAGAAACAAATCAACCGCTCGAGATGATGAATTCCCGGAAGTGTCTATCAACATGACCGGTAAAGGGAGGTCGACACGACACTTTAGTCCCGACCAGTTTTCAACAGTATCCTGTTAGGTCTCATGTTATGAGCCTACATCTTCTAATCTTGTTTTGATGATTACAAACAATTCTTAATGAGCCTACATCTTCTAATCTTGTTTTGATGATTACAAACAATTCTTAATATTGTTTTTCTAGTGTTTATGTTTCTTATTAGGTATTCTAGATTATTCTAGACAAACAATGAGTTGGAGGATGGATGGAATAGAGCTTCAACGATGATATCCAATGGAGGTTAGCGGAATGTCGGTGAAGCTTATATAATTCAAAGTTAAAGATCAAGTTCAAGCTTCATCCGCATGTGTACCAAGTTGAGCATATTGAAGATCTCATAGCTTGGGTAAATTAGTTTAGGGTTTATATAATGTGTGTTAATTCTATAAGCTTAAATATACACACACATATATATTTGTGATTTTCGTAACTATAAGTGTTTTTATGCAAAATAAGTTTTGGACTATATTTACATCATAAACAACTTTTATTATGTCCTTATAAATATTCCATAAGTTTTCAAAACTTGTTTTGAGTTAAAAATAAAAATCACATGTTTTTCATATATACGTCTTTTAGTGCTTTTGCAGAATAAAGTGTTTTTCACAAATTATAAATGCAAATTGAAAAATTCTTTTTCCAACATGTTTGTATGTATGATTATAAACTTTTCCCAAGATTTTACATTTTTTGGAAATTGTTTACTATTTTTAAAGAGCCTTCAAAAATTAGATTTTGGACATGCACAGTGTCTGTGCATGTTCATAAGTCGACTTATCAGGTCTGATAAGTCGACTTATGAACTAGCTTGGAATATGCATTTTTTCTCTGTTAAGTCGACTTGTTCTTAAAAGTAAGTCGACTTGTACTAAGTCGACTATAAGTCGACTTATAAACTCTCTTTCTGCATCTGATTTTCCTTCTGTCAAGTCGACTTGTGTAACCTGATAAGTCGACTTATATATAGCCGTTGGCACAGTAACGGCTAGTTTCCAGCTTTGTTTATTTTAATGTTTTTAAGGATTTTGGTTGGATTTTTGGGCTGGTTTCTTCAAGCCTATAAATACCCATGTGCATTAACTACTTCCTATCAACTAAGAGGTTTTTAACAAGAGTTTTCAAGTGTTTAAAAGTTTACTTATTCTCGAGTTTGGGTTTGGTGTTTGTTTACAAAGGAGGAAGCTTACGTTGCCAATTGAGGGATTCACCCTCAATCTTCTTCATCCTCTCTTTGTGTTCATAGAGAAGTTTTCCTAACTCTATTCTCTACGAACCTAGGGAGAGGTTGTAATCGAGCACTTGAGGAGGAGGACACGGGCTAGGTTCCTACACTTAGTGTATAAAGTGTGATTGATTAGTGATTGTGTAGTGTGAGAGTTTTCGGTGAACTTGTAAACCGAGTGTGTAGAAGTTCCGGCTTCCAAACCGGATTGTGATAGTGGATATCTCCTCGAGGTGAGGAGCGGGGACGTAGGTCGTGGTGACCGAACCTCGTAAACATATCGTGTGTTTGTGTGTTGCTTAGCGTACATTCTATTCATCATTATTGTTCATATCCATATCATATTTCTTCTTGCAAGAACAAATTGATCAACATAATTTTAATTATCTTTTAATTGGGATTAGATTATCATAAGACTCTAATCACCCCCCATCTAGGGTCTTACAATTGGTATCAGAGCTTGGTGCTCTTTGATTTAAGGACTAACCGCCTTGAGTTAAAGATCCAAGTTATTGCATTTTGCTTCTTACATATTATCTTTATGGATATGTATGATTCATCTAGTTTAGGATATGCTATTAATATTGCTCCTCGTTTGGATATTTTTCCCTATGCTCAATGGCGTATTAGATTCAAACTTTTCGTTCAATCTAATCAATTTGATTTATGGGAAATTATTGAGGATGCCTATGTTGTTCCCACCTTGGAAAAATCCAAATGGTGTAAGAATGATAAAAGATTGTTTAACATGAATAAGCTTTTGTTAGGATTTTTGATTAGCGCTTTTCACTCATCGTTTTCTAACAAATTTGCTAACTTTGATAGTGCTCGGGCTTTATGGAAATTTATTGAAGCACATGAAGGGAAATTGGAGGCGATTTAACAAGCGTTGGAAAATCCCGCTTTGAGTTCTAAAGAAGCTTCATCTCCATGTACAATACCACTAGGTGATAACCCTAGTGAGGTATGCGATAACGATGATATTATTACTTTTGATGAACTTGCTCTTGAGTTTGAAAAATTACACAATTGCTATATTGATGTAAAGAGTAAGTATGTTAATATGAAATCCACTCATGAAACACTAGCTACTAAGTTTAATTTTATTGCAAATGAAAATATAATTCTTAAAGAATGCAATAAAAATTTGAGAATTGAAAATGCTAGTTTGCTTCATGAAAAACGTGATGCTATGTTAGAAGTAGATAAGTTGAAATCTATGATGAGTAATCTTGTTTATCCTACTTCTAGTAGCAATGCTTGTATGCACAATGATGAGTTGAATCAAATGAGAAAAAGAATATCTAGCTTAGATTCAACACTAAACACTTGTATTGCTAATAATAAAAAGCTTATGGACCTATGTGCAAAGTTCAATGTTAATTCTTCTAAGAAACCTATTCACTATGCACATATGTATGACAAAATTCACAAATGTTCTATTTGCGGTCTTAAAGGCCATTTAGCTCAATTTTGTCATAATGCACCGAAAATTGACAAGCCTATTCATGATTGTGCATCCCATCAAGCTTCTTCATCACATACACATGTACACACACATAGTGTAAATCATAAACATGCTCATGTGTATAAATGTGATTATTGTGGTCGTTTTGGTCATTTGGCCATGTTTTGTTTCGATTTGAAAAGAAATTCTCGTTTGCAAAATAAGTACAAAGAAAAATCTATTTTTGCAAATGAACTACGTGCATTTTATTTTGGTCAACGTAAACCATTCAAACCTCTACATTACACAAATTGCAATCGTATGGGTCATGTTTACAATTTTTGCTTTGATCGTATCGGTGCAGAAAATACACCCAAATAGGTTCATAATCCTAAGGCCTTGGATTTACATGATAGGGGTCATGTCCCTAAGTTTTCCGGCACCAACAATGATTGGGTGCCAAAACAAATTTGACTTTGTTTAATCTTGTTTTGTTTTCATGTTTGTGTTTGAAAATGTTTTAAATTTTTGTTTATAAATGAAAATTTGTCAAATTTTTCTTTAAAATTTTATCATGCAGATAATTTATTGTTAAAATATTTAATTCAAAGATTTTCATACAATAAAAATGAATATTAAATTTTTTGTATTCAAAAATTAACTGTTTTAAACTTTCTGGAAAAATCTTTTAGTCATAAGTCGACTACAAGTCGACTTATAGTAAGTCGAATTGTAGTCAACTTACGGCATCTGTCTAGCTTTGGTTCGGTTCGGACCCATAGAAAACCCGACCCATCAGTAGATTTGATCTTGGCCGTCCATTAGTGAGTTGATCTAATCGCCACCCTTATTGCCTTTCCTTTAGAGAGAACCGAAACGCCATCTCCCCAATTTCTTCGTTCCTCTTCCTCCTTCGCCATGCCGTTCTCCCTTCCCTCTCATCCTCTGCTACGTCCATTTGACTGCTCTCCTTCGCCATTTTGGGTCTCTATCTCGTGTCTAGGTATATCTCCTGCTCCTCAACCCTAATTTAGTTTAATTTCACCTATTACTTTATCTAGGGTTTGAGTTTTGGGTTTGTTCTTAGACCTGTGTTCATATTTCAGTTCTGTTTTCATCCATTATGTCTAAAAACATCCACAAACATCGTAGAAGTGGGAAGGATCAACACTCATCATCACATGCTCCACAACCTCCCTCTTCTAACTTTGCATCCTATGAACATTATCTTAGAGATCATTCAGCCCTTACTAAATATCGTTCTATTTGTTAACTTAAGCCATTTCCCGGACGATATGTTAATTTTAAGGACTTTAATCATTTTAGGCTTCAAGATATTTTCGATCATGTTCACATGACCCAATTTTTTTCTAGTACCAATGACATCTCCTATTATCCTCATATGGTGCATCTCTTTTATGCGAACATGAGAATCAACAAATCCAACCCTCACAATCTCTTCATTTCCTCTATAGTTAAGGATCGTCAAATCACTTTTTGTGCCGACGATCTTTCTATCATTCTTGGTCTTTCTCGTGGTGAAATCCTCTTAAAGGATGTTATTTACGATGATCCAGCTATAGAAGCACTCTTGACCAAACCAGGCTTTCATCTACCCATAGAATCTTCTAATGCCTCCTTCTCGGCCAAAATCATCGGTCGTATCGTTTGCTACAACATTTTCCCCAAAACTGGAAGTCACTACTCCCAAGAGCTTACTAGAGCTATCTATGCTATTGTAGGGAATGTAGATGTTAAATGGGGAAATGTTATTTTCGATGTCATGACCACTGAACCCAGCACATTCATTCCTTTCGGGGCTATACTCTCTCGTGTCTTCACCCACTTTGATATTGAGTTATCTAATGAAGTTAAGGTCAAAGTCCGTCCTCTATTCGACGTTTCTGCTCTTCATCGGATGAAAATTCCTACCACCCATCATTCTCTAGAGGCCGAGCTTGCTCGCCTTCATGTGTCTTCCAATCTTGAGCCTATTATTGATCCTGTCCATTCTGAGTCTGAAGATGACGATTTTCCCTCTACCCTACCTAGCTATATCCAGAGTCTCTACACCCGTATTGCTAAGTATCATGATGCCGATCAGGGGAGATTTCAGAGAATAGAAGACACTCAGGTGGATCTTAGGATGAGGTTTGAGTAGATTGAGCGCACTCAGGATGACATTAGGAGCTCTCAGGAGTCCATTAGGAGATATCTCGGTGCGATTAGGACTCATCAGGAGATGCATCTGTCCCACATTGAGAAGAGACTTGTCGACATTATTAGGATGATGCAGCACCCATCACCTCCCCCGGGTCTAGGACCATCCGAGCCATGATCTTTATGTTCTATATTAGCTTTTTGTCAAAAACTTTGAACTTAGTTGTAATAAACTATCTCTTTTGTTGAATTATGTAGGTTTGGATGTTCTTTTTGTTTTGTGTTAAACGATATGAATCGTTGTAAACACTTATGTTTGTTTGGTTTTCTATCTACATGTGCTTTGATATATCATCTCTTATTTTTTGGTGGCTAGAGTATGGTGTGTGCTTATCTTATATTCATATTTTCATGTGGCACTTATACAGGGGGAGGCTTTCCAAATTTTTTTTTATATACTTACCTATACTTTATGATAGGGGGAGCTTTCGCTCTCTTATTCTTTTGTTTCCCCATTTTTGATGTTGCCAAAGGGGGAGAAACAAGTGGTTTGTGAGTATTTTTTAAGAGTATTGTGCTTTATTGTATATCTTATATACTTTATATACTTTTTGTGTAGATTGTTTGTCATCATCAAAAAGGGGGAGATTGTTAGGTCTCATGTTATGAGCCTACATCTTCTAATCTTGTTTTGATAATTACAAACAATTCTTAATATTTTTTTTCTAGTGTTTATGTTTCTTATTAGGTATTCTAGACAAACTATGAGTTGGAGGATTGATGGAATAGACCTTCAACGATGATATCCAATGGAGGTTGGTGGAATGTCGGTGAAGCTTATGCAATTCAAAGTTAAAGATCAAGTTCAAGCTTCATCCGCATGTGTACCAAGTTGAGCATATTGAAGATCTCATAGCTTGGGTAAATTAGTTTAGGGTTTATATAATGTGTGTTAATTCTATAAGCTCAAATATACACACACATATATATTTGTGATTTTCGTAACTATAAGTGTTTTTATGCAAAATAAGTTTTGGACTATACTTACATCATAAACAACTTTTATTATGTCCTTATAAATATTTCATAAGTTTTCAAAACTTGTTTTGAGTCAAAAATAAAAATCACATGTTTTTCATATATACGTCTTTTAGTGCTTTTGCAGAATACAGTGTTTTTCACAAATTATAAATACAAATTCAAAAATTCTTTTTCCAACATGTTTGTATGTATGATTATAAACTTTTCCTAAGATTTTACATTTTTTGGAAATTGTTTAATCTATTTTTTCTTCTGTCAAGTCGACTTGTGTAACCTGATAAGTCGACTTATATATAGCCGTTGGCACAGTAACGGCTAGTTTCCAGCTTTGTTTATTTTAATGTTTTTAAGGGTTTTGGTTGGATTTTTGGGCTGGTTTCTTCAAGCCTATAAATACCCATATGCATTAACTACTTCCTATCAACTAAGAGGTTTTTAACAAGAGTTTTCAAGTGTTTAAAAGTTTGCTTATTCTCAAGTTTGGGTTTGGTGTTTGTTTACAAAGGAGGAAGCTTACGTTGCCAATTGAGGGATTCACCCTCAATCTTCTTCATCCTATCTTTGTGTTCATAGAGAAGTTTTCCTAACTCTATATAGCTTATTATTTCACTTTCATTTGATTAGCTATATTTCATTTAAGTTATTTATTGAATTTGATTCACTATTATCACACATTTATTGAGCTTGATATTTTTCATATTATATATTGTGGGTTTGTGGAGTGTGATTTAGTGAGTGTGAGCTTTATTGTGTTCTCACTTGTTAATTGAGAACAAATCATTGTATTTAACTTTTATTTGTGAGAATCACTTGTAATACACTTGTACACCGAGAGAAGTGTGAGGCGAGACACGGGGTCGAATCCAATAGGAGTGGCGTCGATTGACGAACCTAGGGAGAGGTTGTAATCGAGCACTTGAGGAGGAGGACACGGGCTAGGTTCCTACACTTAGTGTGTGTAAAGTGTGATTGTATAGTGTTTGTGTAGTGTGAGAGTTTTCGGTGATCTTGTAAACCGAGTGTGTAGAAGTTCCAGCTTCCAAACTGGATTGTGATAGTGGATATCTCCTCGAGGTGAGGAGCGGGGACGTAGGTCGTGGTGACCGAACCTCGTAAACATATCGTGTGTTTGTGTGCTGCTTAGCGTACATTCTATTCATCATTATTGTTCATATACATATCATATTTCTTCTTGCAAGAACAAATTGATCAACATAATTTTAATTAGCTTTTAATTGGGATTAGATTATCATAAGACCCTAATCACCCCGCCTCTAGGGTCTTACATATCCCAACGTATAACTCGATTACGATCGGGGACCAGTAGACAAAAGGATTACCAGAGAATACAAAAGAGACTACCCTCATATGACGAAACGTCAGATGCTTGCTCAGATGCTTGCTCAGTAATGACTTCTGATGATACAACATCAAACGCATGGCAGTCTATGAATCATTCATGATTAACACCGAGCAGATGGCTAAAATTCTCGAGGACGCCCTGGCTAAGCAGAAAGAAAATTTCAAGTTTGAGATGGAAATGACTATGCAGTAGATGAGGGAAATGCATGACCAACAAATCATGGCACTGATGAATCAGCAGGGAGAGTCCAGCCGTCACAATAATCCCAACCAAGTTGATAGTGATCGGGAAGCGGATGAAAATGTCAATATAGATACCCCTCCCGTTGACAACAATGTTAGGGGTGGTAGCTCAGATGATAATAATGCGAAGGAGGACCACGTCACTTCTTCCCGAAATCACTCGAAGAAAGATACAAGCGAAGATAAGAAGATGAGGGACTTGGAGAGCAAAATTAATGCATTAATGAGCGCTTAAGAAGTAAAGAAGTCCGGGATACCCTATCCATACCCAAGAGAGTGGGAATCAATCACATACCTGACAAAGTTTAATTTGATCAACTTCACGCCGTTTGATGGAAAGGGTTCCCCCACTCACCACCTAATATACTTCAAGTCTTATTTGGGAATAATCTCCAAAAATGAGCCGTTGATGGTACAATCATTCGTTGGCACTCTTCGCGGAGCAGCCTTCGATTGGTATTACCGTCTTAAGCAAAGAATTATCAGCAGTTGGGACGACATGGAAGACATGTTCCTCACAAATTTCTTCAATGACGATACTGAAGTTTTAATCGGAACGTTATTCAATGAGAAGCAGAAGGACGGGGAGTTAGTCGAGAGCTTCATCAAATGATTCCTGAAGAAAGCGATGAATTGTCGAGATCCAATTAGTGAGGACTTCATCCTGGAAACCTATCACAACAATCTTTCTCTGGATATCCTTAAAGACATGGGAATGGCGCCATCCAAGACCTAGAAGGATTTGAAGGTCCAAGGAGAATAAGCTGAATGCTTCCTCAAATGGAAGAAGGCCGAAAGGGGTCAGACAGCAACTAATGCCCCACAGCAGAATTTTGTCCCCAGGGTTAAAGGGAAATCGCAAGTGAACGTAGTCAACACAAACCAAACATTTAAGCTGCAAGCGCAACCGTAACAACAGCAGCAAAAGGCACCTCAACAGTCGCGTTGGCAACAACAGCCTAAAAAGTAAAAGACTGTGGAACCAAAATTCCCGAAGGTTTACTCTTTTAAGAAAGACGAAGTCCCCGGTATTTTCAAATACCTTATAGAGAATAATAAGATTAAGTTGCCTCCAATTTAGGACCAAGAAGACGCTAAAAGCGTTAATAACCCGAAGTACTGTGCGTTCCACAGAGCAGTTCACCATCCTACCAAGTCATGCTACGCCCTGAAAGACAAGATCCAAACTTTGATCGATGTGGGAGTCATTACCATGAAACAATCTAAGGAGAAGAAGGTAGGTACGAATACAGTGTCAATCGGCTTCGGATCCGTTCCTTTGAATTGGTTTCAACCCGAACCCGTAACGAACATAGCGGTAAAGACAGTCAATGACGATCCTCACAAACAACGCCAGAAAGGACTTGTGCAACACACAGCCCCAAATGGTAAGATTCTCTGGGTTCATCCCGATCTGATTGAAGATGAACAGTGGGTCGGATCATCATCCAAGAAGAAATCAAAAGGAAAAGGAAAGTCCTGTTGCGGAGCCTCTGCCATTCTAGGAGAAGATAACGAAAGAATCACTGCTTTCCTGCTCTCTGAAGACGAACAAGAGGTCTTTGTAACTAACGGAGAACCGGCCTTTGTAACCGGGAGTGGAAATGAATATCATTTCAAATATCCGGATGCCTCCGAGCAGTTAGCTAAGCAGGGGGTAACCAAAATCATTCCCTCCAAGACATTAGCGGAAACGGGAGTGGTCACAACTCCCCCAGCACCCGTAGTTACGGAGAAGACTCAACAAAATCAAAAGGGGAAAGAGCCCTTATACCAAGAGGTTCAGAACCCAAAGTAGTCTCGATTCAATCAACCGATTAGAAGAGATAAATCGGGGAGCTCGAGTACTCCGCATCGCTTCAACATTATAGCGCAATTAGCTAATATACCAGCCAAATTAACGTTATATGAGCTGCTGCGTCTTTCAAAAGACACAAGGGAAGCACTACAAGAAGCCTTGGCCAACTCTGATGTTTTCCTGACTCAGATCAAACCATCTCCTGAAGAACCAGAGCCGTCAGTCCAACATTGTAACCTTGCGACACACAACTTTCCCTGCATTTTTTTCACTAAGGAGGATATGCAGACAAAGAATTCAAAGCATGACTAGCCCTTGTATTTCACCGGGCACATTGGCTCCAACATCGTCAACCGGATCCAAGTCGATCCGGGTTCCGCTGTTAGCATCATGCCGCTCCGATTGATGTATAGTCTCGGAATACCGGCCAGTAAGTTAGCCTCCACGGGCACTACGATCTATGGACTCAATACCAGTGGGCCCAGACCACTAGGAAAAATCCGAGTAAAGTGCCAGATTGGAGACTTAAAGTCAGAAGTCACATGTTATGTGATTGACGTAGAGACTTCCTATAACTTACTGTTGGGTCGACCATGGATCCACAGTAACATTATAGTACTCTTCGTCTTCCATCAGTGTCTTAAATATGTAGATACTAATAATGAGGTCAAGACGATGGTCATGGATAAGCAACTGTTTAAGGGGTTAAAAAATTATTTTACTGACTCCCTTCTCTATGGTGCTAAATCTGATATTGAACCATCGGTCCAAGGTACGGACAGCGGAGAAGAAGCTAATACCGAGGCTGGGTTTGATTACGATGGTGGTTTTGTACTTAATGACATTGTACCCATTGTAATCAATCTTAATGATGGAGAGTCATCAGATAGTAGTTGTAATTGGCAACATGCCGAAGAAGTAGCAATAAATGATGATTTAGAGTACTCGTTATGTCTTGATAACATCATGAAGGGGTTGAATAATGACCCAGAATTGAGTATGCCACTTCAATCATTTTGTATGACAAAGAAGCATGTTCAGGATTCGTTCGGAATGATACTTATCATCCCCGCAAAGGCAGGGGGTGAAAAGAAAGTTGTCTATGGTAAAAGAAAGGAATTTTCGATACCAGACCACTTCTTAGAAGAAGATGACGATGATGATAAACCTGCACCTCACTTATTCAGATATAACACAAAAGCGCGTAATCTCATGGAGAGATACGGATATGACTTCACACTCGGAGAAGGTCTTTGCTTTGGTCGGGGTCCATGAGTTCCACCTCGTATGGCTTATGTACTGTAGGTGTAAATTTTGATCTCCCGAAAACAGGGAGCTTCGTTTGTATTGATAAGAAGGCTTATTACAAACTAATGAATCAAATGTTTACAACAGAAGCGGAGGGAAAGGCCCTCCTTGTTTAACGTGGGTTCCTCGGTGGCGATAGGATGCCTCGCTCGGTGCTCGTGCCGAGTCTGCTTCCCTTGGACGATCCGATCGAAGTTACTGCCGGAGCTTCGGTTCTCAAACGAGGGAGCCTTTGGCAAAGGTCCAGGTTCAACCTTTGGGAGATTAGCCAGCAGAATATGCAACGGCCAATCCCCCCTTCTTCATGCTGCTGAAGATGGGTTTTAACAGGCAAGGGATGGCATGGGCCATCCCTTGATTCATGGGATTTGACCACGTGAGGGAGACAGCTTGACTGCTCCTTGAATTATGGGATGTGACCACACGTTGTTCGGAGACGTCCTGCTGTTCATTCGTACCGTCAATGGTCATTCGAAGAGCTGTGCTCTGCATCACGCTACATAGGAGTGGGAAAGCCCCTCCTCGTATGCGTGACAACGGCTGTCAGATGCTTGCGTGGATCTGACCAACCACCGAGCGTTGGCGGCTCTCGTCCCTTCACCTGGACAACTGAGGTGAGCCGCATTTATGAGGGTGCAGGCTGTTTCGGCGCCTGTCCGCTCATTCGTACTGTGGACGGCCATCTGACGGGCCTGGAGTATTGTGCCCTCTCCCTTGATTTGTGGGATTTGACCACTGATGTAACTGTTCCCATACTCCAAGTGGGCAGTTGACAGTGAGCTGGCGAGTCTGCAGCTTGGGTCTGCAGGCGAGCTTAGGACTGCAGGCAGACTTGGGTCTACAGGCGAGCTTGCAGGCGAGCTGAGTCTGCAGGCGAGTTTGGGACTGCAGGCAGACTTGGGGTCTGCAGGCGGATTTGAGACTGCAGGCGAATTTCGAGCTGCAGGCGAGCAGGCAGACTTGGGTCTGCAGGCGGATTTGGGACTGCAGGCGAATTTGAGCTGCAGGCGAGCTCCTGAGCATGGATTGAAGAATAGGCCGTAACTTTCAAACCGTAAGTCGGAATTGGACGAATTATATATGAAAATCGCCTATCTCGACGAGATGGAGCCATCCGAACCAAGCCGATTCGCTTCCTCCGTTTTGCCAAATTCCTTACGGTTTGGGAGATATCTGCGTTTTCCCCTTTTTCGCTATTTCGGGTGAGGTTTTAGCAGTTTTGTTCTGAACTTCTCTGATAAGGATTTAAAGGCAATTTTTACTGCCTACAAAACCCCCTCCAAAGTTTTCAGACCTGAATCAGGCCGCATGGGGTCTGGAACACTTTGGATATGAAGTCCCGTAAAGTGATCCCTGCTCTTCACTCGCAGCTGATGATCGCCTTCTAGGATTTTGAGCAAACCCTCAGCTATCAACGGACTTGATTTGTCTTTACCAACTGCCGTTTGAGTTGGACTAGCCATGCTCTTGCCCTTAGCATGGTAAGTTGTCGAGGAGTCTCTCTTAGGCTCAATGCTAAAATTTCTCCTCTATCCTTAGCCTTTCGAGGCATTTGGATTAAGAGTGTAGGGAGCAGTTTAGACTCATGCACCAGTTGGAGTATAAGGGGGCAGTTTAGACTCATGCACCAGTCGGAGTATAAGGGAACAGTTTAGCCTCATGCACCGGTTGGAGGATAAGGGGGAAACTTGTCTTCTCTTAGGGCAAAGATGAAGACGAACCCTGATTTGTCTTCTCTTGGGGCAAAGACGAACCCTGAAATAGCAGCACATCGCATAGTAGGCCACTATCAAACAACAACGCCTTTTATGGGAAAGACGGTGCTGGGAGAATCAAATCGTTCAGGGACGTATGAGTATGACGACTGATCGGACAACGTCATTTGCGGGAATGACGGTGTCGGCTATCAGAGGTAATCGTTAACATGATAGGGATTGCCGCGATCGGAGCGACTTTGAGGACCTACCATCCTTTTGAAGAGGATTGGTAAGTTGATTTTGTCAGAGGTGACCGTTAACATGACAGTGGGAGTTTATTGCGATTTGAGCAACTCTATGGACCTACCATCCTATTGAAGAGGACTGGTAAGTTGATTTGTCAGAGGTAACTGTTAACGTGACAGTGGGGGTCCCGCCATCCTATTGAAGAGGATTGGCGGGGGATTGTGGCTTTGGTCCTAACTATCTGAAGGTTTGACCAAGTGGGAGTTTGATGCAGCCCACCTGAACTGCTAGTCTCGCCTGTTTTGAGCGGTTCGCCACAAATGGAAACCTGGCTCAAGAAGTGGGGCTCGACTAACTGTTAGGCTCGCCTGATTTGAGCGGTTCGCCCGAAACTAGGAACCTGGCTCAAAGAGATGGAGCTCGCCTAAACTGTTAGGCTCGCCTGATTTGAACGGTTCGCCAAAAATAGGAAACTGGCTCAAGAAGCGGAGCTCGCCTAAACTGTTAGGCTCTAAGTTGATTTTGTCAGAGGTGTAGTGTTAACATGACAGTGGGAGTTTATTGCGATTTGAGCAACTCTATGGACCTACCATCCTATTGAAGAGGACTGGTAAGTTGATTTGTCAGAGGTAACTGTTAACGTGACAGTGGGGGTCCCGCCATCCTATTGAAGAGGATTGGCGGGGGATTGTGGCTTTGGTCCTAACTATCTGAAGGTTTGACCAAGTGGGAGTTTGATGCAGCCCACCTGAACTGCTAGTCTCGCCTGTTTTGAGCGGTTCGCCATAAATGAAAACCAGGCTCAAGAAGTGGGGCTCACCTAACTGTTAGGCTCGCCTGATTTGAGCGGTTCGCCCGTACTGGGAACCTGGCTCAAGAAGTGGAAGTGTGGGGAATAGTTTAACCTCTTATACCAGTTGGAGGATCAGAAGAAGCAGTTTATACTCGTGTACTTGTCGGAGTGTTAAGGGAGCAGTTTAAACTCATGCACCAGTTGGAGTGTCAGAAGAAGCAGTTTATACTCGTGTACTTGTCGGAGTGTTAAGGGAGCAGTTTAAACTCATGCACCAGTTGGAGTGTCAGAAGAAGCAGTTTATACTCGTGTACTTGTCGGAGTGTTAAGGGAGCAGTTTAAACTCATGCACCAGTTGGAGTGTCGAAGAACTATCAGAGGTGATTGTTAACGTGATAGCTTTGTAGGCCCGTCGTCCTATTGAAGAGGATCGACGGGAGATTGTCAGAGGTGTAGTGTTAACTTGACAAGATTGTCGCGATTAGAGCGACTATGTGGGCCCGCCGTCCTGTTGAAGAGGATCAACGGGGGAAATTTGGAGGATATGAGGGATCGGTCTCCACTACCAAGGCATCTTGGTCATCATCCCCTCGAAATTCATGCGGGTCTTCGTCACCCATATGCTTGAGCATGCTCTCGACTTGTTCTCCTTGGCGGAGTAAGTCTTTCCATGAGCGAGCTTCAACAGCGCCCATATTGGACAGAACGCTGATGGAGAGATTGTTCCGGCACATCTCGATGAGCGTGGCCTCGGAAACTCGATCGCGGGAATGCAACGATCGGTTTCTGAATCTCTTGACAAAGCTGCTTACAGACTCTGTCTTCCTCTGCTTCACAGTTAGCAGGGTGGCCATAGATACTTCTGTGTCATCATCGAAGAATCTGGCCACGAAGAGCCTTTCCATGTCCTTCCAGCAGGTGATGGACCCAGGCTCCAATCTGCGAAACCATTCAAAAGCGACCCCCTTGAGGGTACCAATGAACAGTCGAGTCATAATGGGATCGTTTCCCACTATGTGTCCAGTTTGCGCCTGGAAGTAGTAGATGTGCTGGGTAGGAGAACCCTTTCCATTGAACTGCAGGAGGTCCAGCGGCTCGAACTTTGCCGGGTAGGAGACCGCATCCCATTCAATTGGATACGGTCTGACAACCCCCAGCTTGTTCGCATGCTTCTGGAGCTTCAAGGCGTCGAGTTGACTTTGGAGATCGTCAAACCTCTTGTCTCTTGGGTTATGGCCCGAAGATGACGCTCCTCTAGATGACTCGGATGAGGAGTGAGAAGGAGTAGGCACCCGCTCTTTGTGCTTCAAGGATTTATGCGAAGCCCGCGAAGTCCTCTCTCTCTTCCTCTTCTTCTCGCTCAGGAGCTGCTCCAACATCTCCTTTAGGGAGTCGATGGTTGCTTGTTGCTCGTCGAGTCTCCTGGATATCTCGTCAGGGACATCGGTCATGTGCACATTTGCGTGCTTGCCCTGAACTGAGCTTGAAGTCTGCGACATTGCCACTGCTGAGCAATCGTCGTCGTTGTCGTTGTCAGAGGCGGACGTCAGACCCATGCAGGCAAACGAGGTGGCCACCCCCCTTTGGGCGTGAGCGTGGTGACGAGGTTCAGGCTGGCGAGGTTCGCCCGTCAGGCGACGTCAGACCCGTGCAGGCAAACGGGGTGGCCACCCCCATTTGGGCGTGAGCGTGTTGGCGAGGTTCATGCTGGCGAGGTTCGCCCGTCAGGCGAGATTGGCACAGTGTGCCTGCGCCTGTCTGGCGAGCTGTTGCTTCGCCTTTCTGGAGATCTTGGGCCGTCAGGCGAGCTTGGTGAAGTTCGCTTGTTTGACGAAGCCCTCTTAAACTGCAGAGTTCGCCAGGTGCTCTTGGTTCGCCAAAATTGAGCACCTTTCTCACAAAGTGGGGCTCGCTTAAACTGCTAGGCTCGCCCGATTTGAGCGGTTCGCCAAAACTGGGAACCTGGCTTAAGAGATTAGGCTTGCCTAAGCCGTTAGGCTCGCCTGATTTGAGCGGTTCGCCATAACCGGGAACCTGGCTCAAGAAGTGGGGCTCGCCTAAACCGTTAGGCTCGCCTGGTTTGAGCGGTTCGCCGAAGCTGGGAACCTGGCTCAAAGAGATGGGTTCGCCTAAACTGCTAGGCTCGCCCGATTCGAGCGGTTCGCCAAAAATGGGAACCTGGCTCAAGAGGTTGATTCGCCTCAAGCCTGAATAATAATTCAGGCTGTCGTGGGGGATGAGGGATTGTGCCTCAAGAGGAGCGAGAGCTTTTCGTCGCCGCTGTTTGGATCTTTTTTGAACGAGGAGCGTTCATGTCGACGGCGGAGGCGTGGTCTGCGTCGACACGAATGGTTGATTCCTCTTGCACAGGGGTCTGCGAGGATCGTTCATCGACCCACCCAGCAGCTCCTAGACCCGCATTCTCGAATCTCGGCTCGGCCTCAACTGGTTCGGGGGGAAAAGAACCCCCTGCCTCGGCTTGGGTAGATCCCTCAGGCTTGGTTGCCTCAGCCTCTTGGGGCTGGGCCACCCGCACGACTCTGCAGTCATCGCGAGATGTATTGCCGCCAGAAGAGGACGATTGTAAGTACCCCTCGAATTTGATCACAAGGGACTCAACCGTAGTCCCTGCAGCAACTTCGTCGGACTGCGCCACCACCAATTCATCTGAATGAACGGATTCTCCCACTGTGGTCGCCATCTTCTGTAGGGTGAAAATTTGATTCTTCCGAAGAAAGGAGTTTCGTTTGTATTTATAAGAAAGCTTATTACAAACTAACAAATCAAATGTTTACAACAGAAGCAGAGGGAAGGCCCTCTTTGTTTTGTGTGGGGACTTTAGGTGGCGATAGGATGCCTCGCTCGGTGCTCGTGCCGAGTCTGCTTCCCTTGGACGATCCGATCGAAGTTGATGCCGGAGCCGGAGCTTCGGTTCTCAAATGAGGGAGCCTTTGGCAAAGGTCCAGGTTCAACCTTTGGGAGATTAGCCAGCAGAATATGCAACGGCCAATCCCCCTTCTTCATGCTGCTGAAGATGGGTTTTAACAGGCAAGGGATGGCATGGGCTATCCCTTGATTCATGGGATTTGACCACTAATAGAGGTGAGGGAGATAGCTTGACTGCTCCTTGAATTATGGGATGTGACCACACGTTGTTCGGAGACGTCCTGCTGTTCATTCGTACCGTCAATGGTCATTCGAAGAGCTGTGCTCTGCATCACGCTACATAGGAGTGGGAAAGCCCCTCCTCGTATGCGTGACAACGGCTGTCAGATGCTTGCGTGGATCTGACCAACCACCGAGCGTCGGCGGCTCTCGTCCCTTCGCCTGAACAACTGAGGTGAGCCGCATTTATGAGGGTGCAGGCTGTTTCGGCGCCTGTCCACTCATTCGTACCGTGGACGGCCATCTGACGGGCCTGGAGTATTGTGCCCTCTCCCTTGATTTGTGGGATTTGACCACTGATGTAACTGTTCCCATACTCCAAGTGGGCAGTTGACAGTGAGCTGGCGAGTCTGCAGCTTGGGTCTGCAGGCGAGCTTAGGACTGCAGGCAGACTTGGGTCTGCAGGCGAGCTTGCAGGCGAACTGGGTCTGCAGGCGAGTTTGGGACTGCAGGCGGACTTGGGTCTGCAGGCGAGCTAGCAGGCGAACTGGGTTTGCAGGCGAGTAGGCAGACTTGGGTCTGCAGGCGGATTTGGGACTGCAGGCGAATTTGAGCTGCAGGCGAGCTCCTGAGCATGGATTGAAGAATAGGCCGTAACTTTCAAACCGTAAGTCAGAATTGGACGAATTATATACGAAAATCGCCTATCTCGACGAGATGGAGCCATCCGAACCTAGCCAAAGGCTTTGGTTCGCTTCCTCCGTTTTGCCAAATTCCTTACGGTTTGGGAGATATCTGCGTTTTCCCCTTTTTCTGCTATTTCGGGCGAGGTTTTAGCAGTTTTGTTCTGAACTTCTCTGATAAGGATTAAAGGCAATTTTTATTGCCTACATGTACCAAAAGGAAAACTCGATGATTATTATAGCTACAGGCGAGGTTTAGGCTATGTCTCTTCATCCGGCAGGTCATTGATCAAATAGCTAATAAGGGTAAAGACGGATATTCTTTCGATTCTTCAGCCTAGGACTCCGGCGCTAGTCTTGGAGAAATGTTCAAAAGACTAATGTCGAACATGCCAACGATCGACCCCATCACAATAGAGGAAGATGACCAAATGCCAACTTGGGAAGACCCTTGGGTTCAGTACGATGATAGGTTTGAACAAAGGGAACCCCCTTCCGAGGATCAAGTAATCCAGGTAAATATGGGTGACGAGGATAATCCGAAACCAATATTCATTAGCGATAGTCTTCCACCAAATTAGAAAGAAGAGCTAATTGCCCTCATTAGGGAGTACATTGATGTTTTTGCTTAGAGCTATGAGGATATGCCAGGACTCGATCCAAATGTAGGAGTGCATCGCCTCAATATTAAACCGGATGTCAAACCTGTCAAACAACAACAAAGACGGTTTCGTCCGCAAATTATGGAGGCAATCGAGTCCGAAGTTAAAAAGCTTATTGACTCGGATTTCATTAGGGAAAAACAACATCCTGAATGGCTTGCCAACATTGTCCCTGTCCTCAAGAAGAACGAGAAAATCAGAATCTGTATCGACTTCAGAGATCTTAACATTGCCTGCCCGAAGGATGATTTCCCGCTTCCTATCACGGATGTTATCATCGATAATACATGTGGATTTGAGAGAATATCCTTCATGGATGGATTTTCTGGTTATAATCAAATAGAGATGCATCCAGATAATGAAAATCATACCGCATTCAGAACACTCCTCGCGTTTTCTGCTACACGGTTATGCCCTTTGGTTTAAAGAATGCAGGTGCCACATATCAGAGAGCCATGTCAAAGATTTTCCAGGAGCATCTCTGGAAGACTATCGAATGCTACATGGACGATCTTGTCGTGAAAAGCCGTGATAAGAATGATCACCTCAAAGACTTGAAGACGATGTTCGACCTAATACGGACTCACCAGTTGAAGATGAATCCTACTAAATCTTTCCTTGGAATATCTAGTGGCAAATTCCTTGGGTTCGTTGTAACCACCAAAGGTATCCACATTGACCCCGATAAGGTGAAGGCAATTAACGAGTTAAAACCCTCGAGAAACCTTAAAGAACTCAGAGGGTTACCAGGACGATTGGAGTATATCCGTTGGTTTATCTCGAACCTTTCAGGAAAGTGTCAGCCATTCTCCAGACTCACAAAAAAAGGCGTATCATTCATATAGGATGACGCTTATCAAAAAGCGTTCGAGAATATTAAAGAATATCTCTCGAAACCTCCAGTGCTCGTTGCACCGAAATCGGGCAAACCGTTCTTGATTTATGTCAAGGCAATGAGCCACTAGTTAAGTGTATTACTTGCACAAGACGACGATAACAGTAACGAACAGGCTGTATATTACCTGAGCCGAACCCTTGTGGGCATCGAATCCTGGTATCCAATGATTGAGAGGGAGTGTCTCACCTTGGTGTTCGCGATTCAAAAGATGCGGCACTAATTGGTCGGACAGACTATTTACGTCATTTCTAATGTTAACCCAGTCTGAGTATTCATAACGCAGCCTGCTTTCATGAATTGGAGGTTAGTAAAAATGGGCCCTGCTTCTATCCCAATACGACCTATACTTTAAACAACAGAAGTCGGTCAAAGGACAAGCTATTTGTGATCTCCTAGCAGCTAACCCAACTACGGATACCACCGAAGTATACGACGATCTGCTAGATGAAACCCACGAAGCCAACGTAACTTCCCATCAACAGGTGTGGCGCTTGTACTTCGATGGTGCTTCTTGAGCAACTAACGTAGCAAGTGCTCTTGGATGTTCTAAGATCTCCTCCAGAGTCGGAGTTGTCTTAGTTTCCCCAGGAAAACTTGTGATGCCTCGAGCCTACTCACTGACCGAGCCATGCTCAAACAACATAGCCGAGTATAACACGCTGCTTATTGGACTCAGCTTTGCCAAAGAGCTGGGGGGTCGAGTATCTCAAAGCTTTTGGTGATTCCCAACTGGTAGTGAAGCAAATTCAAGGAAAATATGAGGTCAGAAACCAGGATTTGATACCATACCATAAGGTGACCGTCGAGATGGCAGAATCGTTTTAAGGATTCTTCATTGAATACATTCCACACATACAAAATGCCTACGCAGATGCGTTAGCAGTAACTTTGGCACAACCTCCCAAAACGGAACAATTCGTTACGGTGAGAACTACAAGCTCTTCGTACCAATCTATGATGTAGATGATGGAGAAGAGGATATTAAAGAAGTGCATTCAACCCAAGTTGGATTCGAATCCCGAGACTAGCATTTCCCTATCATAGACTACATCCTACATGGGATTTTACCAGAAGACGTGAAGGAAAGAGACTCAATCTGATGGAGAGCACCGAGATTCTACTATAACACAGAGAGTTGAATGCTATATCATTGAGGGTATGATGGTTTACTATTACGCTGCCTATCGACTAAAGAAGTGGAAGAGGTCATTAGAGAGACACACGAGGGAGTTTGTGGTGCACACCAACCTAGTCCCAAACTTTATGACCGTATCAGAAGGATAGGATACTTTTGGCCAACCATGATCAAAGACACAGTTGTGCACGCTCGAAAGTGTTATGCGTGTCAGGTACACACGAATTATATGCACCAACCCCCAGAGAATCTACACCCTTCGGCTACATCATGGCCTTTCAAGACTTGGGGAATGGATATTGTCGGTCATATTTTTCTCCCGTCGACCAAAAGCGACCGGTTCATCCTAGTGATTACGGATTACTTCTCCAAATAGGCTGAAGCGATTCCGCTCAGAGAAGTTAAGATGAGCAACGTTGTGGCATTCATCAAACACCATATTATCTACCAGTATGGTGTCCCAAGGCGAATCATACATGACAGCGGGCCCTAGTTTGTCAGCAACGCATTCATCAAGTTTTGCGAGAAGTTTAAAATTCAAGAAGTCTCATCGACATCTTACAATCCCATAGCGAATGGATTGACTGAAGCCTTTAATAAGACTATCATAAAGCTTTTGTCGAAACTCATGAAGACTAGCAAACGAGATTGGAATGACAAACTCGGCGAAGCTCTATGGGCCTACCGCACCACAGTTCGCACGCCCACTGGCGCAACTCGTTATTCTCTAGTATATAGGTGTGAGGTAGTTCTTACATTGGAAATTCAAATTCCATCTCTTCGAATCGCTCTCGCAACCCAGATGACGACCGAAGAACAACATCAGAAGCACCTCGAAGAACTCGAAATGCTCGACGAGAAGCGCTTGGAATCTCAACAACACATTGAGTTCTACCAAGCTAGAATTTCCCGAGCCTTTGATAAAAAGGTTCGACAACGAAGTTTTAAAGAAGGAGACTTGGTTTTAGCAGTCCGACGGCCAATGATCCTTAATTCCAAAAAGAAAGGCAAGTTCGAACCTAAATGGGAAGGACTATTTGCGATAGAGATTGTCTATTCAAACGGCGCGTATCGCCTTATTACCAAGGAAGGGGCCCGGCTTATGATACCGATAAACGGAAAGTTCCTAAAAAAGTTCTACCCTTAGTACATTCGGGACAACCCATGTATCGGGAAGTTCCCAGGAGAATACTACGTGTAGTAGTCTTAGGGATAACCCAGTTACTACAAAAGTGGTAAATAAGAAATCCACACTTAGACTCTGAATGTTTTCAAAGTTGGAACATATCCTATTTTTGATATCGAATTCACCAACTCTCGTGAATTCTTTTGCTGAGACGAGATTTGACCATTTTGATACATTAATCTTTCCTCATAAAATCCCCCACTAATCAAATCAATTGATGATGGGTCCATCAAAATTTCTATCCGCCAATTCTTGGCAATTTTCAAACTTAACATGTTAAGTCCTGATCATTTAACATCGAAATCCTCCAGCGAGTGGCTAGTACAAGTCGGCATTCTCATTGCTACATGTATTCCACTTCCATTGTTTCTCAGTCAAACCTATAAAAGTTAGGGCCAAACCAGAATTCCCTCTCGATTCCTTCCATGAATGAGAGGTTCACTTTTAATTTGAGCAATCAAACCTATAAAAGTTAGGATTGCCTCCAACCTCACTTGGTCAAACCTGCAATAGTTAGGACCAAGATTGGATTATCCCTTTCGATAAATAAAAGGCTTTCACCTTTTTCTTTTCATCCAAACCTATAAAAGTTAGGGCCAAAATCAGAATTTCACTTCAATAAATAAGGAACTCTTTTCTTGGTTTGAGAAACCAATCCTATAAAAGTTAGGGTTGCTTGAATCTTTTCGATTCTCAGAGTGGAGATCCCACTCCTAGTTTTATCTTTTCGAATTCTGGGGGTGGAGATCCCACCCCGAGTCTCCTTTATAACTGGAGATAGAATATGAAATTGTTTCTCTTCAGTTTTGGAAGATAGAATATAAAATTATTCATCTCCTATTTTGGGTTTGTCTTTACCCTAAATTAAACCTGGGGATAGAATATAAAATTCTTCCACTCCAGCATCAGGTTTGTCTTTATCCCTTAGAAAAGACACAATTCTCAACTTCAAATCCGTACACTTCATGCACGCAAAACTTTATCTCGACTCCCAAATAAAGATAAGCCTACGTCTAACACATGTTGCCGGTTTAGTCTTTTACCGAGTGAAGAAGACACCAGAATCCGAGTCTGGAGAATTTTATCCTGAAGCCTAAGAAGGGATAAGTCAGTGCCTAACACGCGTTGTCAGGTAGTCTATTCCCGGGAGAAAGACAAAGTCTATGTATTCGAAGTCATAGCATCAAGTCTAAGAGAATTAACTCTCTTAGCACAACGTCAAAGACAAAGTCTATGTATTCGAAGTCATAGCATCAAGTCTAAGAGAATTAACTCTCTTAGCACAACGTCACATGTGAAACGGGTTTTAATAATTCACTAGCATCAAGTCTAAGAGAATTAACTCTCTTAGCACAACGTCACATGTGAAACGGGTTTTAATAATTCACGTGCTAGCCCGATTCAAACGATAATCGGTAAAGGGGCATCAAATCCATTGATAGTTGAGGTGTGATGCCCCTGGGTTCACACAAAGCTGCAGTCTGAGGTGAAATCAGGAATGTCAAACCTGCTATGCACCACACCGTGCAATAACATGTTTCACCATCACAATTAATATCTCTCTAGTAGAGTCAACAACAGGTGTAGGTACAAAAGTAAGTAAAAGATAATACAAGAGATATATGATAAAATAATAGAGATAAAAATAATATTTCATCATCTAACATACAAAAATATAAAGTGAATCTCTGAAATAACTAGTCTAGAGATCTCAACAAGTCTCAAATACAGAATATCTGATAAAAGGAAATAAGGCACACAGCCTTTACAACTTCTAGAACATAACTCTTAAATGTCTAAACAAAATGTCTATAGTGGAGCTCCATAAATAAAATAAAACTACAAATGAAAGATGAACGCTAATAAGTATCGCCATCAATCTGCGACTCTCCGCGCACCTGGCTCGTTACCTAAAATGGGAGGGGACAACGAGCGGCAAAGCGCTAGCGAGCAACATCACAACCAACCCCAAGGGAGAGAGCTCGTTGCATATAGAAAATACAGTTAATACATATATACATGAAATCATTGATCATAACAATAAGAGGATTTTAGTATTTAGGAAATTACAACACGAGCATAGGTACATCGAGCGAAATAATCCAAACAAGGAAACCCTCATGTATATACCTTGTGTCTCAAATTATAAATCCCTAAATACTAAACCCAAGATCTAATACAGGAACAATAATATAAAGAAGACTAACCCATCTCAGAACTCAAATACCATGTCATGTCAAAACCAACATAAGTGTCATGTCCAGCATATGTAATTGTAAGTGTCATACACTTAACTTTTAAACAGGTGTCTAACACATGGACTAAGACTAGGTGTAGTGGATGCCCAACACATGGACTGCATATATAAATTGTCCAACACATGGACTGAATGATGAATGTCTAACACATGGACTGAATATAATAAATATCCAACACATGGACTGAATATGATGAATGTCCAACACACGGACTACACATAATAATTGCCCAACACATGGACTAAATGAAATGTGTTGAATATCGATGAGATATATGAAAAGGATGCATATACACTAATTTCACACGTGTCTCGGTGTGTAAATCTAAACTCATATTCGCAAGCCATCTCACATATGAAGATATATAATAAACAATAATTTCTAACGCCAAATATTCGAGGTGACTCCTCGTTCATATTAAAGTACACAACAAAAGTAAACATGCACAAACTGTGCCGGCGATCAACCGAAACAGGCAGAAACCCTTCACAGGTTTCTGTCTGTTTCAAAACAAATCTAGAAGTGATATCATTATTTTTCAAGCATAATATTACTGATATCAACATATATGAACAACATGAAACAAAATATTAGCATGTGAATATATCGTCGAAACCCTAAACATTTATATACACATGTTTAAACGTTTTAAAAGTAAAAACTTATGATTTAATTCATGATTACTAATTTTCAGATCTGAAATTTATCAAGGTTACCATTGTAATCAATTAGAAAATTATGATAATGTATTCTCACTTCATAAGTTATAAAGATCTATCTTTTGTACACTAAAATACGTTTTAGGCTCAAAAAATCCGAATAAAACTTAATAAAACATGCAAAATAAAAGGGTACAGAGTTGGGCGAGATGTTACTCACCTCATATGCTAAAAAACTCCTGCCACGTAAAAGAGAACCAATCCCCTTCGCGACACTGCATAAAAACCGCTGAAAAATCCTCCGAAATCCCTCAAAATCGTCAAAGAAAAGAACTTGGGTTTGAGAGAGGGGAAAAGGGGCTGCTAGAGTTTGGAACACAGGAGAAAAGAGGTGTTTTTCATGTTTAAACATGTGTGTATATAATAGCATACCCAAAAAACTACAGCCCAAAACCCGAAACCCGAAGCTGGAAAACCCAGTCGGACTAGAAACATACTCTTTGGTATTTTGGATGTAACTTTCACATACAACCTCAGAATGAGGTGATTAAAGATTTGTTGGAAAGCTAATGAAGGTATCTACAACTTTGGTCTTTTAAGTGTTTCTATATTCCTAGCATACTCAAACATTATAATATGTTATTTATAAATATATAACATATTTATTATTATTTATCACAAAATATTCAAATTTTTAGGGTTTTACATTCTTTTCCCCTTAAAAGAATTTCGTCCTCAAAATTCAGAAATCATACTTAACTGAAAGATAGTATTAGAAAGCATGTTGAGGGTGAAATTAAACTCTTCATAAGCATATGGGATATTTATACTTAACAATCCAGAATGACTATATTTCCACTCAACCCTTAATTAAATGGAACTAGTACGTCGGGCGAAAAATCCAAACAAGGAACCCCCCATATATATATCATATGTTCCAAAAGATTAAGAATTAAAAGAAAATATCCTCATTCTAGCGTTAAATTTAAATATAACCATACAAATAATCACACACATAAATCAATCCACTTCCTCAATAGGTGCAGGTAGTCGCGTTGCATAACATCTTCGTACTCCCGAGAATCATCCTCGATGTCTACACTTAACCATCTAAAATGTAAATACCCCCACTTAACCCCTAACTAAATGGAACAAGTACATCGAGCGAAAAATCCAAACAAGGAACCCCTCATATATATACCATGTGTTCCGAGTATTTAGGAGTTCAGTGTTAATACCCTCATTTTAGTGTTAAGTATAAACATCACCATACATGTAATCCATAAGTCATATATAAGACATACAAAAATTTAATTTACCTGTTCAAACATGTGTGGGTAGTTGCGACGCATGTTCTCTTAGCGCTCCTAAGAAATCTCCTCAACGCCTCTTCGGTTCCACTAAACTTTCACCAAAGGAATTACATTGTTTCTAAGTTTCTTGTCCTCTCTGGAAAGTATACCAACTGGAATCTCAATAGTAATCAAATCATCCCGAATCTTAATCTCTGGTGCAACCAACACTCGCTGTTACTCCTCATCATGTAAGTGCTTCTTGAGCATAGAAACATGAAATACATTGTGTATACTAGACATCGATGCTGGAAGATCTAGTCTGTATGACATGGCTACAATGCGCTCCAAAATCTGGAAAGGTCTAATATACCTCGGTGCAAGCTTTCCCTGCCTTCCGAATCGTTGAACACTTTTCATGGGCAATACCTTCAGCATAACTGAATCTCCAACCTGAAACTCCAAAGGTCTTCATCTCTTATCTGTATAGCTCTTTTGCCGACTCTGAACGGCTAGAATCCGCTCTCTGATCAATGCTACCTTTTTAGTGGTCTGCCTCACAAGCTCTTGCCCAAGCATCAAGCTATCCTCCGGTTCTGCCTAACATATCGGTGATCTACAAGGTCTCCCGTACAATGCTTCGTACTGGGCCCTACTGATTGTCGCTTGATAACTATTGTTATAAGCGAACTGTATCAGTGGAATATGATCCTCCCAACTACCCTGAAAGTCAATGACACAAGCCCATAACATGTCTTCCAACACCTGATTTACTCTCTTCGTCTGACCATCCATCTGTGGGTGGAATACACTGCTGTATGATAGTCTGCTGCCAAAAGAATCCTGGAAACTCCTCCATAAGTGTGAAGTGAACATTGAACCTCGATCTGATACAATCGTCTCCGAAACTCCATGAAGTCGAACTATCTGTCGAAAAAATATCCTCACATACGTCTCAGCTGTGTATATAGTCTTCACTGGATAGAAATATGCTGACTTCGTCAACCGGTCCACTATCAACCAAACAGAATCATTCCTCTTCCTCGACTTCGGCAACCCTACAATAAAGTCCATAGAAATATTCACCCACTTCCACTCTGGGATGGGTAAAGGCTGAAGTGTTCCTACCGGCCTCTGATGTTCTGCCTTCACCTGTTGACAGGTAAAACACTTATCCACATATTCTGCAATCTCTCTACGCATACCACTCCACCAGAAGTGTCTCTTCCGGTCCTTCTACATCTTAGTGGTCCCTGGATGTACTGTGTACCTAGTACGATGTGCTTCATCAAATAACTCCCTCTTCAGCTCGTTATTGGATGACATAACTAGCCTACCCTTCATCCGTAGACCTCCATCTACTCTAATGGTCCAATCAGCCTTAGGCTCTTTGGTAATCTTCTCCTTTCGGATTTGAATCCAAGAGTCCTCCAGCTGAGCTCTGACGACTCTGATACTCCAAGATGGCTGCACTAACACAGCTCCCAAAAATACACTGGTTCCACAAATCTTGGGTCTAAAATCAAACTAGCTAAGAGTAAGAAGATCTCGATACAATGAGCATCTCAAAGCCGAAACCTAATGTCGACGCTTCCTGCTTAAAGCATCTGCTACGACGTTCGCCTACCCCGGATGATACTGAATCATGAACTCGTAATCCTTGATAAACTCAATCCACCTCCTCTGTCTCTGGTTGAGCTCCTTCTAAGAGAAAAGATACTTCAGACTCTGATGGTCTGTGAACAACTCAAACTGCACTCCATACAAGTAGTGCTTCCATGAGTGGGATAGTTCTGCTCATGTACCCTCAACTGTCGTGAGATATATGCTACCACCCTCTGAGTCTGCATCAAGACGCCTCCTAAACCTGCCAATGATACATCTGTGTAGACCGTAAATGTCCTGTTGCTGCTCGGAATAGTCAAAACTGGCGCTGTAGTCAACTTAGTCTTTAAGCTATCAAAGGCCTTCTGGCACTCCACGCTCCAAATAAACTATACACCCTTCTTCGTAAGGCGTGTAAGTGACGTCAAAATCTTCGAGAAGTCCTGAATGAACTTCTTGTAATAGCCGACTAAACCCAAAAAGCTACGAATCTCTGTCACCGTCTTTGGCGGTTCCCAATCAAGAACTGCTATAATCTTAGCCGGATCTACTGCTATGCCCTCTCTACTGATGACGTGGCTGAGAAATCTAACTTCTGAAAGCCAAAATTTGCACTTGCTGAATTTGGCATATAACTGATGCTCTCGCATGGTCTGCAAAGCTAACCGTAGATGCTGCTCATGATCTGCCTCTGATCTCGAATAAATGAGGATATCATCGATAAAAACAATCACAAACTGGTCCAAGAAGGGATGGAAAACCCGGTTCATCAAATCCATAAATACCGTGGATGCATTGGTTAACCCAAATGGTATGACCATGAACTTGAAAGATCCATATCGAGTCAGAAAAGTGATCTTGGGAATATCCATCTCCCGAACCCACAACTGATGATAACCAGAACGAAGATCAATCTTTAAGAAATACTACACTCCTTGCAACTGGTCGAACAAGTCCTCAATCCTAGGTAATGCGTACCTATTCCGGATAGTGACATTGTTCAATTCTCTATAATCAATACACAAACGCATATTGTCGTCCTTTTTCTTCACGAAGAGAATCGGCGCTCCCTATGGAGATTGACTCCGATGAATAAAACCCTAAGCTAATAACTCATCCAGCTGGGTCTGAAGCTCCCTCATCTCAGTTGGTGCCATGCAATAGGGTGCATGGGATATCAGGGCTGTGCCCGGCTACAACTCGATACAAAACTCAACCACTCTCACATGAGGTAACCCAGGTATGTCCTGAAAGATATCCTGATACTTTGAGACAACTCTAGTCTCTAATAAATCAATATTCTAATCCCATCGCATCACCTCCTCGATGTACGCCAGAAACGACTCAACAAAACGGTTGCCCTGAGAAGTGGCTACAATCATCTCGGACCCATCGGACGCTCGCAAATTGACTGTCTTCACAAAGCAGTCAATACTAATGTGGTAGGAAGATAACAAATCTATACCAAGGATAACATCGAACTCGGACATATGCAACCCTATCAAATCGACAATGAACTCTGAGTCATCTAAACTGGCGGTACACCTCCTACAAACGCTCTCCAGAAGCGATACCTCACCTAAAGGGTAGAAACTGATAAAGGGGTATCTAGAGGCTGAGCTATGAGCTGGAGTCTAGACATAAAAGCATACGAAATGAAGGAATGCAAAGCTCCCGAATCGAAGAGAATACGGGCGGGAAAGAAACTCACAAGGAACGTACCCTCCACTACGGCTCCGCTAGCTCCATGATCACGCGGAACTACCACATACACTCTGCCTATGGATGAAGATTGCTCTACTACTAGTGCTGGAGAATACGAGACTATCTGCCCCTGAGGAACCTCCTGAACTATGCGAACCTATCCCTCAATCTTCTGAGCAGCTGTCGGTGCCTCAAGCCTCATCTGCTAGCCCTGACCTCTGCCCCGAAGTCACTGCTGCTGCTGATTCGGACCCTTTCCCTGTTCGCGGGAAAAGTTGGTGTTTTCTTCATTATCGAGTGTCATTGCACTCAGTTAACAACTTTATGTGTTACAAAGAGATCCGGTTTTTTTATAAGATCCAGCTTACAATGAAAATCAAAATAAAACAAAGAAATAAAATTACAACTTCTCTCTTTTACCGAACAAATCACAAGATCCTGTTATTCGGTCTCTGCCTCTGTGGGTTCTTCTTGCCTGCCGCGGGTTGCTTACGTCGGACCACCGCGTGATCTGATCCAAGCAGATCTACGACGTATTCACGGGTATTATCCCACCAAGGAATATAGCCGGGGAGGGATCGTCTTCACCAGGAAACGACCGCTCGAATGCTCGGGATTCTAAGAACCAAGCCTTAGATCCGGAGGTGTAGACGACGTAGATCTGAGGATTTAGACTCTCTCGAACGCCTGCTTTTTCCGGTGCGGGGTGCTCGCTAAGGAATAAAATCCGGCGTCCCGACAAGTCTTCAAGGCCTTCATGATTCTCGAGTTGAGTGACAATCCGCAGAGTTCCGGCTCTCTCAAAAGTTTCAGTAAGAAGTCCCTCCAAATGAAACAACCACCCCCGCCCTATTACTAGCACATCTCTGAATTGGCCTTTGTGCACAAGAGAGAGAGGGGGGGGGGAGTCGGGCCACCTGAGGGTGGCCCGGCTCATGCCGAGCGCCACCCTGAGGTGGCCTCGGCTGCCGAGCACCCCAGGGTGGACTCGGTACTTGGCGAGCCACCCTGGGGTTGGCTCGGCTTGGGCCGAGCCACACTCCAGGGTGGCTCGGCCACCGAGCCACCCTGGGGTGGCTCGGCTTGGGCCGAGCCCACCCGGGTTGGCTCGGTTTGAGGCCGAGTCCCGGGTGTTGTTTTGTTTCGCGTTTTCCGGTGTTTTCCGGTCTTTCAGTTCTTCGTTTTCGATTCGTCGGACTTTGATTGATAGCCCGGGTCTTTATTTGGCAGTATTTCCGCTCTCGGTGTTTGAGTACAAATCTATTTTGTCGTTTGGACGACTCGTTGACTTTACCGAACTGTTGCGATTGGTTCCCACCAAGGCGAACATATGCCTTGTTTGTGTGCTTTATCGCCTCGCTCGCTCGAACATCGTTGATTTTCGAACCATCATGCTGAAACCATGCTAAGGGACCTATAGGGTAATTTTATACGCCTACAAGAATACCCCCTCCAAAGTGTTTCAGCCTCAATTCTTTTATAGAAGAGTCTGGAATGCTTTGGATATGATTGCCCCTACCCTTTTGTCAGTGTAACGGGACCTGGAATGACCTTCGTTCTGTATTCCTTCAATTCCCTCAGATCATTCAGGTGCTTCGTAGAATGCCTTTATGGTTCCGTGCTGCATTTATTGTCTGACCGTTGTTGGAATTTGAACTTGAGTCGATTCCTGATTTTTCAATCTTTAACTCGTGTTGGTTGCTGTCTCGACAGTGCAACTCAACGCTTCGAGTTGTCGGTGTTGAATCCTTCACTTGTGATACGTTGTCCGACGTCGTGTTATTGAGTATCCTTAAGATATTTTTAGAAAAATTTTCTCCAGGAACTTTCATCAACAACAATAGGAATAGTTTTATACTCGTATACCTTATTTGCAGTATTTCCGTTGCTCAAGAATAAGCTGAACACGGCCTTGAAAATGAGCAAAAAAAAGCCAAGTAATTTGAGCTCAAAAAATTTCTTCCGTTCCTCTCCGAATGTGTGGGAGAGACGCGAATAAACCAAGGATGGGACCCTAGTTGATTTGAAGTCGTCTCGACGCTTAATTCAGTCTCCTTTTGAACTGATTTGGATTGGTCCGGTTCCGGTTCAACTTGCCCGGTCCGGTTTTCCAACCCTATTGGTCCACATTATAAAAGGGGGTTCTCTTTTCCTCGTTTTTCTCTCGTTTTCTTCTCCTCTCTAGGCGGCCCGCCCCCCTCTCCCTATTTTTGATTTTTCTTTTCCTCGAGCGTCTTTCGCCGCCATCCCAAACATCCGTAGTGCGTCTTAGACCTTGGGTCTTCCCTTATTGGATCCTTGACTGAGAAATCCTTCAAAAAATATTTTTAGAATCTCTCAGGACCCCTCGAGCACGTGTTGAAAGTTTCCTAAAAGGTCTCTATCTTCGTTGTTGATCTCGAGCCTTTCTTCAGGTAAATCTTCCACAATTTGGATTCTTTTTCATGCCTCATATTAGTAATTCATGCATTTGTGGGGTTTATACATGAGGGTTGAGGGTTGTGATTTGATGCTCGAAGCTAAATCTTTCAGGGGGGTAAAATGGCAATTTTGAGGGGTTTTTATGCAAAATTAGGGCTGAAATTATTTTTTGAATCTAAACCCTTTGAGTTATTTTGCAGGCCGTCATGTCTCGCGCCTCGCAGAGTCGTTCCCTGCATGTCGGTTGATGCGGCGCCTCCCTCTTTATGCTGGTGAGCTACTTTTTGCAAACAAACCTTTTTTTCTTAATAAATTTGTAAATTGGACCCTTTTTTTAAACCCCACGATTGTTATCTCCTTGGCGAGGCAATCGCGAAGAGCCTTGATTCTCCTTGGTGAGATCGACGCTTTCAAAAGATCATGTTTTGCTTGGTCAAAACCATATCTCAAAATTAAAGGGGGCGATTTTGACAACTACATTGCCGTTTTGATAAGGCAGGGATACGTTGTCGACATACCTCCTGTTTTTGTGATGTTACAATGTGGCAAATCGTCTCACCTTTATAAGGCAATGACTCTATCTTAGCTATTTGTAAGATAGGTATCTTTTAAGGTCGTTTGCTTCTATTTGCAGGTACTTTGATCATTCATCGCCACGCACAACAGTGTAACTTGGCTATTGCAGTGGCGGTCCTTTGGATCGATACTAACGTTCCACATATACGGTGTCACTTACAACTAGTTCCCATCAGCTAACCCCTCAAGTGTTGCTTTCGGACAGCGTCCGAACTGAGAGTTCCCAAGTGTGAGGCGAAGTTGGCTGTCATCGAGCTATTGCCAGCGCTGATCACAGACGCGCCCTTTGTGAAGAACGCGCTCTACTAGCCTCTTCGGAAGAGCGATTTCCTAATTTGGTGATTCTTGTTCGATGACCCAGAAGCGTATTCATTGATGCCTGAGCATTGGCTTCCAACGAACCGCCAATGGCCTTCATAATCTTGCCGGAGATTCCTCGGCCATCGCTTCATTGATGAGCCTCAGAATGTCAGGCTGTGACACGGGAGATGTCGTGCGCCTTGACAGACGGATCATATGGAGTGTCCATTTTGCGCATATCATCTATCTCGGCGGTTCCTTGGTTCGTGCAGAAGTCGTCGTTACCGGATTGCGTCCTGGTGTATTGGGCTGGACGAACTCACCACGTAACGAGTTCCTTGCTACCGCTTCCACCTTGTAGGAATCGTCTCGCTGTTCCCTGGGACGGGAGATGCCAGCGGACACGTCACAGGTTTTACGGTTGGGTTCCACTCTTCGACAAGTTTGGTTGGAGCCGTCATGACGACATACCGTCTTGAGCGATGGGGGCGCCAGGAGTGTGCATGCTTGCCGGTTTGTATCAAGCCGTTCGTGCCACCGTGTATGGCTTGCTATCAGTTTGGACATTTCTGTGCTTTGTTCGAGCTATATAATCCTCCAAGACTCCGACACTTTTCTGACCCGGCAGGGGGAGTTAGGCTGGCTCTTCACGAATGCACAGGATTTCTGGCTTGTCCAATGGGAAAACAGGAGCCTATACCAGGGAGTACTTTCCTTCAGTCATGAGTTTGAGCCAATTAAAAGATGCGCATGCCTGACCTTATGAGATCTCTATGGGACCTCACTTGTCATTACCATCATTTGCTTTGGCAGCATGTCGGAGCCGCCTGTGCAAAGGACCAAGGTATGTGTGAGTCTGAAACAATTGCGAACTACTTGTTCAAGATCTGGAGAAGCACTCATGCGAGGCATATTTTGTGAGCTGGCCCCATTCACTCATTCAGACGGTTGAACAGCTACTGAAGAAGCATCGGCCGCTCCAATCTGTACACCCACCAGCGTCTGCAGGGTGGCTTTCCCTGCGAAGACCAAGTTCAAGTCATTTGTGGCACGCTACCGCCAACCCAATATCGACGAGACACTTCTTTGCCGCGGCTTTCTTGCTATCCTTGGGTTGAAAGTGCGTGGTTCCATATCAGTCTGGCGACGCCTTGCCCTCTTGGAGTACTTTTACCCAGCAGTTCAGCTCGCTATAAGAAGCGAACTCTCCACTTCTTTCCGGGATGGTGCTAATATTCACCGAGGACTTCGAAAGCTTCTCCAGTGCGTTCACACGGAAGGAGACCGATTTACCAGTGGTCAGATTCCCCACTCGCTTAAGGTGCGAGCTCCCGTAACGCTTATCTGATGGCCCTGGTTTGTCCTTCATCGCTCCGGATATGATGTCGGCTCGCCGAACGCCACAGACCATTCTGTTCCCTGCGCTACAGTTGCTGAGAATGGCAGGTGGGAGGGGGCCGAGACTTTTCTTGATGTCAGCAGCCAGTTGCAGAGTCATAATGTGTGGGCATTCTCTACCTTGTTTTTCCGCAGTTCTCCGGCTGATATGGTGAATTGCTTGATAGATGATGAGAGGCCTAGAGAGTACCGGACTTATTTAGACATCCGGGTGCTTTCAAACCTGGCTAGCGAAATATTAGGCCGGCTATGCTGCTTTCGG
>NC_033802.1:39778694-39832535 GCF_001876935.1 Asparagus officinalis | reverse complement strand
GAGGGGTTGCTGATCGAAGCCATCAAGATTGGGTCTTTGTTGGTGAATCTGGGGAATGGGGAGGGGGTTCTAGCGTTATAGTAGATCTTGGGATAAGAGGGCGGTTTCGGTTTTGGGTTGCGGTGGTCTTTGGCTGCGTTGGGGGGTTTTTGGAGAGAGAGCGGAGGTTGATGATGACGAGGACAAAGAGCTGTTAGCTTGCTTTTTTGGTGGTTTCTTCCCTCCCTATTTTTTGGCTGGATTTTTATTTTTCGGTTGAATTAATATAAAGAGGAAAATAAGACGGTGGAGGGAGGAGGATAATGTTGGGAATCTTATTTGGAAAATGGAAATATATAATGGGATAAGTATTCATTTTATTTTGTAGTCTTATCTAAACTTATATATCTTAGTACAGTACACGTGTTTTGCACTAGAGCATATCTAGTTTGTTTTGTGTTTTTCATTTTTTTGTTGGATGCAAAATAATGAATTGTCTTGCATAGCAGTATAAATTATTATACTATGAATACTATTACAATTACAATAAATACAATTTGTTTTTCACACTACTATCATACTTTTAAAAAGCTAATAAGATGCAAAGCAACGGATGGGTAGTCCTACATAAGAGGTGAAACCCAAACGTGTAAGGCATAAACCTAATGAATTTTTATTATTTTTATTTTTTTCTAGAATTGTAAATATTATGTGAAGATAAATTATTGATAAATTTAAAAGTTTCTATTAAACAATGTAGTTAAATAATAAAATAATAGTGTAACCAAAGTTTTTCAAAAGGCAAGAAAATGCATAATTAATAAGAGGTTATATATAATTAGTGAACGACTAATTATAACTAATAACACATTTGAGAAATTGTCAAACTTAAAATGGTAAAAATTAAAATTAAAAGTTTTGACAAGGCAATCCTTTTTATATATAGTATAGATATAGATAAAGGATGGATAACTATTTTTACAAGGATAGTAAATTGGTGTTTACTGATGAAATTGAAAGTTTAACTTAATTTTTTCTAAAAGTTGATTTATAACTTTGTGCAAATAAAGTTAAAATCTCTTACTCCTAACAAAGATCATGAAGGTTTAACTTAATTTAGATAACTAGAATGATCTAAATTATCAATCTTTTTCGAAAGTTTAGATAGGTGATAGGTTTTGTGAAGCGCCCCAAACTTTACCAGGTCCAGGTGTGCTTTAATTTTTAAACTCTAGTGGGTTTTGTGCAATATGAAGTCCCTGATGGGGGTTTTTTATTTTTTAAATTTCAAGTGGATTTTGTCCCAGAAATTCGAGGGGTTTCCTGAAACTTACCCTAATTTTAATATGATTATTTCTCTATTGTCATGGATTTAAGATTTGAAATAAACCATTCCTTTTCAAACTAGGAGATTGGTGAAGATAGGTTTCTAAATAGCACGTTCAAGCCTTATCTTTAGCTAGATCTATAGTATTTTGAAACCATGTGAGAAACCAAAAAATTAAAAATTAAAAATTACATAACTAGTATGCTCATTTGATCCAATCAATTTGATTTTTAAATTGATTTTTGTATACTAGAAGTATGGTGCACATGCGTTGCACGTATACGTATTTTCATGTTAAACTTTTCTTGGATTCGTTATATTTTGAGCTGAATAAATTTATGATGACCGGACACTAAAGAGTAATTTTATGATACTAAATATTCTTTATTTTTGTTTGGAATGTATATTATTTTTTTTTCCAAAACATAGAGGGTACTTAATAAATTTATAGATAATTCTTTTCTGTAGAACTTTAGTTTTTTAACTTCACTATAATTTTTAGAGAAACTAAATTTTCTTTTGAGCTAAAGCTCCGGATCGAATAATTTATTGATTTATATCTTTTAGAATTCAAAGTAATTTTTCTTAAAATTTTAATTATTTAAATTGTTACATAAAATTAATGTGTCCTGTTTATAAAGGGTTTAATATAAATTTATCGAATTGAAAACAGTAACATTTAATTGTGATGCAGATTAAACTCTCTCAAGGGGAGTAATCTTTTGAAATATTTACTGAGAGAAACTGTACCGAGCTACTGAAACTAAAAAAATGCAAAAAATTGCATGTTTTTCGGTAACTTGACATATTACCCTCTCATTTATTTGTTCTGGGCATTTCTCACTTCTCAACTTATTTATAAGCACTCAGCACCCTCTATTTATTGCTATTAACCAATCCACTATTGGTAGCGGACGTATAACATTACTAACTGTTGTGTATTGTTCCATCCTTGCACAAAACCTAACTGGCCATTTTAATAAATATAAAAATAGCTTTTCACACATAATCACACAATTAATCTCTATATTTAAATTCCATTAAAAAAGCTTTTTCTTGAAACTAAACCTTCTGAACAATTTCTTTATTTAAATTTCTTAGACTTCCAAGTTATTGATTCTTGAATGCTTAATTATATACCGTTTTGAATATAAAAGTAATGTTACATGTTTATAAAGGGTTTACTATAAATTTGTAGAATTGGAAATAGTGACGTTTAGTCATGGTGTAGATTAAGCTCACTGTAGGTAAGTAATCATCTTTCATGTCTATCGGACTATCGAGAACTGTACTAAGCTATTAAAAACTAAAAAAAAGCAAAATCCATTCGTTTTTAGCTAACTTATAGATTATCTCTCATTTATCTTGCTTAATACTATCCTCTGGTAATCTTATTGTCACGCCCCGGTTCCAAAGTGTAATAACTTGGAATATGATTCAATCGGCAATGCAATCATTCGACCACATTCATGCTTCTAGATCATCCTGTATATCGATATAAAGCCAAAACTACACCATAAAACATGTAACTAAGATAATAAAAGAAATGTATCGATGAAAAAAATCTCGAAAAGGACTAAGTCCAAATAGGAGTTTCACAACTATCCACAATGGGAAAGAGTAAAAAAATAATAATATCATAGTTTAGAAAATGTCACATGTGACTTAATAAAAAGGCTAAACAAAATAACTATCTAAACCAACTGAATTGGAGAACTAATAGAATAAATGGTGATCATTGCCACTGATTCTGCTCCTCGAAATACTCTCGGTCCTGCGAAGAAAGAACGGTCCCCGAGTCTGGGCAACACAAACCCCAAGGGAGTCATAAAACTACTAACAAGCATGTAAAATAAAAAAATTGTGCGCGTGCAAGTGTATATGGTAGGTATAAAAAAAGAGATGAAATCTATATTAAAGGTGACTAAAAGAAATGCTACTATTAGATATTAAGAATAAGTTTATCACAAGGCATACAAGCATATTATTATTATTATTTTACATGTTATTTTAATTAGAGAAGAATAGTATCATGTATATAAATCGGGTTCCCGTAAACCGTCCCAGGAACACAGCTTCAAATCAGGATTGGCTCTTGGCCTTTATATATAACTCTGGATATCAAGGATACACATGAGCCCGCTTATATACACGTTATATTCTCCGTCTAATTCTCATTTATAAACCCCATATTTATCTATTTATTTTAAGTGGTTGTGCATGAAATATTATTCACTAACCACAGACTTACTGTGGAACGGCTTTTGTAAAATTTATGAAAAATAACTGTGACCCAAAACATGTCCAATCAAGATGGGTGCATCGTCTAGTCAATGCTATTATAATAATAGTAATAATCAAGAGAAACTCTGCACATCGGGATATCGATGTGGAGTGTATAGTCATGCTATGATAACACATTTATGAATCATATTTTGACGGAAGTCGTCTTCATGCACAATCAACCCTATTAAATATCACTAAGTGATTAAACATAGCATCAAGTGATCTAACAAGCATCAAGAGATCAAACAATATCATCATCTTAACAAAAGAAAAAAAATAATTAATTAACATAATTGTTTGTGTCAAAGCAGGCCAAACGGGTTTGATTTAACAGCATAGAAATCTACAAAATTGGTTTTAGTAAGCAAAAGGCCCATACAGGTCTGAAATTTGAGTTTTAAACCCAAACGGGTCTAGTATTTTGAGTTATAAACCCAATCGGGTTTGAAAATTTGAGTTTTAGACCCAAACGGGTCTAGTATTTTGAAAATTTGATATCGGATCCTAATCGGGTTTGAGTTCACAACAGACCCAAATAGCTTTTGAAGAAAAATGAAGGGCAAAGGATTTGAACCTAAGACCTAAGAGCTAATAACCAAGCCCCTTAACCACTATACCTAAAATAATAATAATAATAATAAGTTTATTCACCGAAAAAGGGAATTTAACAGAAAAGCATACCATAATTACAAGCATTTTAACCATGTATGGACACCTAAAGAAAGTATAACTAAGATGCCCTACAACAAGGCATATCCACATGAATTGATACACGTGGAGGAAACTAAACATCAAGAGAAATTCCCTAAATAGTATAAATAACAAATTTAAAGTTTGAGAAATTTAAATTTATTGTTGGGGAAAAAATAATTCTCATGCTATAACCAAAATAGTCTCATGAATTAAACATATACTTAAACCATCATCAACACATAAAGATTCTAATCAACTAGAAGCATAACATGCTAGCACTATCTACCAAACATCTATAATTTCACAAGCTATGAAAGGATTTATGAAGATGAAACTTTTTGAAAAGAAAAGGGAAGGGGAAAAAAAAGAAAAACATGCTTTGTCGTTTTGTGTCGAAATAGAACTCCAAGCAAAGATCTTGCACTCGCCTCCTAAGATGTAGTTGTTGCCCCTCTTTTCTTCTTCTTTTTTTTATTTTCGTGAGTTTTTCCATATGGTAAAGAAAAGAAAAAAATTTAAAGGATATATACTTGTTGAGGATAGACTTGGTGGTTAGAGATTTTGTAGGATATGAGCGATTTTATTGTTAAGATTTCAGATTTGATTTTTATGAAACGTGGTATCATGGAAAAAAGAAAAAAAATGGTTTTCTTATCTACTCTCTTTTCTTATCTTCTCTCTCTCTCTCTCTCTCTCTCTCTCTCTCTCTCTCTCTCTCTCTCTCTCTTTCTCTCTCTCTCTCTGGAAAAAGATTCCCAAGATATCATAGGGAAAAATAGGTGTAGATGGGTTTAAACTTGTTCAAGGGCTCTGGTTGCATACAAATTCTAGTATACTGGACTATAAGGGGATTAGGCCTTGGAAAAAATTCAAGAGTAAATTGGGCCTTGAATAAAGCTTGCCATAAGAAATTTGATTGAGGGCCTTGCCTTACATAGGTTTGGGTATTACACTCACATAAAAAGAGACTTTAATGCCAAAGTAAGCACAATTCCAATATTAATCTTTGCAAACACATTGCCACTAACTTGGTTACGAAATGATTGATTGGTTTAACTTTTTTTTTGTTTTTCGCCTAAGAAAATCCAGATAATCTACCGTTTATATTGATTTAATGCCAAAGTCAGTGCAACTCTAATATTAATTCACGCAAACAAACAGCCTTCCAATATTAATCCAGGCAAACAAACAGCCCCTAACTTGGTTATGAAATGATTGATTGATTTAACTTTAATTGTTTTTTTTCAGCTAAGAAAATCCAGATAATCAATCATTTGTATTGAGAGCCTTTTCTAGAGACATTTGCTTAAACTTTTTAAGTTAGAAAAATTACATCGTAATCTTTTCAACTTAGAAAAAGTTGTAAACCTCTCTTTCGCCATTTGCAAAGCCACGTACAGCGACCGTACTCCTAAATGGCTGTAATCCCAACCCCTAAATACCATCCAATCCATTGCTAGCCTTTGTACAAGGGTGTTATGGGAATAAATTCTCAAAGAGTTAGCCTTGCTAGATTCCAACCACGATGACAGACATTTCGGTAACAAATAGTATGAGAAACAAAAATGTTGTTCGTTAATGAATTCATCTTCTCACTTTCACACTCAAAAGTGCCCTCTCTCTTTAAAATCCCACAACAAAATTGTTGATGTCAGATGCTTAATAGCAGGATTTATGGCTGATTTTAAAGGGCTTATGTCCCCTTGATCTATTTTGATGGTTGATCCCCTAATAAGAAGAGAGTCATGTACATATGCAATACGTTTGATGACCAAAGTTGGGTTCCCCAATTATTCATCCGATGATCAGGTTAGTTATAATCTAAAGGAGAGAAATGAACTGATATAGTTCTCTCTAAGTGTGCAGAAATAGTGTATCTTTAATCAGTAGGCGATGTGCATATCTATACTGAAATGATAGAGGCATTCAGGTAATTTTGGTCAAGTACTATTGATGTTATATAATCACACAGATAAACTAATAAGAACATGGTTGATTAGAGCCACTAACTTCTCCGAATATTTGATTTGGAGATGAGTTGTTTTTCCCTGCACGTGTAGCAACTCGGGGGCTCTAATTCCCCCGTCATTCCTCCGACGATCAAGTTAACAAGATATTTGAGTGGAAACAAATAACGAGTTGTCGTCATTCTTAAGTGTAGTGGAATGGAGAAAAATGCAGAGAAATTGCTTACCCTTGTATTAGGAATAGTTTTTCCTTTTATGGTCATGAAGGAAGGGCATTTTGGTCTCTTTGGTCGGGTATGGACTGGCGCCTGAGTTTGCGTTGACTTTACAGGTGCTAGCTGGGGAATGGTCACGGTATGAGCGCGGTCACTTCAGTATTAATGAGGTGGGACAGGCAGCGTGCGAAACCAGCATGGTCTGATGTACCATAAATAGCACCGGGGATGGAGAAATGATTGTTGACCTCTTTGTTTTGATGATGTTTAGCAAATAATTTACCACTAATATTATTTGTCTAGTATTTGTATTTATCTATTTATTATAGACAAACAATATGTTGGAGGATGGATAGAATTGTGCATTTACGATCATATCCAATGGAGATTGGCAGAATTATGGTGTGAAGCTATGCAATTCAAGTTGAAGATCCAAGTTCAAGCTTCATCCGCAAAGTGTACCAAGTCAAGCCTATTGAAGATCAAGATTGGTTGAGTAACATTTAGTTTAGGTGTTATATTATGTGCGTTGGTACTCTAAGCTCAATCATATATACTCACACATTATATTGGTTTTTATGTAGATATATATAGTAATACACACACACACACACACACACACACACACACACTTTAGTTTTGGTTTATATGTATATATAGTTATATATATACATATATGTTTTTGGTTTCTATGTATATATATAGTTATATATATACATACATACTTTTGGGTTTTCATGTTTATAAATATGAAATTACATATTTCATATTTATTATTGTGATTTGGTTTAGCTACATAGATATGCAACAACAAACAAAACTATTCACATTTTCATTTGTTTTATATTCTATTGTGTTTAAAAATATATTGCATAGAATATGCAATTTTGTGAAAATATTATTTTTTTTGTTTATGAACTTAACAATAATCATATACATCTTTTATTAAGTCTACAAAACCATTTTGTAATGTTTCAAAACATGGTTAAGCTAAAATATCAAAACTCTTATGTCTACAATTATTTTCCAAAGTTTTATAATTTTTGGAATTTGTTTGATATTTTTAAATAGTTTTTCAAAATCAGAAAACTGCTTCAAAACCTGTAAATTTTCATATATCAGTTTGCGGTCGACCGTCACGGTTGACCGTCTTGAGTCCAGAGACTCAGGATATTTTTTTAGAGGCTCGCGGTCGACCGTGATGATCGACCGGATGCAGTCCAGAGAGTTTCTCGGTCGACCGCCATGGTCGACCCAGAGCCAAAGGTATGTTTCTGAGCTGCTCGCGATCGACCTCGCGTTTCCCACGGTCGACCACCAATCTGTCATTCAGATTCCAATGGTTAGTTTCCAGAGTCGTTTTTGGGTTGGTTTTTTGGTCTTTTCTTGCCTTTCTCTTGGCTTTGGGGTTTCATATAAATACCCCCTTATACCTCAGTTCTTACATGATCTAAGAAATGTTTTAAAAGTTTTAAAAGAGTTTAAATTGGTTTTAAGTTTGTTTAAGGGTTTGGTTTATGAAGAATTCCACAAGAGCAAGCGGAGATCATCTATTTAGTGTTTGAGCATTCAACTCTTCTCCCTATCTCTTGTTATCTATAGAAGTTTTCTAAACTCAATTTCTAACTTTGAATTTATATTGTTTGATTACCATTCTATTAAGCTAGTGTTTATATTTGAGTTTAGTTAATTTGGTTTCACTTATTATTTATACACACCCACTTGAGCTTATTGTATTTTTATATATAGTATATTTGGGTTGGTGAGAGTTGTAACAATTGCTTATTGTATTTTTATATATAGTATATTTGGGTTGGTGAGAGTTGTAACAATTGAGTGTGAGCTTTCATTATGTTCTCATCCATATTTTTGGGTTGGTGAGAGTTGTAACAATTGAGTGTGAGCTTTCATTATGTTCTCATCCATATTAGAGAACAACCATTTGTTGTATTGTGCTTATTGTGAGATTCACTTTGTATTACACTAGTATACCGAGAGGAGTGTGTGGTGAGAGACATGGTCGCTTCCAAGAGGAGTATGGTCGGTAGTAAAGCCTAGAGAGAGGTAATAATTTCGAGCACTTGAGGAAGGACACTGTAGGCTGTCTAAAAATCACAATAGATAGCTGATCCCCATCAAACACCGATGATGGAAGTTACAATCTGACGACTTCCAGAAGACTTTCACGTAGATCACTGAAGGTTACAATCTGACGACCTTCACGACAACCGATGAGAGCTCTAGTTCAACAGCCTTCACAATCAACATCGGGAGTTACAATCTGACAACTCTCATATTCTCAAGAAGTCAAGACGAAGATTACAAGACAATGATCTTTGCAACGCTTCGACAGAAAGAGACTACAAATCAATGGTCTCTTCAAACCAAGACGTGGAAGTCCTCCCCGCGTACCAGCATCAAGATGCGCCGCGTTCATAGCCACGAACGCAGCTCAAATGCAGCTCCAAAAGTTACAAACGCAGCTTAAATCGCCACTGGACGCAGCTCTATTCGCTGCCCGACGCAGCTCAACATCGCTGCCCGACGCAGTTCAACATCGCTGCCCAACGCAGCTCAACATCGCTGCACAACGCAGCTCTTATGAGTAAAACTTGCCAGCTCTGGGTACAACATCGGCTGAAGTACCAACTTCTTCAGTTGGTCTCGCTTTTGTTGCAACTGGACTAATCTGGGGAGTGACAGTGACTTCTATCATCATGGGGTCCATAGGAGTAGAAGGTTGAGGTTCAAGAACTGATGATTGCAAATCAACCTCAGTTCCTGCCCATGGCACGAGTTCACTACCCTCCGGTTGTTCAGATGTTTCAGTGATTATAGTAGTATCAGTTCCAGTAACTGGTCCTATAATTCAAACGCTTATATAATTAATCAAGTCAAAATATATATGTATATACATACGGAGTTAACAGGGCCAAAGTCTTACTCTCAGAGGGACCTGCTTCGAGAGAACCAATTCCAATATCTGAGCCGATAGCTGGACCAGAAGCTTTATCTAACAAAGAATCCAGGATTTGCTTATGGTCGTCCTCTGAGATATTAAAGTCGAAATTATTAAAATCATCGACTTTGGTGGCATGGGTAGCTTCTCCTTCAATAGGCTCATGCATCGGGACGTCTACAAAAAGTGTTGAATCGTAAATGACACGTAAATTTAGACGAAATTGCCCAAGACAAAGATTGATTTTACCTTCGTTGGTCGGGGCGGATTTGAGAGCTTCACTACTTGTACCTGCTTCTTTTAATTTGACTAAAAGGAGAGAAAGCGCACAGGTCATTAGAGGAGGCACACGATCCGACTCATTCATTTCTCGGATTTCTCTGCCGAGAGGAGAAAGATCAGTACCTGCGTCTGTAGCGGATGAATCAACGTCAGGAGTCGGTGGAACGCCAGCTGGTTCTTCTTTCAAAGCATCCTGCATTTGCTGGACGAAGCTGGTCCCCTCAGTCTCCATACCTCCAGGAGAAGCAGCTCCAACTCGATATTCTCCCTCTTCTTGACTCTCTACAGAAATTGGAAATGGAATGAGTTCAAGCATTAAAAAATGTGAAAGGGACAAAAAAACAAATAGTTACCTTGTTCATCAGAAGAAGCACTACGACCGGATGTCTCTTCTACAGCAGGAAGATGAACGCGCGGTTTAGAAACAGCTTTCTTCTGTTTCTTCAGAGGGCGTGCACCAGAACCTTCATGACGATGTTTGGTGCGTAACTCAGCTCGGGGAGAAACTTGAGTTTGAGCTTGAGTAGAAGTTCGAGATATTTGCCGACGAATGAGAGGCACCATATCCTCTTCATCCTCTTCGTCGCAACTAAGAACTTCTACCGTCATCCGGTTAGGATGTTCCATGACGACTCTTTCCTTACGTTTCTTTGGAGCAGCTTGTGGTTGGGTCGGAGCGACAGAAGGCCTTACAAGTCCTCTATCAAAGAATGAATCGGGAAGGCCAGATACTTCCTCAGAACTTGATTCATTCTCGTCTTCCCCTTCTGAAGTTTCGGTTGCTTCACTATCAAACTCCTCTTCACTATCAACTGGGAGGGGCGCGCCGCCCCCTGGACCCCCGGCTCGCTGACCGGGCAGCGAGACCCCCGAATACTCTGCATAGCGCAACTAGATTGAGGGGCGGATATAAGAAGTTCATGGATTCAAGGTATCTCAACCAGATCCATATTCACCAAGAGCCAGTCCTGTCCAATCATGGACTGGGGGTTCCAATTCAAACCTCACGATCAGTGAGTAATTCTCCTCGAATCTTTACAACAGATTTGAGAGAGTTCATATCGAGAGAAAGACCAATGCAACAAATCATTCCTACGGTCCTCTCGGGATGTCAATGTTGTTCATATGCGACCAAACAATTGGTGTTCGACCGATTAACGCATGTTACCTTGCCCAACCAACGACGACGTTCTCACAGGAAGAAGTCTCCAGAGACTGAATATCCTGAGGTCACTATCAATGTGATCGCCAGAGGGAAAGCCTCAGGTCCTAGTTCCGATGACTCTGAGACAAGTCGTTCGCCGACCGTCAGAGAAATTGCTAACGAGTTTGAAGGGATCTACCGACGCACTCGGACGCGAACAGGAGCCATTCCCCCTGTCAACTATCGGAGGTTAGCCAGAGGAACCAATTCCGATGATGAACACTCAGCCATTGCAGAGTCCCAATCATCAAGCTCTTTTGTTGAACATGAGAGCTCTGCCTATATGACAGAAAGCCATGAAGATCTCGCGAAGAGACTTGATGAGCAGGAGGCCATGCTCAAATCTCAACAAGAGGCCATCAATGAACTCATGGCCCTATTGACTCAAATTGTCACAGACAAGGCCAAATCTCAGAAGACAGATTCACCACCTAGGCAAGAATCCTCCCGGAGAGGAAAAACGTCTTCATCCCGACCTCACACAAGCAAAGGGAAGGGAAAAGTGGTTGATGACACGGCTTCTGACCAAGAAGCCCACAACCTAGAATCTTCCTCTGATGAAGGAAGAGAGACGGAGTATGAGCAAAATCCTCAGTCGGCTAAAATCGAGGAATTGGAAGCCCGCCTCAATGTCATTGCTAACAGAAGCGAGCTCCAAGATGAGGGAGTTGTCAGGCCCTACCCTGCCGAATGGGACGCAGCCCCTTATCCTCCAAAATTCGAAGTCCCGACGCTACAAACTTTTGACGGCACGGGATCACCGAACCAACATATCTATCATTTCAAGTCACAAACTGGGAATGTGATATCAAACGACGCCATACTGGCTCGATTATTCATTTGCCTGCCGGATGTATCCAAAAGTGGGCAGATCTAGAGAGACTCTTCCTGTCAAGATTCTTTGAAGAGGATACTGAAGTCTCCATCCATCCTCTTCTCGCCACTAAGCAGAAGAAGAGGGAGTCCGTCAAAGCCTTCGTCAAGAGGTTTCGAACCATGACTCTCCGGTGTTCGTCAGGTATGACACAGTCTACCTTAGTAGAAACCTGTCGGCACAACTTGCAGACCAACCTCCTAGCCCGAATAGGAGTTGAAGAATGTCGTTCTTGGAGACAACTAATGACATCTAACCCTAATTCTGCTAACTCTCGCCCAAAGCGGTTTAACACATATCGGGTCATCCTGGTCCACCACCATTTGTCCCCAGAATAATGGACCCATCCATAACATCTAAAATTCTCTCTGGGTAATCTTCGTCCCGCTGCCGTTAACCGGTTCTTCACGGTGTTGGCTTGCACTATCTTCTCATTCTGAGGTATATTGTCTTGTCCTAAGACACCCGGATGAAGTCCCCGCACATGAGCTCTTTCACTGGAACCTGGGGTGGCTTCCTTCCCAATGAAACCACAATGAATACGCTCGTGGTTTTCGGTTAGCCTCCAGAACATCTCACGTCCAACCGATAAGTTCCTGAACTTTAATAGCGAGTGATCTCGGGGGATAAAAGGCAGATATAAAAACGATGACCCACTCTGGTGCAACCATTGCGCAGACTTGCAGAAAACGACCTCTGGATCTTTCACCGAATCACCAAACAAGAAATCTGGCTTCCTTATGCATTGATTCGAGTCTTGCTCCGAGATCAAGGGCGCATCTGTGATTAATCGTCGTAGAACACGACAACTACCTCGCTGGATTAATTCTCTAGCACTTTCGCTATAGCCAGATTTGAACTGGGGAGATGATTCAATTAACGGGATCCCCTCATAATAAGAGTGGGTCACGCTACTCCGGCCAGTAACCACATCAGCAGTAAATGTGGTAGAAGGAAATCGGACTGATAAAAGAAACATACACATAAATTGTGTAAGTGTAGTCCTAAAATTTTAGAGAAAATGGTATATCTTACTCCATAAGATATAGTCGCCATCTCACAGCAGGTGTGACGATTTCTTTTTATCTACCACATGTCATCTACCACATGTATAAAGGAGATACGCGTTACTATGCACGGGCATTATAACGGCATACCAAAACCTTTCAATACACGTGGGATGATATGAAATCGCCCCTGTGTATTCTGAAGTGTGTTTTGTCAAAGCAAAACAAACACTTTTAAGCGTCGATCCCCTCAAAGGAGGATACCGGCTCTTCTCGAGGGTATCTCAAAGGATACAAACGAGGATCTGCAAGCAAATGCAAGTACATATATATGGAACTGACAAAATACATTATTTAAATTCGTGAAAGGGTGAAAAAGATATACCTCCACGTGAGATCACAGCAGGGGCAGTCTCATCAGGGCTCGGAACAGTCTGTTGGCCTCGGGTCCCTCGAGCTCTACGCGGCGACATGATGAAAATGCAAGCTATATTGGAACCCAAGAGGAAAGTTAGGGTTTTGGACGTGAAATTGGACAAAATATTACAAAATGCAACCGAAACAGTGCATGCAAAGTCACAGTTGAAGAAAATCAAAATTTTGGAGAAAAGGGATGAACAAACCTTTGAAATCCGAATGCAATCTTCCCAAACAAGAACACCACCCAAGTCGGCAACAAGGAGGAGAAGAAATAGGAGAAAACTGGTCGAAAATCGCCCAAAAAATCACCTGGAAATCGCCAAAATCCGACGTGAAAAAACCCTAAAAAACCCTAAGTTCGAGTTTTATACTCGCTGGCTCGCTCCAGCGAGAAGAAAACTCTGTCTCGCTCAGCGAGACAGCAAACACTGTCTCGCTCAGCGAGACAGCAAACACTGTCTCGCCGAACGAGGCAGAAAACACTGTTTCGCTGAGCGAGACAGCATATTTTGTCTCGCTGAATGAGACACTGAACCCTCTCTGTATCGCATTGCGATGCAGATGAATACTCCAACGGGTACACGAGTCTAAACTGTATTCCCATCCTCAACAGGAAGTTTCTGGAGAATATTAATCTGAATATTCTTAAGGATAACCTGATGAGCTCTTAATGGATATATCAATTCAGTGGTGAAAGCTGAACCTGCAAGAGCAAGTACCAACTTCAATCCAAAATCTCGACAACGGTCAAGCGATAAACGCGACGCCGGGAAAATATTAGATATTCTACGAAGAACTGAATAGACTAAAAGCAGAAGAGATCAAGCATTGAAGCCATTTACAAGTCCTTCAAAAATCAGAACAAGTATGAGCTGTCTCGCCAGCGAGACAGTATTTGCTGTCTCGCCAGCGAGACAGTGCTGAAATGGTCAAAACCACCTTGATAACTGCCCTACACGTGTCCATTAACTGCCGAGGGACGTGGGAAACATCGTGGGCGAAAATCACGTGAATAACTGCCAAAATAACGGAGTTTAAAACGTGGGAAGGCAGTTAAAACGAAAACTGCCTGCAGTTACTGTTTGCGAGACAGTAAACACTGTCTCGCCAGTTTAACTTCATCGTTTGTTGAGTTTTTTCAGTTGCAGACTCCTGAGGCTATAAATACCCCCCTAGGGTCACTTCTGACGAGGATCGAGCATTTGTTAGAGCATTCCAGAGCAGAGAGAGAAGAGATCTAAGTTCTTGGAGCAATCCCTTGACATTCAGGCTTTGACTTGATTTCAAGAAGAACGACTATCTTACTTCGATAAGATATCGTTTCAATTTCTAACTTCGATAACGAAGGAAGAATCAGTAAACCCCTCTTCACGATTTGTGATTCGGTGGTCCACGAGCTAACGCGCTCCCGGCACAGGCAAAGAACCCACGAAAGCAGCGATCCAAACAACGATCCTGCGTTTATTTTCTCAAGAGTTGTAGTTTTCTTTTTGTTGTGTAAAAGAGTCTTATAAAAAGGCTATTTTCTTTGAATTTATTGTAATCAACCGAAGATATAATGAATTCGACAACAAATTCAACTTTTGCTGAAAACAGTCGTTGATAGGCATCATGATCTTATCGCTATCTTGATTGATTAGGCAATATGCTCCATTTGAGTAGACTATTTCTACTGTAAATGGTCCTTCTCATTTCGGTTCGAACTTGTCTTTTTTTTTTTGGAGTTCAAAATCATTGGGCGGAGAGCCAAGTCACCTTCCTTGAAAATGTAGTGTCTGACTTTCTTGTCAAACTCTTTGGAGATTCAAGCTTGTCAAAGCTCGATATGTTGTTGAGCTTGTAGTCACTTTTCGTCTAGCGCTTCAAGTTCTTCAAGATGTCGACGATGACTTTCTTCCGTCGTCATACCGGTCGCAAGTGCTATGCAAAGGGAGGGAATTTGAACTTCTAATGGCAATACGACTTCACATCCGTATACCAAGGAATATGGTGTGGCACCTATTGGTGTACGAACCGTTGTACGATACGCCCTTAAGCTTTGACCTAATTTCTCATTCCAATCTCGTTTGCTTGTAGAGACCAACTTGGTGAGAATTTTGATGATGGTCTTATTGAAAACTTCTGCTTGTCCATTCGCAGCAGGGTTATAGGCTGTTGATGCCAAGTTTCTGATTCTGAATTTGTCACAGAATCGTGTGAAGGCCTGACTGACAAACTGAGGTCCGTTGTCATGGATGATGCATCTTGGGACACCATACATGTATATAATGTGATGTTTGATGAACTTAATCACATCACTGGTTTTGACTAATCTCAATGGGACTATTTCGGCCCATTTGGAAAAGTAGTCAGTTATCGCTAGGATGAAGCGATATCCTTTCGAAGAGGGCGGAGAAATTGGGCCAAGTTCAAATGGTCATGAAGTGGCTGAAAGATGCAGATGCTCTAGCGGTTGGTGCATGTAGTTAGCATGTATTTAGCAGGCGTGACACTGTTTGGCGTAAGTGACAGCGTCTCTGATCATATTTGACTAGTAATAGCCAAGTCTACGCAGCCGGTCCCACAGTTTAGGTCCTGGCTGGTGAGCTCCACAAATACCACTGTGAGCTTCTTTAAGGACTTCTTCTGCTTCTTGGTTAGACAAACAACGAAGCAACAACTCATCGTACGATCTCCTGAACAAGGTCTGCGACAAGAGTCGTAATAAAATCTTGGCGCTCGTCTGCGTACAGATTCTCTTTCTTTAATGTCTTTAGGCAACATGCCATATAAGACATAGTCGATGATTGGCAATCGCCAATCTCTGGGTTCGAACACCTTGGGCCCTTCATCGACCACATCGACTTGCAATGCATATTTAGGTCGGAAAAGTTGTTTGCTAGCTACAGTGATCCGCTGAGTAATCCCTTCAAGCAAAGCTAATATGGCTGCGAGTGACGCCAAGGCGTCGGCATATGTATTCTTGAGACGAGACACATAATCAATATAGAAGCCTTCAAAAGAATTGGCCAATGTAATGGCTACTTTGTGGTAAGGGACCATATCCTCATGTCTGACTTCAAATTCTCCTTTTAGTTAGTTAATGACGAGCTTCGAGTCGCCATATGCTTCTAGGTGCTTTACCCCAACCTCTTGGCTAGGTCAAGACTAATTAACAGAGCATTGTACTCGGCTAGATTGTTACAACATGGCTCTGTCAAATAGAAGGTTCGAGGTACTACATGATTTTGCGGAGAAACCAAGACTACCCCCCACTCTAGCGACAATTGTAGTTTTAGGGCTTGTCATTGATGCACCATCAAAGAATAGTTGCCATACTTGTTCTTTTGAGACCATATTGGCTTCGCAGGTCTCGTCCGACATATCTTGGTATAAATCAACTTTTCCCTCCAAGGGATGGTTGGCAAGGAGATCACAAATAGCTTGACCTTTTACTACCTTTTGTGGCGTGAAGTAGATGTCATACTGGGATAGCAGCGATGCCCATCTTGCGAGTTGCCAGTTCAATGCACCAGGTTGTGTCATGAATACCCGTATCGGATTGACTTTGGAGATGATATATATGGTCTGCCCGACCAGATAGTGTCACATCTTTTGGATCGCGAAGACCAAAGCTAAACATTCCTTCTCGATGGGAGGGTAACGGTGTTCTACTCCTGATAATGTTCTGCTGAGATAATAAATGGCTTGCTCATGATCATTATCATCGTCTTGCGCTAGGGGTCCTCCAAGGCATGCTTTGTAGCTCGGACATATATCAGGAAAGGCTTCCCCGATTTTGGTGCGACCAATATGGGCAAACTAGAAAGATATAGTTTGATCTCCTCAAATGCTTTCTGGCAAGCCTAGACAAAGGATACGCCTTTCTTCATGAGTTTCAAGAACGGCTGACACTTGCCCGACATGTTAGAAATGAACCTGCGGATGTAAGCCAAACGCCCCTGTAGAACACGAAGCTCCTTAAGATTTTTGTACGGTGGAAGCTCTTAAATAGTTTTGACTTTATCCGGGTCGAGGTGGATTCCATTAGCTATGACCACGAACCCAAAAAATTTACCGCTGACTATTCCCAAGAAGGACTTGGTTGGATTCATCTTCAATTGATGTGATCGCATAAGATCGAACATTGTCTTCAAGTCATGCAAATGATCACCCTCACTATGGCTTTTAACAACCAAGTCATCGACGTAGCATTCCATTGTCTTTCACAAGTGTTCCCGAAAAATAGTGGTCATAGCAAGCTGATACGTAGCACCGGCGTTCTTCAATCCGAAAGACATTATTGTATAGCAGTATATCCTTGAAGGTGTTTGGAAGGAAGTATGTTTCTCATCTTCAGGATATATGTTGATTTGGTTTTACCCTGAAAATCCGTCCATGAACGACATCTTTTCAAATCCGCACGTGTTGTCAATGATGACATCTATAATGGGCAAGGGGAAGTCATCTTTCGGACATATCGAGTTTAAATCTCGAAAGTCGATGCAAACTCGAATCTTCCCATTCTTTTTTCAAAACCGGAATGATATTGGCCACACAATCTGGATGTTGCTCTTCTCGGATAAACCCTGAATCAATAAGTTTTTTGACTTCGGCTTCGATTGCCTTCATGATCTGGGGATGGAATCGTCGTTGTTGTTGCTTGACAGGCTTCGCGTCTGGTTTGATGTTAAGGAGGTGCATGGCCACCTGAGGATCGAGGCCGGGCATGTCTTCATAATTCCAAGCGAAAACATCAATATACTCACATACAAGAGCGATGAGGTCTTCCTTTTCTTCAGGTGACAAACTATCACTTATGAATATGAGCTTCGGTTTAGACTCATCTCCTATGTTCACTTGGATTACTTTTTCATCAGTAGGAGGCTCGCGCTACTCGAAGTAGTTTTCCCACTACATGCTGAGTTGTCGACTAAAGGGGTCCTCGAATAAGGGTAATTGATCATCCTCCCGAGTTTCACTTGGCTGAGCTGAAGTCATGTTAGCCATAAGTCTTCTGAAGACGGCTCCTGTACTGGCGTCCGAATCCCAGCATATCGATTCGGAAGAAGAATTAATGGAGTAGCAGTTTGACTCTTCAATAGCCTCGAAGCACTGCACTGGATTCATATCCCATTTTCTACATTATGCGGTGCGTTGTTAGCCTGAAATGTGAGAATTGAGGAGTTCCTTCTTCCTCATCGGATCCATCCCAAAGAGTTTGTATTGGACTCCCAATTTGTCCGAAGATGATGTCTTCTTAGCCTTTTTTTCCTGGCAGACACTATGAAGACGGCATGTGAAGATTCAATAAGTCGCCGACTTGTTACAAAGGACGAGTGAATCAGCATGTGCAGTGCTGACTCGGTGTAGAGTCGTGACAAAGGGTCTGACAATGCTACATTAGAATTAGTTTCACTGCACGACAAGTAAGCTAAACCCTCATTATTATTGAAGATAACTTCGTCGTCATCATAAGCGTTGTTACTTACATCGAGGTTCTCAAGGCCAATCACGACGGGATCAATGTCATTAAATACAAGCCCTGGTTCGTATTCAGGCTTGGTATCTGCCTCGTTACCACTATCGAGGTCCTAAACTGGTGATGCGTCGGTCGGCTCACCATCTAGGTAGTGGATAGAATCACTAAAATAATTCTCCACCCCCTTGAATGGTTGCGTTCCGTAACCACCGTTTTAACCTCACCCCTCTCATCTGCATACTTCATGGACTGGTGTAGAGTGGATGGAACGATCAAGTTGTTATGGATCCATGGTCGATCCAGTAACAGATTGTAGGGCGTCTATGTGTCGATAACATAGCAGGTGACATCCGTCTTCAAGTCCCCTATTTGGTATTTGAACTTGATTTTACCAAGAGGACGGGTGTTGGAGGTGTTGAAGCTATAAATGGTAGTCCCCGTTGCTGACAGACGGTTAAGCGGGACCCCAAGATGATTGATGAGCCTCAAAGGTATGATGCTCAGGACGGAACCGGAATCAACTTGGATCTGGTCTACTCGAACCGATATATCCTGTGAAATACAGAGGCCTATCGTGTTTTGGGTTCTTCACGAACATGTCTTCTAAGGATAACGTGATATAGGGCATCCGTCCTCTAAAGACTTGGTGGCACTAGGGGCATGCTTCAGGTGTTTCCTTAGTCTGACTCGGTGGAATATGAGCAAGAAACGTCTCATTGTCGGCCAATTCTTTGCGTAGAGCTTTTTTGGTTGATCGGGATAAGCGTAGGAGCTCAAATAGCATGATCCTTGTCGGAATGTTGGCTAGCTGGGCAAGCACACCGAATTGAAAGGGGCTCTTCGAGCTTTCAGGAGTTTCCTTCTTGAGTGCTTTGTTGTAACGAAGCTCCTTTGCTTCTGGATCACTAGAAGATGATTGTGTATTCTTCGTCACCTCCTCTGTTGGCTTTGTCGAGGTGTCTACTTCTTCAGAGTACTTCTTCAAGTACTCCTTCCAACCACGAGTTCCTGATGTTTGAATTGGTTGCGTTGTGAATGAGGATTGTTCCTCGCCAGAACTGCTAAAAGAAGTACTTTCAACCCCCGCATCTGGGATGGAAGTAACAGCGTTGCAAGAATTTTGCTTGGGCTTGGACTTTTTCGAGCTTGTCGACGTCTATTGTCTGTCTGCAAGTAGGTCAGGATGGACCCACATGACTTCGCCTTTTGGAGTAATGTAGGGAGTCATACCCTTCTCTTTCTGACGATGAGGATCATGATTCACAACCCTGGTCTCAGTTTGCGGGATTGGCCTCACACCGTTCTGAACAAGGAAATCTGTGAAATCTCCGAATCGCAAGGAGGCCATGTTTGCAGACACCTTCTTTTGTTCGGATTGGAGGGTCATGACGCCTGCATCCAACAAAGCTTGGATTTTATCCTTCAGGACGTAGCATGCTTTTGTTAGGAGATGAACCATCCTATGGTACATGCAGTAATTGGGGTCATCTGTCCTCGAAATCTCCTCAGGTCGCCTCGATTCTGGGAGCTTGATCTTCTTCATTTGATCAATGACTTGAGGATTGGGATGAATTGTTCATCTTTGAAGTTGTACTGCTTCTGGAAGTGATTATCTAAAGAGTTACCCTTCTGCTTCGTGGACGATTTAGGGGAGGAAGTGGTTTCCACTACCAAAGTATCCTTCCTCTTTGATTGCTTTAGAGGGGTGAGGTTGTCTTGGTTACCCCCTCTTCTACGGCGAGACTCGAACGACTCTTCAGCATTCATCCTTTTAAGCATGTTCTCGACCTGTTCTCTCTGCCAAATCAAGTCTATCCATGATCGTGCTTCAACCGCGCCCATTTTTGACAGTATGTTGATGGAGAGATTATTCCGACACATCTCAATAAGAGTGGCCTCGAAGACTTGATCTCGAGAATGTAGAGATCGATTCCTGAATCTTTTAACAAAGTCGCTAACAGACTCTGACTTCTTCTGCTTTTCAGCTAGTAGTGTGGACATAGACAATTATGTGTCGTCATTAAAGAATCTAGCCATGAAGAGCTTTTCCATATCCTTCCAGCAATTGATGGACCCAGGCTCCAATCTACGAAACCATTCAAAGGCAACACCCTTAAGGGTGCTAATGAACAATTGAGTCATAATGGGATCATTTCCTGTTATGTGCTTAGTTTACTCCTGGAAGTAGTAGATATGCTGAGTAGGAGAGCCCTTGCCATCGAACTGCAGAAGGTTGAGTGGCTTGAACTTCGGAGGGTAGGACGACGTCTCATTCGGCGGGGTATGGTTGAGTCACCCCGAATTCCTTGAAATTTCCTCGAAGCTTCAATGCATCAAGCTGCTTCTGAAAGTCATCCAACTTCTGGTCTCGCTCTTTCTTACGAGGGTTGGATTCTGCTTCCGATGATTCATAATGAATTTTAAAAATTTCTTCATCCTCATCCCCTGAATCAGCATTCTCTTGGTTTTGACAACTAGATTCCTTTGCACCGGGTGAAGGTCGTCGATGCTTTGATCTTGATTCTTCATTGGCAATCTTCTTTTTCCTCTTTTCTTTCTCCCTGGGGACTTTATCTGTCATTTCTTCCATGAGCCTGATAGTTTCTTGTTGCCGGAAGAGAGTAGTTCGCTGTTCTACCAGCCTTTTTGCCATGTCTTCTGCACCTCCAACTATATGAGCATTAGCCCGTCCACTTTGATCGGTGCTAGATGCTTGGGACTTAGCGATGGCTGAGTTATCAGGCTCCTCATCTGTATCATCTACCAGACGTCGATAATCCAACGGAGTTACCGTGCCAGTGCGAGTGCGGGTGTGTTTAAAGATGTCGTCTCACTTAGTGACCAAATCCTTCAGCCCCGGAGAGAATTCCGGATCAGAAGAGTTAGAAGGAACAGCTGGTGCTTTTCCCTTCCCTCTGCTAATCATGTTAACCGTCACTTTAACGGGTTCATTATTAGGAACATGTCTCTTGGGACGAAAGCGCCTTCTTCTGGAAGATGGGGTCTCTGGTAGTCTAGACAACCACTCAAGGATGGAGGGCCTCGGTGATGGGCCACCACTTTGGCGTTTCACAAGTACTGTAGAGATGAGCTTCTCACAGCTACATTGAGATTTCATCTGGCTCATCCTACGTTTACGAACCAGGTAATCACAGAGATCAGCAATAGGGCCACCCCCAGTTAACTTCAGTAGCGTGCATGCGCAAGAATCTCTAAGTGTTAGAGATTGACGAGTCTGAGTGGCTGGACGAACCTCATGGTTGGTACGAGGTTCGTTAATTGGGCGAACTTGATTCGGGGGACGCACTTGCCGTCTTGGTCAAACCTCAACTTGGCCACTTGAATGTGGCTCAGCAACGGGGTGAGTTTAGTGTTGAGGATGCGGTTCGTCCTTTTGAGACCGAGTCTGGCCAGTTCCAACGTCGGGGTGAACCTGGATAGGGGGACGCACTTGTCGTCGAACCTCGACTTGGTCACTTGGAGGTGAATGCTGGAAGCGAGGTTTGTCAATTCGACGAGCCCGAGTCTGACTTGTTCGAACAGCAGGACGAACTTGGCTTAAGAGATGCACTGATTGTCTTGGACGAGCCTCGTGTTGAAGATGGGGTTTGTCGTCTGAGCGCACTCAGATGTTTGGGCGAGGTTCGTCATTTTGACGCACCTCAGTTAGTCGAGTCTCGACTGTCTTACGGGCATTAGACACATCGTCTCGTGGCCAATAGTGAATGTCGTCCAGAGAGACCAAGAGTCTCGACATTCAGAGGCGAGGATCTCTCTTCGAGGTGAGCTCGAGTTGAGTTATCAGAAGCCATGTGGGCTAAAGTCTCGTAAGAGACTCTGCGGCACTTGCGCGCCTTGGTGGGACTCGAAGTACGAGAGGAGAGGAGCTCCTCGTACTTGGATTGGTCGAACTCGATGATGAGTGTCTCAACGTCAGTTCCCACGACAATCTTGTCTGATTGCACCACAATTATTTCTTCTGGGAAGATGAATTCTCCCACTGTGATTGCCATCTTCTATAAGGTCCTGAAAAAAAGATCAAATTATCGCTTCTCTTAACTGTTTTAGTTTTGGAGAAAAGATTCTATTGCCTGGTAAGAATTTGTTTACAATCGCTCTTTCTCAAGTACAAAAGAAGAGAATGTTGATTTGACTTCTCCTATGTTTAACATGGGTTCTGTGTGGCGATGAGATGCTTCACTCGATGCTTGAGTTGAGCTTACTTCTTGTTGACAATCAGAACAAGATCGCTTCAACTCGAGAGGAGAATCAGTCTCTATTGATGGCTTAGATCACGAGAACCAAGGTTCAGATCTCCAAAGAGTGTCTCCGAAAGTATTGCCAGCCGCTAACTCTGCCCAAATTCCTCCCCCCCCGCCCCCCTCCTTCATAGTTCTGCGGCTATTTATAAAACCTCTAGCGCCATAACTGACCGCGCTGCATCGTGGGGTTGAGCGACGTAACTGACTCCTTGAATTTCGGCCAACGTGGCTAATTGGGTCTTAAGGCCGTAGAGTCTAGCCTTCCACTTGTGAAGACGCAGCCTCTGCTGCTGTGTGGTGAGGTTCCTTAGATGAGACGAGCCTTAAGACGCAGCGAGGTTCATCTGATAAAGCGAGCTTCGTATGGTGGGCTTCGTCTTTGATGGTCGAGTCCAGCTGCGTAACAAGCCTCGTGGACTTCTTCTGACGAACTTCGTCTTCTACAAAAGCTTTGTCTTCACTGGCGAGCTTCGTTTCCTGAAGGAGCTTCGTCTCCTGAAGGATAAGATGTTGAGAGTCTTGTCTCTAGGCGAACTTCGTCTTCAAGGAGGAGCTTCACTCTCTGAGAGGTGAGGCACTGTTTGACGAGGTTCACCTACGGATGGACTTCGTCTCTTGAATGAGCTTCATCTTCTAGAGAATTTTCGTCTCTAGGCGAACTTCGTCTTCAATGACGAACTTTATTTTCGATGATGAACTTTGTCTCCAATGACGAACTTGTTGGCTGAGAGGAGGTTCGTCATGCTTGTGGCGAGGTTCGACCCTGTTTTATTTCTTGGCATTTTTTAGTGCCTACAGTGTCTTTATATGATATATCCTGGTTAACGGAATCTACATTGACATTTTTACGATTTTATCTCTTTTAGTGGTGTCATATTCTAATTATAGTGGTGTCTTGAGTATTAAAAATAAGTAAAAATAAATAAAAATATGTATAAAGTAAGCAATCTAGTGGTGCTCTATGACACTGCTAAAGACCTTATGGATCTGCTACAGGATGATCGCACTTTCTCAAAGGGGATTTGTTCTGATGTCATTTGTTGGAAAATTTTAAATTCAACAAATAGTCAAGTGTGATCTTAAACAAAGGTAATAATAACTGAAAGTAACTTATAAGCTTAGACAGTTACATAATGACCATAAGTTTCTATTTAGATATATTACATTTTCTTTTTTATTTTTATAGGGTATTAGCTCTTAAGTACCTTACAATTTCCCCATTTTTCACTTATAAACCCTCACTTGTTTTTAAAATTGATACTTTAATGTCTTTTATAGTGCAAACATGAGAATATTTTTCTGAATATTCCCATGTGACACATACATATTGAGAACTCTTTAAATTTTAACGTCTACAAATTTTAGAACTCTTTTAGAAGCTTATCTTAATTCTTTAAAATAGAATCGAGGTAAATTTAGAATAGATTCTGAGCATGTCTAATAGTAAATTCCACAAACATTAAAAGTTAGAAGTTCTAAAATTAGCTTGTGAACATCACATGAGAAAATTCACGGGAAGTATATTTATATAATAAAAAGAAGGGAAAAATGTGTCCAGGCGTCAAAAACAGTAACTTCATGTGCTGCAGCCCCTCCTAGTTTCCCTCATGTGATTCAGCCCCTTTGAAGTGTGACACTTTATGTTGCAGCCCCTTTTTAGCAATTATTACATGCCAGCTAAGCTAAAATCCCCAAAATAACTTTATCCCCACTCTTCAATCCCTCAAACCCAGCTCTCTCATCTCCCCTCTCTCTCTCTCTCTCTCTCTCTAAAACCAAGGGCTTTCTCAAGCTCGTCGCCCTGGCCCTCACCCTCCTCGTCGTCGCTGTCTCCGCCCAGGCGCCTAAGCCTCACCCTCGAGTTTGCCGCCACCTCCCCTCCTTTCCTCCGCCCGACCTCATCGTCGTGAATTTGTCCCCGCCCCCCCCCCTCTCCTCCGCCCGACCTCGTCTTCGTAGCTTGCCGCCGCTCCCCGCCTCGCCCTCGACCACGCCAGAGTTAGCTGTTGCCGCTCTCCGCCTCGCCCTCGAGTAAGTGAAGATGTCCTTTATACTTACCTTACATTCATTAATTTCAGAAAAATGTGACAGTTAGTTTTAGTTTTATCTAGCAGGCGAACGTGTATTCTGGGTTGCATGAAAAGCTTATATTACAGCAAAGAGCGATGTCACCTCTAATGAAGTATTTTATGCATCCCACAATGGGCCTATTATGTTTGCTAGATATGAGAGGAAAATCATGGAGTTTAATTAAGTATTCAGTTCATTTATTTCTCATGTGTGACTTAGCCTTGTGTCAAAAAAGCAAGGGCTCACGGAAGTCTCGTGATTTACATAAATCAAAATTGTATTTTTATGTTGAGGCTTGTGGACGTAATGGAAGGTTTTGAAATCAAAGAAGAAAGTGAATGATATGGCTAGTTTTGACTTCAAATATAATGTTAGTTCTAACCCGCCACATGTTAGTTCTAACCCGCCACATATTAGTTCTAGCCCGTCCCAATTCTAGTTCTAGCTAGTTCTAGCTCTAATTCATCTTAGTTCTTAGCTCTAATTCATCTTAGTTCTAGGCTCTTGGGCTCTCAAGTTAGTTCTAACTTGCCCCATGTTAGTTCTAACCCGCCCCATGTTAGTTCTAGCCCGTCTCATGTTAGTTCTAGCTAGTTATAGCTCTAATTCATCTTAGTTCTAGGCTCTTGAGCTCTCAAGTTAGTTCTAACTTGCCCCATGTTAGTTCTAACCCGCCCCATGTTAGTTCTAGCTCGTCCAATGTTAGTTCTAGATAGTTCTAGCTCTAATTCATCTTAGTTCTAGGCTCTTAGGCTCTCAAGTTAGTTCTAACTTGCCCCATGTTAATTCTAACCCGCCTCATGTTAGTTTTAGCCCGCCCCATGTAAGTTCTAGCTAGTTCTACCTCTAATTCATCTTATTTCTAGGCTCTTGGACTCTCAAGTTAGTTCTAACTTGCCCCATGTTAGTTCTAACCCGCGCCATGTTAGTTCTAACACGCCCCATGTTAGTTCTAGCCCGCCCCATGTTAGTTCTAACTAGTTCTAGCTCTAATTCATCTTAGTTCTAGGCTCTTGGGAACGGAGAAAAGCTTCTTCCACCTCCGACGGAGCCCACCGAGACACCCTGACGACCCTGACAACCTCCTCCCACCTCTGACAAGCCCGGATAGCGGTGAAAAGCTCCGAACAGGGAAGAACAAACCTGAACGACGAGAAATTGTACTGCAAAAAATTGTAGTTTTGTGTCGACTTCGTACGCACTTTTCGATCACCTTCAATCTATGTTTCCGTTGATTTTTTTCTTTGGTGAGTAGCCCTACATGTTGCCTATCACCTCTAATTTGTATCACGCTCTAACTCATTCTCTATCTCTCTCGGTAATGTCCGAAACATCGCTCGACGGCAGTAACGAGCAAAAAACAGCAGCGTTGTGCTGATTTCGCGCGGGTTTTTCGGCCACCTCTGGTCTCCGTTTTCACCACCGTCCTTACCGGTGTTTAGCCCTTTATATTGTCTATTACATGGTATCTTCTTTTCACTTGGGCTCATTTTCTACCTCTTGTTATATCGCTTCGAATATTGTGAATCGTTCCTTCATCATCTCAACCTCTGAGAGAAGTGAAAGGAAGATACCGTGTGAACTATCTAGAACTAACTTGAGAACCCATGTTAGTTCTAGCTCGTCCCATGTTAGTTCTAGCTCTAATTTATCTTAGTTCTAGGTTCTTGGGCTCTCAAGTTAGTTCTAACTTTCCCCATGATAGTTCTAACCCGCCCCATGTTAGTTCTAACCCGCCCCATGTTAGTTCTAGCTAGTTCTAACTCTAATTCATCTTAGTTCTAGGTTCTTAGGCTCTCAAGTTAGTTCTAACTTGCCCCATATTAGTTTTAACCCGCCACATGTTAGTTCTAACACGTCCTATGTTAGTTCTACATAGTTCTAGCTCTAATTCATCTTAGTTCTAGGCTCTTTGGCTCTCATGTTAGTTCTAACTTGCCCCATTTTAGTTCTAACCCGTCTCATGTTAGTTCTATCCCGCCCCATGTAAGTTCTAGCTAGTTTTAGCTCTAATTCATCTTAGTTCTAGTCTCTTGGGCTCTCAAGTTAGTTCTAACTTGCCCAATGTTAGTTCTAAACCGCCTGATGTTAGTTCTAGCCCGCTCCATGTTTGCTCTAACTAGTTCTAGCTCTAATTCATCTTAGTTCTAGGCTCTTGGGAATGGAGAAAAACTCCTCCCACCTCCGGCGGAGCCCACCGAGACACCCTGACAACCTCGACAACCTCCTCCCACCTCCAGCAATCTCGGACAGCGGCGAAAAGCTCTGAACAGCGAAGAACAAACCCGAACGGTGAGAAATTACACTGCAGAAAACTACAGTTTTGTGCCGACTTCGCACGCATTTTCCAATCACCTCCAATCTCTGTTTCCGCCGATTTTTTCTTTGATGAGTAGCCCTACATGTTGCCTATCACCTCCAATTTGTATCACGCTCTAACCCATTCTCTATCTCTCTCGGTAACATCTGAAACATCGTTCGACGGCAGCAGCGAGCAGAAAATAGCAGCGCCGTGCCGACTTCGCGCGCGTTTTTCGGCCACCTCCGGTCTTCGTTTTCACCACCGTCTTCGCCGGTGTATAGCCCTTTATATTGTCTATCACACGGTATCTTCCTTTAACTTAGGCTTATTTTTTATCTCTCGTTATATCACTTCGAATATTGTGAATCGTTCATTCATCATCTCAACCTCTGAGAGAAGTACAACAACGAATCGATTAAAAGCTGAGCTCTACCGGTCGTGGATGTAGTGGCAACGTGTCTTGCCCATGGTGTGTGCTCCTGTAGTTGTAGTTGATTGGTTTAGTTTGCAAATTGTGTTCATAATTATACTGTACACGTTTGTTTTGGCAGCGCAATAGTTTCTAGGAGGGGGAGGGGGTAGGGCGACAATCTACGGCGACGAGGATGGGCGGAGGAAAACTCTTAGTTTTAGAGAGAGAGAGAGAGAGAGAGAGAGAGAGAGAGAGAGAGAGAGAGAGGAGATGAGTGTTGGGTCTGAGGGATTAAGGAGAAAAGATAAGGATAATTTGGGGATTTTAGCTTAGTTGGCATGTAATAATTGCTAAAAAGGAGCTGCAGCACAAAGTGTCACACTTCAAGGGGCTGATCGACATGGGGGAAACTATGAGGGGCCTCGTCACATGAAGTTTCTTCTTTCGAGGCCTGGATACATTTTTCCCTAAGAAGAATTAAAATGTCAATTTTAAAGTTTAGGGTATTTAAGTGTTGTTAGAAATAACTGAGGATATACAAGTGCAAAGTAAAGGATATAAGGTACGTAAGTGCTAATTAACCATCTTTATATGAGGCCATATTGTATACATGGAGTATCGACATGATTTAGATTGTTGAAGCAGCACTTACATGGAAAATGGCTAGCTGCCCATCATGTGTCCTGGTTACCTAATTAATCAAGTATGGGGTTTGGACTAATTATCACATGCATGCCAGCATGCACTAGTCCTTGCAAGAATCACTATTAGCCGACAAGCTCTTAGCTGATGTAGATAGTATAATACCCATCAATTTAGCTATAAATTGTGGGAAACATTTATTTCAGTTCTAAGGTTTTATAGTTAAGACTTCCAAGAGAAGAAGCATTAATGTTTAATTGAAGAAAGAAGAATTAATTTTTGGCAATCTAACATCATGACATATGATACTTGAGAATTGGAAAGAGTATACATAAAGTATAGATAAAGAGCAGACTGGATTGTAAAAAATTTGGGACACTGACAGCAGAATTTTATTGATTTTTGAAAAACACAAGTAGTTACAAACTACATTGATAAATCAGCAATTTTTGTATTTCTGTATAAAATTTTAGTAGCAAACATTTGTATGAAACAATTTTTTGCTATTGGAAAATTAAACATGATATTTGAGCACATCTCCTCTACAAAGGATGTTACCTCTTTTGAAGCCAAAACTTGGTTACAAGTAGGCATTTGATACTCTTCAGTTTCAGAATCTCCTTGATTTCTGTTTCAAACCAGTACAGTGTCATCGCACTTCCTTCTATATATCGTCAAACTGAGCATCACTCTCTGCTCCTGTCAACGTTCAACAGCTTTCAAGATGAAGACATGATGATCTTAGGATTTGAAGCAAAATGATCAAAATTCAAGTTTATGTTATCAGAAAGCAAGGATGTTATAGAAGTGCACTGAAATCTCCACACGAGCACTGGCCGTCCCTGAATCTGTGGAGCCTCTTACTGTCGCGAACCACAATTTCTCTTCCAGTCAGCAAAGAGAAGAATTTAACACAGCTATGACAATCCCTACACATTGTGATGTTCTTCACAACTCTCACCGGTGCCCCTTCTGGCAAATTCAATAGCCCAAAAGCCACTGCAACTCTCTCACTATGATGAAGAGCAGATCCAGACGCCTTCTCTTCCTCATCTGATGACATATCGATGCTCTTATAAGGAACATATCCTAATCCTTTAGCTCTCTCGATCAAACTCTCCAAAAGTATGTATATTTCGTTACTCTGAGAGTGTGATCTATCATCTGCTCGAAAGAAATGGACCTTATCTTTGACTGTGACCCAGCTTCGATCTCTCAAAGTTCCAATGTTCTCCTCTTTCATCACTTTCCTCACCTTTGCAACGTCTAGCCACCTCTCTGCTGATATATACATGTTCAATAGCAAAACATAGGTCTCAATAGATTTTGGCCTGAGCTTTAATAATTGTTCAGCTGCATAAAATCCCAAATCCAAATTTCCATGGCTCCTGCACCCGGCGACCAAAATAGACCAAATTATCTCATTTGGCTCGAAACCTATCTTGTTTATGAACTCAAATGCATCCTCTAACTTACCCAATCTCACAAACATATCGACTATACAAGCAAAATGATCCAACACGGGCTTAATCCTATACTCATTAATCATCATTTCGAAGTAATAATTAGCTTCTTGAACCAATCCAGCATGGCTACAAGCCGAGAGGACACCGACGAAGGTAACTTGATTAGGTTTAACTCCAGCTAGTCTCATGTCCTCGAAGAGCTCTATTGCTTCTCTGAACCGTCCATGCTGAGAAAAGCCCGTGATCATAGAAGTCCACGAGATTAAAGTCCTATTTGGCATCTCGATAAAGGCCTTGCTTGCATTTTCAATACACCCACATTTATTATACATGTTCACCAATGCACTACTTAGCACAACATCAGATAAATATCCACTCTTTAGAGCTTGTGCATGTATCTGCTCCCCTTGTTCTAAAGCAACTAAGCTGCTGCAGACACTTAGGATGCTTGAGAGACTGAAAAAGTCTGGCTTGGTGCCGGATCGAGTTAGCTTTAGGAACAGGTTAAGGGCTTCTAGCCCGTTCTGACGAGCAGCAGCATCGTCGTTAGCAAGAGCCATGATTTGAGCATGCCCTGCCATCATTGCATTCCAAGTGATGAGGCTGACAGTCTCCATCCCTTCGAACAATATCATGGCTTCATCAAGCTTGCCACACTTGAGGTACAAGTACATGATTGAGTTCCTGACTGGGAGATGGGATTCACACCCAAATTTGATGCAAAAGGAATGGACCTGCCTAAAGATTTTCTTTAGAATATTAATCCCAAAAGCACTAAAGCTAGTAAAGCAGCCGGTCTAAATTGTAGAAAACAATACGTTCTTGTACCAATGAAAAAAAATGGTTTTTAATTTCATTAATTGTTTGAAATAAATTCATAATTCCAAAACGTTACTAAATCGAAGGTTAATAGGTAATGGCGTTCAACAAATATTAGGATTGGCAAACACAGTTTAACTTGGACGAAGTAGAATCACAGTCTAGCAGGAGCTTAGTAATTAATTTACTATCAGGACTAAACTCTAGTTCAAAACATACAGTTTTCAACTTTAATTGACTCCTCAAAACTGGCATAAACATAAATTTAGCAAACCTCTAGTTTAAATGAAAGTATCATTATCCCAAGTTTTTTCTTACAATTATTTTCTAGATGGTTAATCTTTTCATACTTAATGGCGAAGTCTGATCCAACCTCACTAGTTTTTTTGTTCAGTCTCATATTGTGTGCATGTCAATCCTACTTGATAGTTTGAATGCTAAAATGAACATGAACTACATTCAAACCACACACATTTATTTAACCTCTCTTCATAGCCTACTTAATCCTTGAAATAAATTCTTAGAAATCAAGAATATACCTGCTTCCCTAGACAAAGGTCAGGCGCTACACAACATAGGCTCATCGCGCTCGTCAAAGTGTACTCATTTGGCTGCACATTCTCCACCAGCATATCTGCAAACATCCTCAAGCCCAACTCAGCATTACCATTATCCCCACAAGCCGACACAATCGTCGTCCAAGAAATCACATTCTTATCCTCAATCCTCTGAAAAGCCTTAACTGCCAATTTCAACCTTCCACATTTTGAGTACAAGCTACACAAAGAATTCCCAATGCTAGTATCCAACTCAAGCCCATACTTCACTAGATACCCATGGACTTGTTCGCCAAAATCAACCTCGCGGAGCGAAGAACAAGCACTCAAAACCGATCCAAGAGTGTAATTAGTAGGGTAACACCCTGTTTGTAACAATTCAACAAACAACTCAATACCAGATTCAGGTTTCGAATTATGAACATAGCCGGTGATCAGAGAGGTCCAAGTGACAACATTTCTCTCAGGAATTTCATCAAACAATTTTTGTGCATGGATGTCGGCACCACACTTCATATATGCATTGATGAGTGAAGTTGAAATGAATACATCCTGAGAGGTTCCAGTCTTGAGAGGACTAACATGGAATTCCAAGATTTGAGAGACTAATATGAAATTATTGAAGATTTGAGGGATTAATATGTAAAAAATCCGTGATTGCAATTACGTTGTCAAAGCCCTTGTCCGAGTACAAAAAACATTTTTTTTTTCTCTATATATATATATACTTCATTGCTAAAAGTGGCTTTCATCCCATTTCCAAGCTCAAAAGCTAGGAAAATGGATTCCAAAGAAAAGTCTCATTTTGGGTGAACATTTCTATAGATTTATGCCCCTTCAAACAAAACAAACAAAAAGAAGAAGAAGAAGAAGATATTATAAGAAATTATTAACATGGCGGGACCAGAGGCGTGGCTGACAATTTGGGGGCCCGGTTCTAAATTTCAATTGGGGCCTCTTAATTAGAGGTGTTATCAGATTTTCACTAGTTATCTTGTTCAGTCTCATATTGTGTGTATGTCAATCCTACTTGATAGTTGCATGCTAAAATGAACATGAACTACATTCAACCCATGCACCTTTATTTAACCTCTCTTCATAGCCTACTAAATCCTTGAAATAAATTCTTAGAAATCAAGAATATACCTGCTTCCCTAGACAAAGGTCAGGCGCCACACAACATAGGCTCATCGCACTTGTCAAAGTGAACTCATTTGGTTGCACATTCTCCACCAACATATCTGCAAACATCCTCAAGCCCAACTCAGCATTATCATTATCCCCACAAGCCAACACAATTGTCGTCCAAGAAATCACATTCTTATCCTCAATCCTCTGAAAAGCCTTAGCTGCCAATTTCAACCTTCCACATTTTGAGTACAAGCCACACAAAGAATTCCCAATGCTAGTATCCAACTCAAGCCCATACTTCACTAGATACCCATGGACTTGTTCGCCAAAATCAACCTCGCGGAGCGAAGAACAAGCACTCAAAACCGATCCAAGAGTGTAATTAGTAGGGTAACACCCTGTTTGTAACAATTCAACAAACAACTCAATACCAGATTCAGGTTTCGAATTATGAACATAGCCGGTGATCAGAGAGGTCCAAGTGACAACATTTCTCTCAGGAATTTCATCAAACAATTTTTGTGCATGGATGTCGGCACCACACTTCATATATGCATTGATGAGTGAAGTTGAAATGAATACATCTCGATAGGTTCCAGTTTTGAGAATGTGGGCATGGAGGGATTGAGCCATCGGAAGCGACCCGAGCGCGGTGCATTGTTGAAGGAGAGGCACATAGGAGGAAGTTTCGACGTGGGCTTCTTCTGGTTCATCCCTGGGTGCTGCTGGAGTTCTCTGGGAGCAATAAGGATTGGATTGCGGAGAGTTAGGGGGGGTGGGTAGTGAAAAAGATTGAAAGCGGGGAGTTTTGTAGTTACCTTGTCAATGGATAGAGAGTTTGAGGAGAGCTTTCTGAGGTCTGGTTCGAGCTTGGGGAGAGTGCCAGTGAGAGCATGTGAAGGGAGAGATGCCATGAGATGGAGATGTTACATTATGGGAGTTTTTAATTTGAGTTCGAGGTTTGTAGGAGGCCTATCTTTATTGTGGTTTTTGAGTTTCATCCATATGAATGGGATGTGATATTTGTGGTGTGGATTGTGCGTCCAAAATCTAATCATGGGTACTGCGGTTTTTTTTTCCTTCTCTTTGATACCCTAAAATTTCAAACTTTTTTTTAAAAAAAAAATCTAGAGTCATGAAGTTCTAGTTTAACAATGACACCTAAAAGTGCGAAAACATTGATGTTGATTTTGTTCAAGAATATCGACATAAAAAATTGAACCACAAGCAAATTTTCTTACCAAATTAAATGAAAAACAAATCTAGGATGTTGGGGTTTCAAATTGTCAAATTGAACTTTCTTTAAAAACCTCTTGAGTATCAAATTGTCAAAATAAAATTTTAGGTGTCAAGTAACTATGAGATGTTGAAGTGCAAGTAACAAAAAAACAAAATACATCTTTTTTGTCTACAATAATTGGTGTTAATATTCACCTTCGAATTTCATAGTTATGCATACTTATTAGCAAGAAATGTGAGTTCTCATGTGGCTCTTTGTGACTCCGATACGTCAGGATCCTGGGAAGCTAGTCGCGGATGAGAGTTATTGAGTCATACACTATCTATGATGTTAAAGCCGGAAATAAGAGGAGTTGTACTGTACATGAGAGTCGATCTAGGTGGTCCCTAAGTCACTAATGACTTGAATGTTGCATGGTCTTGCGTACATGATCAGACACTCAATGATAGGCTAAGTCAAGACCATAGAAAAATCTCTCTAATACTCAATCAATTATTATTAAAGGAAAACAAGCTATATGCAAGAGGATTTGGACTTGGAAAGATAAATAGAATGGCATTGAAGTAAAGGGGGTTAGGGCTTCCTCCTCTTTCTTTTCCATCTTAGAGTCCTCCCTCTAGAAGAACATGATTGTGCACTAGAGAATGAAAGTCAAAGAAAGATAAATACAGGGTTGCGTTCTGTACAATAGAATTCAAGGCTTTCTTTAGGAGCATTAGCTGCTAATTTTTCTATTTTGCAAATCTACTTTTGACCTTACCTCCATTTTTCAGGAGGCTTAGGGTATTTTTTATCTAAGAGTGATGCGATTGATGTGCCTTGATAGAATCTAGTGACGTTTGTCCTTTTTTAAGGAACCTTTATCAATGGTGATGAGAAAAAGGCATGGACGAGTCATCTAATAACTGATGCGTTCAATAGGATATTAATCATCACATTTTATCATATTTTTAAACCTTTATTATCTATTTTATTTGAATGAATATATCACTAATAGCATGCCTTATCATACTTTGCAGGCTAATGAAGAGTTAATGAATAAGAACCAAAAGAGTCAATTTTTTTTGTTTTTTACCATTTATTGAAGCCGAATATGAAGATAAAAGGAATCCTTAAGAAGCCCAAGGAACTAAGGAGAAATCGGGTTAAGAAGTCAATAAAAACTACTATTCAGTTACAAAATAATCGATTGACCAACTAATTGACCAATCGGTCTTGTTGGATATCTTGCCCCCAAGATAAAATTTTGATAATAATAATTTATTTATTATGTATATTATATATGCACTAACATATCAATATAGATAACAATATCTGATATGCACAAGATATGTGAACTAAGTGCATGGTTGAGTTCAATGCAACAAGACAAGCAAAGAAGAATATGTGCGTAATTGTCAAATTGTATTTTATTTTCTTTGTTTAGATTCTTGTAAAATCCTTGATCACTCACAACACATACACGCACATAGTATTTAGAACACACTAACACATGCTTAGTGTGTGATTAACTATAGAAATCCCTTAAGTTAACTATTAGAGTTTATATATATAGAGTGAGTCTCAAAATATATCAAATATCTCATATCTATGTATCTGTAGTCGACTAATACCCTTATTAGTCAACTATAAAAGCCTTAGTCAAAGTTATAGAAACATTATATTTACAGATTAGTCGACTACTATGCTTAAAAGTCGACTACTCATTCTCAGTTTAACTTACATAAACTTAAGTTTTACAGATTAGTCAACTACTACCTTAAGTAGTCGACTACTAACCATGTTTCTTGACTTCACAGAGTCTGAATAGACTCAGCGTAGTCGACTACAAAGCTTAGTAGTCGACTACAAAGACAGTTTTTCTAACTATTCTGAATTTAAATAAGTGAACGTTTATAGCCGTTTTAAACGTTAATTGGTTTAAAATTTAAATATTTCGGAGGCTATAAACAAGTTTTAACATCAGAATTTGTGTACTAACATTAGTACTTATAAGATTCGATTTCGAGCAAATTTATCCTCTCTTGATACAAATTCTCATTCTAAGTGTTAAGAAAAGAAAGTTCTAAATTACCTTTTGTTCCCCATCATTACCAAAGATTGATTAGGCAAATTTTTAGAGTAAAAGTTCCCAAGCCACTGCTGCACTTCACATTCACATCAAGGCTTATAGGGATTTGTGTTTTTCTTCAAATAAGGTTTCTCTCAGGTGTGAGAGAATATCTCTTACCGTAGAGATTGGTGTTGTAATTTGCAAGGACTTACAAATTAGTCAGGTATGATTTGTAATTAGTTTCAAAATCATAGTGAAAATCTCAAATGGGATTTTCTTGGGGACTGGATGTACACTAGGGTGGTGGAACCAGTTTAAAATTTTTTGTTTGTGATTGTTCATTTTCTAAGATTGTTGTTCATTGTTCTTGTAAGTTATAATTCATCTTGTAAAATTTTAAATAATACTATTCACCCCCCTATAGTGTTTAGTGTGTGCTTTCGCTGATCCTACAATTGGTATCAGAGCAAGGATTACAATAACGACAAATACATCATAATTTAAAGAGGGTCACTCCACACAACGACCACCACTATTCGATGGTACAAATTACAACTACTGGAAATACCGGATGAAGATCTACATCCAATCACTTGGCTATGATCTTTGGAACATCGTTGAGATAAAATTCACAAAGCCAACCACTCCATACACCAAATGGACACTTTCTTAAAGAACAAATGTGAATCTGGACTCCAAGGCAATGAATGCGCTGTTTTATGACAAGAACGAGTTCAATCACGTGTCTACCTCTACATCTGCACATCAAATTTGGCATACTCTTGAGGTTACACATGAAGGAACTAACAAGGTTAAAGAATTAAAATTTTATGGTCTTGTTCACAGGTTTGAACTATTCAAGATGAAAGACAAGGAGACCATCACAGAAATGTTCAAAAGATTTACAGATATCACAAACTCCTTGATTGCACTAGGCAAAGTCTACAATTAAGTTGAAATGGTGAGAAAAATCCTAAGAGCACTCACTCCAGATTGGGAGAAGAAGACTACGGCAATTGAGGAGGCCAACGATCTTTCCACTCTCACCGTAGAAAGCCTCATCTGAAATCTCATGGCCTATGAAGTTCAACTCGAGGATAGAAAGAAGGATGAAGAACCAAAGAACAAGAAAATTCTTTCCTTCAGTGCATCCTAGGACACCGAAGAATCTGAAGAAGATGATGAAAATATTGCATTAATAACAAAGAAATTCAAATGATTTTTAAAGAAAGGTAAGTATAAATCAAATAAGTTTAAGAATACTAATGATTCTTCTTTGTGTTTCAACTTCAATAAACCAGGACATATAAAGAAGGATTGCCTACTTCTTAAGTCAAAATCAAAGTCCACCAACTTCACTAGCTTCAACGACTTCAAGAAGAAGAAGAAAAAGGCTTTGGCAGTGACATGGGATGACAGTGATGCATCCTCTTCGGAAGAAGAAGAAGAATAGAAAGAAGAATCTGCTCACATGTGCTTTATAGCACACGAAAATGAAGTAATTGAATCATTAGATAATGAAGAGTTATTTGAAGTATTTAATTAACTTTATGTTAAATTTAAGGATTTGAATTCTAATTATAAGATTTTGAAAAATGAAAATGAGAAATTAAACTTAGAATTAGTCTCTTCAAATTCCTCACAAGTTGAAGAATTGAAGGAACTAAATGATAAGTTATTTGCTGAAAATAGATTATTGACTGATAATAATATTTATCTCAAATCTGAATGTGATATCATGAAAACTCATATTTTAGATTTAGATAAAAATATGGTTTCACTAAATTTAAATATGAAGAGTTATCTTTAAATGTTAACAAGTTTAACAAAGGAAAAGAAGAATTGACTGATTTATTATCTTTTTAAAAGTCTTCTAATTAAAAGTTTGGGTTGGAATATGTTCGTAAGAAGAATGAATATGTTCTAGGACACATCATGCATCATCTTCTATTACTAAAGATGTTAGAAAATTCTATGCACCTTTATCTATGAATACTCATGTTAAGAATAATCATGGTTTCTCATATTCTAGAAATGATTCTCATACATTATCTTTTAAATATCTTTGCATAAAAAATCTATGTTTATTTGGGTGCCTAAAGATACTTGCTTGCATGATAGAGATGTTTACATTTCAGATTTTAAGATAAATGCATGTAATTCTTCTAATTATGTTTATGTTAATAAGGGAAAACCAAATTCCAAGTGGATTTGGACTCCTAAGGGCTAATCCCAAGGACCCAACATAAAAGGATACCAATGTTTGCATATCTATATTTCAGGTATCTCGAAAAGAGAAATGGATACTAGATAGTGGATATTCCAAGCATATGACGGGAAACTTGAATATGTTGTCTTTGGTGTAAAACAAGAAAGGTGGAACAGTCACATTTGGAGATAACAATAAGGGTAACGTTATAGGTATTTGAACGGTAGGTAATCCACATAAGACTTTAATAGATAATGTTTTATTAGTAGAAGGTCTTAAACATAATTTGATTAGCATTAGTCAATTATGTGATAAAGGTTTTAAAATTATTTTTGAAAAAGATACATGCTTGATTTATGATTCATATTTGAATAATATCTTGTTTAGAGGCATTAGAAAGAACAATATCTTTGTTTTATCCATGAACTTTGTTTCTAATGAATTTTGTTTAGTTGCATCCAATATTGATACATTACTTTGGCATAAACAATTTGGGCGCGTGAATATGAAAAACATTTCACGCATTTCCAAACACAATTTAGTACATGGTTTGCCAAGAAAAATCATTTTTGTGATGTATGTCAACAAGGAAAGATGCATAAATCTACTTTTAAATCTAAAGATGTTGTTTCTACGAATAAACCATTAGAATTATTACATATGGATTTGTTTGGTCCATCTAGAATTGCATCTTTAAATGGAAGTAGATATGCATTTGTCATTGTTAATGATTACTCTAGATTTACATGGGTTATGTTTTTAAAACATAAGAATGATACTTTTGTTGAATTTTCTGCATTTTGCAAAAAGATTCAAAATCAAAAGTCATCAACCATAGTCACTATTAGAAGTGATCTTGGTGGTGAATATGAAAATGATTCTTTTACAAAATTTTGTAATTCTCATGGTATATCTCATTATTTTTCGTCTCCTAGTACTCCACAACAAGATGGAGTAGTTGAAAGGAAGAATAATACACTACAAGAATATGCTAGAACAATATTGTGTAATTCTAACCTTCCTAAGTATTTTTGGGTTGAAGCTGTGTCTACCGCATGTTATATTTTAAATAGAGTTTTGTTGAGACCTATTTTGAATAAAACTTCATATGAATTATTTTATGATCGCATTCCTAAGATTTTGTATTTTAAATTTTTTGGATGTAAATGTTATACATTAAATAAAAAAGAAAACTTAGATAAATTTGATTCTAAATCTGATAAAGGTATTTTTGTTGGTTATTCTATGTGCAGCAAAGCATATAGAATTTTAACAAAAAGACTTCTATGATAGAAAATTATTTACATGTTTTATTTGATGAGTCTTTTTCAAAAACTCTCATTGTATCTATTGATGATGATGATATTATAGATTCTGTTGCTAATAATATTGATGATATTTCTATTAAATATACTCATGATTTACCAAGAGCATATGTAGATGTTAGAAATCATCAAAGTGAATTGATTATTGGTGATATTTCTCGTGGTGTTCAAACTAGATCTCAATTGAATTTATATACACATGGAATTGATTATTGGTGATATTTCTCGTGGTGTTCAAACTAGATCTCAATTGAATTTATATACACATGTTGCTTTTGTTTCTACATATTTCTCGTGGTGTTCAAACTAGATCTCAATTGAATTTATATACACATGTTGCTTTTGTTTCTACAATAAAACCTATAGATATTAGCGAAGCATGTTTTAGATGATTTTTGGATTATAGCTATGCAAGAGGAACTCAACCAATTTACAAGAAATAACAATTGGGGATCTTGTTCCTAGACCGAAAGATCATACTATAATAGGAACCAAATAGATTTTTAGGAATAAATTAGATGAATCTGGACAAGTAATAAGAAATTAAACAAGATTAGTTGTACAAGGATATAATCAAGAAGAAGAAATAGATTTTGATGAAACTTATGCACCTATAGCACATTTAGAATCCATACGAATTCTACTTGCTTTTTCTAGTTATATGAATTTTAAACTTTACCAAATGGATGTAAAAAGTGCATTCTTAAATTGTTCATTAAAGAAGAAGTTTATGTAAAACAACCTCTAGGTTTTGGACATGAATGTTATCCAGATCATGTTTTTAAACTTAAGAAAGATTTATATGGTATAAAACATGCACCTCGTGCTTGGTATGATAGATTAAAGAAGTTTCTTTTAGATTTCGGATTTGATATTGGAAAACTTGACTCTACACTTTTTATAAAAAAAAATTGATAAGGATATTCTTTTAATTCAAATTTATGTTGATGATATAATATTTGGATCTACTAACAATGATCTTTGCTAAGAATTTTCTAAGTGTATGCAGAAAGAATTTGAAATGAGTCACATGGGTGAACTAAATTTCTTCTTTGGACTTCAAATCAAATAATTGAAGGAATGGACTTTCATCAACCAAAGCAAATATGCAAAGGATTTACTTAAACACTTTGGGATGGACAAAACTGCAAGTAAAAATACTCCAATGAGTACTACTACATCTCTTGACAAGGATGAGAATGGTAAGAATGTTGATCAAAAACTTTATCGAGGTATGATTGGATCACTTCTTTATATTACTGATAGTAGACCTGATATTATGTTTAGTGTTTGTTTATGCGCTAGATATCAATCAAATCCTAAAGAATCACATTTTAAAGTTGTAAAAAGAATTTTTAGATATTTAAATCATACATCAGATTTTGTTTTATTTTATCCAAAAGATTGCACTATAATGTCATATAGTGATGCTGATTTTATTGGATGCAAATATGATAGAAAGAGTACTAGTGGTACTTGTCACTTTTGAGACATTCACTAGTATCTTGGTTCTGCAAAAAGTAAAACTCTGTGTCATTATTAACAACAGAGGCAGAATACATTGCTGCTAGTTTAGCATGTACACAAGTCTTGTGGATGAATCAAACATTGTATGATTATGACATTAAGTGTTCCACTTCACATATATTGTGTGATAACACTAGTGCTATTAACTTATCTAAAAATCCTATACAACACTCAGGTACAAAACATATCGATATTAGACATTATTTTCTACGTGATTATGTTCTTAAGGATGATTTACTAGAATTTATTACAACTGATAAACAAATTGCAGATATACTAACTAAACCCCTAAAAGAAGAATTTTTTGTTAATTTAAGAAGGGAATTAGGTATTTGTTCAATATTAGATTTAAATTAATTTTTAGATCATAACATATGCATACACTGTAGTCGACTAATAAGCTTTTATTAGTAGTCGACTACGTACACACTCATTAGAAATAAACACACTGTCAATTACAGTGTAGTCGACTAATAAGCTTAGCAGTCGACTATACTAAGTGAAAAAATTTTAACAGAATTCTTTTGAGTATAGAATAGTCGACTAGTAAGCTTAGTAGTCAACTACTTACACAGATTTTTTTACTACATACACAGATTTTTTTACTTAATGGATCTTCATCTACAATACCCGAAACCCAATGCCCATTTAACTTAAGTTAGATGAATCTCATTCATTCATTCTAGGTTTGATCTATCCTAGCCCTTTATCACATATTCTCTAGATTAAATCTTGATCATTCATTTGTTTTTAAGATTAAATCCTAACCCTTGAAATTTCTTTAAGATAAAACCCTACCTCTCCTCCTCTACTCACGTTCTCTCTTGAAAAATAGACAGATCCACTCTCACTTAGAACCTCCGAACCCAACAACTAGGGCTCCTAATCTCTTTACTTTTCTTCAAAATCTCTCTTTAGTTCTTCAAATTCTAAGGTGTTTTAGTTACTATAGTAGACTACAACGACTAATAGTCGACTATTCCTCCTCTAGGGTAATCTCCAGATCTGTGTAGGTTCTTTCCTCCTTACTCGTTTTAATTTCTTTTGAGAAATTATGTCTAGATCTAAGAAATCCAAGCAAAATCCTTCCAACATTGTTGATGACTACTCAACGTACTTGAAAATTCCTAAATTACTTGATGAATTTAAAAATATCTCAAAATTTGAGATTCTACCGGGTAGATTTGTCAAGTTTGAGGATTTCATATTACATAACTTTAGTTCTTACTTTGAAAATATTGGATTATTGGAATTGTTTTCCTCTAATAATTGAAGACCCTACTATCCTCTTTTGGTTCAACTATTTTTCACCAATATAACTAATCTTGAAACTACTAGTAAAATCGAAAAACTTTCTACACTGGTTAAGGGAAATAGAAATAGAATTAACTCCAAAATCCTTTGGTAAAATTCTGAATTTCCCTTATAAAGGTGTATTTCTTCGTAGTAGCAAGATAAGGGGTCATGACTTACTTGCTAATCACATTTTACTCACCGGTCAAGGATTACCCTTACAACATTCAAACAAACTTCGACCTATTCCCTGTTTCATTGCAAGAATCCTTGCTTATAATATGTTTCCTAAAACTGAGAGTTTTTATTTCCTATCTCAAGATCTTGCCTTAGCCGTATATGCTATAATGGCCAAAATTCAAGTAAAGTGGGCTCAAGTCATGTTTGACAATCTTTTGGTTATTCCAAGAGGTTTTCTTCCCTATGGTGCTTTCCTTGCTCATATTTTTTAAAAATTTCATGTTGATGTCGAGTCTAAAAATTTAGTGGTTCGGTCAGTTGAGTTATTTGATTCTAATGCTCTTGCTAGGATGAAACTTACAAACTTTCAAATTCACGAAACTCATCCTCAAGACGAACCACACCCATCTCAAGATATTCCACAATCTTCAACTCAAGCACCTCCCTCAACACCCCAAACACCTCCTATATGGCAAGCAGATCTTACAACATATTGTTTCTCTGATGCACAATACAACACTCTTTTTGTCTGTATCCTTAATCTAGAAACTGGTCAACAAGAAATTTTGGGTAATCAGCAAGACATAATGAAGATGTTGCGTGAAATGAATCTCAAGATGGATTCATACTTCCATGGACCTCCACCTCCTCGAGGCCCTTCTTATTAGAGAGAATGCATTCCATTTTCACTATGTACTAGTTTGTTTTCATGCTTAGTATTAGTTTGTTTCAAACTTTATGTCATGCATTCCATTTTCACTATGTACTAGTTTGTTTTCATGCTTAGTATTAGTTTGTTTCAAACTTTATGTAGTAATTTGCTTTCAAACAATTGCATGCTTAGTATTAGTTTGTTTCAAACTTTATGTAGTAATTTGCTTTCAAACAATTGCACTATGTAATTTCATACTATGTGTGTTTAATAAATTATGTTTGGTATGTTTGTGAGATAAATATTTTTTTAAACGCAGATTGTGACGATGGAAGTTATCAAAATACTAATCTCTATAGAAAGTCTTTGTCTACCTATTTGGATGGGTGAAGTCATGGATTATGTTCACAATTTGGATGAATTATTTGAAGTTTTAGCTCATGAAGATGAAATTCTTGCATGCCTAGAATAATATTGTTTATTTCTTTTTGTTAATGACAAAGGGGGAGATATACTATGATATACTATGATACATATGATTGATACATGGGATTCTAAATGATACATATGATTGATACATGGGATTCTAATATGCTTTAATGCAGGGGGAGTAAGTATTGGATATAATAATATTCAAAAGAATTTTATTTCATGTTTGTCATCATAAAAAAGGGGGAGAATGTTAAATACCTTGTCCTCAAAATATAATTTTGATGATAACAATTTATTTACTATGTGTATTATATATGCACTAACATATCAATGCAGATATAATTTTGATGATAACAATTTATTTACTATGTGTATTATATATGCACTAACATATCAATGCAGATAACAATATCCGATATGCTCAAGAATTTACTATGTGTATTATATATGCACTAACATATCAATGCAGATAACAATATCCGATATGCTCAAGATATATGAAATAAATGCAGGGATGAGTTCAAGGCAACAAGACAAGCAAAGAAGAATATGTGTGTAATTGTCAAATTGTATTTTATTTTCTTTGTTTAGATTCTTGTAAAAGCTTTAATCACTCACAACACATACACGCACATAGTATTTAGAATACACTAACACATGTTTAGTGTGTGGTTAACTATAGAAATCCCCTAAGTTAACCATTAGAGTTAATAGATATAGAGTGAGTCTCAAAACATATCAAATATCTCATATCTATGTATCTGTAGTCGACTAATACCCGTAGTAGTCGACTATAAAAGCCTTAGTTAAAGTTACAAAAACTTTATATTTACAGATTAGTCGACTACTATGCTTAATAGTTAACTACTCATTCTCAGTTCAACTTACAGAAACTTAAGTTTTACAGATTAATCGACTAATGCCTTAAGTAGTCGACTACTAACCATGTTTCTTGACTTCACAGAGTCTGAATAGACTCAGTGTAGTCGACTACAAAGCTTAGTAGTCGACTACAAAGACAATCTTTCTAACTGTTCTGAATTAGAATAAGTGAATGTTTATAGCCGTTTTTAAATGTTAATTGGTTTAAATTTTGAATATTTCAGAGGCTATAAACAAGTTTTAACATCAGAATTTGTGTACTAACATTAGTACTTATAAGATTCGAATTTTGAGCATATTTATCCTCTCTTGATACAAATTCTCATTCTAAGTGTCAAAAAAAGAAAGTTTCTGAGATTGCCTTTTGTTCCCCTTCATTACTAAAGATTGATTAGGCAAATTTTCAGAGAGTAAAAGTTCTTAAGCCACTGTTGCACTTCACATTCACATCAAGGCTTATAGGGATTTGTGTTTTTCTTCAAATAAGATTTCTCTCGGGTGTGAGAGAAGATCTCTTGGCGCAGAGATTGGTGTCGTAATTTGCAAGGACTTGTAAATTGGTCAGGTTTGATTTTATAATTAGTTTCAAAATCATGGTAAAAATCTTAAACGGGATTTTCTTGGGGACTGGATGTACACTAGGGTGGTGGAACCAGTTTAAAATTTCTTGTTTGTGATTGTTCATTTTCTGAGATTGTTGTTCATTGTTCTTGTAAGTTATAATTCATCTTGTAAAAATTTAAATAATACTATTCACCCCCTCTAGTGTTTAGTGTGTGCTTCCGCTGATCCTATAATTGGTATCAGAGCAAGGATTACAATAACAACAAATAAATCATAACTTAAAGAGGGTCACTCCACACAACGACCACCACTATTCAATGGTACAAATTACAACTACTGGAAATACCGGATGAAGATCTACATCCAATCACTTGGCTACGATCAATGCAACATCGTTGAGATAAAAATTCACAAAGCCAACCACTCCATACACCAAATGGACACTTGCTCAAAGAACAAATGTGAATCTGGACTCCAAGGCAATGAATGCGCTGTTTTGTGCCATGGACAAAAACGAGTTCAATCACGTGTCTACCTCTACATCTGCACATCAAATTTGGCATACTCTTGAGGTAACACATGAAGGAACTAACAAGGTTAAAGAATCAAATAATTTTGTTCTTGTTCACAGGTTTGAACTATTCTAGATGAAAGACAAGGAGACCATCACGGAGATGTTCACAAGAATTATAGATATCACAAACTCTTTGATTGCACTTGGCAAAGTCTACACTTAAGTTGAAATGGTGAGAAAAATCCTTAGAGCACTCACTTCAGATTGGGAGAAGAAGACTACGACAATTGAAGAGGACAACAATCTTTCCACTCTTACCGTAGAAAACCTCATCGGAGATCTCATGACCTATGAAGTTCAATTCGAGGACAGAAAGAAGGATGAAGAACCAATGAACAAGAAAATTATTGCCTTCAATGCGTCCTCGGACACTGAAGAATCTGAAGAAGATGATGAGGATATTGCATTAATCACAAAGAAATTCAAATGATTTTTAAAGAAAGGTAAGTATAAATCAAATAAGTTTAGGAATACTAATGATTGTTCATTGTGTTTCAACTACAATAAACCAGGACATATAAAGAAGGATTGTCCACTTCTTAAGTAAAAATCAAAGTCCACCAACTTCAATAACTTCAACGACTTCAAGAAGAAAAAGAAGAGGGCTTTGGCAGTAACATGGGGTGACAGTGTAAAACCCCAAAAAATTTGAGTTAACGATTGATAAACTGAATTAATATGTGATTAATTATTATAAGTGGATATTTATTGAGATAAATATCATTAAATATTGTATGAGTACATTAACAAGTATTTTTTGTATAAACAAGTTCATACATGAGAATAAAACGAGTCGAAAACATGCACAAAGGAAAAATCTTGAGGAACTAAAAACTCCTAGTCTGGTCGATCGCCGCGGTCGACCGTAGCCCGGTCGACCGTCATAGTCGATCGCGGAACCTGTTTTCTATTTTTCCTGATCTGAATTGGTTTTGGGTATTTGAGGCTCATATTCATTTTCTGTGCTATATATACACATTGTTCACGAAATTTTAGTATTCTTTCATATTTTGAAACCTTAGCAGCCACCAAACTTTTCTACAAACCCTAAATTTATTTTTGAGAAAGATTAAAGGCTTTAAGGCGGGATTTTTGGTTTGCAACTTGGAGATCTGCTTGGGAACTTCATCTTACACGTTTTAAAACAAGTCTCAGGCAAGTTTCATCTCTGCTAATCTCTCTCCCCTATTTTAAAAAGTTTTTAAAGAGATTTAAATATGTTTTATAGAGCCAAATTGACTAGTTTGTGAATAAAAAATAATCTTTTTTATTATATGTGTAAAGACTAGGCCTTATCATATTAAGAACGAAATTACAGAAGTATTCTAAGATCTAAAGAAAATAAATAATGTGGTTTAACTGAGAATTTGTGATTTTATCTTCACTTTGATGTTTTGTACATGTTTAAGAGTTAATCATGATCTTTTATGAAATTAATCGTGTTCTGTATATTTAATTTTTTTTCCAGAGATATAAATCTGATGTATACAACATTCTACACAAGTTCAGGACAAATTAAACCAGTTTAAATCACAAACAAATCATAAAAACACAGATTTCATAAACCTGCACAAAACCAGATCTGTTCGTGTGCTGGTCGACCGCTGCCTAATCTGTGGTCGACTGCATGCCAAACAGAAGTCTGGGCAGTTGTTAAAATCGCGTCCCGTCGACAGCATCTGTGGTCGACTGCATGCCAAACAGAAGTCTGGGCAGTTGTTAAAATCGCGTCCCGTCGCGGTCGACCGCCTCTATATTACGATCGACCACAAGGCTGATATATGCCAGTGCATGTTTTCCCTCCTAATTTCTGATTTTAGGGAATGTTCTCGACCTTGTTGTGGTGTATAACAATCTTTATGAGTTGTTTAACACCTGAAGTGTTCGTGAACACCAGATTTTGATACGCACATCGAGATATGTGCACGTACACTTAGTTTATATTGAATTGACATGCATTGTCGAGGTATTTGACATACGTGGAGTTGAGGAAAATGAAATAACATATGATAAATTATTGTTCATTACTTATGGATGCTCAGTGTAGTTGTTTATCCCATGATAAGACCTGGCTATACCACACTAGGAGCATTTGGTTATTTTTCCCGTAATGAGACCTCAGTTGTACTAAATACTCGAAGATGATCGGTGTGTTTTTCCAGTTTGGGCTGATATGCGTATTCACTATTATACAATCATCTGGAAGCATATCCGAAATAGGGAGATAAAACCTATTACCGTAGAATGATTGAGTAAGGGTGATGAATCCACATGTGAATGTGAGTACCTTACAAGAGTATCGTTATGAGATGAGACTTATATGTAGTTATAGTTTGTTCCATGTAGTTTACCCATGAGTAGGATACACAATCGATACATGATGCACATGATATAGTTAATGATGGTATTTGAGCAGGTTGACATTTTCTTATGTTTATGCCAACTACCTGAGGGTAGATTGAGATGTGGCTTTGATTCCTTACAGTTGAGGTTTGGAGTATCTTCCTTTATATTTTGGTTTCATTCATAGGATTGGAATTAGTATTTAGACATCCACAATTTGAGACATGGTATATACATGAGGGTTTCCTTGTTTGGATTATTTCACTCGACGTACTAATTCTTGTATTGTGGGTTCTAAATATTAACCTCCACTTAGAACTTTATTAATGCTTTTATATCTATATTATACTAACAATATTTCTTATACACTCCTACCCCTTCCCCTTGGGAGCGGTGTAGATGATCTCACTAGCGCTTTGACGCTCGTTGTTTTCCCTCTTTTTAGGCGGTGAGTCTAGCGTACAGAGAGTCGCAGGTTGATGAGATTTCATCTTAGATTCCATATATATATATATATATATATATATATATATATATATATATTTATATATACTATATATATATATATATATATAATATATATAATATATATATATATTTCTTCAGATTCCACAATAGTTGAATACTTTCAGGACCCTAGACTTGGTATTTTTATTTTGTAGAGGCCTTAAAATGGGCCTTTATGTGAGATTTATTTTAACACTTTATTTCTCAGACATGATAATTATTATAGTTTAGGAGATTAATCTTATTCTATTTCAGTTGGGCTCATTTGTTAATTATTTCTCATATACTTCTTTTGTGCATATTCTGTTCTTGTACTATTTCCATTATTTGCCTATTTTGTACCTTCACCTATTTGTTGATTCTACTAGAGAATAGTAACTATGATGGTAAAACATGCCGTAGTATGATGTTGGTGCTTGGTAGGTTTAACAATCTGGGTTTTACCTTGGACTGCAGCCTTGTGTGAACCCTGGGGCATCACAGTTGGTATCAGAGCTCTAGTTTTGATATCCTTAGGATCATCCATGTGTTATATTGTGGAGCTAGGATAGAGTTTCCTAGGAATCATGTAGAGGTACTCGTGCTCAGGAAGCTGAGCAAGATGATAGGGAGCCCGAGCCACAATAGGCTCCGCAGTACTTAGTGGATCTCATAACACCTTTGGCAGTTCGCCTGGCAGCGATTGAGGAGCAGTTTGCAAATCAGGCTCAACAGGAGGCACCCGTTCGGGAGGAGATACACATTCAGGAGGTGACACCAGAGGAGACACTAATAGATTCACCACCACCATCAGTTGATGATGGAGCTACTGAGCGGGAGGCTTGGCTTCGTTTGGTAGAGAAATAACAAAAGTTGAAGGCTCCAGAGTTTCATGGTTCGTCGGATTCCATTGCTACACACAAATGGAAGGAAGATGTGAGCAACATTTTGGATATGCTTAATGTGAATACTGTGTAGAAATAAAGGCTAACAGCTTTTAGCCTCAATGGCTATGCAGGAGGGTGCAGCTTCGTTTCAGTCTAGAGTAGTGGATGACGGTTTCATGGGAGACCTTTGCATACTTCTTCGACGAGCAGTATGTGTCGGCTACAACGAAAGCTGGGAAGGAGTTAGAGCTAGCCCAGTTAGAGTAGAGGGATATGTCCGTGATGGATTTTGAGAGTAAATTTATGATACTACTTAGATTCATGGGCATGTGGCACACAGAGGAACGGTAGACTCAGATGCTTATGATGGGGCTTCCCCCAGGTTTGCGCCGATATCTAGTATCTCGGAGGTTTCATTCAGTGTGAGAGGTTACAGATGCTACCATGGCTCAAGAGACAGATACGACTATGTTCCTTAAGGAAAAAGAAGATAATTTTAAATCAGGATAGCCCGGGGATAAGGGTAAAGGTAAATGTAAAAGACCATTTGCAGGCTCAGGAGGACCCCAGTAGCAGGGCAAAGGTCCACATCAGCAAGGTCCCAACAAGAAGGGACCTCCGCAGGATCAGAAGGCGCATCAACGTAGGTTTCAGGGGACTTGTTATAATTACAATAAGTTTGGACTCTGATCATCCGAGTGTCACAACGCACCATCAGTAGGCCAGCAGGGCAAGAATAAGAATCAGCATCAGCAAAATCGTCCTCAGAGCTGAGGATAGGACCAACCGTTGAGGATTGAGGCACCACCAGCTGTCCCGAGGATTGAGTGATAGGTGTGAGCAATTTAGGAGATCTAGCAGGGACAGATAGTCCCCTACGTTCTAGGTGATGCAGCACAGCAGCCTTCGGCTACCGGTAGAGTTTATGTAATAGTTCCTCGTGACCATGGTGCGAGTGGAGCAGTGGTGGAATGTACATTCCTTGTAAACTCCTTTCCAGCCCATATCCTTTTTGATTGAGGCGCTTCGTATTCTTCATCTCCTATGATTTTATGATTAGACTTTAGGTTGTAGCGCAGACTTTATATATTCCATTAGATGTATCTACTCCTATGGGAGAGGTTTCTCTTTTAGAAAGTGTTTGTAGGAGATGTATCATCAGTTTGGACAACTCCAAGTTCGTGATCGATTTGATCGTGTTGCATATGTCTGAGTTTAATGTTATCCTTAGTATGGATTGACTATCTACCTACCATGTGAGTATTGACTGTTTTGCGAAGACAGTCAGCTTGTGAGCTTATGATGAATCTGAGTTGGTGGTAGCGAGCTCCAGAGGCAACCAGTTTGCGGAGTCATTTCTAGCATACGTTGAGGAGGTAATGTTACGGGATAGGGGTACAAACTTGAATGAGACACGAGTGGTCTCGGAGTATCAGGACGTCTTCCAGGACATACCAGGTTTACCTCCAGTGAGAGAGGTCGAGTTTTGCATAGAGTTGTAGCCCAGCACCGCACTAATTTCCCAAGCTCCTTACCGTATGGCGCCTGTGAGATGAGGGAGCTCTAGATCTAGTTAGATGAGTTGTTGTCTCAAGGTTTCATTTGTCGGATTCATTCTCTGTGAGGGTTCCGATCCTTTTTGTGAAGAAGAAGGACGGTAGTATGTGATTATGTATCGATTATCGTGAGTTGAACAAGGTCACTATTCAGAATAGGTACCCACTACCGAGGATTGATGACTTGTTCGACTAGTTACAAGGAGCGCAGTGTTTTTATAAGATAAATTTTTATTCCGGTTATCATCAGTTGCGGGTTCGGGAGATGGATATTCCTAATACCACCTTTCTGACTCGATATGGGTCTTTTGAGTTTTTTGTCATGCTATTTGGGCTGACCAATGCATCCACGATATTCATGGATTTGATGAATCGGGTTTTCCATCCATACTTGGACCAGTTTATTATAGTATTCATCGATGATATTCTTATTTACTCAAGATCGGAGGCCGAGCATGAGCAGCATTTACAGTTGGCATTACATACTTTGCGGGAGCACCAGTTATATGCAAAATTTAGTAAGTGTGAATTCTGGTTGTCAGATGTCAGATTTTTAGGCTATGTTATTAGCCGGGAGGGTATTGTAGTGGATCCGACTAAAGTAGATGTCGTTCTTGATTCGGAATCGTCGAAGACCGATATAGAGATTCATAGCTAATTAGGTCTGGCAGGCTATTACAGAAAGTTTATTCAAGATTTTTCAAAGATTGTAACACCGTTTACACGCCTTACTAAGAAAGGCGTGCCATTTGTTTAGGGCACGGAGTGCCAGGAAGCCTTCGAGACTTTAAAGGCTAAATTGACCACAACGCCTATATTGATTATTCCCAGCAGTGATAAGACTTTTGTCGTCTACATGGATGTGTCATTATCGGGTCTTGGAGGTGTTCTGATGCAGATCTAGATAGTTGTGGCTTATATTTTGACGTAGTTGAGGACTCATGAGCAGAACTATCCCACGCATGACTTGGAGTTAGCAGCAGTGGTCTTTGCATTAAAGACGTGGAGGCATTATTTGTATGGAGTACACTTTGAATTATTCATGGATCACTAGAGCTTAAAATATCTCTTTTTATAAATAGAACTCAACCGGAGACAGCGGCGATGAGTCGAGTTTATAAAAGATTATGAGTTTGCACTTCAATATCATCCAGGTAACGCGAATGTTGTAGTAGACGCGTTGAGTAGGAAGCGTCGTCGTGGACTTATGGCTTTGAGATGTTCATTATATTAAGACCTTTATACCCTCAGTCACTATGATTTCAGGCAGGAGATTGGTGGGAGCCACACATTCTTAGGAGCCTTATCAGTGCATCCATCTTGGAGTGAAATCATGCACGGCATGCACGGGCTTGAATCTAGAAAAACGATTAGTTAAGGGTATTTATATTTTATACACATATACAGTTTGAATCTAGGAAAACCCAAAAGACAAAAGTTATAAGTCTCTTCAACAGCTTTCCAACGTATCTTATATCACCTCTTTCTGAGTTTGTATGTGAAAATTATAGCCAAAACAACAAAGACATACACACACAGATTTTTCCTGATTAGCCGACTTATAAGTCGACTTACACCAAGTTGACTTATGGACTATTTCCAGTTTTCTTTCAGGTTTTTGGGTCGTATCCATGTTGTTTCAATCCTAGGCTTATATATACTCATTTAAACCCTATTATGCTACATTTTCGTGAAAATACAACAGCCACCCCTTCTCTAAAACTCTAGTTCAAGTTTTTGAGTTTTTGAATGAGTTTGGTGAAGGATTCGCCGAGAGGAAGGAAAGATCTATGTTTGTACCAAAGGAAGAGGTCTTGCACGAATGTTGGAAGGATCAACAGTGATGTGAGGCAAGATTATCTTCGTCCAAACTCATCCCCATAGTTAAATAACTAGTTTAGATGTTTAATTTGATGTTGAATGAATGTTTTCATGCTTTAATCTTAACATGTGGTGTTAAAAGTCAGATTTTTAATATTAAATCTTAAACCAATGCTAGATCAGTAATTTTTTCTTGTTGTTTATGATAGAATAACGATCATGATCTTTAGGGTTTTAATTATTTTCGTTTTAAATCTTTTAAACATGCTTAACTTATGTAATAACCCTAGTTTGATGTTTAATTATATTTTCATGCTAATTAATCATACATAAACCCTAGGTTTGTGATACCTAAATAACTTAGACATGTTTAAATGAATTTTATGTCTCTATTCATATTTATGAATGATCATGTTATGGCAACCATGTGATATTTCAAGTCTTTATTGAAAATCTTGTATAATCATGTTACTAACCCTAATTAGTTTTAATCCAAATGCTAAATCATGTAATCTGATCCCTGTTAATTAGTTGTACATGTTTATAACCTAGTTCATATGTTCCATGTTGAATATAACGAGTTTTGTTTGTGAAATATCGTAGAAAAACATCGAAACATCAACCTGAAAGTCGACTTGCCACAAGTCGACTTATGTCAGGCATAAGTCGAGTTACGGGCATTTTTTCAGATTTTATGAGTTTTATTTTTGCACTGTTTTGAGACGCGTTCACGGGGATTGAACTATACTTTTGTACACGTACATTCACGCATACACCAGTACAGTGTCGTTGCACACACGTGAGTAACCCAAAGGGGATTTTGATAAGAGTTGGGTTGTTTATAATAGAGTAGTGATTGTTGTAGGCATCAAAAATTGCCTATAGGTCACCGAATACAGCTCAAGACAAAGAGAAGGCGATAAACGTCATTATCCGAGTCGAAGAGGATTATCCGACGCCGATAAGTGCATAAAGCGAATCGGCGAATCGTTGATAACACGACAACGAACCACCACAACGGCAAACGCCAAGTGGCCCGCACGCGTCAATCAACTCAAAGCGTCCAAACACGCCCAACAGTCCGACCCGCGCTACAGTGATGCGACTCGTGCTACAGTGATCCAACCCGCACTATAGTGATCCGACCCGCGTTATAGTAATCCGACCCGTGCTACAGTCCGACCCGTGCTATAGTGATCTGACCCATGCTATAGTAATCCGACCCGTGCTACAGTGATCCACCGCGCTATAGTCCGACCCGCGCTACAGTGATCCGACCCATGCTACAATTTGAATCTGAAGAAACTCAAAAAATAAAAGTTGTAGGTATCTTTGTCAGCTTTCCAATGCATCTTAAATCAGCTCAATCGGAGGTCGAATGAGAGAGTTAAGATCAAAATACCGAAAATGTCTCAATCCGACCCGAGCGACGGCGGGTCGGACCAATCCGACCCGCGCGACGGTGGGTCGGATGGATCCGAC
>NC_033802.1:39710807-39778684 GCF_001876935.1 Asparagus officinalis | reverse complement strand
GGGTCGGATCCATTCGACTCGTGTGGTGGCGGGTCGGATCAGTCTGTCTCGCGCCCAGAACTACTCGTAACCTTCAAAACGTGTTTTTAGACTGTTTCGATCGGTTTTTTCTATTCCAGTGGTTTCTAACTGCCTAGATATCATTTACAAGCGTGGTTAGGCCGTTATTGACTGAAGATAAGGCTAAATTACTTATTTTTATCCGAAAACCCCCCAACTGAAGCTTATAAGTACAGGCCTAGGGGCTCATTTCACAGGGGGAGATTAATTATCAAGAGGAGGAGGTGTTGCCGGATTGAGGAGTCAAAGAAGCACGAATTTCAGCGAGAGTTAACAGATCTTGGTGAGTTCTTCGGCATAAAGAAGGAGAGTTCAAGAGATCCGACGCCCGTTTCCTCTATTTCCTTGAGATCAGGCTTGGTCTTGATCTCGAGAAGAGCTACTGATTTTGCTTGGTCGATCTCAGCGCTTCAAATCAAATACTTCCTCGGTGAAGACGGAGCTCTGTCGAATTTTCAACAACCGGATCTGATCAACGGTTGTCCACGAATAAACCCCGGAACAGGCAAAGATCTCACGCAAAGCAACAAGTGATAAACGTCCTTTGCGTTTTGTTTGAACAAGAATTGTATCTTTTATTTTTATTGTGTAAAGGTCTTATAAAAAGACCGATCTTTTTGAACTTATTGTAACGATCGAAGTTGTAATGAGTTATACAATAAAGAAAATGATTTTCGACAAAAACAAGCTGGCAACCACAGTGGGAGTCAATGGTCTCGCTACCGAGGCCGTCGTGTCGCAACCGATGATTAAGATCCCGGTTGAAGAGGTGGTCAAATACGAGTTCGACCAACAAAAGTATGAAGAATACCTCTCGTCCTCCTCTTCCAAATCCTCCGCTTCTCGCAAGCGCAAGAAGACCAACGCCCCCGTTGCTATGGTAGATGAACTTTGAAACGCCCTTCCGGCCTCCAACAAGTCCGGATCTGCAGATCTGAACTCCTCCTCAATCAAGGAGTTGAGTACAGAAGGCGCATCCACTTTATCGAAGAGAGCTCGCCAAAGGCAGCGCCAACACCTTGCGCGCTAATTCGTTAGGGCTTTAGAGTCAATTGACGGGATCCGTTACGAGGCGGATCTGAAAATTAGGCAACACCAAGAGCCCCAATAGCGGACAAATGCCCTCTCCTCCAAATCACCAACAAGTGAATGGGTACAAGTCAAAAAGACCCGTTCAACTCTTGAAGAGCAGATTAAAAAGCGCCGCGCACTGCTTGCGCACACGTAAATTCTTGCGCAAGAGGCCAAAGGTTGCAGAGGGAAGAAGTGGAAAAGAAGCCACAAAAACTACACCAAGTTTGAAGGCTAAAGTCCAAGACGGCGGCCGAAAAGATCGAGAAAAGCGGGTCACTCAAATCCGACCCTCCAAATCGTGGGTCACTTGGATCCGACCCTCTAAATCGTGGGTCACTTGGATCCGACCCTCTACTTTACGGGTCACTTGGCTCCGACCCTCCAAATCGCGGGTCACTTGGATCCGACCCTCCACTTTGCGGGTCACTCAAATCCGACCCTCCACTTTACGGGTCACCCAAATCTGACCTTCCAACGCGCGGGTCACCCGAGTCTGACCCCCGCTAGGGTCAAGACAGAAGACGTTCTGCATCGGTTTTGTCGATCCCTTTGAGTTTTGCACCTCTGGTGGAGCCCCACGACAGCGTGGATTTGTCCCGATTCAAAGTGAGGATGGTCGATCGCCTGGGTCCTTTGTACGAGGATCAAGATAAGGTTCTGATCAAAGAACGCTTGGATCCGGTGATTGAACCCCGAGCGACTCGTCGAGCTGGGGGTCGCACACGCCCTCGCAACAATTTCGAGCCTTCTCATAAAAGAAAAACTCCAGTTTCACCCTCAGAAAAGTGTGAGTCCAAACGTGTGACTCCTGTTGACGCCAATAAGGGGTTGCATACTTAGAAGAAAACGCGTTAGACAAACGAACACGTTATACCTGAGGAGTCGTGCCAACACACGATAGGTTGCTCTGGTCATCAGACCGATGAGTTGTACTATTGAGCTGGGGGTACGAACAAGTCTCGGAAGAGAAATACCCGAGAATCGGAGTCTCACTGCCTGTGTGCTAAGATTATTAGGGCAGTCTTATCAGCGTGTAGCTGCTCCAAGACCGCTCCGTAGAGGGTCTCGGTATTCAAGAGGATCTCCAACGGAACGACCAAGTCCAAACCAAAACGTTTGTGCAAGAAATGACCGGCTATTTGAGATGACGAATTCCCAGAAGTTACCATCAATATGGTCAATAAGGAAAAGTCCCCAATTGTTTCAAGTGGTTCTAGCCCCGATTTTTCTCTAGGAAGAAGAGTTAATTTGGGAATAGCTTGACTGATGTCTCGACTCCAGCTGAAAGCAGCCGGACCTGAACAATCCGCAGTCACAGTTAATATGGCTGGGAGGGGAAAGTCGACTCGACCTTCTAGTTCTGATCCACTCATATCTCATCGTCTAACCCGGTTGCAATCGGGAACTATTAGACAAAGAGATTATCAGCGAATGCAGAGGGGATTATCCTCGGATGACGAAGCTTCAGATGCCAACTCTGCAGTCGCTTCTAACAAAACGGTATCCAGCCCTAGGGAATCCCGGGAAGTGTTTATGATTAACACCGAGGAAGTAGCCAAAATGGTTAAGGATGCATTGGCCAAGCAAAAAGAGAACTTCAAGTTCGAAATGGAAATGGCTATGCAACGGATGAGGGAAGAACACGACCAACAAATCTCAGCTTTGACAAATACTTGGTGAATCCAGCCGCCACAACGTTGCTAACCAAGTAAATAGCGATTCATATGTGGATGAACGTCTTAATGCTGATAACCCTCCTGTTGACCAAAATGCTGGGGGTGGCCCCACTAAAGATAACAACGCTGGGGGTGGTTCCACCGAAGATGACAATGTCAGGGGTGGCCGCGTTATTCCTCTTAAGAATCGTCCAGAGCCCGATACAAGCGACGATAAGAAAATAAAAGATCTCGAGAGAAAAATCAATGCTCTAATGTCTGCTCGAGAGGTAAAAAGGACCGGCATTCCATGTCCCAATCCAAGAGAGTGGGATTCAATAGCATACCCGGCGAAGTTCAACCTGATTAACTTCACGTCGTTTGATGGAAAGGGTTCGCCCACTTAACATCTGATCTACTTTAAGTACCACTTGGGTATGATCTCCGGTAATGAAGCCTTGATGGTTCGGTCATTCGTTGGCACCCTTCACGGGCCCGCCTTCGATTAGTACCACCGTCTCAAGTCTGGAAGCATCAACAGTTGGGACGATCTAGAGAACATGTTTCTAGCTCACTTCTTTGATGACGATGTCGAAGTGTCAATCAGGACACTCTTTGATGAGAAGCAAGAAGACGGCGACACGGTCGATGACTTCGTCAAGCGCTTCTGGAATAAGGCGATGAACTACCGAGATCCGATCACAGAGGACTTCATCCTCCAAACCTGTCACAACAACCTCTCTTTGGACGTGTTGGAAGTTATTGGAGTAGCACCGTCCAACAACTGGAAAGAGTTGAAGGTGCATGGAGAGTAGGCCGAACGCTTCCTCGGAAGGAAGAAAGCCGAAAGAAGCCAACTGAAGGCTAGCTCTCCTAAATCAAATTTTTGCCTCCCGTGGTAAAGAAAAAATACTTGTAGCAGCTGTTGACGCTAATCAGACGTCGCAGCAGCAACCCCGAAAACAGCAGAATACTTCGGGTTCAAGACTCCAAAAAGAGTACTCCTTCAAGGACGAAGACGTTCCAGCCATCTTCGAATCCCTCCTTGAAAATAACAAGATCAAGCTACCACCTATCACAAATCAGGAGGAAGCTGACAACACGGCGGATCCAAAGTATTGTGCGTATCACAGGAGGGTCATTCATCCCACCAAGGATTGTTTTGCTCTTAAGAATAGCATCTAAATCTTGGTTGAAGCCGGCATCATAACGCTGGGATAAGCCAAATGGGAATGGCGACACTCCGACAAGTATACGAGTATAAATTGCTTCTTAATACTCCAATAGGCACACGAGTCTAAATTATTTCCCACTTTTGACGGGAAGTTCCTGGAAAATATTACGCTAATATTCTTTAAGGATAACCCAGTCATGTAACTGAATATAATGTCTGAACCAGTTCTGCAAAGGAAGCTGGGGGTGGATGATTTATGTAATGGGAAGTTCCCGGAAGAATGCTACATGTAATTTTCTTAGGGATAACCCGATCATTACAAACGAAGTAATAAATACTAAACCCCCACCGATCAGACTAATTGACGGTGGGACCATCAAAATTCCTTCCAGTTAAATCCGCTCAAACTTTCGTTGTATCTGTGCACTCAACATCCTCAATATTAGAGTCCGGACATGATACTTGGAATTTTAATGTCTTAATCCTTGACGAATTTTCAAACCCCTTCGTGTTAAGTTCTTATCACTTGACACCAATAATCCCCATTGAGTAATCGGTACAAGTCAACACTCCCACTATGATTAGTACTCCCACTCCTACTGTCTACCTGATCAAACATTCCTACAGTTAGGGCTACAACCAAAATCCCCTCTCGATTCCTCTAATAAACGAGAGGCCCACAAATTGAGTGATCAAACCTTCCTACAGTTAGGATCGTCTCAAGCCTCCCACTCGGTCAAACCTTTCTACAGTTAGGGCCAAAACCAAAATCCCCTCTCGATTCCTCCAATGAACGAGAGGTCCACTTTCAAATCGAGTGATCAAACATTCCTACGGTTAGGATCACCTCAACCTCCCGCTTGGTCAAACATTCCTATAGTTAGGGCCAAAACCAAAATCCCCTCTCGATTCCTCCAATGAACGAGAGGTCCACTTCCAAATCGAGTGATCAAACATTCTTACGGTTAGGGTCACCTTAAACTCCTGCTTGGTCAAACCTTCCTACAGTCAAAGTTAAAACCCTAATTCACTCTCGATAAACGAGAAACCCATCTTTAGTTCGGTAATCAAACCTTCCGACAGTTAGGATTATCCGAATCTTTTTGATTCTCAGAGTGGAGATACCACTCTTAGTTTTACCTTCCCGGATTCTGGAAGTGGAGATCCCACTTCGAGTTTCCTTTGGCAACTGGAGATAGAATATGAAATCTTCCTCTTCAGTTTTGGGAAATAGAATATAAAATTATTCCTCTCCCACATCGGGTTCATCTTCGCCCTAAGAGAAGACACAATATTTCAACATTATAACTTCAAAATCCACGCCTTACACGCATGGGGAATTTTATCCCGAAGTCTGAGTAGGGATAAGGCAGCGCCTAACGCGTGTTGTCGGGTAGTCTATTCCCGTGAGAAAGACGAAGTCTACGTATTCAATATCGTAGCACTAAAATAGTTAACTTTTTTAGCATAAGTCCCCTTCAACAACTTGGTCTCACCCGGTCCTCTTCAAGCTCCTTCTTCAGCCACATAGGGCCATTCACTAAGGCATTATATGCAAGTTTGTGTTCCTCCAACTCTTGCTTGATTGTGTCTAGCTCTTGCATCAATCTATTAATAACAAATTGGAGACTTTCTTTGTCTGCCAGTGTCTACTCCAATGGAGTAATGGTGTGAGCATGCACCACAAAAAAAATGGTGGATATCATCTTTAATTTCCTAGAGGATGCAAGGATGGGCATCATGAGCACTTGAAAGATCAAGGAAAGATGAGAGAAAATGGCGATGATTACCCTCCACTCCTTCTTATAAAAGAGCTCAACTAATTCATGGTTAACACATATCAGCTTATTGAATAGTAAAAAGACTCGACAAGTTAACTCACCTATGTTGAATTCAAGAAGTACAATGTGGAGTTGCCCCCAACACATTTGACCACTTCACTGCTTGATTGGCTCAGTTACATAGAGTAGTAAACTCCTAACAGAAACCCACACTAGGTTATTCCTCGTGGGTCCGCAGAGCTTGGAGACGTGGAGTTGGATTGAATCATAACATCTAATTATAGTTATGATGAGATCCAAAGCACACAAAAATCAGATTACACACGCACAGTTCCTTGCTCACATTGATTGAGAAAACCAAGATTACAAAGAAGTGGCTACTACAATTTAGACCAAAAAGATGCAACTACTATAGTCATTATCGAAAAGCAAAAAAAAACAAGAAGAAGAGGTAATCACCATAATTACTCCAAACCTAATTTTAAGGAATCAAATATATCACCAAACCTAATTTTAAGGCTCCAAACCTCATGGTCCTTCTCATGGAGGCGTTAAAGAAGATGAACATTTGAATTAGTGAGTGCCCAAGAGTAGATTTGTAGAGTCTCAATGACAAAGCAAAGATGCATGAGCTCGTTCTCTATCTCGTGAACTTGATCGACGAGTGACTTTGGCTTACGCACCAACCTAGTCATTGGCCTCACCTCCAATGTTAGATGAGCCCTCTTAGATGAACAAACGCCAGGAATCAATATCGCTACCCTTACAGAAAGAGGCAAAATAAGGAGAAGCAAATCCGCACAGAAGAAGTGGTTCCTCATTCCATCCTCTACTTATAAAGGGGATGAACTAACCAATGATCACCATGTGCCACATTTCATGTCACCCAAGAGATGATTAAAACTACACTCCTCTAGAGATGCTCAAGTAAATGAGATGGGAATACCAATAGTCATTCTCGCTCGTTATGCACGATCCGCTCACGCTGACTTTCAGCACAATGAACAATCTGCATGTGCTTAGTTTCTTAGGCAACACACAGTTTAGTCAAGTGTAGTTTCAGACAACAATCGATTATGCAAAATGAAAGGGTATCTTCTTTGCATTCATCAATGAAAAAAATTTACAATGCAAATACAGTAAAGAGACCACTACTACAAGTTATCATTACAAACTGCAACTACGAAAACACAAAAAAAAGAAACAGAACATACAAGTTCAACACCCCAAAGCCAAAAGCAACAACGAGATAGGCCATTGTGGTTAAGATCACACATCATCATCATCATTGTCATTGTGCTAGAAGAAACATCATCAGTATTATCCTCCAAGTGTGTGATACGATGTTTGTAGGACTGGATGGAGTCAAACATGTCGTTAAGCCCACACTTAGTGCTCTACAACTCATGCTCTAATTTGTTTAGATTGTGGAGCAGACAATTGTTAGAATTAGTAAGAGACCCGCACTCAATCCTTAGGTCCTAGATGATATCGCAAAAGTGCTTAACCTCGTCCTCTAGCCCCTGTACTTTCTCCCACAACAACTTCAATGTGAAGTCTTTGTCTCTGGCGACTAGCAAAGATGCGTGGATGGTCCAGCACCTATGATCGACATAACAATAGTTATATCAAAGGAGAAGGAGAAAGTAAAAAAAGAAATGGAAAGGAAAGAACTACATGTAGAAGGTGGTTCTCATACACCCTTTATTTATAAAGAGAGGGAAACAGTCAGAAAGTGCCATGTGACACGATCATGTTGCCCAAAATGTGATTAGGCAGGAAATTAAGGATGGGAATACAAATAATTATTCACCCTCAAACCACTCGACTATCAGTGTGCGCAGATTTACACATGGTTTCTTCCGCTCAAATTGCAAAAGACTCACAGTTCACTTACATAGGGTTTTTGAACATCGTGTAATTTGGAGTGATAATTTGTTATGCTTTGGCTACACACAATTTTCTAACGTTCAGTTCTAAACATTGATCCACTGTGCCCAGATGGACAACGACAGAGCGCTTCAAATGCTTAATTGGCACAAGATCCCAATCAACCCAAAGCAAACTATAAAAACACAACGCAAAGAGGATGAAAATGAACTTTTTCATTGATATAGACAGGGGTACAATGACTTAACACTGTAAGTTAATAATTATCCACTCCCCCTTGCAGCAGTACACACAAATCACTATCAAAGTCTTCACTTGAAGAATCCTATGAGTCCTTTGAAGATGATGCTTGAGTTTATCTACATGTCGCATAAGCTAAAAACGCTCATGCTGGAGCTGCTAGCAATCCTTAGTTTGCTTCAAGTACTTCTCTGATATATTTTGAAATTATTCCCTCAAGAATATCCACTCGTCTTTCCATGCTCCTCACTTGAACAAGGAGCAATTCATTCTCATGCTAAAGGTCAGCTATGATAAGCCGAAAGAGAAAAGGAGGAGATCAAGATGCAAGTGGGAGAATTATCTCCATTTTACACTCTATATATAGAGAAAAAGTGACCCACTAATGAGTGACAAGTGGCAAATGTCTCCTCATTAAATTACCACTGTTTTGGAAATATGATTTGACTAAACTCATGACTCATTCCTGTGGAGAAATTTGGAAAATTCAGGTTTTTGCAGATTCTGTGTCATAAGTCGACTCATGCACAGGCACAAGTCGACTTATGGTAAGTCGACTTATACAGACTGTTAAGTCGACTTACGTTCTGCTCTGGATTGTTGTTTTTTTGCTCTGCCAAGTCGACTTATCAGGTCTGATAAGTCGACTTACGATCTGTTCTCCAGTTGTTGTTTTTCGCTCTGCCAAGTCGACTTATGCAGACTGTTAAGTCGACTTATGACGGGTTTTTTGGAAAGTTAGAGTTCCTATTTGCAGTCTGTTTGGGTTTCTGTTTTGGTATAAATACCAATACGATTTGAGGGTTTTGTAGGAGCAAATCTGGGGATTTTGGAGCACAGAAAAGAGAGATCTTTCTGAGCTATTTGTTAGGGTTATTGGTTGAGAGTTTGAGAGATTTGTTGGTGAGATTAGTTGGTTCGTTTGAGCGATTTGTAATCTCAATTTGTACTCTCCTTCTCTATTAGTGAAAACCCACCCCCCTTCTTGCCCCGTGGACGTAGGCAATTGCCGAACCACGTAAAACTTTGGTGTTTGTGTTTTGTTTGGTCTTTCTCTCGGCGTTTGTTGGTTTGGTTTCTCAAAGCATCATAGTTGGTTGTTTGTTTGGCTTCCGCGCCGTGCACAACAAAGGTGGTATCAGAGCTCGGGCAACGCTTGGGCTATTTGGAGGAGTAGATCGCTTTGGAAGTTCATCTAGGGCTTCGTTTGGTGATAAAGGTGGGATCTTTTTGGTAAAAATCTCGTCTTTTTCAGTTTGGATCTATTTCTCGTTTGTTTCCGCATTGGTTTGGTGGTGCCTTGAGGATTATGGCCGAGAAAGAAGGAGTTGTGGGCAGTACTTCCGGCGTGAAGACCGTCCAAAGCTTGAATATCCACTCAATGAAGATTGATGTGGAAAAGTTCAATGGCACAAACAATTTTGGACTTTGGCGATGCGAAGTCATGGATGCGCTCAACGCGCAAAATTTGGAAGATACGTTGGAGTTGGACGGGAAACCGGATAATATTGATGAAAAGGTTTGGAAAAAGATGAATCGAACGGCGTGTGGTGTGATTAGGTCTTGTCTCACTCAAGATCTAAAGTATGATGTGATCAATGAGACTTCTGCAAAGAAGATTTGGGAGATCCTTGAGAGCAAGTATTTGACCAAGAGTGTGGAGAATCGCTTGCATTTGAAGAGGAGGCTTTACCGCTTCCAGTTGAAGAAAGGAACCTCCATTGGTGATCACATGAACCACTACACGAAGCTTCTTGCGGATTTGGCGAATGTGGATGTTAAGATTGAAGATGAGGACAAGGCGTTGTTGTTGTTGAGTTCCTTGCCCGACGAGGAATATGAGACCTTCGTTCTTACTCTTATTAATGGGAAGGCATCTCTTTCGTATAGTGAGGTCACCGCTGCACTTGTGAATTATCAGCTTCGAAAGAAGGATAAGGAGACTTCGTTTGAGCCGGTAGCGGGGGCGTTGGTCGCAAGAGCAAAGGGTCCAAACCGTAGTGGGAGGTCGCAGTCTAGAGGGGCACATCTTGGAGTTCGTAAGAATCAGTGTGCCTTTTGCAAAGAAGATGGACATTGGAAAGCCGATTGCCCAAAGTTAGTTGATCGAGCCGGGAAGAATAAGGGAAAAGCTATTCAAGCTTCAGAGGCAAATGTTGTCAAGGCTAGTGGCAACGATTCAGATTCGGATTCTTCGGGCTACTCGTTATCTGCACTGCCGTCAGTTTGTGTTATCTATTCTACAGAGTGGATATTGGATTCGGGTGCTACATACCACATTTGCCCTAGGAGGGATTGGTTCTCCAGCTTTCAGGAGTTGGAAAGAGGGGATTTCGTGCTCATGGGGAATGATCACAAATGCTCTATTGGTGGTATCGGTACTGTTCGGATCAGGATGAGTGACGGGGTGATTCGGGAGTTGGTTGGAGTGAGGTTCGTTCCTCAGTTGAAGAAGAACATCATTTCACTTGGAGCTTTGGAGGCAGCAGGCTATAGGGTGACCTTGGCGGATGCACGCTTGAAGGTTACATTTGGGTCCATGATTGTGATGAAGGGCGTCAGAAGAAGAAATTTGTATTATTTGCACGGAAGCACGGTGATTGATAGGGAAATGACGACTTTATCAGATTCGGCTAGACTGTGGCATTGTTTGGTGCTGGGGTATATGATTGGTAATACCGTGCATTGGTTGTTGAGGAGTGCTATGACCTGCAGATTGAAGTCCTGTGAGCACATTAGGATGAGCGAGACCGTGGTGGAGTTTGGCACTTCTATCCATCGAGCGAGGGGTCTTTTTGGAGGTGTTCAGTCAGGCATTTGGGGGCCTTCCAAGGAGGCATCATTGGGAGGTAATCGTATCTTGGTTTCCACAGTTGGTGATTGTTCTAGGCATTATTGGGTCGCGACCAGTTCCCGTTGGTGTAAAGTCCTAGGAGTCAACAACAATTGGAAGAAGTGTATTGGCAGAAAGGTAACTCGTTGTTCTAGATTTGGTAGGGGTCCTTTCTTGCGTTGGTGCCGAGCTCACGGCAATAGGAGACACTTCATTGGTGTGGAGACTTTGGGGCGACGAGATGAGATGACAGTTTCGATGGGTCGTTCCTTTCTGGAGGAGGATCGGCGTTTGATGTCGAGCATTGGCATTGGTGTGCGGGCTTCGACATATTTGGGTCATCTTATGCATAGGTCGCCGACTGCTGCTTTAGGAGTTATTAGATCTGGTGGAGCTGCTTCAGATTTTGGGTCGCGTCGGATATTTGGATACCCAGCATTTGGTCACATCGTGGATGTGAGATTGGATCCGATTGCGCGTTTGGGGTTCGGAGGCTCAGTTGATTATCGTTTGGGAGCTTCTGATTTTGTTCTGAGCAGGTATGTCACTTTTGACTCTCGGCAGGTGGAGAGTGTTGATCAGGTCATTTGGATATCGCAGCAGGTGGAGAGTGATGCTACTCCACGTTGGGTGGAGATTACTCCACATACTCCAGATCATACTGCGTCATTTGGGATTCCAGCTAAGGTGACACAGGTTGGAGATCATTTGGTTTTGGATGCAGATGATGGATTGGTTTTGGATTCAGTTGCAGCTGGTAGATATAGTTTGGATATGGCCATTGGTTTACCTCAGGTGGAGGTGTTTGATTTGTCTCAATTTGGGGTCATTGGGAATACTATCAGTTGCAGATCGTTTGGTGATATTGGAGAAGAGTTGCAGACTTTTCTATTTGATTGAGGGCCTTTGGAGGCCGTTTGGGTGAACTACGTGAAGGCTTGATTCCTTGGGCAAAGGATACGTAGGCAGTCATTTTGATGCAGCCGATTTGGTGAGCGACATCGACATTTGGGGTGAGTGTTCACACTCTCATTTGGGTCTCAGCATGTGAGGCATTTGTTTGGTTGGTGTCGGCTCAGTTTTGGGAAAACTTCGCCGAGGTGGAGAATTGTGGAGAAGAATTGGAAAAAGCAGATTTTTGGTCATAAGTCGACTCATGCACAGGCATAAGTCGACTTATGGTAAGTCGACTTATGTTGGTGCATGAGTCGACTTACGTTCTGCTCTGGATTGTTGGTTTTTTGCTCTGCCAAGTCGACTTATCAGGTCTGATAAGTCGACTTATGATCTCTTCTCCAGTTGCTGTTTTTCGCTCTGCCAAGTCGACTTATGCAGACTGATAAGTCGACTTATGACGGGTTTTTTGGAAAGTTCAGGTTCCTATTTGCAGTCTGTTTGGGTTTCTGTTTTGGTATAAATACCAATACGATTTGAGGGTTTTGTGAGGAGAGTTTTGGGGTTTTGGAGCACAGAAAAAGAGAGATCTTTCTGAGCTATTTGTTAGGGTTATTGGTTGAGAGATTGAGAGATTTGTTGGTGAGATTAGTTGGTTCGTTTGAGCGATTTGTAATCTCAATTTGTACTCTCCTTCTCTATTAGTGAAAACCCACCCCCCTTCTTGCCCCGTGGACGTAGGCAATTGCCGAACCACGTAAAACTTTGGTGTTTGTGTTTTGTTTGGTCTTTCTCTCGGCGTTTGTTGGTTTGGTTTCTCAAAGCATCATAGTTGGTTGTTTGTTTGGCTTCCGCGCCGTGCAGAACAATGAGCAATTCATTCTCATGCTAAAGGTCAGCTATGATAAGCCGAAAGAGAAAAGGAGGAGATCAAGATGCAAGTGGGAGAATTATCTCCATTTTACACTCTATATATAGAGAAAAAGTGACCCACTAATGAGTGACAAGTGGCAAATGTCTCCTCATTAAATTACCACTGTTTTGGAAATATGATTTGACTAAACTCATGACTCATTCCAAGACAAGCATTTAGACAAATCTCGCGCGAATCTCGATGTAGTCCTACATAGATCAAAGTCAAGCTCAGTCATGCTTAGTTTGACCACGCTCAGTGTAGCAATGACTCATCAAGCTTATCAGTACACCTATGAACGATATTATTATGACTCGAACAATTGATTTTATTGAGAATTACGTGAAATAGAGTCAATCATTAAAATGTTTAACATTACACCTCTACCAAGAGAAGCGCATGTCAAGCTCATCAGTACGCCTCTAAATGATGCTACCTCAATGTCATCGTCAAGCTCATTAATATGCCTCTAAATAATATTATTATGATTCGAACAATCATTTCTATGGAGAATCTTGCAAAATAGAATCAAGTCTCATAAAGTTCAACATTAATCCTGTACCCAGACAAGCGCCCATCAAGCTCATCAGTACGCCTCTAAACGACACTACCTCAATGACATCATTGAGCTCATTGATACACCTCTAAATGATATCATTATGACTCAAATAGTCGATGTTAGACCCTAGAGGGGGTGATTAGGGTCTTATGCTAATCTAATCCGATTAAATGCCAATTAAACTAATTAACAAATATATTCTTGCAAGATAGATATACAAAGAGTTATGTGCAAGAATATGCAATATACACAAGGTGATATATCCTATATGATAGAAAAATATGCAAGGATATATAAACAATAAGATATATCCTAACAAAAAGATATAGACAATGTATGTGCAAGGATATATAAACTCAAGGGTAAACAATCTAAACTAGATAGTGGGCAATATAATCAACAAGCAATATACAAAGGCGATATAAGATAAAAACATAAAAGTAAGTGCGCCAATGCACTCACAAACAAACAATATGATTACGGAGTTCGGTCTACGACCTACGTCTCCGCTCCTCACCTCGAGGAGATCTCCACTATCACAACCGGGTTTTCTACGTTCACCCGAATAACGTTTACACCACACAATACAATCACTATGCAATCACACCTCACACACTAAGTGTTGGTCCTAGCCCGTGTCCTCCTCCTCAAGTGCTCGGTTACAACCTCTCCCTAGGCACGTCAACCGACGCCATTCCTCTTGGATTCGACCCCGTCTCTCACCACACACTTCTCTCGGTGTACAAGTGTATTACAAAGTGTATCTCACAATAAGCTACAATATAAATCAAATGATTGTTCTCTAAACAAGGTGAGAACTCAATTAAGCACAATTCCTAGTCACAAACCCATAACCCCAAATTATACTATGAATGAAAATACAATAAGCTCAATAGGTTGTGTGTGAACAAAGAGATAAAACAATATAAACTCAATATGAAATCTAGCTTATGAAATTAAGAACAAACTTATAAAATGCTAGAATTAAGTTTAAGGAAACTTCTCTATAGATGACAAGAGAGAGGGAGAAGAATGAATGCTCAAACACCAAGGATGATCTCCACTTGCTCTTGTGAAATTTGCTCCACAGACTAAACTCTTGTAAATGCTTAAAAGCTTTTTAAACAAAAATTAAAAACAAACTTAAACCATTGATTAAAACTTTCTTAAACTTGTTATTAAAACTCTCTTAGATGTTTTAAAACTGAGGTATAAGGGGGTATTTATAGCCTCCCAATACCTCAAACAAAAGCCCAAACCAAAAGACCAAAAACCCCTCTAACGGATACAAAAAAATAGTCGTTATGGGCATTCTGGGAGCTGGGCGGTCGACCGACCTTTTTTTCGGTTGACCGCTCGCACTGTACAAACCTGAAAAAGTTCCAGAGACATTTCCGGTCGATCGGTCCGGTCGACCGGAGTTACTGTAGCAGTGCGTAGCTATTTTGTAAAATCAATTTAAAATAGTAAATGAACTCCACAAATTATGAAATTTTGTGAGAATGTTCTAGACATGTAGAATAACATGTCAGAGAAAGAATTTCTGAAAAATCTTTTCCCAGTTGAGAGAAATAAATATTTGAATACAAATTTACAGTTTCTGAAAAACTGTTAACATATACGATTTTGTAAAATCAATTGGCACAGTAAATCAACTCCAAAAATAGTAAAAACTGGAGAAAAGTTTCTAAACATGTAGATAAACATGTTAGAGAAAGAATTTTTCAAATATCACTTCCCATTTGCGAAAACTCATCAGTTTTGTAAAACATGCACGAACATGTGCACGAACGAAAACGTGAATTTGTAAATTCCTTTAAACATAACAAATCAATTCCAAACTTGATGAAACTTTGAGAAATGTTTGCAAATGATATTTTGAACATGTTACAAAAAGAATTTTCCAATTTGCATTTCCCAATTGTGAAATCTCATTATTTTGCAAAAGTGTTCAAAACATGAAAAAAGTGATATACATGAAGTTTGATGTTTTGACATAAACAATGTTTTGAAACTTTGCACAATGATTATATAGACTTGATAAAATATGTATATGATGATTGTTAAGTCTATAAACTGAGAATACAATATTTGAGCTTAGAAACCAAATACGTGTGTGTATATGATATTGAGCTTAGAGTATCTAACACACATAATATAAAACCTAAACTAAATATACCAAAGCTTGATCTTGATCTTCAATAGGCTTGACTTGATATATTTGCGGATGAAGCTTGAACTCGATCTTTAACTTGAATTGCATAAGCTTCACCGACATTCCGCCAACCTCCTTTGGATATGATCGTTGAAGCTCTATTCCATCCATCCTCCAACAACGTTGTTTGTCTATAATAAATAAGAAAACACAAATACTAGACAAACAACATTAGTGGTAAATTGTTTGTTAAACATCATCAAAACAAGAAGGCCAACAATCTCCCCCTTTTTGATGATGACAAACAATTTACAAAAAGGAATATATGCATGAAGGAAATGAACATATACAAGATAATACACATGCATATAAACAAGGAAAATTATATACTCACAATATTTCTCCCCCTTTGACAACATCAAAAAGGGGACAAAAAGAATAAGAGAGCGAAAGCTCCCCGAAAGGAAATGAACATATAAATTATAATTCACATGCATATAAACAAGAAAGAATATACATATACTCACAATATTTCTCCTCCTTTGACAACATCAAAAAGGGGAAACCAACAAGAAAGAAGAGAGCGAAAGCTCCCCCTATCAATAAGCATAGGTGAGTATAAAGCAAATATAGGGAATAGCTCCCCCTATCAAATTGCCATATGGAAAATATGCAATTATGAACATGGCAAACATATGTGAGCAAGCATAAATGAAAAATATGCTAAACACCACTCATATATAAAAAGACAATGAGAACACATATAAAATGTCAATATGAAAAAGAAGTGTCTCATATCAAAGAACATAAAAAATATGTATAAAAGTAGATTTATGAGATCAAAAGAAAAAGAACATGAGAATCATGCAAAATATTTTCAAATGAAAATCAACTAGAATCTTCTTTGTGGGATTTGATCAAACCACATATGGAATACATTATAAGGCACGAATAGATGATCCATAAGCACAAACATATAAATATCATCATATAAGTGAAATATAATGAATTCAAAGCAATAAATCAAAACAAAATATTTAACAAAAGAATTTCAAGAGAGGCAACAATATATCAAGCTCTTAAGCTTGTTCTAACCCATATAATCATTCTAGCATTCGGTAAACATGATTTGGGAATAAACACCCAATAAACCCGGAGGTATATAAATGCAAACCTCTCATTAAAGCAAAGCCAATGATCATGAAAACAAAAGAATTTAGCTAATAAAAGGAATTGTTTTCATAAAAGTTTAAAATGCATTTTTCAAAACCAAGAAAGAGAAAAATAAAAACACTAAAATTCTTGGTTTAAAAATTATTTTGGCACCCAAGCATTCTTGGTGCCGGATTGTTTAGGGACATGACCCCTATCAATAAAGCTCAAAGCCCTAGGGTTATGAACCCTCTTAGGCGCATATGGTGCACGAACACGGTCATAACAAAAATTACTCAAATGACCCTTCCGATTGCAATAAGTACAATGGAAAGGAAGCATTTGCTTATGTTGACCAAACGGTTGTGCACGGGAAACATTAGAAACATTTGCAAACATGGATGGTCTTTTAAAATTGTTTTGCAAATGTGAAACTTTCTTTAAATCAAAACAAAATTTGGCCAAATGACCAAATCTACCATAATGATCACATCTATACACATGAGCATGCATGTGATGAACTTTATGAGTCTATACACATGAGCATGCTTGTGATGAACTTTATGAGTGTGTGCATGTACATGTGTGTGTGATGAAGAAGCCTTATGAGATGCACAAGAAGCATTGATATTACTATTTTTAGATTTTTGTGCATCATAGCAAAATTTAGATAAATGGCCTTTACAACCACAAATAGAGCACTTATAAATTTTGCTATACATGTGTGCATGATGTGTGATATGTTTAGGTGTAGTAGCATGAGACTTAGCACACATGTTCATAAGCTTATCATGGTTTACCATACATGTTTTTAAGGTTGAATCTAAACAGCTAGAAATGGATGAGATCAATTTTTCATTTTCCAAATTTAACATATCATTGTTTTCTTTAAGCATTATATTTTCATTTTCAATGATGTCAAATTTGGACACTAGCTTCTCATGATCGGATTTCAATTCTACATGCTTGCTTTTAAGATCAATAAAATTATTTTGTAATTTTGTATAGGCATGCAATAATTTCTCATATGCACAAGCGAGTTCATTGATGGATATATCACTATCGGATTCCGAATCGCTTACCACACTAGGGCTATCGCCTAGTGGCCGTGTGCATGATGATGCTCCACACTCACTTGAAGAACAATCCTCCAAACTACGTCGGATTTCCTCCAAGTTGCCTTGATGTGCTTCTATGAATTTCCATAAATTGTAAGCACTATCAAAATGAACAAATTTGTTAGAAAAGGATGAGTCAAAGGCATTAAGCAAATATTCTAACAAAAGCTTGTTCATATTAAACATTTTATTATCATGATTGCTCCACTTAGATTTCTCCAATGTGGGCACAATATAAGCACAATCAATAGTTTTCCATAGGTCAATATTTCTAGATTCAACAAATAGTTTAAATCTAGAAGCCCATTGTGCATAGGGAAAACTAATGAATTTAGGAGCAACATTTGATTCATAGCCTAAACGAAATACATTTATATTCATGATATATATGTGAATATATGCAAGCAAGACAAATGTAATCATAACTAGATTAGCACAAATAAGATAACTTGGATCTTTAACTCAAGGCGGTTAGACCTTTAAATCAAAGAGCACCAAGCTCTGATACCAATTGTTAGACCCTAGAGGGGGGTGATTAGGGTCTTATGCTAATCTAATCCGATTAAATTCCAAATTAAACTAATTAACAAATATATTCTTGCAAGATAGATATACAAAGAGTTATGTGCAACAATATGCAATATACACAAGGTGATATATCCTATATGATAGAAAAATATGCAAGGATATATAAACAATAAGATATATCCTAACAAAAAGATATAGACAATGTATGTGCAAGGATATATAAACTCAAGGGTAAACAATCTAAACTAGATAGTGGGCAATATAATCAACAAGCAATATACAAAGGCGATATAAGATAAGAACATAAAAGTAAGTGCGCCAATACACTCACAAACAAACAATATGATTACGGAGTTCGGTCCCCATGATCTACGTCTCCGCTCCTCACCTCGAGGAGATCTCCACTATCACAACCGGGTTTTTTACGTTCACCCGAATAACGTTTACACCACACAATACAATCACTATGCAATCACACCTCACACACTAAGTGTTGGTCCTAGCTCGTGTCCTCCTCCTCAAATGCTCGGTTACAACCTCTCCCTAGGCACGTCAACCGATGCCACTCCTCTTGGATTCGACCTCGTCTCTCACCACACACTTCTCTCGGTGTACAAGTGTATTACAAAGTGTATCTCACAATAAGCTACAATATAAATCAAATGATTATTCTCTAAACAAGGTGAGAACTCAATTAAGCACAATTCCTAGTCACAAACCCACAACCCCAAATTATACTATGAATGAAAATACAATAAGCTCAATAGGTTGTGTGTGAACAAAGAGATAAAACAATATAAACTCAATATGAAATCTAGCTTATGAAATTAAGAACAAACTTATAAAATGCTAGAATTGAGTTTAATGAAACTTCTCTATAGATGACAAGAGAGAGGGAGAAGAATGAATGCTCAAACACCAAGGATGATCTCCACTTGCTCTTGTGAAATTTGCTCCACAGACTAAACTCTTGTAAATGCTTAAAAGCTTTTTAAACAAACACTAAAAACAAACTTAAACCCTTGATTAAAACTTTCTTAAACTTGTTATTAAAACTCTCTTAGATGTTTTAAAACTGAGGTATAAGGGGGTATTTATAGCCTCCCAATACCTCAAACAAAAGCCCAAACCAAAAGACCAAAAACCCCTCCAACGGATACAAAAAAATAACCGTTATGGGCATTCTGGGAGCTGGGCGGTCGACCGACCTTTTTTCGGTCGACCGCTCGCACTGTACAAACCTGAAAAAGTTCCAGAGACATTTCCGGTCAACCGGTCCGGTCGACCGGAGTTACTGTAGCAGTGCGCAGCTGTTTTGTAAAATCCATTTAAAATAGTAAATGAACTCCAAAAATTAAAATTTTGTGAGAATATTATAGACATGTAGAATAACATGTCAGAGAAAGCATTTCTGAAAAATCTTTTCCCAGTTGAGATAAATAAATATTTGAACATAAATTTACAGTTTCTGAAAAACTGTTAACATATACGATTTTGTAAAATCAATTGGCATAGTGAATCAACTCCAAAAATAGTAAAAACTGGAAAAAAGTTTCTAAACATGTAGATAAACATGCCAGAGAAAGAAATTTTCAAATATCGCTTCCCATTTGCGAAAACTCATTAGTTTTGTAAAACATGCACGAACATGTGCACGAACAAAAACGTGAATTTGTAAATTCCTTTAAACATAACAAATCAATTCCAAACTTAATGAAACTTTGAGAAATGTTTGCAAATGATATTTTGAACATGTTACAAAAAGAATTTTCCAATTTGCATTTCCCAATTGTGAAATCTCATTATTTTGCAAAAGTGTTCAAAACATGAAAAAAGTGATATACATGAAGTTTGATGTTTTGACATAAACAATATTTTAAAACTTTGCACAATGATTATATAGACTTGATAAAATATGTATATGATGATTGTTAAGTCTATAAACTGAGAATACAATATTTGAGCTTAGAAACCAAATACGTGTGTGTATATGATATTGAGCTTAGAGTATCTAACATACATAATATAAAACCTAAACTAAATATACTAAAGCTTGATCTTGATCTTCAATAGGCTTAACTTGATATATTTGCGGATGAAGCTTGAACTCGATCTTTAACTTGAATTGCATAAGCTTCACCGACATTCCGCCAACCTCCTTTGGATATGATCGTTGAAGCTCTATTCCATCCATCCTCCAACTACGTTGTTTGTCTACATTACATAGGAATGCACAAACACTAGACAAACAACATTAGTAGTAAATTGTTTGTAAATCATCATCAAAACAAGAAGGCCAACAGTCGATTCTATAGAAAATCACGCCAAATATAGTTAAGTCTCCAAATGTTCAACATTACACCTCTACCAATACAAGTGCCCATCAAGCTCATCAGTACACCTCTGAATGATACTACTTCAGTGATATTGTCAAGCTCATCAGTACGCCTATGAATGATATCTAGCCCCTACTCTTCATTTGCCCTAGGTCCTAGCCTTGCGGGAAGAAGTTTGCTTTGCAAACTTTGTTTATCTTTAGCCCATAACACTTGATCTTTGATCTTGTGTCGGCAAAGCCACATCACAATCGATTTTTGGTCATTGTTGGCACTCTTCCTACTTGTTCAACGAGACAAGCCCTCCATAACAAATTCATTCCTCATCTCAAGAGTCCTCAAAACTTAGCTTAATCTAACTTCGCTACATAAATAATAGTGCTATTTTATTCTTTGTTGTCAAAAAATTATAAAATATAATTCGAGAATGATTTATGCATATTATGCACTCATATTGATTATATTTTAACAAAATAGTTTAGATCAATTCAATGTTAAACAAATCCAAAATTTTAAATTAATGAGTCAGAAGAGTCCAATATTCACAACACTACCCATATCCAATCTATGTGGCTTATAAACTTATAAGCAGGTGAGTAATATACATTGAACAACATAATTTATTTAGTCAAACAATTAGCTCCAAATTGTGAAAGGCTTGGAGAATCAGAAGAATCTCATACCATCCCAAATAAAAAGTAAATTTGTCCTAGAAAATATTTAGAAATAGATTTTTTAAAGTTGATGTAAAGTATAAATCTAAGGGCAAATAATCCAAATCAGTCCATTGAAGACTTGGTATAAAATCCAATCTTAACATATGTGCCTTCAGTCGTGCTTTGTTTAAGGTATAAAACTCCCCCTAATTTGGAGGGGGTAGGGTCAAAAAACCTCTTTCAACTATTTTAATTTGGGAAATCTACCCCAAAATTCAGGTACAGATAATCCATCTCAACTTTGAAACTTTGATTTATCCCTCCTAAACTTTTCTCATTTAACCCCTCAAAACTAACACTATTGAATCTTATCTATTATGTGATAAGCATCCCTCAAATATAAAAGAATTACCTTGGTTTTTGGCAGATGACAGAAAAAGAAGAGATATAGAGGGAAAAAGCAATGTGGGCCGCGGTTAAGGGTTTCTTTTTAATGAAAATGCGTTTTTGTCAAGAGGATATATCGTTTGAATCTTATACTAGAGTAACGATGTTAAGGGAGTTTGTTGAGAGAAGTGTAAAAGGTCACATGAGTTTTTATGGGACTCACCAAATGTTGAGGGGGGTTTTCTAAAATTGTTGTCGTACCAAAATTGAGAAAGATTATCTACAACACCCCCATAGTTAGGAGGGCTTTCTCAAATTAAATGTGTTGAGTGCACTTTCTGAGACAAGCCTTATATTTTAGGGGATTTCAAAAATTAACTGTTCTTTTAACTATCTCTTATTATATATTTGCCTCTCAAATAGTTAATAATTCAATATTACTTCCTGAAAATATAAGCAATTTCAAATTTTTTTGGGATTAGTATAGAATTATTGAAGATTTAAAATCAAGAGACTAATATCTAAATAACTTTTAAATATTTGTTCTTATAGATTACTTATAGTTCTATAAGATATCCTTAGTTAAACAAATTTAGCAAGTTGACATATAATGATAAATAAGGAGTGCCAGAACACTACCCCCGCCTCCCCCGGGCTCCCAACGCGGGCCCCACACACACACACACCTTTTTTTATTTGAGGAAATCTCCCTAGATTTGATGTTAAAAATAATCATGTCTTCAAATTAAAACTTTGATTTATCCCCCCCCAAATCACCCCCCCCCACGCCACGCCCCACCCCCCCACCCCTAGAAACTTTTCTCACTTCTAACCCCTCCAACAAACTACACATCGTTGCAGTCTATATCTATTATGATGACAAGTATCTTCAACTATAAAAGAATTACCTTAGTTTTTGCTAGATGAAAGAATAAGAAGAGATATAGATCAAAAAATCATCATAAATTGGTTATGGTGCTTTTATTATCTATTAAGGGTTTCTTTTTAACTAAAATAGATTTTTGTTCAAGTGAGTATTTCGTTTGAATATTATATTGAAGTGACGACGTTAAGGAAGTTTGTTAAGAGAAATGTAAAGAAAGTTTGTTAAGAGAAATGTAAAAGGTCATGGGATTTTTATGGGACACACTAAAAGTTGAGGGGGATTTTTTAAAGTTGTTGTCATACCAAAGTTGAAAGTGATTATCTACAACACCCAATATTAGGGGGTTTTCTCAAACTAAATTAGTTGAGTGCATTTTCTAAGACAACCCGCCTATTTAAGGGGTTTTCAAAATTTAACACTTCTTTTAAATATGGTTTTTTATGTATTTATCTCTCAAATCTTTAATAATTAAATGTTACTCCATAAAAAATATGAGCAGTTTCAAAATTTTCAAGGACTAATACAGAATTGTTGAAGATTTAGAATCAACGGACTAATTTATAAATAGCATTTTAATATTTATTATTATAAATTACTTATAGTTCTATAAGATGCCTTTAGTTATACAAATTCGACAAGTGACATATACTATAATTAATTAATTCATTAATAATTAATTTAGTTTAATTATGATTGGAATGTAATATAAAAAAATAAGAATAAGAGTAATATTATCCATAGAAAATTTTTCCACAACTCTCACTTTTATGGAGAGTATGATATGATATGATATGTTCGTGTGCTCATGTTTTCTCCCTCCCAACCCCATATTTGAGGGGTTTTCAAAAATTAACACTTTTTTAAATATGGCTTTTTACATATTTGTCTCTCAAATCTTTAATAATTCAATATTACTCCCTAAAATTATGAGCAATTTCAAAATTTTCAGTGACTAATGTAGAATTATTAATGATTTAGAATTAATGGACTAACATCTAAATAACCTTGAAATATTTATTCTTATAAATAGGGGGTGGCGGAAGTGAACCAAATAACTAACAAATAATTCATTAGATGTTCGTCTGAATATTCAATCATATTCGATCCGTGGTTCATTTAACATTAAATAAATAAGTTTTATTATTTGATTAATAAACAAATAGAATTTAGCTAGACGCATATTTGCTTCGTTTGGTCATTAAGTATTCATTTATATTTTACATTTAAATTCTATTAATTTAGCTCAGCGCAAATACTAGACATCCCAAACTTTTGTTACAATCAATCCAATCCAACACGAATAAATAAGAAAATAAAGTCCATGTAATAAGGCCAATTGCTGCTACCCCCTCCCTCATCTAAAAAGTAAATGGACCATATATAAATGTTTATGAGCCCAGCTGATCTTTTATCATTTTCACTTTGGACCTGGTCTCATATCTTTACCCAACTAGAAGATCAGAGAGAGAAAAAGTGAAGGTCTCCATCTCTTCCTTCCCATGTGAGTGCAGCATGGCCCAGCCCCATACTCTCACTGCTCTTCTCAATTTCTCGCGATGCTTTTTCTCTCTCAAGTCCCAGATGCTCTCGGTGATAATCTTTTCTCCGACTCTCTCTCTCTCTCTCTCTCTCTCTCTCTCTCTCTCATTGCTATGACACGTAGATGAGCGAATATTCGCGAATTTTTATCGAACATATACATTAGCTAACGAAATGAATCCGGATCTTGCTTCTTGTTCGAACCGAATTCGAGTTCGAATTCGAATCCTTCAAATTTTTATCGAACATATACATTAGCTAACGAAATGAATCCGGATCTTGCTTCTTGTTCAAACCGAATTCGAGTTCAAATTCGAATCCTTCAATAAGAACGGAATAATTCGAATTCAAACTACGAACTATTCGATCGGATCCAATTCAATTTCACCCCCACTGATAAATTACTTATAGTTCTATAAGATGCTCTTAGTTATACAAATTTGACAAGACGTATAATAATATTCAACTTTGTTTAATTAAGATTAGAATGTAATATAGAAAAAGAATAAAAATAATATTACTCGTAGAGAGTTTTCCCATAACTCTCAATTTTTTTAAAGGGCCTGTGGTATGATGACGTGCTCATGTTTCGTCCTCTCAATTTGCTTCATGGGGCAAAATTATTGCTGTCTAAGAACTTATTGCAATGGGCTTGGGCCTTGAACTAACGCTTCCATGTGGGGCCTATATTAATGAATTAGTCACCTTAATCAAACTGAAAAAAGACAAAATCCCATTCTAATAAAGGTCCTCTTAAATTTCTCTCTCGTAAAACTAAATACCAGCCTCAAGCACAGCGAGAGAACCGAGGAAGAAGAGGAAGAGGCAAAACAAATGGCTCTCAGGACAAATTTCCAACCCAAGCTCTCTCCTTTTCTCTCGAATCCCGTGAAGAAGGATCCCAGATCTCCACTGGTCTCCGTGGCTTCCACCGTCAGATCCTCCAACAGGTGAGTTGCCCATGTTAATCTTAACAACTGATTGATTTGATATGTATTGAGCTGTTTTCTTTGGTGAATCGTGTTCTTGATCCCATTTACCGATATGGGTTTTGGTGATTTTGCTTAGAAGTTAGAATTTGATGACAAAATTGTGATCTTGGATGTTAAATTTAATTATTTTTGAGATCTTTGGAAACTGAGCAGTGCCCAATTTTTTGGGGGGTTAAATTGATATAACACGGGCTTTGGTTATTCTAATCTGAGCATGTTGACGGTTGATGGTGGCTGGGCTTATTGATTATGATGAACAAAATATGTAGCAAGCGGGTTGTTTGCCTGTATACCCCCCCAAATTTGTACTATTTACATATTACCCCCACATCTGCATATTTGCCAAGTACCCCTTCCATTTTAACACTTCTAATTAAGTTCATAAGGATAAATTAGAAACATGCATATTTGGTTATAAGTCGGCAAATAGGATTGATTTGGGGGTAATATAGGAAAGACCTTTTTCTTGGGGGACGGGGGGTTTTTTCCCCCTCTCCACTTTATCCCTTCTCGGTTTGAAATTTAATGTGTTAAATGAAAGGGGTATTTTCTCTCATTGCCGAATGTGGTGGGAAATTAGCAAATATTCAGAGTAGTGGTAACTCTGCTAACAAGCTATATTTGGGGGTATATAAAGGAACCCTTATTAAATTCATATGTACTTGACTATTTTGAGCTGGTTCGTTTGTTGGTGGTTGGGTTAAATGATGAAAAACAAAGTGTGGGGCGCTTTGATTTGGTCAATTGGTACGTTCATGCAGTCTTGGCTGAAGAAGTTGCATGAATTAGTCAAGAGGAATCTCTATGTTGTTGGTTCTATGACATGGCTTGCTGTTAGATTGCTTAAGTTTGTTAGGATGGTGGTTGAAATCTCCTGTTTGTTCTACTAGTATTTTGTGTCGATTGGCGTTTAGTACATAATTTGGTGATGAAATAGTATGGTAGTTTAGCATATTTCTAAGAATTGGATTAATCTGTGATCATTAATAGAGGTTAGATTTCTTTTAGTATTTTGTGATAGAGAAGATGGTTATAGACTTTTGCATGATGTTGTACATGGATGTTAAAATTAAGATGACATGCTACAAGGAATAATTGTGATGAATGATTATGGGACTAAGGGATGAAAGTATTTTAGTGCGTATACATGCTTGTGTGACTAAACAAGAAAATGACAAGCTACAAGGAATAATTATAATGAATGATTATTGGACTAAGGGATGAAAGTGTTTTAGTGCGTATAAATGCTTGTGTGATTAAACAAGAAATATACAAGGAAGGTTTGTTTACTTTTGTTTGATGTCTCCTCGACTTTTCTATGCATGCATATGGGTACTTGCATTTCAATGAAATCAGGTCATCAACTCAATTCTTAGGTGAGTCCTAATGGTGTAGGATTATACTACTTACTTTCAAAAATGTAGTAGAGGTTATGATCATAACAGTGTGTACTACCATTGCATATTAGTATTGGTGCGTTTTGTTTCCAGGCTCTTGTCTCTTTTGTTTATCTGTTCCAGTCTCATGCAACAGTTGATAACCATTCGTATACTCTTACCTTGACAAAGATTTATCAATCAGTCATCACTCGAACCTTGTCCATTAACTTGTTTGTGTAGAACTGAGTGAGTCTTAAACTTAGCTGGCGATGTCCCTGGACCGCAATAATTTTGCTTCAAGGTCGGCTGGAACCAAGTGTGGCTAGTGATTGCATGAGAATACATGGATCTTTCAGATTACTTGAGGTCTTTGAGTAAAAATAATCCAAAATTCAGAACTGGTAAGTTTTAAAAGGTCTTTAGACTCTTTACTCATAGTGTCTAGCAAGGATGCACAGTATATGTGCATCGGCATGTGTACGTCAAGCTTTTACAGAAATGAGCTTGTCTCTGTTTTCTCTTCAAGGGTAAACTCTCAAAATATTTTCAATTTTAAAGGGATAGGTAGACAATGTTGAGCCACTAGGGAAAGGTAGTGTCTTGGACATGGGCCAAGGAAAAAAATTAATGTCGTAGATGTGCTTATCAGGAGAGCAGAATGTGCAATGTATCAATTAACTATATATTTCAATTGTAACATATAGTATGAAACCTTTTAGCCTATGTTCTTGTTGTTGTTGGAGCATTTAACCTTTTAGGTGGTCTTGACCAGCTCAAGATTCACAACGGGAGTGATACCTCATGGTTGATTAGGGGTTTTGCAAAATTCAAAACTAAAGTACTTATCAAAGTTCAATCTGATCATACTTAAGATTTGAGAACACAATGAAATATGTTGGATTAATGTTTAGGAAGAAGAATAATCATTTGCGAAAATAAGTTATAATACTGATTAGAGTTTGCTATCTTTCTGTCTTAAGGGTCTATTTGGTTCACTACTTTTATAGAAAATTTTATAAAACCCCTGATGATGGAAATTTTGTAATTAATTGGTTTATGGAGTTTTCTTAAAATTGTGTTTGGTTCATCTCTCATTTATAGAATAGGGTTTCTATAAAGTGGGAAAAGAGTTTTTTTTTATAGAAATCCAATTCCTCTCATAATGGCCGGGAAACGCATAGAAATTTGACAAACACTCAATTTTTATTCCTTTTTATTCTCGCGGTTTCTATAAAGTGGTATGTTTCCATTTTTTGAGTGGGTGTTCTGCAGCGAACCAAATAAAAGACAAAGAAAGAACCTTCTCATCATTTTGAATTATATGTTTTGTGCTTTTGAACCAAACGTGAAAAGCCATGACCATTTCCTTAAAAATTTATAGAAGCAGATGGAAATCAAATTTTGCCCCCTTTCCTTTCCCTTAAATTTATGGAAAACGAACCAAATAGCCCCGTGGTGTATTACAATAAGAGTAACATGGTTGCACTATCAAGTTTTCTTGTTGATATCATTGGTAGACAATCTAAATTTGTCTTTATTAAGCGTCCTATTGAATCAAAATGGACAATTATTTAAAAAATGGCATTCAATTAGAAAAGGATCAAGTTTGTATTTTATTCATTAAAATCGACCAAGTATCAATCATGTTAGTGATGCAGAACAAAACATGGTTGTTGCATTTTCTTATTTTTAAAATGAGATCGGGATCTTAGCCCCGGATTCATTAATCTAATTAAAATGCTAGGTCCGAAGCAGGTATAGTTCCTCAAAACCCAACCTAAGAACTCTTGGACTTTTGGCAAATCGCAATTTGGATCTGGAACTACCGAATATTGAGACTAGGAGGTAGAGGACGGAGTGAGTTCCATGTATTCTTAGTTGTCTACATTGAGTAGTCATTTTGGCCTGGACATTGTATTAATATGTATAGATCATTAAGTGTTTGAGGGGTATAGTTTTATATTCTAACCATTGTGAAAAGGGAAGTTAAGTTGAACTAATTCACTATGTATTGGAAATCTTGTGACAGACTGTAAGAGTCACAATTCTTTATTGTATGGAATGTCTTACTGGTAAGATTTAAAAGGTTCTTACTAGTAGTGTCTAGCAAGGATATACAGTATGTGTGTGTCTGCATGTGTACGTCAAGCTTTCACAGAAATGAGGTTGTCTCTGCTTTCCCTTCAAAGGTAAACTCTCGGAATATTTCCAAATTTAAAGAGATAGGTAGACAATGTATAGTTATTGGGGTAAGGTAGTGTCTTGAACATGGGTAATAACAAATGTTTTCTTTCAAAAAACAATTGATTGCATTTACAGTTACATGGGAAGCTAAGGTTAAATTAATTCTTAATAAATTTAAGCATAGCATGATTCATTTAATAGAGAGAGATATTTAAGACTTATGATTTAATTAATACTTATCCAAATTCTTGTCGAAATAGAACATCAAACTCGGAAGTTCAATATAAGACTAATAATTATCTGTTAAATTATAACATAGATAAAAATTAAGGAGCTATGATAAAGTCAATACTGATTCAAATGTACATTGACTCATCCAAAACAGAACTCGGACCAGAAGGAAAGTTAAACCATTACAAAACTATACATGTGTTACTCTCATCTTTGTAAAGCTTCTTGTAGTAACTAATCTAAAATTCAATTTTGGACAAAATTGATTAAGAAATCTTTGTAGCATAGTTCAAATGTTGCTTTTACATATTGTATGTATTTATACATTTGTTTTGACGCAACTAATAAGTTTAGTTGCCAAAAAGGCCTCACAGTGCACGTGTGTTTTATAGTCTCCTACATAACTGATGCTGGAGTCTCAGACTTACTGAAAGTGATAGCATCATCTCCACTTGTAAACAAATGGCATTAGTGATCCCTTTTCAAACACTCAAAATCCTTTTACCAAAAACATTTATTAATTGCAATATATGAATTTATCAAAGAACAAAGTTATGAAACTCTGTCATACCAATGTGTCCTAACTACATTCTCATTCCCTTTTGTACGAAAGATCCAATGCAGAAAAGGTGGACTATCTGAAGAGATCTAACATTACAATTGTAATTTTGAAATCAAATGACTCTTGAAAGTCTGACACTTCATATTTGACACTTCGAGCTATATTGATAATAAGGTTAGTTTTATTTACTGCAATGTTCAAACAGTGGTATATCAGCTGCCAGAGCTAAGTGTGCCCTAAGTTATAGCAACAAGTTGACAACTAAATGATAGCTTATCTAACAAGTGGAGTTACTGTAGGAAAAGCTGATCTTAGTGATGTGAACTTAACAAGTTTTGCTGAACAAGGAGAAAACCAGATAGAATGGGAGATTAGAAAACACTTGCATTAAGGCTGGGAATTGGCCTGAGTTCAACCCTGGTCCAAGTTACCCTAATCAGAAAAGCATACAGCATGCAGTGACATAATTGAGGAGGACAATTTGCAAAAATCACATGACAATTTTTTGTTGACTACAACCATCCTTAATCATGCTGAAGGCATTTAAAGTGCATGGCCTGAGGTGTATGAATGAGTTTTATGCTTATAACTCCTTAACCTGAATCTGTTCGAGATTTGTACTTGAATGAGGTTTATGCTCTAACCCTACCTATTGGAGATTTATACAGGAAATATATATCTATATTGTCTTGCATGCTCTAACTCTTTTACCATGTACATTAGCATTAAAATGGACTATTATAAGTCAGCATATCTATTGTAATCACCTTGGTAGAGACCAAAGGCTTCATTGTCTTATAACAAGGTTTGGTTCCGTAATATATATGTTTTACTTCAATATAAATATGACCTAATCTACGTTACCTGGACTCGGGTACGAGTATCCGTTACGGGTGCGGATCAGAGTGTCGGATACGAAATTTTTGAAAAGTTTGGATACGGGGACACCATCCTAAATTTCAACACGGGTACGTGGATACGGCAATAAAAAAATATTAAAAGTTTAATCAACAATTCAACATGTGAAAGCCTTTGTAACTTTTCAGCTTCCATCTTTAACTCTTCATTACCTGCAAGCAATTAACAATTAAATTAACTATAGCAATTTTACTATGTTTAATTTCAAATTCTCAATAAAATAAGCTCATTCCTTAAAATTACTATGTTTAATTTCAAATTCTCAATAAAATAAGCTCATTCCTTAAAATTATAAAGTAAACTCATTTGAAACTTTGACTTTATACCTTAAAATTATAAAGTAAACTCATTTGAAACTTTGACTTTATATTCCACATAAGCATCAAAAAAGAATATATATATTTACAGAATTTACAGAAGGGCCTTGAGCAAGAAACTCTGGCCATGCACCATAAAAACAATAACCGGGCCTCATTGACATTCAATCCTCAAATTTTATGTCTCAATACCACAAAAATTTACAGAATATCTATATTTACGGCCCAACTTGAAGCCCAACGCCACACAATCCCCATATAAAATCCAAATAATACCCCAGCTCCTCCAGAACCCTAGAGCCTCATTCCCTCTCCCCGTAGCCGCCGCCGTAGCAGCCGAAGCAAGCAAGCGAAGAGATGTTGCCAAAGTTCGATCCCTCCCAGGTCGTGGACGTGTACGTCAGGGTCATCGGCGGTGAAGATGTTGCCAAAGTTCGATCCCTCCCAGGTCGTGGACGTGTACGTCAGGGTCATCGGCGGTGAGGTGGGGGCTGCGAGCTCCCTGGCCTCGAAGATCAGGCCCTTCTTCCTCAAGAACCGCATGTACGTCGGGGCCCTTCTTTCATGTTTTCTTTCTCTATTTTGTTGGTTTTTCGATTCACACACCTCGCCGTATCCGAGTGCCAACCATCGTATCCTACCCGTATTTCATACATGGATCTATGTCGGTCGTATCGACGCTGGTACGACAGTCAAACCACGGTGTCCGAGTAACGAAGTACCTAATTTCCTTATCTGCCTGCCTATCTTGACATGATAAATTCAAAATACCTTATATGTTACTTATTAGGGGTTTTATATTTCTATTTTATCATCCACATCCGGGAAAAAAAGTAATGTTCCACTCCTATCAAGACTCAAAAAAAATCACATGAGATGAGATCAAGTGGCATCTCTCAACAACAACAACAACAACAAAATCACATGAGATGAGATCAAGTAATGCCACTGGAATTTGGTACAGGGTTCCCCAAATAGCTTATGAGTCAACAGAGGAGTGGAATGTAGCAGAGTTGCAATGAGTAAAAGAATAAAGTTGGTCTCTCTACTTGATTTCAGTACAATATAGGCAGTGTAGCTTATCATGGTCAAGCATAACTTGTAAGTTAATAGCTAAGTGTATCTCAATAAGAAAGTGTGGAGTGCGCAATAAGCTCAGTTCCTAAAAACAACACCAGGACTAAATGTTGTACTAAAAGTGAGAAAATTAGATGCTTACAATTGTTAAGCAGTCACTTGCATCAAGGCATTAGCCATGATTGCATCAAGGTATTATTCAGGATATATATTCAGCAAATGCACATGTTTTATGCACCCAAAAACGTGCCATATGCATCAACTAGCGATGAATTTAAATGAATAAAGGCTATGTGCTATCATTATGTGAACAAGTTGCATAGTCACTTGCAGTGAAATGATTATATGAACAAATATACATTCTTCATCCTTTGAAAGGCCATCCTATTACCTAATTTACTTCTCTTATATTATGAATAAAGAGAGAAGAAGAAGGCATATACCATCTGAGGAAGCATATAACCAAGCAAGCATTGCACTAGATTTGAGAACTTTACTACAAGTAATTTTCAAGTCTTTGTCGGTCCAAAGACAAAAAAGATAGCATGTAATGGAAACGGCAAAGGAAAATGGTGGCTACAATTTGGGCAGCATTTATTTAGTTGCAACCAGTGTTTTAAATATCGGCCGACATGTCGGACATGTCGGCCGATATAGCGGATTGAGGGGTCCAACGACACAAATCGGGGAAAAACAAGTCGCATATCGTTTTTTACCGACATATCGGCCATATCGGCGAAAAATCGGCCATATCGGCCGATTTTCTTGTTTGGAAAATCGGCCATATCGGCCGATTTTCCTGTTTTTTCTTTTTTTCTTCTCCACACGTGAATGTTTGGTTTGTGGACTATTTTGATTAATAATAGGCTAATGATTACTTGATGTTTGATCACTTGATTAATAATAGGCTAACTGATTAATAATAGGCTAATGATTATTGATTAATAAGGAGAGATTTATTTTATTTTAAATGTGCATATGAATGTTGAAATGTGCAGAGTCATGAAGTTATGAATTTAGGAATGCTTAGATAGTTAGATTACATTTAGGGCATGATATTATACATATGTGGATCACCCGATATGGCAATCCGATATTTAGTCCATGTCCCCCGATATATCCCCGATTTCCGCTATCCGACATGGATTTCAGCCGTCCGACATGAACCCGACATCCGATATTTAAAACCTTGGTTGCAACCTACTAGTGAAGATCATGATACATAACTGTTTTATACTGATTAGTTATCCTAAATTACTATTTCATTATGCTTCTTTGTGTGTTACATACTATATGTGCCTATTACTTTGCTTAAGTTGACGGCTGATTGACATGGAAATTCCACAGACAATAACCATGAAAATATGAATTTAAAATATCAACACAAATTGAGTGGTGATATATTTAAATTGAATAGTTACCAATATCATAGGGTATGAAACATCTGTCATAATGGTCAGACGTGGAAGATTATTTTTTTTCCACGTACTTTTTCCAAGCCCCTATCTGCCTATTGTTCCCCCTAAACTGTTCTGTATGCGAAAGTAGTCAAGATTTTGCTTATTACTATGGCCAAAGCCAATGATGACAACCACATGATTGGATTTTTCCGACTCTGCAGGTGGAGTCTTGAATATTTGCTGTAAACCTTAGTGCAAATGAATAACTATTTGATGAATAAAGATTCATTGAGTTTTGATAAGTTATGCAAGATGGAGATTGCAAATAATAATACATGTGTGTTCTCTGGAATTGAACCTGAGAGCTATCCTCATTTGTAAATATAAGAACCGTAAATTAACAGTGAAAGTAATGTTAAAAAGTGGTCAAACTCACATCACTTTAGCACGAAAAACTCGGGACTAACATATAATGCAGTAAGAATAGGATTTTTAATCAACTGTCATAGCATATCATCTTCATTCATTGAGCAATAACACCATAAGCGTTGATTTCGCAAATTCTTGTCTGCTAAAAAACAAAAAGGTTGACCTTTTGTCCATTACAAATCAAAAAGTAAAAAGTGAAAATGTAACATTTACCTTGGCACAAGGATTTCGCAAATCCTTGTGTGCTAAAAAAACAAAAAGGTTAACCTTTTGCCTGTTATGGATTGAAAAGTAAAAGGTGAAAATGTGACATTTACCTCGACACGGGGCAAATTTAAGTGTCTCATTTTAGTGTTCGGATAGTTCTTTTATAAAGATAATACCAAGTCTCAAAATATATTTGAGTGCAGCAATGGTCTTGTCCGTGTAGCAGTTCGTTGCATCATAGTTTGTCGATTGAAAGTTGAAATGATCGAGGAAGCCGTTGATAATTTTCTTGGATTGATAAACGTGGAAGATTAAGTCTTTTTATACCACTTGTAACTTCAATGCAAGATAAGGCACTATAAACCCAACAAGCGCCTTCAACCAAAAAAAAATGTCATCAATGTTTATTGTTTCCTTTCAATATATATCATAATAATACAGATATTGACTCTTTAGATCCATAAATAACCAGGGTTAGTTACAGCTATAAAGATTTGTGTAATGATACTTAAACAACACGAATGACTCTGAAATCTAATGGGCTTGCACTAGGATTTTTTTTTGGAAAATTAACCTGAAATGTCATATTTTCCTATTATTGTTAGTAAAATTAAGTAAAAAAAATACGTTAGGTTTAAAAATTTTATACAAGATAAAACAAGAATTGAGGACTCCGACCTAGACCAGGTTGTAAGGAAAAAAATAAAGCTAGTAAGTTTCATGGGATAAATTTAATTAGAGGGTTTAATGGGAAAAGTTAGGGAGTACAGTGTGAAAATCAAAGTTTAGAGTTCTATGGGAATCGGCCCACGTTTTATTTTTATCTTCTTCCTATTCCAAGCATAGTCGTGCTTGTTTATGAGAAGAGTTAAGTTAGACCTCTAATTCCTATCCAAAGAAATTCCCATATACTTGGCTCTCATGTGCGAAATAATTTCTACACATAAAGTTGGGTTTAAGCTATTCCTCTACTAACTATGGCCTCTTCTTTTTTCTTTTTCTAAAACCTGTTGAAGTTTTTAATATATATACCTTCTAATTTATGTTTGATTTTGACTGTTGTCAAATTACCTTCTCAGCATATCAACAACAATAAGATGGTTGATCCATGTTTCAAATTAAGCTAAGCATAATTTTACAAACCAGAATATTAGTAGAGTTAGAATTCGATCTAGTTCATGATAACATTGTTTTAATTAGAACATTAATAAATCATAGTTTCTAATACCTTAATTAACCCTTAAAGTTTTAAACCATTAAACATAATACAACCATCATATATATCTTTGTGTTTTTAAGCTTATACCAACTGATTTTGTTCAAATTTTGCCGCAACACAATCGATTATTCAAATTGGACAATTAATTAGTAATTGTGCATGCCGTTTTTGAAAGTGCAAACTTGAAAAGTTTGTTAAATTATACTTCAAAGAATCATATACAAATCCTTGATTTGCATTAGTGGTATTTGAATTTTTTTTAAATCCCAACTTCTGAATTTATAAAAAAAATTGCAAAAGCAAAAGACACTCCTAGAAGCATCCTATATTAGTGTTGATATTGGCAATAATAACTCATAGTTTCTCAAGATGAAAGTGATAGTGGTGAATTGTATTGGTAAGCTTATTGATACCAATTCAATAAGGTTTTAAAACGCTAATAATGTTAGGTTTGGAAATTCATACACTATCACGTTATGTTTGAAAGTACTCAAGTTTTCCATAAAATAGTGTATCAAATACACGTTTAGTCAACAGGAAAACCCTCAAAAGAAAATGAAAGAAAGATAACAACTCAAACATAGTGACAACCCATTAGAGAGAACTGTAAAGGAGAGAAACCATAATAATAATCATCATTTTAGATTACATAAGAGACCTAAAAAAATACAATATGCAAAGCAAAAGAACTCTCATATGGTCAGCAAAGTACAATTTTATGTTCAACAAATAATGCTCTTAGTCATCCCTTTACATAATCACAACTCTTAATTCCATATCACAAGAATGAGCAAATCAAAATAATATGAAGATTGGATGGGGAGAAAGTTCACCAGAGATATTTGTGCAATTGACCGTGTGAGGTTAACAGTTAGCCTAACTAGAGTTAAAACATCAGACGGGAGACTAACAGAGGTTTTACTTAAAAGATATAATATAATTTGAGGGACCTAATACCGATTATAATGATTTGAAGCACTAATTTCAAAATATTGAAGATTTGAGGGACCAATATCCGATAAGCCCTATCTAAAAACCCTCTCACACCGTAGTTAATTGTAGAAGTGTAAACTGTGAAACCAACATAGAGTGTGATCCAATTGGCACTAAGGGGTGGATTAGAAAGGTTGGTGTAGGTAATTTTTTTCTAAAGGGAAAATGCAAGTTAAGATCTTATCAAAATCCCCTTGATTTTGAACATCATTGAGAAATCCCTCATCCCTTCACTTCTTCTCGTTATGCTTAGCCACATCTATATCCATGTCCCTTGTAGAAGCTTGCATGAAAGGAAAAACCCGTTGATCATAAACTTAAACCTTGCAATAATTTTGTTGCTAAGATGCAACGAAAGCTTGACCCTAAAAGTAAATTTTAGGAAGATATTGTTTGAGTTAAAAATGTTAATTGCTTACTATTTGTTAACTTGGAGGAATGAGATTTTGCTTTTTGGGAGGCAAGGGTATTTGTAGCCCTAGAATTTAGGTAAGTCCACTAACCCCCACCCCCCCCCCCCCATACAAAAAAAAAAAAAAATAAAAAAAATTAAGTTTTGTATCCAACCCCCAATACTTTGTACTGATTATTAACTGAGTTCATATGAACTCTACACACATAGTGTTGATGCAAGGAAAAAATTTAATAGATTGAGTTCGCTCAATTGGATCAGCTGATGAGGGCCTTGTGATCTTTCTTGATTAATCTGCGCTTAAGGTTCCCTTTGATACATTGAAAAATCATTAGATTGACGAATGTGGGCTAACCCCCAATGCCCCTCTGCTACATAAGTAACACTCTTGATGATGAAGTCAAAGTAGTAGGTATTTAAGTTAAGATTTTGAGAGGAGAATTCTTGAGTGAAGGCTAGCAGTGCATGCCTTGCTAGAGATTCCCGATTGTCTTGTAGGTTAGATGGTATATTTTTACTAATTGTCTAGGTAGATCAGGTAGTACACGTGGCACCATCCTAATGGGCAAGGTAGGTATGGTAGTTACTTAGCAAGCAAGTGAGACCACTTGTCATGGTTCCATTAGTGTAGGAAGGTATAATCGACATGTGTAGATCATGTAAGTTATGAAAGCTGGCAATCAAAGAGATTGGTTACCGATTGATATCTTCTAATATGGTATGTTGAGGAGTAATATGATTCGAATCAATCATTTTTAATTAGGCAAACCACCATAAAACTAGGCCAAGTGAGCATGATGCATGGATAATCGAATTAAAGTAAGTTCAGTTGTAATGGGCCATCACCGTTCTATTCAGACTTTCAAGTCAAGTCCATAGGTTGCAATCGGGGTATAAGCTAAGTGCGGATGTCTCAAACTTTACTGGGTTAAATTGATTAGCTTTTAACCGAGTTGTCTGCTGACGTGGCATGGTCCAGCTGGCTTAATTGTAAATTTTGGTTATATGCATAACATCGAGGAAAGAAGAGAGAGAGAAGTAAAGACGGTGATTCTAAGTGAGAGAGAGAGAGAGTACTCCAACATGTGAGTCTCAAACCTAAAGTTCTGTTGTGTTATAGTCTATACATCGTAGAACCCAGAACAACTTTATTAATGGGGTAAAAAGACATCCCCTCAATTTTTTTCATTACCTACAATTTTCTTAACAGTGAAAAATGGAAAAGAATTTTCCATAGCTTGTTTTTATGCGCCTCTAAATACAGAATTGTCATCATATTAGCTTCTTGAAAATTAAATGGCTCCACTCGGATTTTATGGTAATTGGAGAGCTTTCAGTTATTCCAGTCCTTATTATCGCTTCAATTTGTAACCACATTAGATTTTTCACCATTATCTTGAAAACCAATTCTATTTCTATATATGCTAAAGTTAATGGAAGATGAATAGTGCTTTTGAATAGTACCTTTCATTAATTTTAGTACATTGTTATATACAAAAATGTATAAGGGTATCTTTATCTCTAAACCCAAAGTTTTGCCTCTATTTAAACCACCCACTTCTAAATAACTCTTTGACCAAACGTAGTTCACCGGATTATTTTTAAATCCACATTGTATTTTCAGTAGTTTAAGTATACGAAAATTTACATTATTTTATAGTAACCAGCTATATTTTTGTTTGAAATGGTTACGCGCATGGTGTATTTTTAAGCTAAATGATTAAACCATTATTATTATTATTATTGGCTTTTCCCCACTAATGTCGTGACATTGAGAGTTGTATTTGGGTTTTTTTCTATAAACCCATAATCATACCCTCATTTATTATAATCACTCCCACTTTCAAAATGTGATTTTGTGTATATAAATCTAAAGTTAATCCTTATTTATTTTTAACCCACCCACTTCCATAATCACTCTAAAACACAAAATTTTTTACTGAATTAATTTCGAATCCGCTTTATGTTTTTGGGTATAACAGTGCAACTCTTTTTTGTTATAACTTGCTATGTTTTTGTTACAAGGGGTAAGGTATTTTTGTGTATATGTAAACCAAATGCTCAAATTGTTTTTTTTTTTTTTTGCTTTTCTCATACTAATGCTCCAACTTCATGAACGGTATAACCCAAAGTTTTACCTTCATATTTCTAAATCCACTCATTTAGTCGTTAAGTATTTCTTGGCTTCTTCACACTAATATCTGCAGCATCGCACTGGTCAATTTGCTCGTTTTGTCCTAAAGGGCAAAAATTAATGTCGTAGATCTGCTTATTAGGATAGCAGACTATAAAAATACATTGATTAACCATACATTTCAATTGTAGCATGTAGTATGCAACCTTTTAGCTGACCGCATAAGCTTGGGATAAAAGCTATGTTCTTAGTGTTGGAGCATTTAACCTTTTATATGATCTTGAGCTGCCCAAGATTCACAACGAGAGTGATATCTCATGGTTGATTTGGGGATTCACAAGATTCAAACAAAATTACTAATCAAAGTTCAATTTGATTGTTCCTAAGATTTGAGAACACAATGAAATATGTTGATTACTTTCTAGGAAGAAGGATAATCATTTGCGAGATAAGTTATAATACTACTAGAGATCACTATCTTTTTGTCTTAGTAACAATATTAACATGGTTGCACTATCAATTTTTGTTGTTGATTTCATTAAATAGAAAATTTAAATACATCTTTATTAAGTGTCTTGTTGAATCAAAATGGACAAATATTTTAAACAGAAGGCATTTAATTAGAAAAGGGCCGAGTTTGTATTTTATTTATTAAAACCAACCAAGTTTTCATCATATTAGCGATGCGGGACAAAACACGGTGGTTGTATTTTCTTCTTCTTAAAAAGATACCCATTGTATTAATATAATTAAAATGCTAGGTCCAAAGCAAGTATAGTTCCTCAAAACCCAAGAACTCTTGGCTTTTGGCGAATCCCACTTTGGATCCAGAATTGGCGACTATTGAGACCGAGGTTGCACACAATCACAGTTCTGGGGACTAGTGATGGGAAGGATAGGTAGAGGACGGAGTGAGTTCCATGTGTTCTTAGTTGTCTACATCGAGTATTCATTTTGGAGTGAACATTGTATTCATATGTATAGGTCATTGTGTGTTGAGGGATATAGTATTATATTGTAACAGTTATAAAAGGGTAGTTAGGTTGAAATAATTCACTGTGTATAACAAGATTGGAAGTCTCGTGACAGACTGTAAGAGCACAATTCTTTATTGAGTGCCTTGGCCTGTAAAATCAGCATCATAGAAAAAGAATTGTGGGGTTTAATATGTATCAAGTAGGAAATTGAGATTCAAGAATGAGTACCTCAAGAATGAAGGGGAGAAGCAAACTGCCATGATGTACAAACATGAGCCATGTAGATTTGAGGCTGGATATGAAATGGACTGGAGTTTTTCTGCCTGATGGTAAATCCGGAAAGGGGCCTCAGGAATTGAGTCCGTGAAGTGCACAATGCGTATGCTGTTATGGTTAGAGTAGAATCAACTAAAGAAAATTTTAATATTGTTTAGCAGGAAAAGTTATCCTACAGGATTAAATTTATAGTACTCTTCACTTGAATCTTTATGTGGATGATTAAATACATTATCATAAATGTTTGAATATGTGGCCATACATGCCACCTTTGGCTGCACAAAACACACGATCATGGGGCTATGTTGCTGTATATACCATTTATTCAGGCACACATTTTGTTGAAACTACGTATGCAGGTATGTGTATTATGTCAGATTGAGATATTTTTTAGACCCAGAGCAATCCATTTAACTTAAAGCCTAATTATCCATTCTTCTTATATACCACTATATTCCCTTTGTCGTTTTCTCTTCCCGATGAACCATTATTTTTTTAGATGATGCTTAGTTTTTCCATGCATTTGATAATTTGAGTATTGGTAGTGGGTATGGTTAAATTGTAGAGGTCAAATTATAATCATGTTCACATTTTATTTGTTAGTACTTGTTCTTTTTACTTTACTGGTTCACATTTTGTTATTAGTACTTGTTCTATTTACATCCTCCTTAGCATTACAAGAATGGATAAATTAATTGTAGTTGCTTTGAATGGTGAACGACTGTGATGCATTGAAAGATTAAGAAACAGGAAGCCTGATGGTCCTAATCTTCTGAGTATTAAAGAAATTGTTGCTTGAGGTAGGAAGTTACAAAAAGATTTCATATTTTGGTTTAACCATTTCAATGATATCAGCATCTCCTGCCAGAAATTAGCAAATTAGTGCCTATCAGACATGGATGAAATTGTCACCCACTGAAGGGGGCACGAAAATCATTCAGTTTTCCTCTCAGGCTTTAACTCCTTATAGGCAAACCACCATCTTTCCTTGGTACACATTTTTCAAATCTGGGGGAATTTTGGATGTTGCTAGGGTGCAAGAGCTTATGATGCAACACTGTCCTAGTAATATTATTAGCCGCTTGTATATAGCTTACTTGGCTAGGAATCAAGCACCAATTTTAGGGTTGATGTCAGGTTGACAAAAATTGTTAAATCTTGTTTTCTAATCGAAGTAATTTTTCATGGAGCCTGTGCAGTTGATGGTCCCTTCCAATGGTCTAAATGATGATCACCGGTGCTCTATAAAGCAGGATACATCCAAGCGAAAGATATTTCTTGTCCAGTTTACTTATTGTAGAACATAAGTCACTAGCTTAGAATGAGGATTGTGTATTATCACTGAAAGTCAATCTCCTCTCCCCACAAGCACAGTTTCACATTGCCAGTTTACTTATTGCAGGCCTAAGTTCATTCTATAAACATTCACTTGCATCCATCTTTCAGTGCATTTGTGTGTGTGTGCGCGCGCGCAAAAATTAATTGCTAAACTCTTAGGTAGTTTTCCTTGAACTTGGAGAACTAATATTAATATTTAGACAGCACCAAGTCATCTTCATAAAGCCTAATTTTGTTGTTGAGACACGAATTAGTTAGAAGCTGTGATATTTTTTAATGAGCATTTTAAGTTATTTCCGTCAGAAGCAACTCTCCGTTTAGTGACTTTAGTCTCTTGGTCATTTTCTAATTAGAACAAATCTTGCTTGACATAAGTTTGACTGCTTGTCCTAATTTTTTTTCCTCCTGATCTTTTTGGTGCCTTGGGATCTACAGCAGACAAGCTGGGATATCTTTCAGGAGATCCTGTATGAAAACTTCTTTACCTATCCTGTTTCTATTACGATTATATTTTCTATCAAATGTTCTTATATGAAGATTGCTAAGTCTTCTTCATGATATCTTTCTCTAGAATCGTTTTTAACAAGTGGATTACTTTTCTTGCCTTTGCTATTTCCTTCGCTCATTCTTCTGAGTGCAAATATCAGCGCCATACCATCGCTTTGATCCTCTTTATTAATACCTTATAGTGGTGGTCAATGTGGCTTTAGTTTCAATTATCACTTCAACAATAATTATTGTGTAGATAGCTCTCCTTCAATTTTGATGGTCAACTAACATGAAATTACAAGTCTTTAATGGTAGTTATTGAAAATTTATTTCTGACATACTTTTTTTAATGGAATCAGGGTAGATTCTTCAAAGAAGCTCTTCACTCCTCCCCGTGAGGTCCATGTTCAAGTCACCCACTCCCTCCCCCCTCAAAAGATTGAGATTTTCAAATCCTTAGAAGACTGGGCAGAAAACAATCTCTTGGCACTTCTTAAGCCTGTCCATACTAATTGGCAGCCGCAAGATTTTCTTCCAGAGCCTTCTTCAGAGGGATTCTACGATGAAGTAAAGGATCTCAGAGAGAGGACCAAGGAGATACCTGATGACTACTTTGTTTGCTTGGTTGGAGATATGATTACTGAAGAGGCTCTCCCTACATACCAAACAATGTTGAATACTCTCGATGGAGTCAGAGATGAAACTGGTGCAAGCCTTACTTCTTGGGCTGTTTGGACTCGGGCTTGGACTGCCGAAGAGAATAGGCACGGAGATCTTCTCAATAAGTATCTGTACCTTACTGGAAGAGTTGACATGAGACAAATTGAGAAAACTATCCAGTATCTGATAGGTTCAGGAATGGTAATTTTCTATTCATTCTGATTTTTTATGGATTTTTATAATTCATGCTCTACTTTGTTAAATTATTGCTCTCAGAGATCAAGTTTACTAATAACACCGATTAAAATGGAAAAAAAACACAATTTATGAACTTGCATATAGTCGTAGTTTAGGTGTTTGTTCCTGATGTAATTGTAGTTTTAAAGTTATCCGGTAGCATGACTTGAAGGGTCCATAAGTACTTTTAGAGTTAGCTACAGCAGACAGAATCAGACATTCTAAGGTTTTGTATATATGTAGAACTAATAAGCACCTGTTTAGATAAAGGAGATTAGAACTTTTCTTTGATTATCCATTATCAATATTTGCTTATCATCACACACATTGTCTGCATTGTCAATAATTGATTTTTCATCACAATACATAAAGGAAAAAATTGTCCAAAACATTTCATGTAAGAAGCACATGAAATTGTCCAAAACATTTCATGGTAGTTTAGTGAAAAAATTCATGGTAGTTTTCTCTTATAAAAAAGGGTAATTTGCACTTAAATACCCCCAAAGTTCACTCTATTTTTAACATTGGTACCCCACAGTTTCTTCTTGCCATAAAAGATACCCCAAAATTTACTCTATTTTTAACTTTGACAATTTCTTTGGCCCAAAAAATACCCCCAAGTTAAGCAAAGTTTACCTTTGATACCCCAAACTTAAACAAAAATTCAAAAAAAAAAAAATTAAGTTTGGCTATGAAAGTTAAATTTTGTAGAATTGGGTGTCAGATTTTAAATTTATTAAACTTTAGGGGATTTTTGGGCAAAATAAAACTTTTGGGAGAGTTAAATTTTGTTGAACTTTGGGGTATTATTTGGGCAAAAAAACTTTGGGGCATCAAAGTTAAAAATCATGTAAAGTTTGGGGTATTTAAGTGGAAAAAGTTTTTAAGTTTTGTGCAAAACCTCCTAAAGTTCATGGTAGTTTTGTAAAATTTACCCTACATTCAGTTTATGAATATGCTTATATCTCTCTCCTTGTGTGTGCTTCAGGATCCGAGGACAGAAAACAACCCATACCTTGGATTCATCTATACATCATTCCAAGAGCGAGCAACCTTCATATCCCACGGAAACACAGCCAACCACGCCCGACAATATGGTGATCTAAGGCTTGCTCAAATTTGTGGCACAATCGCTGCCGACGAGAAACGCCATGAGGCCGCATACACAAAAATTGTAGAGAAACTCTTCGAGGTGGACCCTGATGACACAATGCTTGCTTTCGCCGACATGATGAGGAAAAAAATCTCGATGCCTGCTCATTTGATGTATGATGGTCGTGATGATAATTTATTTGGGAATTTCTCAGCTGTTGCACAAAGGCTTGGTGTTTATACTGCGAAGGATTATGCGGATATTCTTGAGCATCTTGTTGGAAGATGGAAGTTGGAGGGTATTTTGGGGCTTTCAGGTGAAGGGAAAAGAGCTCAAGATTTTGTGTGCACGCTTGCTCCAAGGATTAGGAGGCTTGAGGAGAGGGCTGAGTCGAGGAAGACAAAGCGAGCGGAGATGATGCCCTTTAGTTGGATTTTTGACAGGAAAGTGCAACTTTGAGGATGAGAACAATATTTGTTTGATTTTATATGTAGGTCTGTGAGGGTGTTTGTTATAAATGCATGCATTTTTTTTGTGTTGCATGTCGGAGAGTTGGTTTGCTAGAGCCTTCAGATGCTATCTTTACGTTACAATTTGTGATGAGAATGGTCTATTATGTTTTTGGGTGTAACTTCTCTGAATGTCTATGGGAAAACTTGTATATCATGTATTTTTTAAGCGTGATGTTAGATAAGTTAAATATTGAAATTGGATAAGTTAAGTTATCAATATTCATCAAGTGTTGCATTTTCTGACAGGGAAGTGTATATCTGAATGAGCGAAGTCTCGATGATTTTTCCTCGTGCTTGTCTTGGTGTATGTAGGTTTGTTAGGGTGTTTCTGTTATAAATTCATGCATCCTGATGTTCCATACTTGCATCTATGAGGAGGTTAGCTTCCTGTTATCTTCTACAACAAAAATAGTCTCTGATATTCTGTGTGCAACTTGTCCTGATGTCTAGGAGAAACTTGTATGTCATAAAAGTCATGTTAATTGTGGATAGACTCCCTTACTATTGCCCAATAGCAGCTAGGTCTCATGTAGTTCGATGGTTGCAGATAGATCTCCTGAGTTTTTTTTTTAACCCCTTAGAGAAGAAAATTTCTTTTAGCAAATAGACCTCCTGAGGGTACAAGAGTGCAGTAGTCCTATCTGCAATTAGGCGATAGTACAGGGGTTCTATCTGCAATTTACCCTATGTTTTAAAGTACGATATTGGATACGATAAGATGAATATTGCAGTTAATTGAGAGAAGCTGTGAAGATTCATAGAAAATGTGCAGTTTTGGATCTTCAATAGCCCCATTATACTGAAGAACTATCCAATGAAAATTGAGTACTATTATTGAGAAATAATAGATGCTTTTCACAAATTCTTATCATTTACATATTCTGTACACATCCCAAAAACACCAACTTATACATTTAAGCCTGGCTTGGTTGTCTCACTTGATATTGATCCGTTTACTCCAAAATGTTATTGTCATTTCCTGTACTTGATGGTAATCTCTTGAATAATTCACTCTTTTCTGTATGAGCTTGAGCTGGTCTGAAGCAATCCAGGAGCTTTTAAAGCAAAAAAAGAACTTGAAAGAAACAGTGCTATTAAGTGCCAGTTTTGTTTTTGGGTTCTGGGTATGGATCTCTCCAGCATTTATCTTCTGCCACTGCTCTTTTCCATCTCCTTTTGAAAATTTCTGACTCGGTGAAAGATCTCATTCTTACCTGCCAATAATTGAACACAGATCATTTTCATAAAATACATAAAACTAGAACTAGAAACATTAAAACTATAGGTATAGAGAGCAATCTGAGCTTAAGGGATTATCATCGGCTATTAGCATATGAACGTTGTGTTTATCTATACTTACTACACTCGATGAACTTTGTGTTTATCTACCTCCTACACTCGGCAGATACTGTAAGGAAAGTTTGTCAATTATTAACAGCAGCAAAGATTCTGAAATTCTGGATGATTTGATTACTCAAAGTGAAATTAATCTACACATTATCATCAGCAGTATCCTACCAAATAGATATATTCTGAAATTCTGCTTGATTTGATCAATCAAAGTTACACTAGATGCTAATGAAGAAAAAAAACAATGATTATCAGCAATATCCTACCTCAAATAAGGAAGGATCCATCAGTTTCTATGAGCTTAAATAACATTAACAGATTGGTAGGGTTCCCTATCAGCCAACAGTCTTTAGGTTTCAGTCATATAGTATGGTATATCTTAGGAGTTTGTACAAAATCAGAGTGATTCATGAAAAATTCTATAGGAACGTTCAACTCCAAAGGGTGAGGTTGGTAGAAATTTTCATCTACTCAGAGATTCATGTACAAAGACGGAAGAGGCCTTAGAGATAACTATTGATGATAGCTAACTGATTTTTTTCAGTGTACGGGAACAAGCAAATTCTTGATAAATTCTTGATAAGACTACTGATTCAATGAAAAATTCTATAGGAACGTTCAACTCCAAGGGGTGAGGTTGGTAGAAATTTTCATCTACTCAGAGATTCATGTACAAAGACGGAAGAGGCCTTAGAGATGATAACTATTGATGATAGCTAACTGATTTTTTTTCAGTGTACGGGAACAAGCAAATTCTTGATAAGACTACTGATTCAATGAATAACATAAATATCATATATTTTAACTTACAGCAGATCTACCACTGAAGATAGATGACACTGGAGGCATCTGCAACTTTAAATATATATGTCAGCTATCACATAAATAAACCTTTGATCACTGTAGAGAGAAGGTAAAAAGGCACTGAAAACCTACCGCCTTCCCTGAATTTGGTGTTTGTAATTGGGAGTCATTGCTGGATGTTTCCAGACTTACCTGAAGTAAATAGAACATACTGATTAAGCAGTCAATTTGAAATATGATGAATACAACTTCCATATCATATATCTAATACATCACTTACTTGGAACTCATGCAAGGCAGTTATAATCATTGTTTTAAATATCCCCAACATGGCCCGATATATCCCCCGATATATCCTTTTACAGGTCTTGCCGCAACCGATATGGTCTTTAAATATCTTTTACCGCTTTTTAGCTATTTTGAGTGATAAATCCCCGATATGGCCGATATATTAGCTGATATGTAGACCAATATATCTTTTTATATAGCTTGTTGCAAAATAATATACCGTGTTTGGAATTTTTGGGCGAGATATTAAGATTTCCCCATTATATCAAATGACATTTTGCCCTAAAAAAACAGATCGAATGTTGCAACGTTGCTTTGCACTTTTGTTTGTTTTAGAAGGTTGATTAGTGATCCTAAACATATATTATTCATATTTTGTATGCTTAAATTTCATTACATATGTTGAGATTACATTTTAATGCATTATACTATGTATGCAAACATTCATTATGACATTCCGATATTTACCACATCCCTGATATTTCCCCGATATCCGTAATCCGATATGAATTTTGGCCATCCGATATTTCCCCAACATCCGATATTTAAAACCTTGGTTATAATAAGTGGCATAAAAGAAAAACTAAGAAGTTATATCAATATTGGATATGTAAGATATTCCATGAATACTCCTCTTGACGTTTCCCAGAATTTGTAACCCATCACAGACATAATGGAGATGCACCCATTAGTAGAATGTAAAATATTCTAATGCATGAATGGTAGTATCACAATTCATTTGATCTGTAAATGCATTTACGTTATTGTTCCACTTTCTTAATGTAAAATTATAATTGTTCAGGTGACATAATTAACTTTAAAAAAATATTAGTCTGAGTTATTAAGTATCTTTAACCGTATAGACTCACAAATTCATGTCAGATAAAATATTAGCTTAAATACTGATTCTACTGTGTTGAGTCCTTAAACAAACTTGTATCCTAAAACTTTAAGGATACAGGTATTCTTTCTGCAAAGGAAAAATGAGGTTTTCAAAGAAAAAAAAAATTCTAAAGTTGGATGTATAAAAGTAACCATGTTGAAAGTTCTGCAACTATTTGGCCTAATTTTAGCGGAAGCAAACAGCAAACTGTGTATGACCAAGTTCAACATTAGGATATGCCCCAATCATGCTTAACACAGAGTAAAGCATTAGGAAAATGGGAGAAAGACTTAAGACTCAAGCATCCATGGGAGGACACTCAAATCAATATGATAAAGACTGATTACTAGCAAGGTAAACATAATGGGAAGGAAAGGTGGAAAAAACTCTCCTTTATTCACATTTGCATGGAAGAAGAGAAACATCGTACCTTATGGTCTATAACACTACCAAGAGTAGGAATACCCAAGTGAACTATGTATTCCCCGTCCACCACCCCCACATGTTGAGTCCGATCACCCTATAACAAAGGATATTATTTTCGACTACCATTAATAGACAAATGGTGCTTTAACAAATGAATGTTACCTGAACACAATAACCAAGCTTCTTGTCTAGGCCCCACGCGTGAATTAGATCATTCTGCACAATGGTTCATAAAGGTAAAAATATGTCTAGAAATGATGTATGATAGTATTTGCTATTTAGCATATCAAAACCAACCTGAATCATATACCATACACAACGCCAAGCTGCTCTGGAGAACACAGGAGCCATCATTTCAACCCACCTGCAAAAGTGTTAATCACTCCACATCCATCATAAGAATTATCCAGTTCCAACTCAGGGTTTTTACACACCTAAACGAGTAAATAAGTAGATGGGAAGATGTAAATTTGCGGACATAGTAAACAACAATGAAAAGATTGTCCATGACAAGAATATGCAGTTCTAAGTATAGGTTCATACAACCAACATCAATAAACATTAGACCCTAAGATAAAAGTTTCTGCTATAAACCTTTTTTCACAAAAATAAAATAAATAAATAAAAGAAAAGTGATAGTAAAAGGACTATGTTCTTCTTAAAAGGAGAGGGAGCCTTCTCTTTTTAACCATGTGGCCCTTGAATCAAAAATTGTGTGTCCCATCTTTCAAACACTAAAAAGAGAAGTAGGGAACCTAGAGAACATATTAGCAAAAGCACTTGTGCCTAACAGAACTCTGTAGACCAACAGCACATGAGGTAGATCCTACTCAGAGCATAGAACTATTTATCTTCCATTTTAATTGCTATTTTAATCTTTCATTTTCGTCTTGCATGCTATTATCTCCAGAAACTTCCTAATTGCAGTTCATGGGTTACTAAAAAGTTTAGCGTTAATGGGAAGAAAACATGAAAGGAGAAGATAACTTGAAATAAGATTCCGTGGCATCAGGATCCATCCTCACTTAGAAAATTATAGCATAAGAGAATTAAACGAAGAGGGTTGCAAATGTTTGTACTCATTTTATTATTTTGAATTTCCTTACATAGTGGCAGAGAAATTTGGCAGGAAAAAGAGGAGAAGGGGAAAGTGATTTATCTATTGCTCATGGAGGAAGTTAGGTTTAAAATCTGTTCCATCACAATACCGGAGCATTTGACAGCTAAGGTTGCCGCTGATTTTTCTTTTCAAGAACAATTTTGGCTAGGCTGTACTTTTTTTATTTTTCGACTTAAGGATCGAAAAAATAGGTGGCAATGCCTTTATACAAGGAAAACAGTTCTGATCAACATAAAATTTATGCACAATTGCACACACAGAAAAATTAAGAAGAACACAAGAAATAGGGACCACACCCTGTGCATGGAGGAGCAGTACTATTCTCATAACACCTTCCACCGCCCCTATACTTGTAAATTCTTCTGTTGAATGAAAAAATGCAATTTATTAGAGATCCACATGAGTTAAACTTCGAATGGATCTTATAGAAACATGAATATCATTAATAGAAAAAAGATAAGCTATAAAAAGAAGTATGTTCACCAAACCTGTGCACATCTCCTTTCCTCCCACGTGCAGTGATCTGATGATGGACCAGCGACTTTGCAGTATCTAATGCAGGTTGTGATATCTCCAACTTTTCTCTTTTAATAATTGATATATAACTGTAGGAGTTAAGCATGCATCTTTAAAATTTTCATTCAAACTACAGCGGTAAGTAAAGGTTTAAAATGTAAAGCTCCGAGGAAACAATAATCATGTAAGGTAGTTTTCTTTTATCATGGTTCTCTCTTGGTTGCAGCCAATAAATGGATTATAAACGTAAGTGGATGTTTCTGCTTTAATACTTGCACTTATAGTAGTAAGAATAGACCAGAAAACATAATAAGCCTTGTAGTCTCAATAAATATTTCCTCAAAGCAGAAAGATTTAAAGGTCAAAATTCAAGAAAATAGATAAAAAGATTTACAGATTCAGACCAGAAGTCATGTTTATTCAAGACGAAGCAGAAATTTATAGAAGTTTTCATAGGTTATCAACTAGAATCCAAGACTCCTACTTATAACTATTTTTAAATATAAATAACTTAAGATTGTTAAGTTATCACATATAACATAACTTTACCTACCGTTGAGGATGAAAATTTTCCACTCCAAGGTCCTCATCCCAGAGGAAAACATAGTCATATTCAGCAACTATATCTGGATGTAAGAAACGTTTGGCGAACCACCTATTACATATGGAACAATATTAAATACTCTGCACTTCTGCAGGTGTTTTTCCAACCAAAATATAATAAAAAAATAATAATAAAATAAAATAATTGTAGGTGCTTGAAAATAAATTTTTAACCATGAAAAAACTACTGAATGCACAAGCTATACCATTTTGTTTGATTGATTGCAGAGACATGTAAGGCACTACCACTCCATTTCAAGTCGCTCCATTCATCAACAACGCCATCATAGTGGAAAAGCATTACAGTGAAATTACTCAAAAGGAACTGGAAAATGACGAACCAGAAAATTAGACAGTAAATTATTGACAAAAAGCTCGTTTTCAAATTTTATTTTGATAGAAGAACAAAGAAATAAACCAACCTTTTGCACAATTAGATCCACTACTTCCTTTTGCTTTATTCCAACTGCAATAGCCAACAAGCTCCTTGCTTCTTTTTCACTACCCTGGAATAATTTCATATGGTGCTTTTTGTAAGATCCATAACCAAAACAATAACAAATAAGTAGGGAAAAGAAAGGCCTCCAATACACTCGCAGAAGCAAGGGCTGATAAAACAGGATATAACCGATTTACATACACTAGATTTTATGCACGTGCAATGCACGTGGTCAAATATCATGATTAAGTATATTTGGTTTATTTCCTTACTAAAACTTGTTCCTCGGTTCCACTTTGATGATTTTTTCTTACTTATATCTCTAAACTTTAGCATTGTGATTATTTATTTTCTTTAATATTCGTTTAAATGAACTACACCTAATTTAAATTTTAATATTGATAATTGAATTGACAGGAAATAAACGTAATCTGAAATCAATTTGAATTATCATATCATTGAGACCGACATGAAACCAAGCTTGACCTGAGAAAATATAGCATTGTAAAAATAAAAAACACTTCAAAAAATAGCGTTCTAAAAGGAAAATAGATAATTAAAGCTCATAAGACAAGATAATTGGTTAAAAGTGGGCTAAAATGACACAAAAGATAATATGGAGTTTGTTCCTAATCCTTGATAGACTTTAAAAAAAATTATAAAATAAAGATTACTACTAAATCTAATACACTTTTATATAATAAAAACAACCACATAAGCATATAAAAGTACTAAAAAGAATTATGAAAATCCCTTCCAAAAATTCCTAATTTTCTCAAAAAAACATATTCTATAAAATATTCAGAAAATAGTGTCTTTCATTCCTTCTGTTTTATTTTTTATTGAGACGTTATCAATCCTTTTCCACCTTTATCTTTTTCGATAAAATTAGACAACTTTTAGATGCCAAAAAAGGATAGTACTAGTAGAACCTTAAAACAAAAGTTAAATTTACTTATTTTAATGAAAGAATATCAAAGAACTACTCTTTTTTTTTTTGCTATGTTTTAAAATTTTAGTCAGTTTTTCGTGATTTTGAATTTTTAAGGGCGTGTTTTGCAAATTTTAAAACTTTGAGTGTTTTTTAAAAATTTTAAAATTTAAGTTGGGTGCTTGTAATTTTCATGTTTCATGTGCTGGTAGTAAGTTTTTTAATGTCAGAATATTTCTTGCAACTCTGAATTTTAAAGGTATTTTTTGTAATTATTAAAACTTTAGATTGTTTGTTGCAAAATTTAAATTTTTAGCGATCTGCTGATAATTTTGAGATTTGATATGTATTGGTTATAAGTTATTAAATTTTAGGTTTTTCTGTGTTTTTTAATTTTCGAAGGAGTTTTTCAAAATTTTCATAACTTTGAGGTTATTTTTTATAAATTTTAGTTTTTTAGTGCCTAATAGTAATTCCTTGAATTCATCTTTGTTGTTCTCAAGTTTTGAAATTTCAGAATTTCATAGTTTTTTTATTATTTGAACTTTTGAGAGTGTTTTTATAGTTTTTAAAATATTGAGAGTTTCATGTTTGTCGTTTTAAGTTTTGAAACGTCCGGATGTTTTGTGTAATTTTATACTTTTAAGGGTGTTTTGTGCAAATTTTGAAACTTTTTGGGTTTTTTTGCAATCTTCATACATTATAGCTTATTAATCTTTAAATTATTAACCAATAAGTAGTTCACATAGGATTAGGATATGATATAATTATGATTATAATAAATTAAAATTTAATAAAATATTCAAATAGTCAAAGGTGATATTGACCATGGAAAGATTTTCTCGAACTCGTACTTTTAAAGGAATATATGATATATATTTTTCTTTCATAAAACAACTATAGCAAACATCCACGTAACACTTTCCTGGCCACTTTAAATTTCCCAATACAGACAATAATAATCTAATTTGCGGGTGGGGAGGGGGGTGGGGGTAGATAATACAATAAATGATGGTAAGAAGTATTCAAGTTAGTCATAGGTCGAGTACGTGGAAATATTTCAGAGAATATTCTCACAGCTGGTTAACAAAAGGTACCAACTTGCAAATTTTTACCAACTCCAGGTATATTTTTGCTATATTTTGTAACTTAGGGTATATAACTACTTCAAGAGCGAAACACATAGGGTATATAAATGTAATTTAGCCTTTAAACTTTTAAGGTTGTTTCTATAATTTTTAAAATATTGAGGGTATTAATTACAAGTTTTAAATTTTTAGATATCATGTTTGTTTTTATGTTTTAAAAAGTCAAGGTGTTTTGTGTAATTTTAAACTTTTAAGGCTATTATATACAAATTTTGAAACTTTTGGGTGTTTTATAATACTTCATGTATTATAATATGTTATCTATGTATAATTTCTTAATCTTATTTTTTCTATATTTTTGAGTTATAGGTTGTTCATATGGAGTTAATATAGGATATAATTAGTATTTGAATAGATTAAGATTTAAGTGAAATATTCAAAATACCTTTTCTTTTAAATTGTTGACCTATAGATAGTTCACGTGGAATTATATAAGATATGATTAAAATTAGAATAGATCAATGTAATATTCAAAAAAAAGATAAGGGTAATACTGACCATAGAAAGATTTTCCCGAACTCGTGTTTTTAAAGGAGTATGATATGATATGATATATATTGTTCTTTCATAAAACAACTATAGCAAACATCCACGTAACACTTTCCTGGCCACTTTAAATTTTCCAATACAGACAATAAGAACTAGTTGCCCTTATTACCCCAAAAATTACATCATTTTGAACTTTGATACCCGTTTAAAAATTTGCCCAAAAAACCCCTAATTTAAATATAAATAACTTTGATACCCCCATTAAGTTATTTTTGGGTATCAAAGCTAAAATACCTTTTTATGGTATTTTTTAGGCTAGAAAACTTTGGGAATCAAAGTTTAAAAAAAGGTGCAACACTTTGGGGCAATTAAGTGCAAATAACCCCAGAAATATTACTGAACATTCACACTATCTGTTATTACTTAATAGACAGTAGAAAACAGGTTAGCAAGCAGTAACTAATGGCTTTGACAGGGGAAAGCTAAAATGACTGAAAGCATATAGGGTTCAGATTAGAACATACTTTTGAATGGGGAAGGAGGAAAATTTTCCCAATGCAAATTCAAGAGTGCATATTTTAACTGATTGGAATCAAGTGCATAACTATCTCTATTTCACACTTAAATTTGAAAACAAGATATATACATTAAACTTTAAGGTTTTTTGCTTCTAGATAGATACTTTTGACAAACCTTTCTTTTCCATGAGCGTAAGGATACTGGCAGAAATTCCAAGTTTGAGTTTTTGCAAATTATTCCTTTAGGCAAATTTTCACTTCCCAAAGGTTTGCACTGTCAATATAAGAGTAGTCATATTCTCAAGTCCAACTAATTAATGAAAGAAACATGAATGGAACTCCTGAATATAAAACGAAAGTCAGATGGCTAAAGCAAGCTTTATACAAGAAAGAACCTCGCATAAGCTGGATTGATCCTTCTGCATAGAGTCTGTAGCTGCCCATGCTGATGATAATCTCTGCGCAATAAAAATTAGAATTAGTTTGAAAACTTGCAATTTATACTTACGTATACAATTCCTAAAGTAAACTACCACTTTGCATTTATTCTTCTTATTTGCAAAACTTTCATTAACCAGAATATTTAAATGATTTAGAATATTGACATGATAACATCACGTCAAATTCACAGCTGTTACGGATACATGCAGTAAACAATATATCACAGACCTAGGTTGCTAATACAAAGTACAAAAAGAAACAACTCATACGTGTTTATAGTCAAGAACATAAGGGCTTCCTACAAATGAAGTGAAACATATGAAAACAGCAATAGAGAGGAAACGGCAAGAACATGCTCTCCGTTGTGCTAAATCCCTGAGATTAGGCCCCTGCAAACAAAAGTTTTCAAAAAAAAAATAAAAAAAGTAATCAAATTGATATACCCAAGATAAGTACATGAGAAAAGAGATATAGAGATGAAACAAATCATCTTAGGTCTTAGCAATGTTTCCATGTACAGAAATTGAAACATCATGATACGCGCATGTGAAAGTTTTATAGGAGATTCAACAATATATTCTCTTTTCAACTAACCAAGGGAAGAGCACACAACCCACAGATTCAAGTTATAAGGTATATGATAAAAAGTGGAAGTATCTCAATAGATAGAGGAGAGATGGGAATCCCTTCCCCATCCCCAAACACACATACACATGAACAAAATATAAAATATTGTTTATGAACACTTATTTCAGTAATTTTTCCAATAACAAATAGTAGAGAAGATTATTATTAAAATTATATCTTTCATAATTGGCAACTTATCTCGTGGTTACTAGACAAGGTATTTTGACATCACAGCATCTGGGTCAACTTAAAAATAGGAATTTGCAACAAAACCAGATTCCATTACATAGAAATCATAAAAACATTGACATCTTGTACTAAAACATTCTGGATTATCACTCCTCCTGTAGTTCTATTATCATTTTAAAAGGCCCCTTCCACCACACCAAAACTCCGAGTTGTGGTGGGATTCCAGAAATCAATTCTACATTCTAACAATCAACTACAAACAATGGGGTGCAGAATTCCAGAAATCAATTTTCTACAGGAGTTCATCTACAAGGAAAATGCAATAATCAAAACAATCACTTAAGTCATCATTTGTGTTCACTATATTTAGTCCCAAAATCCCATCTTTTTTAAAATTAAACTTCAAACGTTTGTGATCATCATCCCAATAAATTCAAAAAAAGAAGAAACTTACACAAGATGATAATGATATCTTCATCCCTCACAAAATCCCAATAAAAATCTGCAGCAAAAACAAAACCAAGAGAATGTCTCAACTATGCGATTCAAAATTTCAAAATAAAAAAAAACAACTCAAAAAGGTCCCACCTTTGTGAGTTCAAACTGGAGCAAAGGAGAACTCAGAAAAGGTCTCACCTTTGGGATTTCTTCAGTTGGGCCTTTAGGGTTTCAAAAGATTGATGATAAAGAGGGAAGGAATCGCTTTTGGTTTCGGTTTGCTGATTATTACTTTCTTCAGAGAGCGGAGAGAGAGAGAGAGAGAGAGAGGAGAGAGAAAGCGGCATAGAGAGAGAGAGAATGAGTGCAGCCGAGAAATTGAATTTGTGTGGGTCCCACTTCTCAAGGTTGCCCACGTTTCCGTTTTAGGGCAAGAGTGTCACGTGCAAAGGGGCGCTGGAAACTGAAATGGTTTGGTCATTGAAGAGACAGGGACAAATCTGTTTTTTTTTTCTTTTATTACGGGGGGAATTTTCAAATCAAATATCAGTGTACAATGTGCATTGTGCACTACTTTTTCTCAATTTAATGAGAATATATTAGAATTTTGGGAAAAACGTGTCCAGGCCATAAAAATAGAAATTTTATGTGCTGCAGCCCCTCCTAGTTTCCCCCATGTGGTTCAGCCCCTTAAAGTGTGATATTATGTGCTGCAGCTCCTTTTTAACAATTATTACATGCCAGCTAAGCTAAAATCCCCAAAATAACCTTATCCCCTTTTCTAAATCCTTCAAACTCAGCTCTCTCTCTCTCTCTCTCTCTCTCTCTCTCTCTCTCTCTCTAAAACAAGGCTTTCTCAAGCCCGTCGCCCTGGCCTCGCCCTCCTCGACGTTTGCCACCTCCGCCCAGGCTCCCAAGCCTCCCCGAGTTCGCCGCGGCCTCCCCTCCTCTCCTCCGCCCGACCTCGTCACGGTAGCTCGCCATCGCTCCCCGTCTCGCCCTCGACTACGCCGGAGTTCGCCGCTGCGCCTGCCACTTTTAAACCCTATTAGTATGGAGCCGCGGAGAGGATGACCAAGAGAAAAGAGTGCATGATGCCCAAGAAAAATGAAAATGAAGGGGCTGCACGCACAAGAAAAAAGGTCTAATTTATAAATTATTATTCATCAAGTGACCTTAACATTCCAACTTTCATAAATTAGAACTAACGTGGTATAAATTAGAACTGACGTAGTTAAAATTAAAACTAATTTGTTATAATTTAGAACTAACTTGTAATAAATTAGAACTAATATGGTTAAAATTAGAACTAACGTGGTATAAAATAGAACTAACTTGGTATAAAATAGAACTAACATTGTATAAATTAGAACTAACTTGGTATAAATTAGAACTAATGTGGTATAAATTAGAACTAATGTGGTTAAAATTAGAACTAATTTGTTATAAATTAGAACTAACTTGTTATAAATTAGAACTAATATGGTTAAAATTAGAACTAACGTGGTATAAAATAGAACTAACTTGGTATAAATTAGAACTAATGCGGTATAAAATAGAACTAAAGTGGTATAAATTAGAACTAACTTGGTATAAATTAGAACTAACGTGGTACAGAATAGAACTAACACTGTGCAGATTAGAACTAACACGCTACAGAATACAACTAACACTGTGCAAATTAGAACTAACACACTACAGAATAGAACTAACACTGTGCAGATTAGAACTAACACGCTACAGAATAGAACTAACACTGTGCAGATTATAACTAACACGCTACAGAATAGAACTAACACTGTGCAGATTAGAACTAACACGCTACAGAATAGAACAAACACTGTGCAGATTAGAACTAACTGTCCAAATGTGTAGATTAGAACTAACTTTACAATATGTTCTAGTTAATTTAAATCACATGAAGGATTAATAAATAGCAACAAGTACATTCAGAGGGTCACAAGAAATATTACCTGCATTGAGTTGAGATTATCCCAAGGAATCTTCTCAGTGACAAGTTCCCATAGTATTACTCCATAGCTATACACATCAGACCTATTATCAGCAAACACAAGTTCAGTATTTGGCATCTCTTACTCAGAACTTCCACAAAGTAATAACAAACAAAAACTGTGATAAGTCTACCAAAACAAGAAGATAGAACTTACTTCTCATCTGAAGGCTCATTGCGAAGAACTTCTGGTGCCATCCATTAAGGCTAGAAAATGATGACTCTTAAGTTTACGAACTTAGAACTCTTTCAAATGAAGAACTCACTTATATTTCTTCAATTTTCTCTCTTCATATCAAACAAGGATTACAATAGCCCTTTATATAGGCTTCAAAAACAAAAACGTCTAGGCATACCAATAGTCACAAATTAAACTCCTATTTTAATGCCATAAAGATAAATGTCATAAATGAGTAAGTTACTCTTATTCTTCCATAACCTATATGTCTCTTTACCTTCTAAACTTATGACCCTTGCACTTCTAAAACTCATTTATTCTAGCATTTTAATTTGATATTCCAACACGCCCCTTCAAATCAAAATGTCTTTAAGCCAAGCATGTCTCTTAGCCTCATGAAAGTTTCACCTGATAATGGCTTGGTGAATATGTCTGCCACTTGTTCAGTGGTGTGACAATGCTTCAGTTCAACGGTTTTCTGCTTTACATGGTCTCTGAGAAAATAAAACCGTGTATCTATGTGTTTGCTCCTCCCATGATGTACTGGGTTCTTTGCAAGCTGGATGGCTGATTTGTTGTCCACAAAAATTACGGTCGAGTCTTCTTGTGGATGATCCAACTCCTTTAATATGTTCCGCAACCAAATTGCTTCACATACTGTAGATGCAGTCGCCACATATTTTGCTTCACATGAAGATAAAGCTACAACTCCTTGCTTCTTTGAGGTCCATGAAAATGCAGTTGACCCAAGATAGAAAACATAGCCTGTGGTGCTTTTTCTCTCATCTTGATCACCTCCCCAGTCACTATCTGAGTAACCAACTAGTTGTGCATTTTCATCATATGCATAGAAGAGACCTAGGTTGAGTGTGCCTTTGATATACCTTAGTATCCTCTTCACAGCTAGCCAGTGAGATTCATTTGGTGTCTCCATATAGCGACTCACAAGTCCGACTCCATAAGTAATATCGGGCCTTGTAATCGTCAAGTATCTCAGGCTGCCAACTAGACTTTTGAAAAGAGTTGAATCCACGAAACGTCTGTCTCCTTCTCTTGATAGCTTCATTCCGATGGCTACTGGGGTGTTCACAGGGTTGCATTCATTTATCTTGAACTTCTCTAAGATCTCCTTCATGTACTTCTTCTGCGATATAAAAATCCCCTCTTGTTGCTGCTTCACTTCAATGCCAAGAAAATAGGACATTAATCCATTGTCCGTCATCTCAAATTCATTGAACATTGCCGCCTTGAATTCAGCAAGCATCTCGGTACTGCTTCCTGTGTACAATAAATCATCAACATAAAGACAAATCATTAGCCGTTTTGATGAAGATAGCCATCAATTCGGGCGTTCCACGCCCGTGGTGCCTGCTTTAAGCCATACAAGGCTTTCTTCAAATGGTACACTTTGTCTTCTTGCCCTTTCACAAGAAAGCTTTCTGGTTATTGCACGTACACCTCTTCCTCAAGAACGCCATTGAGAAATGCTGACTTGACATCCAAATGATATATATTCCACTTGTGATGAGCTGCAAGTGAAATTAATAGTCTCACCGTATCCAGTCGAGCAACCGGAGCAAAGACTTCTTCATAGTCGATGCCGTACTTTTGTTTGTAACCTTTCGCTACAAGCCTCGCCTTGTACCGATCAACTTCACCATTTGCTGTGCGCTTGATCTTGTACACCCACTTGACCCCTATTGCCTTGTGATTTTGTGGAAGAGTTGTCAACTCCCAAGTGTCATTCTTTTGGATGGCGTGGATCTCCTCCTCCATTGCTGTTCGCCAACTATCTTCTTTTACGGCTTCTTGAAAAGTGAGAGGTTCATGATCAGCATATAAGCAGAAAAGATTTGACTCTTCGTCTTCTTCTATCTGCTCATAGATCTCCCTGAGGCTTCTCATTTTGATGGGACCTCGTTGCACGGTAGATCTGCTGCTACTACCTTCCCCTGAAGATGGAGAACCTCTTGCAGGAGAGGGTGTAGAGTGTGGAGGAGATGGTGGTGTAGCTAGTGATGGTTCCTCATGTAGAGACTCATCAGGTTCATTCACCACGGGTTGATCTTCATTGCTCCAGTTCCATGCTTCTTCTTCATTAAAGACAACGTCTCTACTAACAACTAGTTTCTTGGTTAGTGGATTGTAGAGCTTGTATGCCTTCGACTCCTCGCTATATCCGATGAAAATGCATTTTTCACCGCGATTGTCAAGCTTCTTCCTTTTGACTTCAGGTACTTGAGCATATGCAACACAACCAAAAATTCGCAGGTGTGCCACACTAGGCGTGTAACCGCTCCATGCCTCTTGAGGTGTCTTGTTCTTAATCCCTTTTCTTTGAGCATGGTTCTTGTCATGTCGAGGATGGTCCGGTTCTTTCTTTCTGCAATGCCATTTTGCTGTGGTGTGTAGGCAGTAGTAAACTGTCTCTTTATACCTTGCTCCCTGTAATATTCTTGAAACAGATTTGAGGTGTACTCACCACCTCGTTCAGATCGAAGATTTTTTTAGCTTGTGGCCGCTCTCTGCTTCAACTAAAGCTTTAAAATGTTTGAATGTAGTAAAGGCAGCAGATTTTTCTTTAAGAGTGTACACCCACAACTTTCTACTGAAGTCATCAATGAAAGTTATAAAATATCTATTACCTCCCAAAGAGACGGGATCGATCGGTCCGCAGATGTCGGTGTGAACAAGTTGCAATGGTACACTTGCTCTCCATGATTTTCCACTGGGAAAAGGAAGTCGCGGTTGCTTGCCGATTACACAACCTTCACAAATATGATTCGGTGGATCAATTGTTGGTAGACCTCGTACCATGCCAGCTGTAGATAATAACTTCAAACCGCTGAAGTTTAGATGGCCGAAGCGAAGATGCCACCTCCATGACTCATTCTCCATGAGTCCTTGAAAACACTTGTCGACTTTCGTGTTTAGATGCAAGGGAAACATGCGGTTCCTTGTCATCTTAACACAAGCTATGAGGCCTCCATTTGTATTTTTCAACCAAAGATGGTTGTTCTCCATATATACTTTGTATCCCTTTCCGAGTAATTGACCGATGCTAAGAATATTACTTTTCATGTTAGGAATATAGTAAACATCGGAAATATACTCGGGCTTACCATCCTTTTGGTAGATCTTAATCTTCCCTTTGCCTTCAACCGGGAGTTTTGAAGAATCTCCGAGGCTCACACTTCCATGAACTCCTTCTGCGAGTTCCATGAAAAGTTCTTTCTTCCCGCACATGTGGTTGCTAGCACCCGAATCAAGGTACCAAACATCATTCTCAACACTTGAATCATCATTAGCAAGAAGAAGCGTATAGTTGTTACCCACATCATTTGTTGCTTCGGCAAGATTGGTTTGGTCTTTAGTTTTGTGCCAACAATTTGAAGCATAGTGCCCAAACTTGTGACAGTTATAGCACTGAACATTCTTGTTGCTTCCACGCCCAGGTGTGGATCTTCCACGATTGCTTCGTCCTCGTCCTCTAAAGCTTTGGATCTCCACTTGATTTTGAGTGGTTTGCTGTTGGGGACCACGTCCTCTGCCTCTACCACGACCACGACCACGACCTCTTCCTTGTGAGCCTTGATTACTTAGAGTCAATGTTGACTCTAGTACTTGCTCCAAAACTATGGAACTAGCCTTCTTTTGCATTCGTTGTTCATGAACTTGGAGAGATCACAAGAGCTCCTCTATTGAGATATCCTCCAAATTCTTTGACTACTCAATTGCCGCCACCACGTGCTCGAATTTTGATGTGAGGGATCGGAGCAACTTCTCCATCACTCGGATGTCCTCCATCTTCTCTCCATTTCTCCTTATTTTATTCACAATTAGAAGTAATCGTGAATAATAATCGGAGATTTGTTCTTCATCTTTCATTTGAGCGGCTTCAAGATCGCCCCTCAAAGTTTGGAGGCGAATTCGCTTCACCCGCTCGACACCTTTGTAGATGGTCGCAAGGATTTCCCATGCTTCCTTGCTTGTCGTTGCTTCGGCAACTCTCTCAAAGGTAGACTCGTCCAACCCTTGATAGAGTAGAAAACGAGCCTTGCTATCCTTCTTTCTTTGTTCTCTGAGAGCCTTCTTCTCTTCGGCGGTATAGGTGGCTTCTACTTCTGGTGTAGGTTCAGTGAACCCATCAATGATCAGCTCCCACAACTCTTGAGAACCAAATAAGGCTCTCATTTGTATTGACCAACTCTCATAGTTATCTTTCAATAATTTGGGCACTTGAGGATTGACAAGATTATTTGTGGTAGCCATGAGATGAAGAGAGAATGGGAAAATTGGATCAAGTGGCTCTGATACCACTGATGACTCTTAAGTTTACGAACTTAGAACTCTTTCAAATGAAGAACTCACTTATATTTCTTCAATTTTCTCTCTTCATATCAAACAAGGATTACAATAGCCCTTTATATAGGCTTCAAAAACAAAAACGTCTAGGCATACCAATAGTCACAAATTAAACTCCTATTTTAATGCCATAAAGATAAATGTCATAAATGAGTAAGTTACTCTTATTCTTCCATAATCTATGTCTCTTCACATTCTAAACCTATGACCCTTGCACTTCTAAAACTCATTTATTCTAGCATTTTAATTTGATATTCCAACAGAAAAGATGAAAAATAGATTATTAGCATCAACTGATAAATACAATATTCTAAAATCTCGCACATTTTCACATATATAATCTATAACAGGTAAGTCAACGGTTTAAAAGATTACCGTTCCTTTCCCAGTTTTTGTTGTTAGATAAGTTTCATGTTTTAGACGGGAAAGACCAAAGTCTCCAACCTGTTAACCGGGAAAAAAGTGTTGTTAGATAAGTTTCATGTTTTAGACGGGAAAGACCAAAGTCTCCAACCTGTTAACCGGGAAAAAAGCATAAGATGGAATAATGTCAGCATATCCAGGCAACGAGGTCAAATATTGTAATATTTTAAAACATACCTTCACAGTCCAGTTCTTGTCTACTAACAAATTGGATGACTTCAAATCACGATGGATGATGGGTGGATTGCAATGATGAAGATAATTCACGCCCCTTGCCTGTGACAAAGAACATCGTTTAAGGAATAGGCCAAACAAGAAATTATGTAACAAAAATCACTCCAGATTTTAGTACGTCGCATCATGGAAAAATATAGATATAAGCAAGTTTGCTCTGATATATACTCACAATATCTAAAGCCATATGAACACGCCTTCTCCAATCAAATTTGGTTGTGTTTCTTTGAAGCAACCAAAACAGACTCCCACTGCCATATGGATAAGTATATCATATACAGAGGAAAGGTAGCAGTGGTAACTAATTCAACCACAATAACTTAGGAACAAATAGAAGATCATATTGACAGTTTCTCAGAAATATACATGTCTAACTGCTGTTTGCAGTCATTTACAATGGAAATTTCCTTGGCCTGATTTGCACAGTGTTAGTTCTAATCTGTACAGTTAAGAGATGCCAAATACTGAACTTGTGTTTGCTGATAATAGGTCTGATGTGTATAGCTATGGAGTAATACTATGGGAACTTGTCACTGAGAAGATTCCTTGGGATAATCTCAACTCAATGCAGGTAATATTTCTTGTGACCCTCTGAATGTACTTGTTGCTATTTATTAATCCTTCATGTGATTTAAATTAATTAGAACATATTGTAAAGTTAATTCTAATCTGCACATTTGGATAGTAAGTTCTAATCTGCAGTGTTAATTCTATTCTGTAGCGTGTTAGTTCTAATCTGCACAGTGTTAGTTCTATTCTGTAGCGTGTTAGTTCTAATCTGCACAGTGTTAGTTCTATTCTGTACCACGTTAGTTCTATTCTGTACCACGTTAGTTCTAATTTATACCAAGTTAGTTCTAATTTATACCACTTTAGTGTTCTAATTTATACCAAGTTAGTTCTAATTTATACCACTTTAGTTCTATTTTATACCGCATTAGTTCTATTTTATACCAAGTTAGTTCTATTTTATACCACGTTAGTTCTAATTTTAACCATATTAGTTCTAATTTATAACAAGTTAGTTCTAATTTATAACAAATTAGTTCTAATTTTAACCACGTTAGTTCTAATTTATACCACATTAGTTCTAATTTATACCAAGTTAGTTCTAATTTATACAATGTTAGTTCTATTTTATACCAAGTTAGTTCTATTTTATACCACGTTAGTTCTAATTTTAACCATATTAGTTCTAATTTATTACAAGTTAGTTCTAAATTATAACAAATTAGTTCTAATTTTAACCACGTTAGTTCTAATTTATACTACGTTAGTTCTAATTTATGAAAGTTGGAATGTTAAGGTCACTTGATGGATAATAATTTATAAATTAGACCTTTTTCCTTGTGCCTGCAGCCCCTTCATTTTCATTTTTCTTGGGCATCATGCACTCTTTTCTCTTGGTCATTCTCCTCCGGCCTACCATACTATAGGGTTCAAAAGTGACAGGCGCAGCGGCGAACTCCGGCATAGTCGAGGGCGAGACGGGGAGCGACGACGAGCTACCGCGACGAGGTCGGGCGGAGGGCGGCGAACTCGGGAGAGGTTTGGGAGCCTGGGCGGAGGTGGCGACGGCGAGGAGGGCCAGGGCCAGGGCGACGAGCTTGAGAAAACCCTTGTTTTTAAAGAGAGAGAGAGAGAGAGAGAGAGAGAGAGAGAGAGAGAGAGAGAGAAAGAGAGAGAACTGGGTTTGAAGGATTGAGAAGAGGGGATAAAGTTATTTTGGGGATTTTAGCTTAGCTGGAATGTAATAATTGTTAAAAAGGGGCTGCAGCACAAAATATCACACTTCAAGGGGCTGAACCACATGGGGGAAACTAGGAGGGGCTGCAGCAAAAGTTTCTGTTTTTGGGGCGTGGACACATTTTTCCCTAGAATTTTTTTAAAAAACTATTAAAAAAGGACATTTGTGTATTTATAATAACATTTTGTATTTATTAGAAATTCTCAAATAGTTACATGTAAGCAAAAGAGTAAATTTCATAAAAGCAATTAACTGAAGAATTAGGATTCAATTATGCTCTCATAAGTTGTGGGTTCGTATTTTATTGTTATTTTCTAACTTCTGAGTAATTCTAAGGGGATCATAGGTCCATTGAATATCTAATTTTTTTTCTTGAAAAACAATTAACTTAAGAATCTTTTTGTAAGGATAGCAACCTGATTAATTACTTTTATGATCAGGTTGATACAAGGAGTAATATACATGTAAGTAAAAAGCTCCTTTAATTTTTGGATGATTAATCAGAGAACCCCGGTGACTGCGTGAATCCCGATTTTTATATGTGATGCTCTTGTTTTTACACATGGCTGCAGTCTAAGGTGAACCCAGAGATGTCAAACATGTTATGCACTCACACTGTGTAACAACACGTTTCACCATCACAGTAATATCTCTCTAGTGGAATTAACAACAAGTGTAGGTACAAAACAAGCAAAATAAGGAAAATAAATGCATTAGACATGATGTAGAAAGAGATATCTAATAAATATAATCATTTCTCAACTGAATAAACTGAATACAACTGAAGTCTAAAATAAATGTGAAGTATCTCAATATGAGTCAACTGAAAATAAACTAAGGCACACAACCTTTACAAGATGAAATACAAAATTCTAAATGTCCGAAAGAAAATATCAACTATGGTGGAGTCTCATCTACTAAAAACATGTGACGGCGACTATGCTGAAAGTCTGTCATCCTGCGGCTCTCCGATACTCTGAGCTGCTACCTGAAAGGAATTAAAAAATAAAAAGAGAAACAATAAGAACATCAGAGAGCTACAACAAGATCATCTCCATCCGCCCCCAGGGGAAGGGCTACTAGATGTGATGAATGGTCTATCTATTAAATATAGTCTACCTAGATCATTTACCCTGTATCTAAGTGGAGTTAATATTTAGAAACCTAGAAAAAGATCATCTTCATCCGCCCCCAGGGGAAGGGCTACTAAATATGATGAAGGCTCTACCTATTAAGCATAATCTACCTAGATCATTTATCATGTATCTAAATGGAATTAATATTTAGAAACTTACAACACGAGACATAGTACATCGAGCGAAATAATCAAAACAATGAAACCCTAGTGTATATATCTTATGTCTCAAATTGTAGATAACTAAATATCAATACCGAACTAAGAATAAATAATCTAAATAGAATTAATAATTAGAAACTCATAACACGAAATTGGTACGTCTAGCGAAATAATCCAAACAAGAAAACACTCATGTATATACCATATGTCTCAAATTGTGAATCACTAATTATTAATTCCAAACTATGAATAAAGGAAAGCAATACAATGAAGTAAAGTCATCAAAAATATCGGACCAAAAATATCTTCCACTATTGAAGATAATATAAACAACAGTATATAATCTCGCGTACCCACAAGAGTAAAGTACATTGGTCATATATAACTCAGCGATTAGTCATGTTCATAATGGCATCCACCAAGACTCAGGCTATCAGATAATTATAATAATGTAAATCCTTACAGAGTTTATAATTCATCGCATTAGAGAGAGAGAGAGAGAGAGAGAGAGAGAGAGGAAGAAAAGAGAGGAAAAGAGGGAGAGGATTTTGGCTTTTTGGATATCAGGAACGGATATGGATTCCAATTTCAGAGATCAATAAAGACAAGTTCGTCCCTTTCTAAACTCATCACCAGTTAGTTTTGATCTTGATAAAAAAAATTAATGAATAGAATTTTAGATCAAATCCCAAAAATGAAGAAAAGATATGATATTGATGAATAGAATATTAGACCAATCCCTAAATACATGTTCTTTCTAGCTAGAATTATACATATCTGTCCATCGTGAAAATTACTGTTACTATTTATACGTACTATTACTATTCATACGTACGTTACTATTTATAAGTGCTGTTATTATTCATACGTACGGATACTATTACTATTCATACGTACTGGTACTATTCATAAGTATTGTTACTATTCAAACATATTATTATTATCCGTACGTACAGATTATTCATAAGTACGATTACTATTCATACGTACATGGACTATTCATGTATTATTCATACATATAGGTACTATTCATAAATACAGGTATTATTTATAAGTAATATTACTACTCATACGTACGGTATTGTTCATGTATGAATAGCACCTATACGAATGAATAATACCAGTACTTATGAATAGTATCGTACGTATGAATAGTAAATGTACTCATGAATAGCCTGTACACATGAATTGTAAAAATACTTTTGAATAGTACCAGTACTTATGAATAGTACTCATACGTATGAATATTGTCAGTAATAGATTTATACGTATGAATAGTAACAATACTTATGAATAGTAACGGTACTTATGAATAGTAACAGTTCATATGAATTGTAACCATAATTTCGGCGGTGGACAGATATGTATAGTTCTAGCTAGCAAGATCATGTCTTTCGGGATTTGATCTAATATTTTATTCATTAATTTTCATCAATATCATATCTTTTTTTATTTTTGGGATTTGATCTAAAATTCTATTCATCAATTTTTTTTATCAAGATCAAAACTAACTCAGGATGAGTTTGGAAAGAGATGAACTTGCCTTTATTGATCTATGAAATTGGACTCCCTATCCGTTACTGATCTCCAAAAAGGTAAAATTCTCTTCCTCTATTCCTCTCTTTTCTTCTTCTCTGTTCCATCCCCCCTTCTTTCTCCTTCTCTTCCTCTCTCTCCCTCTTTCTCTCTCTCTTCTTTCTTCGTGAGTGTGCCCAGAGCTCTCCTCCCCTCTCCTATTTATAACCCTCTAAAAATAATAAAAAATTATAATTGGATTTCAAGCTCAGTCTTCAAAAAATAACAAAAATTTATCCACAATACCATCTTAAAATTCTAAGATCAATGGTGCAAATCTCACATCCATCTGATTAATAAAAAAGTTATTAAAAATACAAATAAGATAGATGCCAACAGACTTACGATACCGTCTCAAAATATTATTTCAGTCTCCGTCGTTAGAACACAATGAAACTTTAACTACAACACAGTCTTGACATTCTAATATCAATAGAGCAAATATCGTGCCCATCTGATCAACAGAAAAATTACTAAAAATAAAATAGTAACAGTTTTCAGCAAACTCGCGATACTAAGGCTGAAATTGCGAATCGATCTCAAATCGATTCCAAATTGATCCATTCATCCCAGAATGATTACCGTTCACAATAAAGCTCATTTAAAATTATTTGACAAATTTTCAGGGTTTTACATTATGGGTGAAAATATACCCCTGAGAATTTTTTTTCCGCCCATGTGAGAATTATGATTAACACTATTTTAGGGGCCTTTCTGATACAATTTTAAAGTTAAGGAGGCTTGTTGATAACCCCTAAACTGGAGTGTTTTTGGTATTTTGAAAGCTATATAGTGTTTATCGGATCTTTAGCCTAGATAAAATTTAGTTTTCAGGGCTTTCACATGAAACAAAAAGATTATTTCATAGTGTCAAGTGGATGAAGCAAAGCATGTTACTTTTGTAGGAGTCTCCCGCCATCAGACATCCTTTGCTTGCCAAAAAATAAAAAATTAAACCTTAAAAAAAAGTG
>NC_033802.1:39696945-39710164 GCF_001876935.1 Asparagus officinalis | reverse complement strand
TGTGGCTCAAGGCCCCAAAATCAGGAAGCAGACGCTGCCGTGGTCCAGGCCCAACAACTTTTTCCTTACTCTTTAGTCACAAAAGGGGCAGAAAAGTGTGGTGCAGCCCCAAAAGCCCACTTTTATACATGTACTCTATGTATTTTTTAAAGCCTACAGAAAATGCCCTCATCTCTCATCCAGGAAACCTTCCCCTTAACCCATAGGGCCGGTGATCGCTTCCATCATAATTAACGCGATTCGATGGTAAAAATGGAGGGAAAAAAGCGCGGGTTCCCTCCATTACTAGGCTAACTCATCATGGGCTGTGTATTTTATGGTTTTATCTCTCACTCTCTCATTTATGATATTAGAACTTTTATTCTTCAACTTTCAACAACCCCTTATGCCCTAAAAATTCTCTCAATTACTCCTTGTAACTATTCTCATAACTTTCAGCAACCCCCAATAGCCGCAAAAGACTTGATTTGCATGGTGTCGTTAGGCAATAAGGTTATATTCTTGATGCTCAAATCTACAATAATCTTTTTAGAACTGAAATTTGATGTGTCTGATAGACTGAAAGTACCTCAAGATGCTTTATCATTGATATATAAATCTGAGAGGCAACTGAACCTGAGTTTTTCGGTTGATAATGAAGATGATTTGAAATGCATGTTGGAGCACAATCGAAATACTGATCGTATGAAGATTCACATGCAAATTGTTATTAGTATAGAGGGTTCTACTTCTAAAAAAATCAGAAAGTTCTTACTAAAATGTAAGTAATCAATAAACTATTTTTAAAACTATGCTTTGTGTGATGTAAACTTTGTGATTTCGGCAAAATGTTCTCGATGCAAAGCTGAGGGTCACAATCAAGCAACTTGCAATGAGCCAATTGGTGATTAGGATGAACTGCTACTTACAACAATACTTTGATTAGAGAAATATAGGTCATCCAGAATTTTATAGTATATTGTGGAAGACTTTTATAATCTGTGAAGCTGTAAGACTAATCATATTATGTATTCAAGCAATATCAGCTGTAAGAATGTAAGAAGTTTTGTGTAATGTACTTATTTAACTGAGCTATTGTGACGCCTCAAGGTTCACGTAAGGCTGCAGTGCAAGATAAAATTTGGATTGTCAAACCTGTTAAGCACCAACACCATGCTACGACATGTTTCACCATCACAGTTGCTATCTCTCTAGTAGAGTCAACAAAAGGTGAAGGTACAAAATGGCAAATAATAGAAATAGTACAAGATCAGTTATGCATAGAAGAAATATAAGAATAATCAATAAATGAGCCCAACTAAAATAGAATAAAAATATCTCTGAGTCTGAAATAAATCTCAACACAATAAGTCAAATAAAATCTCACTAAGGCACTCATCCTCTACAGAATAAAATACAAGTATAGAGTCCGATAATAACCAAATAAATGTGGAGTTCTGAAATAACTATAAATATAATAATATCTAGAAAGAATTTAAGATACAATCTCATCAACCTCCGACTCTCCATGCGCCGGACTCGCTGCCTGAAAGGGAAGAAAACAACGAGCGTCAAAGCGCTAGCGAGATCATCTCCACCGCTCCCAAGGGGAAGAGGTAGGAGTATATAGGAAAATAGAATTAGTACATATAAGTATAAAATCATTCATATAACTCTAACTGGAGATTGTTATTTAGAAATCCACAACACGAGAATTAGTACGTCGAGCGAAATAATCCAAACAAGGAAACCCTCATGTATATACCATATCTCAAATTGTGAATCCCTAAATATCAATTCCAACTCTATGAATGGAAACATTAATCAAAAGAAAATACTCCAAACCTCAACTATATAGAACCAATATCACATCTTGAACTACCCTCGGGTAGCCGGCGCAATAACAAAAGAAGAATCACCCAACTCATAATCACCATGGGCCATATCATGTATGTCATATATCAAAGGATGTACCCTACTTTTGGGTAATCTAATATGGGAGCAAAACTATAACTGTAAGTATATACATATGTGTGTATCTCCACGTACAATAGCGATACTTTTGTAAGGTTCTTACTCAATCGCTCTAAGACAATAGATTTTATCTCCCAATTCCGGATACATAAAATAACGATACTTTTGTAAGGATCGCACGATACTATACGTATATCAGATACAACCTCCTTACTCAATTGACCTTATGGCAAATAGATTTTATCTCTCTATTTCGGATATGCTCATTAGTCCAGCAGTAATAGGTTTTATCTCCCTATTTTTGGATATGCTTCCAGATGATCGTACAATGGTGAATAGGCACCTCAGCCCAATTCGGAAAACATACACCGATCATCTTCGACTATTTGGTACAACCGAGGCCTCGTTACGGGAAAAACATCCAAATACTCATAGTGTGGTACAATCGAAATCTTATTATGAGATAAACACCCACATTGAGCATCCATAACTGATGAGCAATACTTAAACATATATTAATTCACTTTCATCAACTCAACATGTGTCAAAACAACATAAACTAAGTGTACGTGTACATAACTCGATGTGCGTATCCATATCTGGTGCTCACCATCATCCCAGGTGTTAAAACAACTCTTAAGCATCATAATATAATCATACAAGATCGAGAAACTCTCTCGAAAATCAAAACAGTGTGTCACAAAATATGCACAGGACACTACCAGACTGGCGGTCGACCGCAGAGTATGTGGCGGTCGACCGAACCACAACCCGAAGCCTCCCAAGCCTCGGACTGGCGTGCGGTCGAACGCAAGGTGTGCAGCGGTTGACCGAACGTGATCAGTTCAGAACGTGCAGGTTTCTGCACATATTGTGTTCGTGTCGTGATTTTGTAATTTAAACTTGTTTAAAACAATATGAAACTTACATCAAACATATAAACAGTAGATTAACATCTCTGGGAACAATTTCAACATATAAAGCATGATTATTTGCACAAGAAATCATATTTAAACCCTCAATCATGCACGGAACCTCAAAACAAAGAACAAATCATCTAAATTCAGATAAACAACGTTTTTAATCATTTTTAGATCTTAAAACACTTCTGTAAATTCGTTCTTAATCTCTTTAACATGAAAAGACCTAGTCTTTGTACACATAATATACAAGATTTGCTTTATATACACAAATTGATCAATTAGGCTCTATAAAACTTATTAAAACTCTTTTAAAAATGTTTTAAAATAGGAAGAGGGATTAGCAGAGATAAAACACACCTGAAACTTATTGAAAAACATCCAAGATGCAAAGCCAAGGTAGATCCCTGAGCCAAAAGCCAAAAACAAGCCGAAATCCAGCTCCAAAGCCTTTTTAAATCTTCCTCAAAAATCAAATTAGGGTTTATAGGGGAGTTTGGTGGCTGCTAGGGTTTTAAAATACTAAAAAACTCGTGAACAAAAGATATATATAACAGGAAAAACGAATATGGGCCTCAAATACCCCAAACCAACTCAAACTGGGAAAAACTGGTTTCCCGATCGGCGGTCGACTGCAGGGTGTGCGGCGGTCGACCGGCACACAATTTCCCAGATGTACAGGACTTTGGCCATCGTGCATGTTTCGACTCATTTCTTTCTCATGTACTGACTTGTTTACACTCAAAATACTTATTAGTGTACTCATACACTAATTAATAATATTTATCAAAATAAATATCCACTTATTGTAATTAATCACATACTAATTCAATTCATCATTCATAAGCTCAAGATTTTCGAGGTTTTACAGTTATATTGTTTTTGCTTCTTATTAAATATCTTGATACTCTAAAAACTTTCAATTGAATAACTTTGAGCTAATATTTTATTTGACTATGTTAACTTTTAAAAGAAAATGTTGGCTTTCAACTATACACGTTGACGTTCAGAAGACACGAGGCTCTTCCATGCATTCTAAGCCAAATAAATTGTATTCTAAGCCAAATAAATTTTATTTTACAACTAATATTCTGATCTCTCTCCAAGTGTATTTCAAAGAGGCTTTTCCATGCAGCTTAAAGAATAACACGAGGGGTAATCTTAAGGATTAGTTATATACATTGTTAAGCAACAGCCCAACGTTTTACCATAGCATCTTTCAAAATGTATGAGTCAAACCAACGAGTGAATCCTAGACCAAGGGTATTAAGAGGGGGTTTGGGAGGCTTATTTCTTTTTAAGTAGCTTTTGAGCTAGGTTTTTGTACATCTACATGTTTGGTAACATCCCAAAATTACCTAGCTTTTACTTAAAGAAGTTAGGGTTCCCAACTAAAACTAGCTGATAAGCTCAACTAAATAATTAGGCTCTAGTTCTTTCTTCTCCTACCGTTTTCCTAGAATCCATCCCTTCTGCTATAGAAATGAATGACTCTTGCCCTTGTTGAATTCCCTTTAAAGTACACAGTTCTAGCAAACGGAAATATGCCCACTATAATCAAATAGTTCTTACATCTACATGTCATGGAATCTAGACCATTTTCAACGGCAAACCATCCATAGCTAGCATAATTAATATGATAAGTTGAATTACAACAAGAACTAGAGTTTGAAAGACGACACCCTCCACAAATAAGTTGTGACTTTCACTCAGATAATTTGGTGTGAATTTTCAAGCATAATAATATCAAATAGGGACCTTAAAAGCATGTTGTAACCAACTAATGTGCAACAAACCAACTCAATGCCAGACAAGCAATCGATCTCTAAATACAAAATATTACAGAAGTAATTTCCTCAACATTGTCGGGAGATTCTTACCAAAATGAGGTAGCACATAAAATTTTGCTCCACCGTTTCACTAACTCCATCTGGAAAAAAAATGAAGTGGAGCCAATTAAGGGGAACACAGAATCAAAATTCCAGCAATTAACCTTAAATAAACCCAGCCAACAAAACACTTACCTCTAACCAAAGGAAACAAAGAAGAGATAATATCCACTAAATGAGAAAGATTTATAACATTTTCTTCAAATTGAAAGCAAGATACAAATCACATCCCACTACAATCGCCAGATTCATTAAGAAAAAAACACATTTAAACCCCCTCAAAATTACATACAAAACAACAACAACATCAGCAGCCAAAACCGCCCGCACACTCAAACCCTTCGATCTGCAACTCCTTCTGTTGGCCTTCTTGTTTTGATGATGTTTAACAAACAATTTATTACTAATGTTGTTTGTCTAGTGTTTGTGCATTCCTATGTTTTGTAGACAAACAACGTAGTTAGAGGATGGATGGATTGCGCCATAACGACGATATCAAATGGATGTTGGCGGAATGTCGGGTTGAAGCCTTGCTATTCAAAGTTCAAGATCCAAGTAAAAGCTTCATCCGCAAGATTACCAAGATAGAGCTTCGTTGAAGATCAAGATTGCTTGGGTAATTTAGTTTCAAGCCTCATCCGCGAGTTTACCAAGTTGAGCTACATCGAAGACCAGATCATTGCTTGGGTAATTTAGTTTAGGAATTTATATTATGTGTGTTAGTACTTTAAGCTCAATCATATACACACATACACGTTTTGGTTTTTGTATATATATATAGTTATATATATACATATATGTTTTGGTTTGATAGTTTTCAAGTTTTACTATAAAACAAATGAATAGAATTGGAAAATACTATTTTGTTTCATGTTTATATGCCTATATATGATTTCACCTTTAACAAGCTTATATTTAATGAAATCATATTTAGTGTTTTGAATATATTGCATAGAATATGTAATTTTATGAAAATATTGTATTTCTAGGTTATAGACTTCATAACAACATATTATATCTTTTATCAAGTCTATACAATCATTTCATAAGGTTTCAAAATGTTGTTTAAGTCAAAATATCAAAATATCAATTTTCAGGTTTTCATGTTTTGGACTATTTTGTAAAATGATGATATTTTTCATTTGGGAAGTCCTTTTTCGAAACCAGTCGTTGTAGCATGTTTATTATCATGTCTACAATCATTCCCCAAAGTTTTACATTTTTTGGAATTTATTTGATATTTTTAAACAGCATTTCAAAATCAGATAAACAGTTTTCATATCAGTTTTCGGTCGACCGCACCGGTCGACCGAACCCGAGGTCAGAAGTTCACTGGGCGACAGAAAGCCTGTCGGTCGACCGGTCCGGTCGACCGATGAAAATTTTCGGTCGACCGACGAATTTTCCGGTCGACCGACGATGTTGTTTTCAGCTTCCAACGGCTAGTTTTTTGACCGTTGCCTTGGGGCTGTTTTGTCTTTTGCTCTGGTTTCTTGGCTGAGTTGTGAGAGGGTATAAATACCCCATTGTCTTCAACTCTCAAGCCAACTAAGAAATGTTTTAAAAGAAAAGAAAAGTTTAAGCAAGGGTTTAGGGTTTTACTGTTGTTTGAGTTTGAGTTTCTGTTGACAAAGGAGGAAGCTTTAACTGCAGATTGAGGGATTCATTCTCAATCCCCTTCATCCTCTTCTTGTGTTCTTAGAGAAGTTTTCTAACTCTTTTCTCTAGCAATTTCATTATTGATTTTCATATTCTTATTATTGCTAGTTTGTTAATTGAGTTAGATTTTATTTTACTCATTGTTACACACACCCACATTGAGCTTTTAGTATTTACATACATAGTATAGTTGGGTGGTGAGAGATTGTAACTTTGAGTTGTGCTTTCATTGTGTTCTCATCTATTGTAGAGAACAAATTTATATTTGTTACATTGTGAGTGTTGTAAGGTTTTCGGTGAGCTAGAAACCGAGTGTGTAGTGAGGTTTTCGGTGAGCTAGAAACCGAGTGTGAGGAGTGACGTTGATCGGTGAGCGTTGAAAACCGATACTGTGAGGTGTAAACGTTATTCGGGTGAACGTAGAAAACCCGGTTGATAGTGGATTTCTCCCCGGGAGTGGGGAGCGGAGACGTAGGACGGAAGGTCCGAACTCCGTGATCATATTGCTTGTTTGAGTGTGCTTTGGCGTTCATTCATATTTATGTTCATATCTTATATCGCCATTGTCATTAGCTCATTATCTATATCATCCACTATCTTGTTTAGATTGTTTACCCCTTGTGTTAGTTTACATATCCTATACATATATCATATTGTATATCTCTTTGATAGGATATATCATCTTGTGTTAGCTCATATATCCTTGCATATATCTCATAGTATATCTCATTGCTAGGATATGGGAGGGGTTAGGGTTTTGTTTTTTTTCTCGGGAGGGGGTGGGAACCAGAGAAAATAGATGGAGGCGGCGAGGGATAGGATTAGGGTTTTATTTTTTTATTGAAGACAACTTTGACGAAAATTCCGTCTAGGTTTCCAATCTAAACGAAAATTTCGTCTGGGTTGATTTTTAATTTTTGGGAGGGGTTAGGGTTTTGTTTTTTTTCTCGGGAGGGGGTGGGAACCAGAGAAAATAGATGGAGGCGGCGAGGGATAGGATTAGGGTTTTATTTTTTTATTGAAGACAACTTTGACGAAAATTCCGTCTAGGTTTCCAATCTAAACGAAAATTTCGTCTGGGTTGATTTTTAATTTTTAAAAAATAAAAAACTTTCGTCTAGTTTAGCATTCTAGACGGAAATTTCCGTCTAAAATACCTTAAAATAAACGGAACAAGCTAATTATTCCATCTAGGTTGCGTCAAACTAGACGGATTTCATTTCCATCTAGGTGGTTCCGTCTAGTTTGGCCATCTTTCTACTAGTGTCAAGTGAACATGTAGTTTTTCATTTGAACTATTAGTGGTTATGCCCTAGGCCAAATATTTGGACCTTGATGTAATGATTATATTTTTATTTAAAGAATGAGTTTCTCCACATTAGTATTATTGGCATGTTACATTATTGTAATGTTTATGAATAACTATGTTATTCGTGTTATCCCTAGTCATTTATCACTAAAGGGCATAAAGATAAATTAAGACTAGTATGTGTTTGATTGATAAACATGAGATGATTATATATGGTGATAGAAATCAAACATGTAGGTACTTGTTAGAGAACAAGGCACTGGATAGACCCGCTATGAGATCACTATATGGGTTAGGATCATAAGTGATCTCATAATAGTTGTATTATCAAATCCTTAGACCTGAGATTATCACAAATTCCTACATGATGAACATCGTGTTTTAACATAATCAAACATCATCTTTAATCGGATAATCATAAAGGTTATGATTGGATATGATGAGAATTATGCAAATGATAGTGAATAATAAAGATGGAACTTGTCCCTCTTATGAGAGAGATATCTATTGGGCCACTCGATAAGTAGGACTGAGAAATGCATGGCCATGCTCAAATGAATTGATAGTGTAATCAATATCATTTGAATTTATCAGTCTACTTAGTGATCGGGAAATTATATGTTTGAACAATATAAGTTTGACATGTACATGACTTATGTTCAAACAAGATATCGTGTGACAAAAGGATTATAACATGTACTATTAGTTAGGTTAAAATCGGACTGTTGATATTTATATTATTTGGGTAGTCATAATGTCTTGCTAGAGGCCACTTATGACTTGTGGGTTTATAATGGGATTGAGCCCACTACCAACATAATATGAACCTCTTGGGTCGCACACAAAGAACGTTATGAATTTGGGCAATTTTGAATTTTAAATGTAAAATTCGAAATAAAAATCTATTGTTTTGAGATATTTTAGAGATAAAATATTATTTCTTATTATCTAAATAAGAAACAAATTTCTGTTATTTTGAACAAGATATCCCAAAATATCTCTCTACACGTTAGGGTTAACGTGACTATAAATAGACTTTTGTGATGCCCTAATTTGATGATCTCTCATAAAAAAGAAAATCCTATCCGACGCAGAAAGGAGCTAGCACCCCTGCATCCGTTCGTGATCGTTCTTATGTGGATACTGATAGAGGGCGTTCGTTCCTTGAGAAATACCTAGAGTCCGATCAAATTAAGGTGTTAATTCGCTAATCTGCGCACAAACAGGTTGGTAATCTAAACTTCCTTTTGAATCAATTGGATCGCATTAATCCTATTTGGGTTTTATTTTATTTTTCGCTGCACGATTAATTTTGAATTATATGTATAAAACCCAACATGAACATGTTAAATATATGTTGTATCAAAACAAAACATAAACATATGGTGACAAAAATACCAAAAATACAATAAGAATGATAAAGGTTAAGCTTGCTGCATTGTTTGTCATTCACATCAACTATTTACACAACTAAATTAATATACATAATACAGACATGCATACAAATTTTGGTTCAATCAATCAATTTTTAGAACAACTTTCTCCCATCCTTATCTAATATCTCTGCTTGATTCTTCTGTTCCCATCCTTCTACTAGAAGTTCAGCTGCAAGCCTGACATGTATGACATCAGATTCATCGTCGGGAGTAGTTACTTGAAGTGTATCAACACCACGTATTATAGCCTTTATATATAAGGGAATGAAAATTTTACAATTAAAACTGCATGATATAAAATAGCAAGCTAGTTAGATATATAATATTGGATAAAATAAAAGGATTAAATTTGTGAAATAACTAACATTCTAGACTGTTACTCGCAAGGGACGACTTTATATCTGTAATTTCTCCAAATATTTTAGGGATAAAATGAAAAGATTAAATACTAACAAACGAGAGTTATTGACATGCATTGCTAACAGCTAACAACAAATGATAATTATTGACATGCATTTCTTCAAAATGATTATACTTGATATTGTTGAGATCATACTCACAAATTAAGAAACCGGTTCTACACTACAATAACTAGTTTTTCACCGTCATTTTTCATAAACAGAAACCATAAATCTCAATCGCATTTCAAACAAATAAACTGTTAACTTTGTTCCCTTTTTCCTGCTCATATTTTTAGCTAACATCCAACACCATAATTTTACAAATTACTTATAACAAAAATTAATTAAATTCAAAATCACTCAGTTGATTAGGATCTTACTTCTTCTTAGAGATGAGCACAACATCCGTCGAACGTCTCCTCTTGCGGTTGCAAACTTTCGCTCCCCTTTTCATACTCAATAGGGTCATCGTTGCCTCGTTATTTTCCTCATCCTCGGAGGATGTCGTAGAAGAACAACCGGTGGGGAATGGCGAAGGCGGAGGCGGATGATTTTGACGCATCCTCCTTTGTCATCCGAGCCGAGTGATGCTGGTGACGAACCCCTTCCATTTGGGTGTTGTCTCCTTCACCCTTCCCCACATTAGGGTTCTTGATCATTTTACTTAAATTTTTATTAGAATTTTTTACTGGATTTAATGGACATTTGACTAAAAACTAGGGTTTTCAATTTGGGTTCTCAAGATGACTGCGCTTTGAGCGTGAGAAGAGATATTAGAGAGAGAGAGAGGGCAAACAAGTTTTGGAGGAATGAGTTAAGGGCAGTTTTGGGTTTTGTAAATAATTTCTCTCAGTGCTGAGTTGAAAATGTAAATAGGGCTCAAATACAATTATTTTATGTATTAGGGGCTTCCTCACACAAAAAATAATACACAGGGGCTAGTCACAACCACTTTATTTTTTGGGGCCTTGACACATTTTTTCCTAAATAGAAAAAAGAAAAGTTTATCGCAAAAGAGAACTTCATGCAAATTATCATACCTCTAAAAACATGTTTTACTTAAATTTGTTCTCAGATTCAGTTAGTTGTGAGATTTGGATCCTCCCGGCTTCTACTCCTGTAAGGACCATAAAATTTTGATACTAGTTAAAATATTTTTTTGATATTTTAAAATATTTAATTATGATTTTTAAAAGAGTATTTGTATTTTTCTCGATTTTCTACAATTTTCTTTTAATTATGATTTTTAAAAGAGTATTTGTATTTTTCTCGATTTTCTACAATTTTCTATGATTTAAAAATCTGATTATATATTTTCTACAATTTTCTATGATTTAAAAATCTGATTATATATTTATTTAAATGATTTTGATATTTATAATTTTTTTTTGTGCGGTAAAAATTTTTGGAATTAATTTGTGGTGTTATCGATACTATTACGTATTATTTTAAATAATATGTTATATTATTAATATTATTACGTATTATTTCATATAATACATGGTATTATTAATTACGTGTTTTTGGTATAACTTGTTGAATTATTCTACTGTTACATATTTTCTATCGTATTAGTATAACTAGTACGTTTTACTATGTATATAATTATCCCATAATTATTGAATTTTAAATGTAAGTAAAAATATTTTTTTATTAATTATTCTAGTTTAATTGTATAATATGTGTATATTTTGACTATTTCGTTTCAACTGTTGTAATAGCATAACATGTACGTTTTTAATTATAGATAATTATTATGTAATTAGTCTAATTTTTAAGTACCTAAAATTATTTATTTTAATTATTTTAACCCTAACCCTAACCCTAACCCTATATATATATATATATATATATATATATATATATATACATCATATATATAGGGAGAGGTTCTAATAAAAACCTAGAGAACTAAAAACCAATCCTAACCCTCCAATCTATCTAATCCAATGGCCTACATTTCGATGGCAGAATTGTAAATATAGACAAATTTAATACACATCATTAATGTGAAAAGGGTAAAATTGGAACAATTCATTACATTAATGGTGGCTGGCAACATTGGAAACTGGAGATAATGATTAAAACCAAAAATACAACACGTCCTCTCTCTCCAAAATCACAGCAACTCTCTCTCTGTCTTCAACATCTCCCTATCCACGGTCTTCTTCAACCTTCGTCTTCAACCTTCATCTTCAACCACTGTCTTCAACCTTTGTCGTTGTTAAATTATTTTGACGCTTTAATGGTAAGTTTATAAAATTTGTTTGATTTTTCGTCTAAAAGTTTTAGTTTTAACCTTAAAGATCGTAGCTTTTTGTTGTAAAAGGTGAAATATTTCACCTTTTAGTCTGAAAAGTTTTTTGTTTTTTGAAGAAACCAGTTGAAAAACGAAGACACGCATAAGTGAATCTAGATTCACTGCAGTGAATCCAGATTCAGTATGTGAGGTGTTTGTTTTTTACCATAAAAATCGTAATTTTTTGTTGTAAAAGGTGAAATCTTTTCATGGTTTAAAATTTTATAGTTTGTTTTTTACCATAAGTTTCTTATTCTTTTTGTTTAAAATTTTATAGCTTATTTTTTACCATAAGTTTCTTATTCTTTAATATAATCCGGATTCACTGGAGTGAATCCAGATTCACTCCAGCGAAAGCTTGGATGGTTAGGATGGTTTTTAATGAATTGTTGAAGAAATAAATGCATGTGCTGTAATTTCGAAGAAATAAACGCATGAGTGAATCTAGATTCACTGCAGTGAATCCAGATTCAGTTATGTGAGGTGTTTGTTTTTTACCATAAAAATCGTAACTTTTTGCTGTAAAATGTGAAATCTTATCATGGTTTAAAATTTTATAGCTTGTTTTTTACCATAAGTTTCTTATTCTTTTTTATTTTTATTTTTGCAGATTTGCTATTGTTTGATAACGAGTTTCAGTTCACTGAATCTGGATTCAATTCAGTGAATCTGGATTCACTCCAATGAATCGAGCTTCAATATAATCCAGATTCAATGGAGTGAATCCAGATTCACTCCAGCGAAAGCTTGGATGGTTAGGATGATTTTTAATGAATTGTTGCTGTGTTCTTCATGCGAAGATGGAAGATCAAATCTTGATAGAAGATGGAAGTGAGTTACAGAGAGTATTAAAGGACGTGTTGTATTAAAGGACGTGCTGTAAAAGAGAGTATTAAAGGACGTGGTGGATTAATGTAGTGAATTGTTCCAATTAATGTAGTGAATTATTTCCAATGTTGCTAGCCACCATTAATGTAGTGAATTGTTCCAATTTTACCCTTTTTTACAGCTGATGTGTATTAAATGTGTCTATATTTACAATTCTGCCATCGAAATGTAGGCCATTGGATTAGATAGATTGGAGGGTTAGGATTGGTTTTTAGTTCTCTAGGTTTTTATTAGAACCTCCCTATTCCAATTTTACCATTTTCACATTGTTTTTTACAGCTGATGTGTATTAAATTTGTCTATATTTACAATTCTGCCATCGAAATGTAGGCCATTGGATTAGATAGATTGGAGGGTTAGGATTGGTTTTTAGTTCTCTAGGTTTTTATTAGAACCTCTCCCTATATATATATATATATATATAAGAAATATGGGTATGCTTGGTACCAAGCACAAATTTTATGC
>NC_033802.1:39691001-39696386 GCF_001876935.1 Asparagus officinalis | reverse complement strand
CGTCACCGACGAGTGCTGCCGAGATTCCGCAGCCCTCCTTCAGTGCCCTAGCCGATGTCGCGCTCCCCGCGCCTGATCCGATCCGCGCCGTCGACGTTGATTCATTCGACGTATCTGAGGCAATCTCCCGCTCTCCTTGTTTCGTAGTTGAATATTTACATTATTATGAATCGTTTGCGTAGTTTAATTGTGACGTAACATATTTATCTGTGTGGGATTGTTTGCTGAAGAATATTAATTATATCATGGTAATATGATAAATGACATTTTCAAAAAAATTATAATGAATTAAAAGAATTTAGTTCGGCAAAAGAATCATTTTTAGATAATTATAATAATTTAAAAGAATTTATTTTGGAAAATGAATTAGTTTAGATTAATTGTTAAGTGAAATAATTTAAAATGAATTAATTTAGAAAAAGATTATTTTCTAAATTATGTAGACGTTGTTCATGATTTGTAACTGTTAATTTTGATTATCTGATATGTCATGATATTATTACACATTATTAGTTGCATTGATTGTTTCTTCTTGTGATTGAGAATCGTTAGTAGTTTATGACTAGAATGACCTGTGTGACTTGAGTAAGACCTAGATACCTGTGTATTATTGACTTAGAAAAGCAAGATGAGTTGGGGGTGGGAAAGTCCATGTTTATGTAATTGGATAAGACTGTTGATATATCTTCTAGGTTCATACCAGTGGATCGGTGTCGCCACTGGGATTGGTTTGTTGAGTCACAGTGGATCGGTGTCGCCACTGGGGGCTGATTGGTTGAGTTACAGTGGATCGGTGTTACCACTGGGGCTGATTGGTTGGGACAAAGTAGACCAGTGTCGCTACTTTGATTCCTGAATTTATTTGATGGGATGCACGTAGGGGATATGTGAACAGTCAGTTATCCGATAATATGAGCGTTGACTCTGTGTGAGATGTGAACCAGTGACCTGTTATAGGATGGCTAGTTACATGACTTGTTACCAGTGGATCGGTGTCGCCACTGTGGTTGCTTTGTTTGGTCAAGGTGAATCGGTATCGTCATTTTGGTTAGGATTTATGGATTCTTGTGAGACGTAGATCGGTTGTTTTTCCTTCCATACATAGATCGGGGTTAATATTTAATTATTTACAATTCGAGACATATGGTATATACATGAGGGTTTCCTTGTTTGGATTATTTCGCTCGACGTACTACATCTTGAGTTGTAGATTTTTAAGTATTAATTTCATCTAGTTGTATGACCTTGTGACTTGGATGATTATTCTGATCGCTAGCTGCATGATTTCGTTACCCGATTGATTTACGGATTCTTATGATTATCATGTTTTGGTAGTGGATTGTATGTTGATTTTGTTGGATTACCAGTTGAACGTTCTTTGTTATTTCTGTCATCGTATCGTTTTCCGTTTGGTTTCCGTTCGTTCTATTTTCTTTGTGGGGTCGGGTCTTGCCGTGTGCCATACACGCTGACGTACTCCTATTTTCTGGGTGTACGTCAGATTTAGGAGATGGACAGCCTCAATTCGGAATCGTACAAGAGCCAGAGGATTCTTAGCAGAGGTGTCTTGCAGAAGGAGTAGAAGAACCAGCTGAAGCGTAGTGATTTTCTTTCGTAGTAGTAGTAGTTAGACATTAAAATTCTTTTCCCATACTTTTCTTAGTTGATGATGGATCTAGTATTTTTAATAGTACTTTCTTTTATGGACTATGTATTTTTAATCCTAGTTGGACCATTTTTGTAATAAGGGTATGTTTAACCCATATTTTTATGTCTGGATGATTTACTATTGATGATATGTCTATTCTTTATTCTGAGTTGTCTTTATATTCTTGCTGATTGTGATCGGGGACCTGTGACTTCACATTGTACTTATTTCTAGACGCTTAGCGTATTGGATTGAGAAGAATGATCGGGGACCTGTGACTTCACATTGTACTTATTTCTAGACGCTTAGCGTATTGGATTGAGAAGAAAAAAAAAGAGAAAAAAATGGTAGTGTATATTTCTTCTCAATCTAATACGTCGCGGGCTTGTTCACGTTCCGGTTCCCGTGTATTTTGGGGAGTGGGGCGTGACAACTCCTCTATACTTAAAAAGGAGAATCCAAAGGAATACTATTTATGCAACAATAAATACTACACTAATTAGTGTAGCATAAACGGTAAATCAAATCTGATCCTTTGTTGTTCATACCACAATGTTTTACTATAGTATAAATTGTAATCAACCCGCTCCTCCATACTTATAGTTACTATTCATGCTATAGAATTTACTGTATCATAAACAGTAAAGCAGATCAAATGTATTAAAACTTAGATCCTTCTTTAAGTATAGGGGAGTATATATATGATTTTTAAATTAAATGTATTAAAACTTGGATCCTTCTTTAAGTATAGAGGAGTAAATATGATCTTTAATTTTAAACATATAATAATTAAATTAAATGTATTATTATTTAGAATGAGACAAGTTCAAAATGAAATGCTTAAAAAATAGGGGGCCGTGCTTTGCACGGGGTCCACACTAGTCTCTTTTAAATTAGACTATCAACTTCTTAATCCTCCTTTTTCAATGCTTTTCTTTTTTTTTTCTTTTTTACTTTAAGTAACGTAATTATTTCAAAGAAATATTAAATAATTGTAATTTAGAAGATAATTCATCAATTTTTAAAAGTAAAAGAAAAGCATCTAAAACCTCGGAGTGGCGTGGAAGTTAATTGGGAGTCTTTTATCATTTACTTATGCATATTTGTAGGTGTGCTTTGACCCTACATTTATTAGATGAGGGTCCCATAACGTGCGAGATAGTTGTTCATTATTACTTTAAAATAAAAAAGATTATATCGTTAATATCAAAATAAGTGCTTACAAGAAGAGTGTAATTAATTAGCAAAACATGTATAAGATGCAAAATGTCGAATACTTTGGAACTTCCTTTGTGAGGAGAGATGTAGTTCCATCCAATCGCCTTCCATCATTATAACATTCTATGGTCTAGTGATAAAAGCTTATATTGTATTAAGTATTTATGCTAGCCGTGAAAATGGGCTAGATATGTGTACATGTTTTCATATCATACCCGTATCTGCTTATCAACTGATATATATGAAAATCTAGACTGATTCAATAAAAAAATCTATAATTCATTTATGCCTAATTAAACGTGTAAGTACACAAATCATTATATATATATATATATATGAGAAATATGGGTATGCTTGGAACCAAGCATAAATTTTGTGATTGATAGTGATGTGTCATATCCCCATCCACTCATTACTCATGTGAATGTGGTTCCATATTTGAATGAGTGGAGGGAGATGTGACACCCTCATACCCAGATAACTTTATGTTTGGCTACCAAGCATAACCCTATATAGTATAATATATATATAGTATATTATTAATATTATATATACTATAATATATATAGTATATATACTAGTATATATATTATATATACTATATCAGTAAGACACCTATCACCTTAAGTTGATTGTCGACCAAACTTCTTATCTACTCATTATTAATATAAAAAATTTTCATTATGCATGCAAGGACCCCTAGCAATACGAGTGACTAAAAAGATTGCGTGGTGGATAACTTTTTGCTATCCACTTACAGTTGACAACAAACGAATTGGCTCTCTCTCTCTCATCCTCTCTCTCTCGTCTCTCTCTCTATATATAGTATATTATATATATATATATACTATATAGTATATATTATATATATATAATACTATATATACTATAATATATGATATATACATATATGGGAAAAGAGATGAATCTAAAGGTGACACCTTAGGCTACCACCTAAGGACGCGGCCTAAAACGCATCATCATTCCCTAATTTTTTTTGCCGATCCACTTCGTTAACTTGTGATTTACACGATTCTTAAACTAGCACCACCAATTTTGCGGTTGAAGCCCGTCGTGTTTTGCACCCTTCATCCACTCGCCGCAAATTTTAACGGTTGTCGCATGAATAGAAGCTTTTGGACGGCTCAACGATATGCGTCAAACAACAACCGGGTACACCCAAAATTGGCGGGTGGTTTGGTTAAGAACGCGTGAGATCAAGTTTAACGGAGCGGATCACAAAAAAAATTACGGGAATGAGTGCGATTTGTAGGCCAGGGTCCTTTAGGTCGGAGTAGCCTATGGGCTCGTCACCTTAGATTCACTTTTCACAATAACTATACTATATATACTATATATTATATGATACTACGTCTATCATCATATTATATATATATAATCATGATTATGATATTACATATATATATAGAGGAGAGACGAATTGGGAAGTGTTCCTTAAGGTGACGCCTTAGATAATCATCATAAAAGACGCGACCTAAAATCACATGATTAAGCTATATTATGGATTGATCCGCTTCCGTTGACTTGAGTCTACATATTCTAGAAAACTCCAACACACAAGTTAGCGCTGAACCCGTCATCATTTGATCCTTCATCCCCCACTCATATTCAATTTTGAACAGTTTTCCGAATAATAGAACTTTTCAGCATGGCTCGGACGGAGGTCAAATGACGATGGGCCCTTCACCCCCAAACTTCGAGTTGTGTTGGGGTTTTAGAATATGTAGATCAAGGTTCAACAGAGCGGATCATCCACATATAGTTCATCATGTGATTAGACTGCGCGTCCTTGAGACGCGATTATGTAACGGCGTACCTAGTAACACTTTTCCACAAGCTAACCGTGATAGGAGTCTTACTGCTTCTGCTCTCTCTCTCTCTCCTTCTATTATAGGTAGTAGTAATATATATATATATATAGTATTATATTATTATACTATATATATACGTATATATACTATAATTATATATATATATATACTATATATATACCTAAATATATAGCTATATATATTAGCTATATATATATATATATAGAGAGAAGAGAGAGGACTGAGACGAGACGAGAGAGAGTGTGGTGTGGTGGTGCACCTGATGAGCCAAACTTGCTTTCAACTTTAAGTGGCATAGCCAAAAAGTTGTCACCAGACACTTTAGCACTCATATTGCCTAGGGATGGCAAGTCCTTGCCATGATCAGGGAAAATATTTTTTATATTAATAAATAAGTGGCCTTGAAAAGGTTGGCTGACATCAACTTCTATATATATAATACTATATACTATTATATATTATTACTGGTATATATATATAGTATTATATATACTATATATAGTGATATAATATTATTATATTATATATATATTACCATATATAGATATAGTATATATATATATATATATATATATATATATATTATACTATATATAGGCAGAGACGAGAGAGAGAGAGGAACGAGGAGAGAGAGATGATATCTCGCCAGATGGCCGCGAACAAAAT
>NC_033802.1:39660833-39690382 GCF_001876935.1 Asparagus officinalis | reverse complement strand
TGCGGAAAAAATTTCGCACAGTAACGTGCGAAATCTAATTTAAGCCGTTGGATTTTTGGGTTCATCTCTCTCCGTTGGATGAAAGCTTCGTGACTCCCCAGACATTTAGAATCCCAAAACCCTCCTGGCTCTCTCCTCCCTCTCTCTCCAACAATTGCTCCTCCCTCTCCCTCTTCTCGCTCGTGACCCTCCCGTCCCAGGACCATCGAAGACCCCATTGAAGACCCCCACCCCAAACCCTCCTCCCTCTCTCATCCCTCTCTCTCCAACAAACCCTCCTCCCTCTCCCTCTTCTCGCTCGTGACCATCCCATCCCAGGACCGTCGAAGACCCCCCCCTGTCCCACACACATCGACGCTAGTGCTTTTCCACCACCGTCGAGAACCCTCCCGTCCCAGGACCAGATCCCTCTCTCAACACCGGCGCATTTCCACTGTCGAAGACGAACCCTCCCCCTTTCTCGACACCATCGAAGATGATCCCTCCCCCTCTCTCGCCGACGCAGGTAATAACCCAACCCCTCTTTTTTTCTTTAAAATGATGAAATTATCCATGGGTGTTGGATTTCGAATGTTATGTTGGGTGTTGGATTATTAAGCCAAGATTTTTGATGTGTTTTGTATGGCTAAATTTAGACCACTGTTGGATTATTAAGCCAAGATTTTTGATGTGTTTTGTATGGCTAAATTTAGACCACAAATCAAATATACATTTGCATTGTAGTTAGGTTCAAACTATTTTAATTTGCCCTACTGATCATGTCCCAGGACCAGCTCCTCAGTTTTTGTTGCAATGAAAGAACACTTGGAAATGAGGTTCTAATTGATATTCCAGGATTTTTGACTCCTTTGCTCAAGTAATTTTAGCCAACGAAGTTACATTGTAGCAAGTTCTAATTGATATTCCAGGTTCTAATTTAGACCGCAAATGTCATATACGTTCGCATTGTTTAAATAAGATGTTACATCGTTGCATTGTTTCAATTGAAAATGGGGGCTAAAAATTTGATAGACTCAAGTTGAATTATTCAACCTTAAACCGTCACGGACCTGATTATCATGTAGCAGATAATCTTCTGCAACTAATTTGTACCAGGAATTACATGGATTTTTTTCTATACAAATGGTGGCCTTAATCTGATGCTCTTCAAGCCTTGTAGCCTAACTTTAAAGAGTATTACAGGAATTACACGGACCTTAATAAATGTATTTTTTCTAAATATAAATTTTGCATATAGAATCTTGAATATAAATGTATTTTTGTTTCTATAGGCTTATTTACATCAATCCAATGGAAACTGAAGATGGTTGCTCCCATGTTGTTGATGAACGAATCTCTCAGTTGGATAACTTAGTTGTGCCAATTGTTGATGAGTACTTGAAACCAAAAATAGGAATGACTTTTGGCAATTTAGAAGACGCTAAAAAATTCTACAGAAATTACAGAAAGGCCGGAGGTTTTGATATCCGTAATAGCACAATAAATTATGGGAAGGATAGAGAATTAATTTGCAAAAGTTGTGTTTGTTCGAAAGAAGGAGTGTTAAAGAGCAAATCGTTGGAAGTTCGACGATGTGGTACAATTAGAACAAATTGCAAGGCCTTGATTCGCTTGAAATTAGACAAAAATATTGGCATATGGAGTGTCTACAAGTTCGTGGAAGAACATAATCATACAATTACTTCACCGAGCAGAACACATTTCTAAGGGGAAACCGTGAGGTAACAAGTGCGAAGAAGACATTGATAAAGCAGTTTGGAGAGGTGAACATTCCAACAAACAATCAAATGACCTTCTTTGAAAACTCTAGCGGAGGTTTTCATAGAATTGGATGCATTGAGACCAATGTGAAAAATTATGAAAGAGATTTGAGAGAGGAGAGGCGCGGTCATGATGCACAAATGATGTTGGATCATTTCATGTCGGAACAAGAGAAGAATCCTTCATTTTATTATGTTTATGACGTTGATGAAGAGAAGCGCTTAACTTATTTTTTTGGGTGGATAGCATTGCTAGAATGAATTATCAACACTTTGGCGATGTTGTCTCCTTCGATGACACACATAACACAAATCAATATGGCTTGGTATTTGTGCCATTTATAGGCATAAATCACCATTGACAAAGTATTTTTTTAGGATGTGGCTTGATCCCAAACGAAGAGACGAAGTCTTTCGTATGGTTGTTTAACAAATGGATTGAAGCAATGGATCATCCTCTTTCGGGCATGATTACTGATCAATGTCTTGGTATATGCAAGGCAGTTTAAACAGTATTTAAATTCGGCACAGGTTTTGCATTTGGCATATCTTGGACAAAGTTCCGGAGAAGTTGGGTAAATGGGCTTATAGAACGGAATTTATGAAACCTTTCAAAGAAAATATTTGGGACTCCGAGACTGCTAGCTCATTTGAAGAGAATTGGGTTTCAATTCTTAAGAAAAATGGATTAGAAACACATGATTGGCTAAAGGATATCTATAAAATTCGTGAAAAATGGGCTCCGGTTTATCATAAACAATCCTTTTAGGCCGGAATGTCTAGCAGTCAAAGAAGTGAAGGGATGAATGCATTACTAAAAATGCATGTATCAAGGAAAAATTCACTTCATGATTTCGTGATCATCTTTCAAAGGGTCTTGGCGAGACAAAGAGAGAGGGAGCTTAAAGAAGATCATTGCACAGTGGAGAAAAGCCAAAATTGAAGACTTTGTGATCAACGGAAAAACAAATGGCTCAAATCTATACGAAAAAAATCTTTTATATTTTCCAAGACGAGCTTCAACCTAGCTTAATGTATAACATTGAGCTGGTAAAAGAAAATGAAAGAGAAAGTACTTTCATTTTGATTTTTTGTGGTCGTGATGAAAGATTGAGACATATTATATATTGCAAAACAACTAAAATGGCCTGTTGTTCGTGTCTCGTGTTTGAATTCAAGGGCATTCCATGCCGACATATCTTGGCATATCTTAAAATTACCAATCATAGTAAGTTACCGGAGCAATATATTCTAATAAGATGGTGCCGAAATGTCAAAAAAGGGTTGTTCTTAGAGATGGTAATATTATTGGAGATAATGTCACAATTAATTTTGCTTCTCGTTTTAGTGAACTAAATTGCTTAGCTAATAAAATGGTAGAAGAGGGTCTATCTTCTAAAGATGCATATGAATTAATGCGTGAAATGATGATGGATGCTATTAATAAGGTGCAACATTTGAAACTCATCAATGATGAAGAAATTGGACAAGATGTGGAAGGACATTATATGAATGCAAAGTGTTCTCAAGATATAGTTCATGAACCAAGTCAAGCAAGAACAAAAGGAAGGCCTAAAGGGAAGAGGTCAAGATATAGTTCATGAACCAAGTCAAGCAAGAACAAAAGGAAGGCCTAAAGGGAAGAGGTTAAAGCCATTGAGAGAGATAAGTCAAGCAAGAACAAAAGGAAGGCCTAAAGGGAAGAGGTTAAAGCCATTGAGAGAGATCCGCAAATGCAAGCCTAGGAAATGCAAATTGTGTGGAAAGCAAGGACAAAATCATGATAGCAGAAATTGCCTTCTAAAGTTGTCAAGGTAGTGTATCATTTATGAGAGTAATACTAATGCTATTATTTTTTAAAACTTTTTTAAGTTGGTGCAATGATCTTTTAATATGTTTTGGTATCATCACTTTTTTTAGTGATTCAATGGAACAAGATAATATTGATAAAGCCACTGATGATTTAGAAGATTCCTTTGAGGACGGTAATGGTTAATACATACGGAATAACTTGTACATTGCCATTTTTTAATATAATGTGATTTTTTAATGTGATGAAGCACTTTGTTTTTTTAATATTTTTTAATACAGATGAAGTTCTCACTATTGCGTGAAGTTTGATCAAGGTTGGCGGAGCAAAATTCAAGGACAAGACATCATTGGGGATTGTTTGTTTCCTTGGCGAGAAAAAGGACTCGTTGAATAATGTTTGCTGGTGTTTACTCTTGCTGTAGCTAGACAGTTGTAAAACTTTTTCAGTAACTTTTTGCTAGTTATCAACTTGGTGTATATCATGATGGTAAATTGATTGCAACATAGTAGGATGTGTAAGGTGAACAACATCTGGTGCCTCCTCTTTTCCTTGCAGTGAGCTTTCATACAATTCATCAATATCTTGTCCATTGCATTATAAATGTAGTCATAGAATGGCATGAACAAGGAATAGTTTGTCCGAAATTGTGTGTGATGGAGAGAATAGAAAACATAGTAAGGAATTATAAAAGTCGTGTTATTGCTCAGCGGTGACCTTTTCATGCATACAAATTAACCAGGGAGAGTTGTCGGTATTAAATTAAATGTACATCTGAGTGAACCTTATCTGGCAAATTTTAATTTTCAAATTAACTTGCTTATGTTTCAAAATTCGTTGTCTATTATACTTACGATTGAGTGTACATTAGGTACTTGAGAGGGGGGAAGACACGAAAGAGCCATTTTGGGACCAGCTCGAAGTTGCAGTGGCCCATGTTCTTCATGAAGTCAATGTAGACAATGTAGCCAACGAATGTAATATGCAATGTGTTGCTAAGATTGCTGCAAGAGAATTCGTTCCACTGAAGATGGTTGCTAAGATTGGAATGGAGAAAAGAATGTAATATGCAATGTGTTCCGCAAATGAATGTAATATGCAATCTCAATTGTCAGGTATATAGACTTCATACAATATATGCACAGATGTGTTAATAGTTTGTACCAAAAAAAAGTTCAGTATGCATGTTCTACAAGAGCAACTCTCTTTAATTTTTGCACATATATATGTATAAAAAGTGATTAATTTGGTTGGTGTCGCAGAAGCAAAAAATAAAAGACCAAATTTATCATATCAAATACAAATCTTACTCATCCAATAATACATTCTTACACCCTACTTAGCACAAATCCAATAAAAATACCAAATACAAATCCAAGAAAAATACAGAATAAAAGAACAAATACAACAAGCTTCAACAATTCCATAATATCAATTTCAATCTTTCTCTTTACCCGAACTTCTCCAATTGACACGACACTTGAAACTTGCGGGATCACGCTCGACTGCTTCGTCTGAACAAGCCCTGCCTTTGAACCTTCAAACTCCTCTTCATCAGACACTCATTTGAAGAATCCATAATTACTCACTTTCCAATTAGTGCATCCCAAAAACAATCGACCAGGGTTCGTCTTAGTTCCAGATCTGGAGAGTATAACACTCATTCCACAATGGCACATCAATCCATGACAAGTGCTTGAAGATGACTCCATGTACCAAAATATACAACTTTATCATGAAACCAAAATTAGTCATGATCAGTAGGGCAAATTGAAATAGTTTGAACCTAACTACAATGCAAACGTATATTTGATTTGTGGTCTAAATTTAGCCATACAAAACACATCAAAAACTAGAACATCTTATTTTCAGCAATTGAGTCTATCAAATTTTCAGCCCCCATTTTCAATTGAAACAATGCAACAATGTAACATTTTATTTAAACAATGCAAACGTATATGACATTTGTGGTCTAAATTAGAACCCAGAATATCAATTAGAACCTGCAACAATGTAACTTCGCTGGCTAAAATTACTTGAGCAAAGGAGTCAAAAATCCTGGAATATCAATTAGAACCTCATTTCCAAGTGTTCTTTCATTGCAACAAAAACTGAGGAGCTGGTCCTGGGACATGATCAATAGGGCAAATTGAAATAGTTTGAACCTAACTACAATGCAAACGTATATTTGATTTGTGGTCTAAATTTAGCCATACAAAACACATCAAAAATCTTGGCTTAATAATCCAACACCCAACATAACAATCGAAATCCAACACCCATGGATAATTTCATCATTTTAAAGAAAAAAGAGGGGTTGAGTTATTACCTGCGTCGACGAGAGAGGAGGAGGGATCATCTTCGACGGTGTCGAGAAAGGGGGAGGGATCGTCTTCGACGGTGGAAATGCGTCGGCGTTGAGAGAGGGATCTGGTCCTGGGACGGGAGGGTTCTCGACGGTGGTGGAAAGGCGCCGGCATCGATGTGTGTGGGACCGGGGGGGTCTTCGACGGTCCTGGGACGGGATGGTCACGAGCGAGAAGAGGGAGAGGGAGGAGGGTTTGTTGGAGAGAGAGGGAGGAGAGAGGGAGGAGGGTTTGTGGTGGGGGTTCTTCGATGGCGTCTTCGACGGTCTTGGGACGGTAGGGTCACGAGCGAGAAGAGGGAGAGGGAGGAGCGATTGTTGGAGAGAGAGGGAGGAGATGTTGAATATCATATCTCCATGATAGTGTTTTGATGATAACAATTTATACAGTGTGTGCACTAACTTTTATATGCAGATTTCAATATCAGAATATGTACAAGTGCAAGTTGATTTCAAGGCATTTTGAAGTGAAGAAAATAAAGAACAAATGAGATAATGTATTTTACATTTTCTTTACTTAGAATAATTGTACAAGCCTTGATCACACACACGCACACACACACAATATTAGAACACACTAACACAGGCTTAGTGTGTTAGTTAACTATAGAAATCCCCTATGTTAACCATTAGAATTATAGTTAAAACTTGATTATAAAAACTTTTTATAGCAGAATTTTTCTTCTTAGTAGTCGACTAATTAGAATAGTAGTCGACTACTCGTGTATAAAACTCAAATACATGTTTCTGTCATTTTACAGTATAGTCGACTACAATAGATTATAGTCGACTACTCAGGTGTTTGACAGAAACATAAGTTTCTGTTATTTTACAGTGTAGTTGACTAATCATCATTATAGTCGACTACTGAACTCAAATTTCATTTTATTAGTTTCTGTCAAAATATAGTGTAGTCGACTAATGAGCATTACAGTCGACTACTGAGAAAATTTTCTGAAACCCATAAGCTTTGATCTTTGTGCAATTTTTCAAGTGAAATATATTCAGATTTTGTGAAAAAGAGAAGTTTCTGAAATTGCCTCTAAACATTCATCAAATACCTATCATTTAGGCAATTTACAGAGGTTAAAAGAATCCTAAGCCACTGCTGCACTTCACTACACATTCAAGGCTTATAGGATCAATTGTGTTTTTGCTTCAACAAGGATTTCTCTCGGGGTTGAGAGGGTTAATATCTTGGTTTAGAGATTAGTGTTCACATTGGCAAGGTGTTTGTCAATTGGTGTTGCAATTTGCAGGGACTTGCAAATTGGTCAGGTTTGCTTTTGATTTTGTAAGTTTATTCAAAATCATAGTGAAAACTCTCAAGTGAGATTTGCTTGGGGACTGGATGTACACCGGAATTGTGAATTTCTGAGATTGCCATTTTTCTTTGCAATTTATAATATACTTTGCATAAATTTTAAAAGAACACTATTCACCCTCCCTCTAGTGTTCAAGTGTATCTATTTCAGATCCTACATTTGGTATCAGAGCGAGGTGAAAGATGGCATCGACAAATACTTCACAATTCAAAGAAGGTCACTCAACAAATCGTCCACCGATGTTCGATGGATTGAACTACAACTATTGAAAGTGCCAAATGAAGATTTACCTTCAATCAATTAGATACGAACTTTGGAATGTCGTGGAAACGAAATATGAGAAGCCAACCACTCCTTTCGCGGAATGGACTACATCTCAAAGGAACAATGCAAATTTGGATTCTAAAGCAATGAATGCCTTATTTTGTGCACTTGACAAGAATGAGTTCAATAGGGTGTCAACGGCCACATCTGCATACGATATTTGGCATACACTTGCGGTGACTCATGAAGGTACAAATAAAGTTAAAGAATCTAAAATTTTTGTTCTTGTGCACAGATTTGAATTATTCAAGATGAAGGAAAATGAGACTATTGGAGAAATGTTTACAAGATTCACCGACATTACAAACTCTCTCATTGGTCTTGGAAAAACATATACTCAAGTAGAGATGATAAGAAAGATACTTCGTTCACTTACTCCACAATGGGAAAAGAAAGTTACCGCAATTGAAGGAGCCAATGATTTGTCAACTCTTACGGTTGAAAATCTTATTGGTAATCTTATGGCATATGAAGTTCAAATTAAAGATAGAAAGAATGATGAAGAATCAAAGAACAAAAAAGTTCTTGCATTCAATACTACTTCCGATAAAGAAGATTCAGATGATGATGATGAAGAAATGGGCATGTTTGCACGAAAATTTCGGAAATTTATAAAACGAGGTAATTTTAAATCTAAGAGTTCAATTTCAAATAACCCTCTTTGTTTTAAGTGTAATAAACCAGGTCATATGAAGAAAGATTGTCCAATGTTGAAGAATAAGCAAAAATCAAGTTATTTCAACAACTTCAATAACATTCAAAATAACAAGAAAAGGAAAGCAATGGCAGTCACTTGGGATGATAGTGATGAGTCATCTTCAGATGAAGAAATTGAAGAAAAGGAAAGTGCTCACATGTGTTTATTACAAACTAATAAATCAAATGTTTACAACAGAAGCCGAGGGAAGGCCCTCCTTGTTTAACGTGGGTTCCCCGGTGGCGATAGGACGCCTCGCTCGGTGCTCGTGCTGAGTCTGCTTCCCTTGGACGATCCGATCGAAGTTGCTAGAGAGCTTCAGTATGCACTAGAAGCTCAAGTCGATAGAATTCGGATCTTCTAGTTCACCGGCGATCGGGGCTCAGAACTAGGAAGTGGCGCTGCAATGCAAAAGTGATGCAGAGAGCTTGTCGTCGACTCCGTTGGGAGTCGAGAGCCAGTGGTTCAGTTAACTGATTAAATTAATTAATTAACTATGTGTGAACCTCTTTCCTGTAGCCGGGCGAGGTTCTTAAATAGAGGAGAGATGTCGTGGCCGTTCCTTGAATCATGGGATGTGACCATACATTGTTCAGAGATATCCTGCTGTTCATCTGTACCATGAGCGGTCATTCGAGGAGTCATGTTTGGCATCACATCAAGTAGGAGCGGGACAGCCCCTCCTCGTATGTGTGACGACGGTTGTCAGATACTCGAGTGGATCTGACCAACCTACTTGTACCGTGAGCGGCTATTCGGCGGGTCTGGAGTACCGTGTCTTCTCTCTTCAGGTCTAGAGAGGTGGGAAAGCGGGTTCCTGGTACTCGAGTGGGCTTGGCGTACCGTCAATGGTCATTCGAAGAGCTGTGCTCTGCATCACGCTACATAGGAGTGGGAAAGCCCCTCCTCGTATGCGTGACAACGGCTGTCAGATGCTTGCGTGGATCTGACCAACCACCGAGCGTTGGCGGCTCTCGTCCCTTCACCTGGACAACTGAGGTGAGCCGCATTTATGAGGGTGCAGGCTGTTTCGGCGCCTGTCCGCTCATTCGTACTGTGGACGGCCATCTGACGGGCCTGGAGTATTGTGCCCTCTCCCTTGATTTGTGGGATTTGACCACTGATGTAACTGTTCCCATACTCCAAGTGGGCAGTTGACAGTGAGCTGGCGAGTCTGCAGCTTGGGTCTGCAGGCGAGCTTGCAGGCGAACTGGGTCTGCAGGTGAGTTTGGGACTGCAGGCGGACTTGGGTCTGCAGGCGAGCTAGCAGGCGAACTGGGTTTGCAGGCGAGCTCAGGTGCGCAGGCAGACTTGGGTCTGCAGGCGGATTTGGGACTGCAGGCGAATTTGAGTTGCAGGCGAGCTCCTGAGCATGGATTGAAGAATAGGCCGTAACTTTCAAACCGTAAGTCGGAATTGGACGAATTATATATGAAAATCGCCTATCTCGACGAGATGGAGCCATCCGAACCTAGCCGAAGGCTTCGGTTCGCTTCCTCCGTTTTGCCAAATTCCTTACGGTTTGGGAGATATCTGCGTTTTCCCCTTTTTCTGCTATTTCGGGCGAGGTTTTAGCAGTTTTGTTCTGAACTTCTCTGATAAGGATTAAAGGCAATTTTTATTGCCTACAAAACCCCCTCCAAAGTTTTCAGACCTGAATCAGGCCGCATGGGGTCTGGAACACTTTGGATATGAAGTCCCGTAAAGTGATCCCTGCTCTTCACTCGCAGCTGATGATCGCCTTCTAGGATTTTGAGCAAACCCTCAGCTATCAACGGACTTGATTTGTCTTTACCAACTGCCGTTTGAGTTGGACTAGCCATGCTCTTGCCCTTAGCATGGTAAGTTGTCGAGGAGTCTCTCTTAGGCTCAATGCTAAAATTTCTCCTCTATCCTTAGCCTTTCGAGGCGTTTGGATTTAAAGGAGCAGTTTAGCCTCGTGCACCGGTCGGAGGGTAGGAGCAGTTTAGACTCATGCACCAGTTGGAGTGTAAGGGGGCAGTTTAGACTCATGCACCAGTTGGAGTAAAGGGAACAATTTATACTCGTATACCCGTTGGAGTCTAGGGGGGAAGCTTATCTTCTCTTAGGGCAGAGATGAAGACGAACCCTGATTTGTCTTCTCTTGGGGCAAAGACGAACCCTGAAATAGCAGCACATCGCATAGTAGGTCACTATCAAACAACAACGCCTTTTATGGGAAAGACGGTGCTGGGAGAATGAAATCGTTCAGGGACGTATGAGTATAACGACTGATCGGACAACGTCATTTGTGGGAATGATAGTGTCGGCTATCAGAGGTAATCGTTAACATGATAGGAATTGCCGCGATCGGAGTGACTTTGAGGACCTACCATCTTTTTGAAGAGGATTGGTAAGTTGATTTTGTCAGAGGTGTAGTGTTAACATGACAGTGGGAGTTTATTATGATTTGAGCAACTCTATAGACCTACCATCCTATTGAAGAAGACTGGTAAGTTGATTTGTCAGAGGTGACCGTTAACATGACAGTGGGGGTCCCGCCATCCTATTGAAGAGGATTGGCGGGGATTGTGGCTTTGGTCCTAACTATCTGAAGGTTTGACCAAGAGGGAGTTTGATGCAGCCCAACTGATCTGTTAGTCTCGCCTGTTTTGAGCGGTTCGCCAAAAAATGGAAACTTGGCTCAAGAAGTAGGGCTCGCCTAAACTGTTAGGCTCGCCTGATTTGAGCGGTTCGCCCGTACTGGGAACCTGGCTCAAGAAGTGGAAGTGAAGGGAATAGTTTAACCTCTTATATCAGTTGGAGGATCAGAAGAAGCAGTTTATACTCGTGTACTTGTCGGAGTGTTAAGAGGACTATCAGAGGTGATTGTTAACGTGATAGTTTTGTGGGCCCGCCGTCCCATTGAAGAGGACTAACAGGGAAAATTTGGAGGAGACTATCAGAGGTAATAGTTAACTTGATAGTTTTGTGGGCCCGCCGTCCTATTGAAGAGGATCAACGGGGGAAATCGTAGGATATGAGGAAATGGTCTCCACTACCAAGGTATATTGGTCATCATCTCCTCGAAATTCATGCGGGTCTTCATCACCCATATGCTTGAGCATGCTCTCGACTTGTTCTCCTTGGCGAAGTAAGTCTTTCCATGAGAGAGCTTCAACAGCGCCCATATTGGACAGAACGCTGATGAAGAGATTGTTCCGGCACATCTCGATGAGCGTGGCCTCGGAAACTCTATCGCGGGAATGCAGCGATCGGTTTCTGAATCTCTTGACAAAGTTGCTTACAGACTCTGTCTTCCCCTACTTCACAGTTAGCAGGGTGGCCATAGATACTTCTGTGTCATCGTCGAAGAATCTGGCCACGAAGAGCCTTTCCATATCCTTCCAGCAGGTGATGGACCCAGGCTCTAATCTGCGAAACCATTCAAAAGCGCCCCCCTTGAGGGTACCAATAAACAGTCGAGTCATAATGGGATCGTTTCCCACTATGTGTCCAGTTTGCGCCTGGAAGTAGTAGATGTGCTGGGTAGGAGAACCCTTGCCATTGAACTGCAGGAGGTCCAGCACCTCGAACTTTGCCGGGTAGGAGACCGCATCCTATTCAATTGGATACTGTCTGACAACCCCCAGCTTGTTCGCATGCTCCTGGAGCTTCAAGGCGTCGTGTTGACTTTGGAGGTCGTCAAACCTCTTGTCTCTTGGGTTATGGCCCGAAGATGACGCTCCTCTAGATGACTCGGATGAGGAGTGAGAAGGAGTAGGCACCCGCTCTTTGTGCTTCAAGGATTTATGCGAAGCCCGCGAAGTCCTCTCTCTCTTCCTCTTCTTCTCGCTCAGGATCTGCTCCAACATCTCCTTTAGGGAGTCGATGGTTGCTTGTTGCTCGTCGAGTCTCCTGGATATCTCGTCAGAGATGTCGGTCATGTGCACATTTGCGTGCTCGCTCTGAACTGAGCTTGAAGTCTATGACATTGCCACTGCTGAGCAATCGTCGTCGTCGTTGTCAGAGACGGACGTCGGACCCATGCCGACAAATGGGGTGGCCACCCCCATTTGGGCGTGAGCGTGTTGGCGAGGTTCAGGCTGGCGAGGTTCGCCCGTCAGGCGAGATTGGTACAGTGTGCTTGCGCCTGTCTGGCGAGCTGTTACTTCGCCTTTCTGGCGAACTTGGGCCGTCAGGCGAGCTTGGTGAAGTCCGCTTGTTTGACGAAGCCCTCCTGCTAGGCTCGCCCGATTTGAGCGGTTCGCCGAAACTGGGAACCTGGCTCAAAGAGATGGGCTCGCCTAAACCATCAGACTCGCCCGATTTGAGCGGTCCGCCGAAACTGGGAACCTGGCTCAAAGAGATGGGCTCGCCTAAACCGTCAGACTCGCCCGATTTGAGCGGTTCGTCGAAACTGGGAACCTGGCTCAAAGAGATGGGCTCGCCTAAACTGCTAGGCTCGCCCGATTTGAGCGGTTCGCCGAAACTGGTAACCTGGCACAAAAGGTTGATTCCCCGGTTCACCAAAAATGGGAACCTGGCTCAAGAGGTTGATTCCTCTCAAGCCTGAATAATAATTCAGGCTATCGTGGGGGATGAGGGATTGTGCCTCGAGACGAGCGAGAGCTTTTCGTCGCCGTTGTTTAGATCTTTTTTGAACGAGGAGCGTTCATGTCGACGGCGGAGGCGTAGTCTGCGTCGACACGAATGGTTGATTCCTCTTGCACAGGGGTCTGCGAGGATCGTTCATCGACCCATTCAGCAGCCCTTAGACCTGCATTCTCGAATCTCGGCTCGGCCTCAACTGGTTCGGGGGGAAAAGAACCCCCTGCCTCGGCTTGGGTAGATCCCTCAGGCTTGGTTGCCTCAGCCTCTTGGGGCTGGGCCACCCGCACGACTCTGCAACCATCGCGAGATGTATTGCTGCGAGAAGAGGACGATTGTAAGTACCCTTCGAATTTGATCACAAGGGACTCAACAGTAGTCCCTGCAGCAACTTCGTCAGACTGCGCCACCACCAATTCATCTGAATGAACGGATTCTCCCACTGTGGTCGCCATCTTCTGTAGGGTGAAAATTTGATTCTTCCGAAGAAAGGAGTTTCGTTTGTATTTATAAGAAAGCTTATTACAAACTAACAAATCAAATGTTTACAACAGAAGCAGAGGGAAAGCCCTCTTTGTTTTGTGTGGGGACTTTAGGTGGCGATAGGATGCCTCGCTCGGTGCTCGTGCCGAGTCTGCTTCCCTTGGACGATCCGATCGAAGTTGATGCCGGAGCCGGAGCTTCGGTTCTCAAATGAGGGAGCCTTTGGCAAAGGTCCAGGTTCAACCTTTGGGAGATGAAAGCCCCTCCTCGTATGCGTGACAGCGGCTGTCAGATACTCGAGTGGATATGGCCAACTCACTGAGCGCCGGCGGCCCTCCCTTCTGCTTGGACAAGTGAGGTAAGCTGCATTTATGAACGCGCAGGTTGATCTGGCATCTGTCCGATCACTCGTACCGTGAGCAGTCATTCGACGGGCCTGGAGTACCGTGTCTTCTCTCTTCAGGTCGAGAGAGGTGGGAAAGCGGGTTCCTGGTACTCGAGTGGGCTTGGACAGCTTCGCCGAATGCTGGCGGATTCGGCTCTTGACTCAGACAGCCGAGGTGAGCTGCATTTATGAATGTTCAGGTCGACTCGACACCTGCCCAATCATTCGTACTATGAGCGGCCGCTTGACGGTCTTGGGGTACTGTGCCCTCTCCCTTGATTTGTGGGATTTGACCACTGATGTAACTGTTCCCATACTCCAAGTGGGCAGTTGACAGTGAACTGGCGAGTCTGCAGCTTGGGTCTGCAGGCGATCTTGATACTACAGGCAGACTTGGGTCTGCAGGAGGATTTGGGACTGCAGGCAGAGCTGGGGACTGCAGACAGACTGGGGTCTGCAGGCGGATTTGCAGGTGCAGGCGAACCTGGGGACTGCAGACGACCCTGGGTCTGCAGGAGGATTTGGGACTACAGGCAGAGCTGGGGACTGCAGACGACCCTGGGTCTGCAGGCAGATTTGCAGGTGCAGGTGAAGCTGGGGACTGCAGACGACCCTGGGTCTGCAGGCGGCAGATTTGGGACTGCAGGCAGAGCTGGGGACTGCAGACGACCCTGGGTCTGCAGGCGAGCTTCAAGCTGTTAGGCGAGCTCTAGAGCATGGATCGAAGAATAGGCCGTAACTTTCAAACCGTAAGTTGGAATTAGACGAATTATATATGAAAATCGCCTATCTCGACGAGATGGAGCCATCCGAACCTAGCCGAAAGCTTCGATTCGCTTCCTCCGTTTCGCCAAATTCCTTACTGTTTGGGAGATATCTGCGTTTTCCCCTTTTTATCAGTGTTTTCCCCCTTTTTGCTATTTCGGGCGAGGTTTTAGCAGTTTTGTTCTGAACTTCTCTGATAAGGATTTAAAGGCAATTTTTATTGCCTACAATGTGTTTCATGGCTCAAGATGAAGTAAGTGAAAATGAAGAAATTTTAGATGCTTTCAATGAATTATATGAAATTTTTGTAAGATTAAAAACATCACATAATTTTCTTAAAGGTAAAAATAAAAGATTACTTGAAGAAATTTCTTAATTAAATTCCTCTACTTTTTCTAATTCTCAAATAATTGAATTGAAAGAAGAAAATTTTTCTTTACTTAAAGAAAATGAATGTTTATCTAATGAGAATAATTATTTAAAATCAGAATGTAATGATTTAAATATTCGAATTAATAGTTTAGATAAAGATAATTCTTCTTTTAAATCAAGATATGAAGATATATGTTTAAATGTAAGCAAATTTAATAAAGGAAAAGAAAATCTTAATAATATTCTTTCTTTTCAAAGAGAATCACAAAAGACAAAAGGATTAGGTTTTCAAATTAATAAAAACAAATCAAAGAACACAATTTGTGTAAAACCTTCTTGTGATTTGTATGAATATAGAAATGAAAATTTGTGTAAAAAGAAATCAAAATTCTTTTCTATTTGGGTTCCAAAAGAATTATCTTCTTTACATAAGAATTTTTATATTTCTGATTTTATTAAAAATATTTGTTTATCATCTAATTATTTAAGTAAATCAAACTCTTCATGGGTTTGGTTTCCTAAAGGCTAATTTAAAGGACCCAACATAGTATGGGTACCAAAATATAAATGTTTATTATTTCAGGTACCCAAGAAAGATAAGTGGATTTTGGATAGTGGTTGCTCCAAACATATAACTGGAAACATACAATTATTGTCATCTTTTCAAAACAAGGATGGAGGTACCGTTACTTTTGGAGATAACAACAAACGAAAAGTCATCGGTATTGGATCTGTCGGTAATCCAAACAAACCTATCATTGATAATGTTCTATTAGTTGATGGTCTTAAACATAATTTACTAAGTATTAGTTAACTTTGTGATAAAGGTTTTAAAATTGTTTTTGAAAAAGAATCATGCTTAATTTATGATATTGATTTAATAACCATTATTTTTAAAGGTTATAGAAAAAATAACATATATGTGTTATCAATGAATAATTTTTCAAATGAACATTGTCTTATTGCATCATCTAATGATTCTATTTTATGGCATAAACGTTTTGGACATGTTAACTTTAAACATATGTCTAAGATTTCTAAAAATGATTCAGTAAATGGTTTGCCTAAGATGTCATTTAAAAATAATTTTTGTGATGCATGTCAACAAGGAAAAATGCACAAATCTTCTTTTAAATCTAAAAATATAATATCTACAAATAGACCATTAGAATTAATTCATATAGATCTTTTTGGTCCATCTAGAGTAGCATCTTTAAATGGAAGTAGATATGCATTTGTTCTTGTTGATGATTATTCTAGATTCACATGGGTAATTTTTCTTAAACATAAAAATGATGCTTTTAATGAGTTTTCTATATTTTGCAAAAGAATTCAAAATCAAAAATCTACTTCTATTATCTCTATACGTAGTGATCATGAAGGTGAATTTGAAAATAAATTATTTGTAAATTATTGTGACAAACATGGTATATCACATACTTTTTCTTTTCCTCGTGCTGCTCCACAAAATGGAGTTGTAGAAAGGAAAAATAGAACTTTACAAGAATGTGCTAGAACCATGTTGTGTGATAGTAATTTACCAAAATATTTTTGGGCAGAAGCTGTATCAACAGCTTGTTATGTATTAAATAGAGTTTTATTACGACCTATTTTAAAGAAAACATCTTATGAATTATTTTATAACAAAATTCCTAAAGTATCTTACTTTAAAGTTTTTGGTTGTAAATGTTTTATCTTAAATACAAAGGATAACTTAGATAAATTTGATTCAAAATCCGATGAAGGAATTTTTGTTGGATATTCTAATCACAGTAAAGCATATAGAATTTATAACAAAAGAACACAAGTTATTGAAGAATCTTTACATGTTTCTTTTGATGAAATTTTTTTAAAATCACCTATTATATTAAATAATGATGATGATGTAATTGATACTATACATGATACTCCTATGATAGATATTACAAAAGATGATAATCTACAAAATGATTTACCTAAAGATTTTGTAGAAGTTAGAAATCATCCACATGATTTAATTATTAGAAATATTTCTGATAAAGTAACTACTAGATCTCATTTTAATTTGATTGCTCATAATGCTTTTATTTTAACTGTTGAACCTAAAAATATAAAAGAAGCACTTCTTGATGATTCATGGATAATTGCTATGCAATATGAACTTAATCAATTTACTAGAAATAATGTTTGGGATCTTATACCTAGACCTCAATATAAATCCATTATTGGAACAAAATGGATTTTTAGAAACAAATTAGATGAATTTAGTCAAGTTGTTAGAAACAAAGCTAGATTAGTTGCTCAAGGTTATAATCAAGAAGAAGGAATTTATTATGATGAAACTTATGCACCTATTGCTCGATTAGAATCAATTAGAATTTTACTTGCATTTGCATATTTTATGAATTTTAAATTATTTTAAATGGATGTTAAAAGTGCTTTTCTAAATGATTTTATAAAAGAAGAAGTTTTTGTAGAACAACCTCCAGGTTTTGAACATGAAAGTTTTCCAAATCATGTTTTTAAACTTAAGAAAGCATTATATGGTCTTAAACAAGCACCTCGTGCTTGGTATGATAGATTAAAGAAGTTTCTTTTAACTTCAGGTTTTGAAATTGGAAAAGTTGATTCAACATTATTTATTAAGAAAATAAATAAAGATATTTTACTAATTCAAATATATGTAGATGATATTATTTTTGGTTCTATTAACAACAATCTTTGTCAAGAATTTGCTAAGACTATGCAGGATGAATTTGAAAAGAGTCACATGGGTGAACTAAATTTCTTCCTTGGACTTCAAATTAAACAATTGAAAGAATGAATATTCATGGTGAACTAAATTTCTTCCTTGGACTTCAAATTAAACAATTGAAAGAATGAATATTCATCAATCAAAGCAAGTATGCAAAAGATTTACTCAAACGTTTCGGATTGGAAAATTCAACAAGCAAACCAACACCAATGAGCATCACTACATCACTTGACAAAGATGAAAATGGTAAGAATGTTGATCAAAAGTTCTATTGAGGTATGATTGGATCACTTCTTTACATTACTGCTAGTAGACCTGATATTATGTTTAGTGTATGTTTATGTGCAAGATTTCAATCTAATCCTAAAGATTCACATCTTAAAGCAGTAAAAAGAATATTTAGATATATTAAAGATACTACAAATTATGGTTTATTTTATCCAAAACATAGTTCTTTTGATTTAATATCATATAGTGATGCTGATTTTGCCGGATGTAAATCTGATAGAAAAAGTACAAGTGGAACATGTCATTTCTTAGGACATTCACTTGTATCTTGGTTTAGTAAGAAACAAAATTCAGTATCATTATCAACAACTGAAGCTGAATATATTGCTGCAAGTCTTGCATGTGCACAAATATTATGGATGAAACAAACTTTAACTGATTATGGCATAAATTGTCCCATATCATCTATTATGTGTGATAATTCTAGTGCAATTAATTTATCTAAAAATCCTATTCAACACTCACGTACAAAACACATTGATATTAGACATCATTTTTTACGTGATCATGTGCTTAAAGGTGACATTTCATTAGAATTTATACCTACAGATAAACAAATAGCAGATATATTAACAAAACCCCTAAAAGAAGAAATTTATGTTAAATTAAGAAGGGAATTAGGTATATGTTCAATTGAAGATTTAAATTAATTTTTAAAACAAACATATATACATTTATACCCTAAATAGTCGACTAATTTGACTTATAGTCGACTACATGCACAAGTCTTACAAATAATTTTTTCTGAAAAATTACAGTGTAGTTGACTACTTGCCTTTATAGTCAACTACTCAATGTTAAAATCTTAAAATCAACTTTCTGTTGTTTACAGTGTAGTCGACTACAATACAGATTAGTCGACTACTCTGAGTTAAAAACTGAAACTCATCTTTCTGTCGATTACAGTATAGTCGACTACTCTCACTATTAGTCGACTAATGATTCTGAACTTTCAGTTTTACAGTTTTTAAGCCTAGTGGATTTTTTCTTAGATTCAAACTAAAAACCCAATACCCATACCCGTTTCAGTTAAGAAAAATTCATCTCAACCATTGTTTTTCAACTCTATCAATCCTAACCACACATTTAAGATTAAATCTTAACATCAATCCTAACCACACATTTAAGATTAAATCTTAACCCTACACTCAATTTACTATCAAATCTCAACCATTCATTGTATTTTATTCTTAAAAGATAAAGTAAAAACCATAAACTACCCACTAACTCTACCCAAAACCGAAAACCCATCTTCCCTACTTCAGAATCAACGATTCCAGGTTAGGCATCTCTCTTTTCTCAATTTTTTTTATCAATTTCTTCAATTCTCTTTCAAATCTGACAAGCAATCAAGCTCAGTAGTCGACTAATCCAAGCTATAGTCGACTAATCTAGGGTTTCTACAGTTTGGGGTATTGTTTCTAAACTTGATCTTTACATCTTTTGTTATTTATCTATCTAATCATGTCTAGATCTAAGAAAGCTAAGCAAACCCATACTTCTGTCAATGATGAAATCATCATCTATTTAAAAAGTCAGGATTTATTAGAAGAATTTAACAAAATATCATCTTTTGAAGTTCTTCCAGGACGATTTGTGAAATTTGATGATTTTATTCCCTGGAATTTTGGGTCATATTTTGAAAATGTGGGCTTGTTTGAATTATTCTCTGCTGAAATTAAAAAACCCACATATCCATTTCTTGTGCAACTGTTCTATACTAATATAGAACGTGTGGGAACTATAGGTGGCTCTGAAAAACTCAGGACTCTTGTTAAAGGAATAGAGATTGACTTATCTACAAAGTCAATTGGTAAAATCTTCAATATTCCTTATCAAGGAGTTTCTCTTAGGCCTGTTAGGATGAATGATTCAGATCTGTTATCTAATCATATATTTCTTCCTGGATATGGCAAACCTTTAAATAACTCAAACAAACTTCGTCCAATTCCTAGGTTCATTGCACGAATCCTAGCCTATAACTTGTTTCCAAAAACTGGGAGTTTTCATTTCATTTCCCTAGAATTAGCAAAAGCTCTATATGCTATAATGGGAAATATTCAAGTTAATTGGGCTGAAGTTTACTTTGACAATCTTCTGACTATTCCAAGAGGATTTCTTCCTTATGGTGCATTCCTAACTAAAATCTTTGACAAATTCCATGTCGATCTCCAATCTGAAAATTCTGTTGTCCGTTCAATTGAATTTTTTGATTTAAATGCTCTAACTAGGATGAAATTGACAAACTTTGAAATTCAAGAACAAAATCCTCAAAATGAACCTAAACCTCATCAAGAAGAAATTCCACAATCTTCAACTCAAGCAGGAGCTTCTTCAAGTCAACCACCACCATTTCCTACAGAACCCTCATGCTTTTCAGACGTGCAATACAACACTTTAAGTGCACGTATCCTTGAACTTGAAACTGGTCAAAGAGCTCTATATGCATAGAATTCATATATCATTAGTAATCAAGAAGAGCTAATCAAGAAGTTCCAGCACCTTAGGATGTTTTTATGTTAAGTTTCAAAACAATTATGTTATTCTGTTTAAGTTTCAAAAACTATGTGGTTGTGTGTTGTTAGGACTTATGTAATATGTTTCTTATGTTGCTACTATGTCACTTATGTTAATTGTGTGTTTTTATTATCTATGATAATGTTTGGTTAGATAATACATGTGCTACATATTTTAAATAGATCATGGTGACGAACATTGTGGAACTTTTGGTCTTTATGGCAAGTCTTTGCCTACCTATTTGGATGGGTGAAGTTATTGACTATGTTCATAACCTTGATGATTTGTTTGAAGTTTTAGCTCATGTTGAAGAAATAATGTCATGTTTAGCTTCCTCTTTTTGTTGATAACAAAGGGGGAGAAATAGTTATGTTATGTACTGTTATAGTTTAGTTATGTTATGTACTATTATAGACTCAAATTTGCATATATACAGGGGGAGTAAGTATTATATGCAGGGGGAGTAAGTATGGTTATTTCATTATGTTTTAACCTGATTATAAAATACATACTTTGGCATAAATTATTTGTTATTATCAAAAAGAGGGAGAATGTTGAATATCATATCTCCATGATAGTGTTTTGATGATAACAATTTATACAGTGTGTGCACTAACTTTTATATGCAGATTTTAATATCAGAATATGTACAAGTGCAAGTTGATTTCAAGGCATTTTGAAGTGAAGAAAATGAAGAACAAATGAGATAATGTATTTTACACACATGCACACACATAGTGTTAGAACACACTAACACATGCTTAGTGTGTTGGTTAACTATAGAAATCCCCTATGTTAACCATTAGAATTATAGTTAAAATTTGATTATAAAAACTTTTTATAGCAGAATTTTTCTTCTTAGTAGTCGACTAATTAGAATAGTAGTCGACTACTCGTGTATAAAACTCAAATACATGTTTCTATCATTTTATAGTATAGTCGACTACAATAGATTATAGTCGACTATTCAGGTGTTTGACAGAAACATACATTTCTGTTATTTTACAGTGTAGTCGACTAATCATCATTATAGTCGACTACTGAACTCAAATTTCATTTTATCAGTTTCTGTCAAAATATAGTGTAGTCGACTAATGAGCATTACAGTCGACTACTGAGAAAATTTTCTGAATACACAGAGTCTGTTTGAACTCAGTGTAGTCGACTAATGTCAACAGTAGTCGACTACAGATACAGTTTTTCCAGTTTTCAAAGTTTGAATATCTGACAGTTTATAGCCGTTTTTAAATGTTTTTAAAGTTTAAAAAATTGTCTTTTCAAGGGCTATAAATAGGTTATTTGTTCAGAAAAATTGCAGAGACTTACATACCCATAAGCTTTGATCTTTGTGTAATTTTTCAAGTGAAAAATATTCAGATTTTGTGAAAAAGAGAAGTTTCTGAAATTGCCTCTAAACATTATTCAAATACTTATTGTTTAGGCAATTTACAGAGGTTAAAAGAATCCTAAGCCACTGCTGCACTTCACTACACATTCAAGGCTTATAGGATCAATTGTGTTCTTGCTTCAACAAGGATTTCTCTCGGGTTTGAGAGGGTTAATCTCTTGGTTTAGAGATTGGTGTTCACATTGGCAAGGTATTTATCAATTGGTGTTGCAATTTGCAGGGACTTGCAAATTGGTCAGGTTTGCGTTTGATTTTGTAAGTTTATTCAAAATCATAGTGAAAACTCTCAAGCGGGATTTGCTTGGGGACTGGATGTACACCGAATTGGTGGAACCAGTATAAAATCCTTGTGTTTGTGATTGTGAATTTCTGAGATTGCCATTTTTCTTTGCAATTTATAATATACTTTGCATAAATTTTAAAAGAACACTATTCACCCCCCTCTAGTGTTCAAGTGTATCTATTTCAGATCCTACATTTGGTATCAGAGCGAGGTGAAAGATGGCATCGACAAATACTTCACAATTCAAAGAAGGTCACTCAACAAATCGTCCACCGATGTTCGATGGATTGAACTACAACTATTGGAAGTGCCGAATGAAGATTTACCTTCAATCAATTGGATACGAACTTTGGAATGTCGTGGAAACGAAATATGAGAAGCTAACCACTCCTTTCGCGGAATGTGGTCCCCCATTTGAATGAGTAGAGGGGATTGTGCAAACTCACTGCTAAGCACAAAGTTTATGCTTGGTACCGAGAGAGAGAGAGAGAGAGAGAGAGAGAGAGAGAGAGACATACATACATGCATACTACTACAACAAGAGGGTTGGAGTGTTACGACTTTTAATTTTCTTTTTTGCCCTCTTAAATTTTGATAAATTCTAACTATGACATTATTACTAATTAGTCTTTCATTAAATAAATATAACAACTTATTAATTATGCACCTCCTCACCTTCTCAGATAATTATAATTACCAATAATATTATAGCTATTAATTATTTAATAATAATAATATAGTAATATAATTTATAAAATAAGTATACACAATTATTAATAGTAACTAATTAAATTGTTATTATAATAATTATTTATGAATTATAATAAAGCAATTAAAATAATAATATACATAAAATAATATATTACTAAATATTATTAAGAATTATACTATAATTCAATGAGCAATAAAATAACTAGAATAAATACTTAATCGCATAAATAATATAATTATTTTAATAATATCACAAAAATTATGAATTATACTATTTATTTAGTATTATATTATTAAATAAATTAACTAAATAATTTAATATTATTTTTAGAATATTTTCTCAAATATTATTACATGATACTAAATATTCTATACATAGTAATGACTAAAAACTAACCTTGTTACAAAAAACTTATTTAATATTAATAATAGTACTAATTGTTAATAATAGTATGATAAAAATATATAAAGTATTTATAGTACTAAATTATTTAAGAGCATAATTAAAAAAATTAAATTAGATAAATATTTTACAGGTAGTATAATTATTTTAATAGTATTACTTGAACTAAGAATTATAATATTAAATAAAGTAAATTACAGTAAGCCTCCATGAACTTTTAGCATTTTGCAATAAATAGACTCTATTAACTTTCGAAACACTGAACCCCAAATAACTTCTGTAGAAAGCCCTCAATATCTTTTAGATAAATTACACTAAACCCCTAAGAACTTTCAAATTGCCTTTTTATGCTATTTTCTGGTTCTAACGTATAAGAGTTATCTACAAAATTTAGAAAGTTAATGAGAGTTTTCTTTAAAACAAAAAAGTTATTTTTAAAAGTTCGGTTTAGTGTAACTTACCCTATTAAATAATTATAATGAAAAATAACTATCACAATATGTTGCTCGTATTAAGTTTAACTATCTAAGGAACATTAGGAAAAAACTAGCAAGATCAATGCAGCTTAGTTAATTTAGAGGTTAAGTCAACAACTTTCAAGTTAGAAGGACATATTTAAGAGAATTTATAGATTTGACAAGACTTATTTAAGAATAATTGATGAGTTGGGGAACTTATATAAAAAAAGGTTAGCACTATACGATCACTATAAGAAAAACTTTCAATTACAATAACTACAAAATAATAATAATTAATTTATACATTTCTTTTAAAAAAATCTTACTATACAATTTTATTTATTAATACATAACTTTACTATTCAATAAAAGATTCAAACTTAAAACATGTACAATTGTGTGCAAATATAATCGTGAGCTAAACTAATCGGCTCATCAAATTTATGATCGACACCGTACATTTCATTCAATACATCGTCAAATGTATATGGTAAAATTTTCACATAATCTAACGTCTTCTAGAATATAAATCAAATTAATTTGATATGTTGATTTCTCAGCCAACTCAACAACCGCCCTTCTATACATAGCTGAAACATGACTAAAAGTTTCAAAACAATATAATTTTTCTACATACAGATCATAATGATTGCAAAAATTAACCCGCGACACTAAAAGAAACAGCGATAGGCGATTCTCATCATTCTCGAGTAGCCTATAGGCATCATGCTCATTTTATCAATGTTTATATACTATAATATACTATATAGATAGTATTATATATATATATAGTAGAGAGAGAGAGATAGAGGACGGAGGAGAGAGTAAATGGTATACTTGATACAAGCACAAATTTGTGGCTTGCTAGTGCAGGTGTCTCCACTTCCTATCCACTCATTCATTGCGGGATTACATTCAACCACCATGTGAATATGATCCCTTTTGATGAGTAGAAAGATAACTATACCACTCTCACGTACCAAAGCACAAAATTTTGTGTTGCGACAAGGCATACTCATAATTCGCTTTTTGATATATATATATATAGTATAGGTATAATATATATATATATATATAGAGAGAGAGAGAGAGAGAGAGAGAGAGAGATTAATGGGTATCATTGTCATAGGAGAAGATTTTCCTCCTTGTCGCCTATGTGGCACAATCCTCACCATCCTCATAAAGTAGGCACAAATCCTCACCAACTCACACTCTCTCTCCTACTTTATGAAGATGGTGGAGATTGTGCCACATAGGCGTCAAGGAGGAAATCCCCTCCTATGACAAAGATATCCATTAATCTCACACACATATATATATATATTATTTGATACAAGAGTTTTTTGAATAAAAACAAAATTTTGAAAATAAATCATTTTGAACACTAAATTTAGGTCTTCGGATCATTTTGGTCTAAAATTCTCTAATCTAAAGTTGCACTATCCAATCAGTACATATGTTTAGATATGGATCCAAGCATGTTACTTATCTGCATATGTATCCCGCCAAAAATTGGAAGAAAATAAAAAGTATACCACATAAGTATTCTACCAGAAATTCAAAAAGATATTCATGTATCTTTGGAAACAGTCACGAAAACCCGTATCCTGTTGCATCCTCAATCCACACTGTAGCCTATATGAAAGAAATAAAGAAGATAAAATTTTTACCTCTCAAAAAGGTTATGAGTGTTACGGTCTACTACCTATATTTTGCAAATGTCTACAATCATTGTGCTCCCCATAAACAACAACAACATCATCATCATCATTATACAGAGCAATATCCCATGATACAAGCAATGCATGCACTTCAAATAAAAAAATGCCTTACAAAGCTACAGTCTCAAAATCCATAAATTGACTCGTTACAAAATCACCCCTTGTACTTGGGACGTGATAGTTAATACCTCTTAAACTTTTTTATTAGCATTGGCATCCCTTAACCTCAGGATGCATTACTTTTTCGCCCTAATTTAAAGGTCAATCCAGTCTTTAATTTTTTTTTTTCAGTTAAACTACGGACAAAAGGTAATTCATCTGTCACATGATTCCTAAGTGACATCTCAACTTAAACTAGGGAAATAATATTGTCTAGAGTTCAGGAGGTATAAGTACCAATAAACTAAGTTTAGAAGGTTGAAGTAACTATAACCTCAGTAGTAGAGAGGTGTATCTCTAACTAACCCTTTGTTTAAAATACATTAAATTCTTCAGCATTCAGTGTTGTCAAAACCCTCCTCTGCATTATCAGAGCCATAATCATCACCTCGGGAAATTAGATTCATGAAAGTCTTCTTTGCATGACCAACAGCGTTTGAAGTTTTCTTGGCAGCTCCAGCAACCACAGGCTGAAGAGAGATGTTGGGCAAGTTTGCTCTTTCCTGTATCATTGCTGTACGTGAACAGATTCGATCAGATTTGATCGATCATAGTTAATTCAGACCGGAAAGAAAACTGTACTATGTTTATTTATGTATTGGTGAGTAAGTAATCATACAGATGGTTTTGCTTCGAGCCAAAGCACCAATCTGCCTGATTCCAGCTTCCGCTGCTTGGACAGCCTGTGCTGACTTGTTGACACCATCAGCTATTTCTTGGCTGCGTTCCAAACCAAACACTTGGGTAAGAAGTCAATTGAATGATAACAGCATACATAAAAATATTAAATGCAAGCAAGAGTCTCTACTAGTATATGATATAATTAGTTTTGATGCAGTTCGGTATTGGCGTTCTCAATTAGCCAATATTGCCACCTTAGATGTTTAATACAACTGAACAGTTATTTACAATTATTATTGTCACTAATATTTTCTGAAGAAATAAGTCAACATCTGTGAAGCACGAGTCTGATTCAAGAAAAGTAATGAATAAAGGATTCAGATATCAGGTTATCGTAACACCACCCATTAATCTTAAATGTTAATCTCAATTTAAAGGTTATGATGACAATCTTTATTCACATGCAGTTGATGGCTATCTATTCTCGTTACAGCAGTTTATCTATCAAACCGACATTAAATACATCTACTGCACAATAATGACTTCTATCTCGATACTCGACTTTGTATGTATACTTATACAGGCAATTGGTTCATAGTGACAGAAGATTGAACAGCAATTTTCTCAGATTAATTATACACAAATCTTCTAAAAAGTGTTCCAATGTAACTTTAGCACAATAAGTTCACAAGCACTGTGATCACTCGTAATATGAAATACTAATTCACTATTAAACATGACTCAGATAATTGTTATAGAACCAAGAAAGTCCAGTATGCCAGAAATAAGAAAGCCCTAGAGCATTAAAATTTTGAAAACTGAAAATATTTACTGGAAATGTGTGCGCTTCAAATTTGTAAATTGAAATTTGAAGAATTACGTTAAGATGAAAAGTCCTAAAACTGGTCAGCCAAGATGTAAATGAAAGAGAAAAAGAAATTGCAAAGCATTAGTATACTCAGCTGCATATGTGGCATGCAAAGTGTCTTCTACTTGGCATGCAATGTTTTCTTACCTCAAGTCACTCAATTCCAGAGTAAGATCACTGATTTCCATGCCTGAAAGTCTGATTGCTGCCATGGTACTAGGAAGCTCCTCACGTGCAGTATCTGCAAGCTTTGCAAGAGATGTTGCAGCCCTCTTCATCGCCTATGGTAGAAAGAAATAATGAAGCATTGATGATAAGAAGATGGAATGTCAAGAAACGGCACGCCTCAAACATGCACATGAGCATGCATACATCATGGAGGAGTGGATTATTTAGACTACCACTGAAGAGTAAAATGAACGGACCATGATCAAGATGAAACTGGTTAAAATTCTTATTCAGACCTGAAGCATGACAGCACGCGCGATTAAAATTTTAATTACAATGCACAGGAGTGAAGAAAACATGGTTGAGAATAAAATCATATATGGTAGCCTAAGCTATCATTGCATTAGTATATTAGTGCATAATGAATCACAGTAATATTTTTGAAAACAATATCAAACTGATACATTTAAATATTGGCGCAGGGCAGTATATCATCGGTTATAAGCCTTGCCACAAAATGATATGGTTTCAATATCATTTATCATATCTGGTAACTTTCCGTCAAAATGTTGCAACAACGATATTTGGGCTTTTATTTGTTTTAAAGATTGAATTTGGATTTATTACTTCACTTGGTTTAAAACCAAACCAAAACACACATATATATAAAGAAGCAAAAAAGAAGGATTAGTGCTCAACTGAGCCTAAATTCTTTTGCAAAAGTACTGCAGCTATTCCATTCCCAACTGTTTGCCTCGAGATGGATTGCATTGCAACACCACCTTAACCGTGCCTTCATCATTGGCCACTATCGCCAATAAGCCCCTTCTTTTCCCTGAGAGTAACTTTCTTGCTCCCTAAATTACCATTTAATATCTCTCCTCATTTTCACCAGGGATGCTATGCTAAATTTGGCTCAGAAAATATTGGAAAGGCATAATTTGGAGTTATATGCAAACTTGGTTACTCTTACCATTATATACTTACAAAATATTAGTAACTTCATTAACAATATCATGATTTGAACATAATAAAAGATATCACCTTTATTCGCAGCTTTATTGCCTGTGATGCATCACACGGGGTCATCTATGACATAAATATACATTATCTAACATGACACCCTTCTATTTACATAATATCCCCGATATCTGCATCATGATATGGAATTTTTATGTCCAACATAATGTCGTTGACACCCGAACTTTGAACAGTGAACTTAAAGAGAGAGGTGCTCATAATCAGATAGACGCTTCCAATGTCAAAAAAAAGATGCCTGGATCGTACAGGGAGCGTTTGTTGCTAATTTGGTGATGCTAATGGTCGGAGAATGGGGTAAGGATGTTTGCATGGGTGAAGGGAAGAAGTAACCACAAATTCCCTAATGATCATGCCTGTCTAACATTTCTCTGGAGTAATAACAATAATGATACAGATTCACATTGTAAAAACTCCTTCAAAATTTTAGTACCGGCAGTTACTAGTTTTCTCCTTAAACCTAACTCATAGCCATAGTCCTCTACAAGTTATCAAACTCAAAAAATTGTTACAGTTATGAAATAACTTACATACAGAGTAGGAATAGCTGCAATCACCAGGCTGGCAAATGCTATAGAGGTCTGCACAAATAAACAGGGTAAATATATAATGTTAGTGCGACAAATTAAGGCAAGAACTGAGCAAATCATGAAGAGCATCCAAAAATGAATTCACAAGTGATTTCTCAAACACTGATTCAATAAGTAACAAGACAAGTTGGTCCATTTGTTTGCAAACATATAGGATCAACTAAACTGTTCAACCTACAAGCCTTGCGTGCATATTTCTAAGAACCACTTATGTTATATCTGTATAATAGCATTATTGTAAGTATCACATACGTAGAATCTAGAATAACAGTTGAAATTTTTATTGCACTAAGAAAACTTCTATATTTACACTTTGGAAGTGCTATTCCAATCGGTTCATTGGCTTAACTATGGTAACATAACTTAATGTTATTATTTTAACGATCCTGACATCTTACCTCTCAGTATAGACTCTTTTCTAGTTTACAGGAACTTGGAGGGTTTCTCCTTACTTGAATGAGGCCTATACTTCAAATCAACCTATCCAATCCCTTGCGAACTGTTTTCATCTAAGTTGCACAAGTACGGGTAAGGGTGCGAGACACAACAAATTTGTAGAAGGTAGGGTACAATGACACGGTTGAAACTAACGGGACATAATCATAGTTCTGAGCTATATATGTAATGACCCTTTTAAATCTTAGCTCTTAAGGCTAAAACGGACTAGACCCTTATCTAGCAAGTTACAAAAATCGATGTCAAGTGTAGGATATATATCCAAGTG
>NC_033802.1:39597986-39660823 GCF_001876935.1 Asparagus officinalis | reverse complement strand
TTTAAAGAGTGTTTTAAATTAAACATGCATTGGATGATTGAGTATATGTCTGAATAAATATATGCATATATTTAAGGCCTGTACAAGAAGCGTTGGGTAGGAGTATGGGTATGACATGTGTCAGGTACAGGCCTTGTCATTTATTTAAGCTTGCTCACTTAATCATCTTCCTACTATAATTCTATTGTTCCTTCTTTATTCTATACTAGACAGCCAGAGGTACTTTCCTATACCCTAATTTTAGCTCCAACAGCCACCTCACCTGCTTGTTGCTATCTTCTTCTACCAACCAAACAGCTCCAAAGAACCCAGAAATCACCTTCTTTGCAGCCTGAAAACTCTTAGTCCTGTGTTATATTATGCCTTGCATATGATTTTATTTCCCAATATCAAACCCAACCTTCTCTTTGACTACGTTGCCTACACTTTTTACTGTTCTAATTGAGAAGTTTGGAGGATCCTTTTTATTCGTATGAGTTCAAAAAACAGGCTGCAGGAAAAAAAATGTAGGCATCGCTACGTTCATGGACTTATCTTGGACGGCTTTATTTGAAGCCTGACTTATCCTTATAGTTGACCACGCTAAGAACTCAACCTTGAATAGAGGAAAGATACATTAGTTTCTAGACGTTGACATGCTCGAGAGAACTCCAAATCCGATGACATCACAATAAATAAAGGCATTGGTCATCATGATTCATGATACTATTATTGATGGCTCATGCTTCTCCTTCAAAGTGAACCAGAAGAGTTTAGATCAGATAAGGTACATATTTGTTAGGATCTGCTTCAGAAGCAAATGAGAAATGTTTTGGATTCTAATAATAGACGAGTTTTCTGAAATTAATCAGTAAGTGAGTCACGATTAACATTAAAGCGCAAGTACAAAGATCAAACTTTGAGAAGAACCCAACAAATAATTCAAAACTTCGCAACGAAAAACCCAATCTCACAGTGCAAGCAATGAAGGCCAAGAGGAGGAAGGCCTGATCGCCCAAGCTCATCCTGCACATCCCGATCCTCACAGGCAAGCTAGGGTTTCCAACCTCCGTGCTCATCCGACCCCCTCCGACATCAGCGCTTCCATCGATCACCTCGAGCTTCGCGTCGCCGGGTCGATTAGAACCGCAGCAGGATGGCCGACGGGAGACGAAAAGGCGGGGGCTTTTTGGGGATTGTAGGGAGAAGTTAGGGTTTCGATGGGGATTTTGGTGGATTCGATGGGTTAGGGCCGGCGAGGGGGGGAGGTGGAGGGTACGAGGGGAGGAGGAGGAGGGAGAGAGGAGCATAGTTTTGAGGGAGGGATATGCGACAGAGGAGACATGGAGCAAACGGGTGCTTACGGTTTAAGGGTGTGTGTTTGGATGCTCCGCCGCTAACACTTGGTTTAAGACCCCAACTAGGTCTGTTGTAAACATGGAGCAAAATCAGAAAATCACAGGCCAAAAGGCCGGCTAAATACCCATATTGGTATTTTAATTCAACCCCATTTCCCAACAAGGTATTTTAATTAGGAAATTCGGCGATAAGACATTTTAATTGAATAAAATTACCATTTAGGTCCTTTTTCTCGTCGGCGGCCACTTTTCCGGCGAGAACAGATCACGTGCGTTGCATGTGGGGGCTTAATCCGTGTTTAATATGCTGATGTGGCTCTGTATTCTGACGTGGCAGGGAGAATAAAAGAGGGATCGAATTAGGGAAAATTGGGAATTAGGGTTTATGACAGCGGGCCATTGGAAGAGAAGAAGCTATGTCATCGGCATCAAATTCAAGCTCTCATTCAAGCTCTCGTTCTAAAGCAAGCAGGGTGAGTGGAAAATTGGGATCGCATGTAAGTAATAATCATGGTTTGAATTCTTTGGCAGGTATTAGAAGGTGGAACGAGGAAGCAAGGACGGTTGGCATGAAAATCTGTAAGTGTAGAATGGATTGTGGGTATTATACATCATTTACAGATGAAAATCCTGGGAGAAGGTTTTATAAATGTCAGAATCCTAATGGTGGCTGTGGAATGTGGGAATGGTTCGATAGACCTCTCTGCAATGTGTCTTCTACTCTATTTCCTATTCTACGAGATGAAATACTTAACTTGAGGAGTGAATTGAAGCTCAGGGATAGGCAGATTCAAAGAGTTGAGGCCGAAGTGAAGGATTGCCATGTTGAAAATGCCAATTTCAGAGACCAGCTCCAGGTTTTATACGATGAGAACGCTTGCTCTTTGGAAGAAATATCAAAATTGAGAGATGAGAGTTTCAGATTAGAGGGTTTGCTTCAATTGGAGAAGAGGAGGATGATGTTGCTGAAGAGAGGAAGTTTGATATCACTTTTGTTTGTAGTCTTTTTATTGTGTATTTTTTTTGGTTTATGGACATGGATATGTAATGTTTAAGAGCATATTGTATGAACTTATGAATTTAATGAGAAGAAGCATCAGTTTGTGCAGATCTGTCACTGTTTATGAGAAAAATTTGTCATGGTATACCCTGTATTCATGTATTATCTTTGTGAGTGAACCTGTACAATATAGTTTTCTTGTGACAAAGCATACTCACAAGCTCATAATCACATTGCACAATCAAACGTAAAAACCAGTAAGTCCAAGCTTAAGTTCATGTACAGAAGCTCATAATCACATTGCCCTGTATTCATGAATTATCTTTGTGAGTGAACCTGTACAATATAGTTTTCCTGTGACAAAGCATACTCTGAGTGAACCTGTACAATATAGTTTTCCTGTGACAAAGCATACTCACAAGCTTAAGTTCATGCACAGAAGCTCATAATCACATTGCACAATCAAACGTAAAAACCAGTAAGTCCAAGCTTAAGTTCATGTACAGAAGCTCATAATCACATTGCCCTGTATTCATGACTTAAGTTCATGCACAGAAGCTCATAATCACATTGCACAATCAACATACTAACCAGTAACTCCAAGCTGAAGTTCATGTATAGAAGCTCATAATCACATTGCACAATCAACATACTAACCAAAAGCCAAACTACATTAGTCACTCTTTGACTGTCATGTGTTTGTCATGATTACAATAACCAGCAACAAGTAAAAAGTCATTCAACTACCTCAAGTCTATATATTACCAAAAGCTAAACTATAATTACATATAATTACAACCCACTATTATGTGCACATGAAGCCTGTGTATGCTCCTCTTGGTGTACATCCTGGGTTGAAATTGGAGTTGATTCCTGTATGATTGTTGCTTGAGAGGCACTTGGGTCTCTATAAGCTACTTCACCATGATCACCATGCCATAGGCCAAAACCCTCTGGCATAATGACTGCATTATTTCTTCCTTTGCCTCGGCCCCGTCGCATATCACTCCTTCCTCTAGCATTTTGAGATTGAGCTTACAGAATACATAACAAATTCATATATCAGTAGGAATCTATATGAAAACTTGGTGCACAAGAGTATGTATTGTTCATTACCTCTAGCCATTGATCTTTTATTTATGAAAACTTGAGATGGTGGAAGAGTGTTAGTTTGACTATGCTCTTCAATGGAAATGTTAGGTCTGGTTTTGCTCCCCTTTGGTCTTCCTCTTTTCTTCCTTCCACTTGTGCCTTCATCAAGAACTTGAGATTGATTTTCCTAGAAGTAAATCAATGGAGAAATTAGATAATACGATTGCATATGACTCTCAATATTTTTTTGCCTTATTTCAAACAACTCATCATCATCACTTCCTAATGGGCTCTTATGACTCTCAATATCTTCAGATTCTGCTGAGACTATGTCTCCACCATCATTCTCATCTACATTTTTATCTGTTTTCATTGGTTGCTTTCCCTTTCTTGATCTATTCTTTGCACTAAACTCATCAAATAATTCCTTATCTTCACGGATCAATTCTAAAATTTTCATCCTCCACTGAGTCATCATCATCATCACTAGAAGATGTTTGTGCAGATTTGTGAGGGGGTGAATTGGAGGGACTGGGCAGTGGTGATTTGGAGGGAATTGACAGTGGTGAAATAGTAGGGTTTGAAACACTCACTTGGCCCTCTTTTACATCTACTCTTTTCTTGGGTGTTAACTTCTTTCTCCTAACCATAGGAATATTTCTTTTAGGAGAAGTAGCAACTTAAGTAGGACCTTCTATCACTTCTAATGGCATGTCAACATCGTGATTTGCATAGATTTCTATCACTCTGTGCCTCAATGCATGCTCAATCATTTCTGCAAGATCCTGATCTGAATTTAGAGGCTTTAAACCTCCACTAGCCAGTCCTACACTAGGAATAGAATAATACAACATCCCGACATTGTTATAACCATATTCTGTAATACGCATCTTCAATTGTTCTAATGAAATATCTTCTGCATCACAAAACTCAACATCAACTGAACCACCAATGTATGCCACATTACTTCCGAAGTCCAATGTCCCCCCATGTCTATATTTAATCATAATTTGCTTAGCCATCTGCATAATTTACGAAAAATGATAATAATTCTATCAAATTCAACCCATTATTTGGAAAAAAACCACAACTTTGAAAACCCTAATTCTATCAAATCTAACAAAATGCAACAAATTTTAGGTTTATCTTACATTTAACTCAAACTAAATATGTGATTAACTTATCCTCTTCAAAGCCACCAAAAGATTTCATAGGTATAATGAGAATCAAACCTTCGCATTCCTGTCAACCCGTACCAACTCGTCGTCCTCCGCAAATCACCTAATGCATGCACCAAGGAACACCATCAGTTGAAATCTCTGCAATTCGTCGCCTTCAACTGCCTCAACGATGATGGCTCACTCTCTATTTCTCCCTCTCTCTCGCGCTCAATTTCTGAAAACGAAAGGGGGAATATGTCCTATTTTGGGTGGGAATTGTTTTTAGAGGGTTAATTCCCTGCCACGTCAGAATACAGAGCCACATCAGCATATTAAACACGGATTAAGCCCCCACGTGCAACGCACGTGATCTGTTCTCGCCGGAAAAGTGGCCGCCGACGAGAAAAAGGACCTAAATGGTAATTTTATTCAATTAAAATGTCTTATCACCGAATTTCCTAATTAAAATACCTTGTTGGGAAATGGAGTTGAATTAAAATACCAATATAGGTATTTAGCCCCAAAAGGCCCTTAAATACCCTATTGTTTCATCATATTTGTACTTAAATATCCTAAGTCGTAAAAAGTAACTCTTTGATATCCTAAGTTGTAAAAAAGTAGCACTTTGATACTCTGAGTTGTAAAAAACTGGCACTTAAAAACCCTATTTTTCACCACTTTAACACTTAAATACCTCACGTTGTAAGCAAGTGACACTTTAACACCCCTGAGTTGTAAGAAAGTGGCATTTCAATACTCTAAGTTTTAAGAAAGTAGCATTTTAATACCCTAAGTAATTTGTCATGTAAATATTCCTAAAAAAATTTCCATGAAAACTAGCAAAATGTACTAATGTGCCAATATTTTACAATTTTAAGGTATTAAAGTGGCACTTTTTTTTACAACTTAGGGTATTTAAGTGTAAAGTTTGTGAAACAATAGGATATTTAAGTGCCATTTAGCCAAAATCACATTTGGTGTTGGCCCAATGTTAACTAAACAATAAGTCAACCTTTTAACCGGATTAGTTCCACTAACTTGGATAGTAGGAGAGTTACCAAGCACCTTAAGGGTGTGTAAACTCGGCCAGGACTGAACCCGATCCATTTTGGGTATTGTTCTGTTTGACAAAAAAAATAGACCACTTCTGGCCTAATTTTTGTAGGGTTAATAATGCCCACTAAACCAGTTTCAGTTTCGACCGCTCTTATCCTAGTTCAAACTTGAACTAATTTCGAATAGAGCTAGGTCAAGACTGGTCCTGACCCAATCTTGATAGAGTTGTCAAACACACCCTAAAGGTGTTTCAAGAGTAGATTGTTTGCACTTAAATACTAAAATTTACATTATTTTAAGTTTGATATTCCGAAGATTTTTTTTTCTAAATAAGACGCTAAAGATCAAGTAAGAACCTTATCGGAGCACCTTACAAAATGTCGGGTGTTTGCAAATTTTCAGACGAGGGTTTTTTCAAAGAAATGAAAAAAAATTCTTATGCCTCAAGGGTATTTTCATCGCTTGGGATTAAGCAAAAATATTCTTTTGGTGTTTTGTCAAAAAAGCAATGTTCTTATTTTCTTCGACAATCTAATTGAAGAACTCTATCTTAAACACCACCAAAAATTCAATTATTATTTAAAAGTAAGAACATAGGCCACAACGTGAAGAATAAGTTATTATTCATTTGTGCAATAAAGCAAAGAAAAAATAATTTTTTAGGAACCAATCATTCATTTCAATTATTTCTTTTGACAACCAAATGGAAGAAGTCTATCTTAAAAATTTATTTGGTCCTCGCAATCTATATTAATTAATAGGAAAAATGTTATGAGCCCTCAAAATTAAAAGGAAAGTTGACTACCCCTAAGACTAGATCAACATGTCATTTAGTCCTAAAACTAAGTTTGTAATGTATTGCCCCCCCCCACACACACACACCCCCCCACCCACCCACCCACACGCCCGCCCAAAAAAGGAACTCCCACCAAAGCAATGACAAATTTGTTTTATTTTCTCTATTATACCCTAGTTAATACCCTAATACCCTATGTGATACTCTCTCTCTCTCTCTCTTCTCTCTCTCTCTCTCTCTCTCTTCTCTCTCTCTCTCTCTATCTCTCTCCTCTCTCTCTCTGCTTCTCCTACTCCTCTCTCCTCTCTCTCATATATATATATATATATAATATATATATATATATATATGTATATAATATATATATATATATATATATATATATATTAATATATATATATATATATTATTATATATATATATATATATCATCATTCTCTCTGCTCAAAACTCATCCCTCCATGGTTGTTACCAGCAAATTTTCATCACTTCACACACCCTCTCTCTCTCTCTCTCTTCATTTTCTTTTCTCTTCCCCCCCCCCTCTAAATCACCAACAACAACATTGTTGGTTATCTTTGATAACCAACTAATCCTTATATCCGCCGCTCCTCTCTTTCTATCTTTTGCTCTCTCTCTCTCCAAACTTAACTCCCATGGCCATCACCACTAACGATGATGTCATTACTATTGACAACGGACCCACCACAACCATCAACAAGCTCCTAATGTGATCCTAACCAACACGATCTCCACCATCACCAACATCTACACACACAACCACACCTCCCTCTCTCCCAAAAATGACGTCAAAACGCTCAACTCATGCCTCCCTCTCCCTTTCTCTCTGTTGTTAAGTTTGAAATTCTTCGATATATCTGGACATCTAATTATTAAACTTAGTAACTCATTTATAAACTAATATTTAAACCTAACAATAAAGTCCTAAGTTTAACATCTAATCCTTATATTTAACAACTAACATGCAACATTAACAACCAATATTTAAATCTAACAACTAACTCTTAAGTTTTATAACCAATCATTAGGTTTAATAACTAACACATAATATTGATAATCAATACTTAAATCTAACAACTAACTTATAAGTTCAATAACCAGTCTTTAAAATTGACAACCAACTCACAACATTAACAACATATTTTAAAATTGGCCAGGCCGCCAAGACTAAGTCAACTTGCCCTTTAGCCCTAAAAGTTTTTGATGTTTAAATTTAAAGAATCAGTTATTAAAGTATGTTTGTTAATGTTGTGAGTTGGTTGTCAATTTTAAAGGCCGGTTGTTAAACTTAAGAGTTAGTTGTTAGATTTAAATATTTGTTGTCAATATTGTCCATTAGTTATTAAACCTAACGATTCGTTATCAAACTTAATAATTAGTTGTTAGGTTAAGTGTTAGTTGTTAATGTTGTCTGCTAGTTGATAAACTAACAATTTATTATTAGGTTTAAGAGTTATTTGTTAAGTTTAAGTATTAATTGTTAAGTTTATAACACTATTACTAAGTTTAATAGTTATTTGTTTAGATATATCAAAGAATTTCAAGCATAACCATAGAAGGAGAGGGAGAGGGAGGCGCAATTTGAGCATTTTGGCATCATGTTTGGGAGACGAGGGAGGTGTGGTTTGCGTGAGTAGATGTCGATGATGGTGGAGATCGTGTTGGTTAGGATCACATCGGGGAGGCAGTGGATGGTTATGGTTAGGATCATGTTGGAGGGTTCAATTTAGGGAGACAGTAAGAGGAGGAGGGGAGGGAAATGATGATTGGGGGAGGGGGTGGGTGCAGGCAATAAAATTTGCCTTTACATCAAGGAGATCAAACCTCGCCTGATTGACCCCACCTACCAAGTGTTTAGAGCTCACCTGCAATCAGAAGGCTAAGTTGAGCTCGCCTGCATTAAAAAGATCTTGGCTCTCACACGAAGTCAAGCTCACCTACACTCAAGAGGCCAAGCAAAGCTCGCAAACACGCTTTGCTCGCTTGCACAAGCCAAAGTTCGCCAGTATGGCTTGACTCGCCAGCACGAGTCAAGCTCGCCTCACTTTGTCTCGCCTGCACAAGCCAAAGTTCACCAGTATGGATTGACTCACCAGCACGAGTCAAGCTCGCCTATTTGTTTGACTCGCCAGCACGAGTCAAGCTCGCCTGTTCGTTTGACTCGCCAGCACGATCCAAGCTCTCCTGTAGGAGGTTCGCCCGCACAAACTGAGCTCACCAGACAGGATTAAGCTCGCCAAAATGCTTAAGGGGTTCATCAGCTAACCTCGCCTGTAGCAAAGCTCGACTGCAAGCTCGCCTGAGCATTCAGACAACATCCAAGCTCGCCCGCAAGCCTGTCGGTCTCGCCTGAACACTGCAAGCAGCTGCTTGCTTATGGAATGGGCCTACCCACATCCTACATCTTGGGTGATGAGGCATGGCTCCCATCGCCCCTATAGTGGTCACATCCCATAGCTAGGAGAGGGCATGGTGCTCCTCACCTATTAGTGATCACATCCCACAAGTTAAGGGGGAACCAGGCTTCCCCTTGCTTATTTAAAGGCCTCCTTTGCCAACATGAAAGAGGGCTGGGGGCTGAAGTCTGAAGTCTTAGGTCTTGAGTATTGTCTTGCTCTTGGCTGGTGATTAGGCTCTTCAAATAGAGACTTCCATTGGCTTGCTTGGTTGAACATTCTTGGCTATAAGATTGGATTGTTAAAGTAGACTCAATCTAAACTCTCGGATTTGAGACTCATTAGCTCTCTGCAAACTCTTGCATTGTAGCCCTCTCTAAGCTTTCAGCCTTGATACTCATCAAGCTCGGGTATAATCAAACTCAATCACATAAGAGCTTCTACGACGTACTGAAGCTCAACCGTAATTTCGATTGGATCATCCAAGGGAAGCAAACTCGACACAAGCATTCGAGGGAGACATCCTATCGTTACCGAAGAAGCCACGTTAAACAAGAAGAGCATTCTCTTCACTTCTGTTGTAATTTTGATTTCTTAATTTGTAATAAGCCATTCTTATTAATACAAATCCCCTCCTTCCAGGAATTAATTTTACCCACCTATAGATGATGGCGACCATAGTAGGAAAAGCTATTTCTTCAACCGAAATGGTGGTGGTGCAATTTGACAAATTACGGAGGTGACGATAGTCGAGTCCCTTGTGATTGAGTTCGACCAAGCTAAGTACGAGGAGTACTTATCTTCATCCTCCTCTGGTGGCAATACATCTCGCAGACATCGCAGAGTCGTGTGTGTAGCCCAGCCCTAAGTGGCCGAGGCAACCATGCCTGAGAGCTCTACCCGAGCTATAGCAGGGGGTTCTATCTCCTCCAAACTAACCAAGGCTGAGCCAAAGGTCAAGAAGACAGGGCAGGGGACTGCTCGTTGGGTTGCCAAGCAATCCACGCAGCCCCGTATGAAAGAGGAGACTGTTAGCCTTTATGTTTTGATGATGATTTACAACCACCATTATTAGTACTAATTGCTTGTTAAGTGATATTGTAGATTACAAGAATATTAAGATTATTAGGACCTATATTGGAGGATTGGATGGAACAACAAGCTACAACGAAGATATCCAAGGAGGTGGAGGCTAAGTGATGAAGCAAAGCTATCAAGAGCACAACACTCACAAGAAGCTTCATCAAATATATGAGCAAATATCAAGTCAAAGGAATTGTATTCATATATGTGAGCTTGCTTAATGTAGGCAAGTCATTAAGTTGGTAGCATTTAAAGCTCATTGGATTCACACACACACTTTCACACAAATCATTGTTTTTGAACTATTTTGGAAAATCGGTAGCTTTTACTTTTGGAAAATGATTTTTCAAAAATTCTTTTTCTAACATATTAAAAATCATGTTTATAAACTTTTCCCAAAGTTTTATATTTTTTAGAATTTATTTACTATTTTCTAAGAGCCTTAAAAGATCAAATTTCAAACATGCACAGTCCATGTGCATGTTCATAAGTCGACTTATCAGATCAGAAAAGTCGACTTATCAGGTCAGATAAGTCAACTTATGAACTGCTCTGGAATGTGCGATTTTTCTTGACTAAGTCGACTTATACAATCTTTCAAGTTGACTTATAGTAAGTCGACTTATGCTTTCTTCTAAGTTAACTTATAGAGGTCTTTTTATACCTGTAACGGCTAGTTACAAGTCGACTTGTCAATGTTGCAAGTCGACTTATAACGGCTAGTTTCTAGCAGCTGGATTTTTAGGATTTTTTATTCTGTTTAGAATTTGAACTGCTATTTTGGGCTTCTATAAATACTTAACCCCTCTCTTCATTTCAGAATTTAATCAAGTAAGAGAAAATTCCCAAGCTTTGCATTCTAAGTGTTTTGATCTCTAATTTTCAATTTATCATTCTCAAGTTCTTGTTCTCCTCACTTCCACACTCCACAATCCTTGAGCTTCAGTTGTTCCTTACTTAATCCTTGTCATAGGGATTGTTGTGAGAGACATTCTTGTTCTATTATAATCGTGTGGTGAGGTTGATCTTGAGAAGATCAAGTGTGTGGATTGTGAGATCTCAAGAGGAGATCATTGTGAAGAAGTTTCGGCTTCCAAATCGGATTGTGATAGTGAAGTTCTCCTCTAGAGTGGGGAGCGGGAACGTAGGTCGGAGGACCGAACCTCGTGTGTAGATTCAAGGTGGAGAATCATAGGTTCGGTGAGCGTATGGTGTAGATCGCATTGGATGGCTCATTGTCAGTTGATTGGGCTCAGGAACAGTTGATAGGTTTGACGGTCGACCGTGGTGGTAAGATCGTGGGTAGGCACACGAACCTGGCTGTGGCGTTTGATCTGGCCGGCGGGAGTCGAACGACTGCCGGTCGACCGCAGAGTTTCTGGAGGTTGTGGCGGTGCGACCGTTAGAGACTGGTCGAGCCGCTGAGCATCATCGCGTCGGAGCTCAGCATGTCCGCACGGTGAGACCGCGCCATTAGACGGTTTTGGGTTGGGTCTGTTTTCCAGACCCGTTTTGTTTGGGTTTTCTATAAATACCCAAACTCGAGTCTAGGGTTTGTAAGGCAAGAGGTTTTGAGCAGATTGAAGGGGTTTTCTTTGGGCTTCTATTCTAGGAGCATTTGGAGAGATCAAGAGTGAGTTGTTGTGGGTTTTGGTGAGAGATTTGTAACCCTAGTTTGTTCCTCTTGATTTCTAATAGTAAAAACTCCCCCCTCCTTGCCCCGTGGACGTAGGCCATTACCGAACCATGTTAAAACTGGTGTTGATTGTGTTTGTGCTATTGTTTTGGTTGTGTTGGTTTGTCTCTTCCGACGGTTGGTTTGGTTTCTCGAGGCACAACAAGTGGTATCAGAGCTTCGGGCAACGCTTGGGCTTTTTTGAAGGTGTAGATTAGTTGAGAAGTTCATCTAGAGCTTCGATTGGTGATAAAGGTGGGATCTTTATGGTAAAGTTTCTATCTTTTTCAAGTTGAATCTATTTCTTGTTTGTTCCGCAATAGTTTGGGTGCTTTGAGATATATGGCCGAAAAAGATAAAAATGGGGAGGGTTCTTCTAGTGTGAAGGTCGTCCAAAGTTTGAATATACATTCCATGGAAATAGATGTGGAAAAGTTCAATGGCACAAATAATTTTAGACTTTGGCGATGCGAAGTCATGGATGCGCTAAATGCGCAAAATTTGGAAGATACGTTAGAGTTGGACGGGAAATCGGCCGACATTGATAATAAGGTTTGGAATAAAATGAATAGAACGGCGTGTGGTATGATTAGGTCTTACCTCACTCAAGATCTAAAGTATGATGTGATGAATGAGACTTCTGCAAAGAAGATTTGGGAGGTCCTAGAGGGCAAGTATTTGACGAAGAGCGTTAAAAATCGTTAGCGTCAAAAATCACTTGCATTTGAAGAGGAGGCTTTATCGCTTCCAATTGAAGAAGGGGACATCCATTAGTGATCACATGAACCACTACACGAAGCTACTTGCAGATTTGGCGAATGTAGATGTCATTATTGAAGATGAGGACAAGACGCTGTTATTGTTGAATTCCTTACCCGACGAGGAATATGAGACCTTCGTCCTCACTCTTATTAATGGGAAGGCATCTCTTTCATATAGTGAGGTCACCGCGGCTCTTGTGAACTATCAACTTCGAAAGAAGGACAATGAGACTTCTATTGAACCGGTTGCGGGGGCATTGGTTGCAAGAGCTAGAAGTCCAAACCATGGTAGGAGGTCGCATTCTAGAGGGGGACATCCTGCAGTGGGTAGGAATCAGTGTGTCTTTTGTAGAGAGGATGGACATTGGAAAGCCGAATGCCTAAAATTACAAGCCGGGAAGAATAAGGGGAAAGCTATTCAAGTTTCAGAGGTGAATATTACTAAGGCTAGTGGCGACGTTTCAGATTCAGATTCTTCATGCTATTTGTGCCCAGCTCTTCCGTTAGTTGGTGTCGCTGACTCCACCGAGTGGATGTTGCATTCGGGTACTACTTACCACATATGCCCTAGGAGGGATTGGTTCTCCAGCTTTTAGGAGTTGGAAAGAGGGGATGCTGTTCTTATGGGTAATGATCATAGATGCCCTATTGGTGGTATTAGTACCGTTCGGATTCGGACGAGTGACGGGATGGTTCGGGAGTTGGTTGATGTGAGGTTTGTTCCTCAACTGAGGAAGAACATCATTTCACTTGGGGTATTGGAGGCAGCAGGCTATAGGATGACCTTGGCGGATTCTCGCTTGAAGGTCACATCGGGGTCCATGATTGTGATGAAGGGCGTCAGGAGGAGTAACTTATATTATCTGCTTAGGAGCACGGTGATTGATAGAGCGCTGACGACTTCTTTGGCTAGACTGTGGCATTATTTGGTGCTGGGGTATATGATTGGCTATGCCGTGCACAGATTGTTGAGGAGTTCTATGACCTGCAGGGTGAAGACCTTTGAGCACAGTGGGATGAGCGAGAAGACTGAGGTAGAGTTGGGCACTTCTATCCACCGATCGAGGGGTCTTATTGGAGGTGTTCAGTCAGGCATTAGGGAGCCTTCCGAGGAGGCATCATCGGAAGGTAATGGTTATTTCGTTTCCTATGTTGGGGATTGTACTAGGCATTTATGGGTTACAACCAAGTCCCATTTGTATGAAGCCCTAGTAGTCCGCAACAGTTGGAGGAGGTGTATGGGAAGAAAGGCTACCCGTCGTACTAGTTCTAGTAGGGGTTCTTTCTTGCATTAGTGCCGAGCTCATGGCGGTTGGAGACACTTCAGAGGAGAGGAGACAGTGGGGCGACGTGATGAGATGGCGGATTTAGTGGGCCGTTCTTTTCTGGAGGAGGATCGTTGTTGGTTGTCGAGCAATGGATTTGGTATTCAGGCTTTAACATGTTTGGGCCATCTTATGAGGTTGTCGACTGCTGCGTGTAGAGTTGTTAGATCTGGTGGAGCTGCTTCAGATTTTGGTCAGCATCGGATATTTGGCTACCCAGCACTTGGTCACATCGTTGATGTAAGATTGGATCCGATTGTGCATTTGGGATTCAGGAGTTCATTCGGCTATCAGTTGGGAGCTTCTGAGTTTGGTCTGAGCAGGTTTGTCACTTTGGACTCTTGGCAGGTAGAGAGTATTGATCAGATCAGAGGGATACCGCAGCGGGTGGAGAGTGATGCTAATCCACATTAAGTGGAGCTTACTCCACATACTCCAAGTCATTCTGTATTATTAGGTTTTCCAGCTGAGGTAGCACAGCGTGGGAGTCATTTGGATATGGATGCGGATGACGAGTTGGTAGACCCGAGTGCAGTTGGTGGATATAGCTTGGATACAGCCATTGTTTCACCTCAGGTGGAGGTGTTTAGATCCCTTCAGTTTGGAGTCGTTGATGACGCTATCAGTCGCAGTTTGGATTGAGGGCCTTTGGAGGCCATGGGGCGAACTACGTGAAGGCTTGATTCCTTGGAGAGGATACGTAGGCAGTCAGTTTTGATGCAGTCGATTTGGTGAGTAGAAACAGTTGGTTTGGGGTGAGTGTTCGTACTCCCGTTTGGGTCTCGACGTGTTGTGGATGGGGTCCGTTGTCATGAGTCTGTTTCCATGGCGTACTAGATGCAACAAGTGAGGCAATTGGTTTGGTTGGTGTCGGCTTAGTTTTGGGAAAACGTTCGCCGAGGTAAAGAATTGTAGATTTGAGGTGGAGAATCATAGGTTCGGCAAGCGTATGGTGTAGATCACATTAGATGGATCATTAGCAGTTGATTGGGCTTAAGAACAGTTGACAGGTTTGGCGGTCGACCGTGGTGGTCGACCGTGACGGTCGACCGTGGTGGTCGACCGTGACGGTCGACCGCAGTGTTGTCAATAATGCACCAGAATCTAGCATGTGCGTGTTGGATCTGACGCGGTCGACGCGTCCGCGGTCAGACCGTAGATTGTTTCTGGAGTTGTGGCGGTCGAGTCCGTGTGGCCGACTGCGAGCCATAGCGGTTGGCCGTCACGGTCGACCGCCGTAGCGGTTTTGGGTTGGGTCTGTTTTCCAGACCCGTTTCGTTTGGGTTTTCTATAAATACCCAAACTCGATTCTAGGGTTTGTAAGGCAAGAGGTTTTGAGCAGATTGAATGGGTTTTCTTTGGGCTTCTATTCTAGGAGCATTTGGAGAGATCAAGAGTGAGTTGTTGTGGGTTTTGGTGAGAGATTTGTAACCCTAGTTTGTTCCTCTTGATTTCTAATAGTGAAAACTCCCCCTCCTTGCCCCGTGGACATAGGCCATTGCCGAACCACGTTAAAACTGGTATTGATTGTGTTTGTACTATTGTTTTGGTTGTGCTGGTTTGTCTCTTCTGACAGTTAGTTTGGTTTCTCGAGGCACAACATCTTGAACATATCATGTGTCAATTGGCTTACTATTTCCTAACTCGTCTCCTTTATATTGTTTTAGTATTTTATTTTGTGGTGTATTATATTAACTTTAGTTTAATTGTACATTTATTGCCTCATAACCCTATTCACCCCTCCCCCCCCCCCCTGGATCCCCCCCCCCCCCCCCCCTCTAGGGTCCAACAATTAGTATCAGAGTAAGGTCTCTATACATTTTTAGGTTTAATCACCTTAGAGGAAAGATCCAATGGAGGCTTCATTGAATGTGCATATGCTTGTGGGACAATCGACCACTAGACCCCCACTTTTCACCGGTAGCAACTTTGCTTATTAGAAGGCTAGAATGAGGATTTATCTATGATGCATTGACCTTGATATCTTAGACATTATAGAGAGGAATTATGTTGAGAAGCCTAGTAGTAGTAGTATGACCAACGGTGAGAGGCATCAAGCAAACCTTAATATAAAAGTCATGAATGCATTAATTTGTGGACTTACCCCCAATGAATACAATAGGGTTTCCACATGTGCTACCGCACATGAAATTTGGGAAAAATTATGTATCACTCATGAAGGAACCCCCCCAAGTTAAGGAATCCAAAATTAGTGGCCTCATGCATAATTATGAATTGTTTAAAATGCTTCCCAATGAATCTATTGACGCTATGTTTTCACGGTTTACTAACATCATAAATGAATTTCATGACCTTGATAAGGTGTTGACGAACCAAGAGATGAACTAAAAAATTCTTCGTTCTTTGACACCGGTGTGGGAGACCAAAGCTACGGCCATCGAAGAAGCTCATGACCTTACAACACTTTCTCTTGATGGTCTCATTGGCAAGCTCAAGGTCCATGAGAAGAAGATCAAGGAGAAGGAGGAAGTGCCTCCAAAGGCAACCGAGGAGCCATCTCAAAAATTGAAGACTATTACGCTCAAAGGAGCAATTGATGACTCATACTCCTCGGATAGTGAAGTTGATGTCTCTAGAGAAGTGACACACCTCTCTAGAAGAATATCAAGATTAATTAAAATGAATAAAAATTTTAAAAATTGATCTAACAATAAGTTTCCCTCTCGTGTAGGTAAATATTTTGAATGCAATGAACCGGGACACATTGCAAAGGATTATCCCAAAGTAAAGGAAAAATACTTAAAGTACAAGAAGAAGAAGGCTATGTATGCCGGATGAGATGAATCCGAACCAAGTGATTCGGATAGCGATAACGAGGGTGCCAAGATTGCTCTTCATGACCCAAACATTTGCTTCATGACTCATGAAGATGAGGTACAATATGAAATCGAAAGTGAATCTCTTTATATGCAATGTGACCTAGAAGCTGCTTTAGAAGAATTAAATCTTGAATTTAAAAAAATTAGAAAAAGAATATTCTTCATTAAAAAAATTACATGTTTCTTGTAACTCTAAGTTTGAGGTTCTACAATCCTCAGGTTCTACAATCCTCACTAAATGATACTATTGTCTTAAAAGATGAAATGATTGGAGACCTAGACTTTGAAAACAAACAACTAAGGTCTCAAATTGAAAGGCTACAAATTGAAAATAATAGATTAAAGTCTAATCATGTTTACTCTAGTCATAATAACATTAATAGAAGATGGAATCACAAATCTCATGCACCCACTTACAAGAAAAATTTTGTGTGTACATATTGGATGAAATATGGTCATATTTCTACTCATTATAGGATTAAAAATAGGGGTTTTTCTTTTTTAACCCAAAGCTTTACCCCCACTTATTTAAAAACTGACCCACTTTTCTAAACATCAATACACCCATTAAATGTCATCCCATTTATTTTTAAACCCAACATATACAGTACACCAATTATTTATATTGTATTTACCCTAATAAATTGAAAATTCCTGAATTACCCTTCATCCCTAAAATATAACTGATCTTAGCCCAGAGCTTTCTTCTTCCTTCCTCTTCTCCTTCAACCACCACCACCAACCTCCTCCTCTCCCTTCCCTTCATTTCCCCTCTTCCCTCAAACCCATCAACCTCTACCTCCGCCGCCCCTATCTCCTGTTGTCGCGACGTCACGCACCACCATCGACCTTGAATCATATGAATAGCCCACCAACGGTTTCGACATCGACTCCCCCCAGTTCATTGACGTGGTGACAAACAGGGACCTAAAGCACTTGTCCTCGCCTCCATTGGAGGTGACGGAGCTTGAGGAGCTCCCGGAGCAATGGCGGAGGTCGAAGATCGACTGACATTGTAAAGAGCTGTCTTCACATTAGCCAACGACGATGGTGAGGATCCTTGGCACTCAGAGGAAGTGTGTTCGGTAGGAGGATGTGGGTTATGTTGTTCTCCATTGCATGCGACATGAATGCATTAATTTGTGGACTTACCCCCAATGAATACAATAGGGTTTCCACATGTGCTACCGCACATGAAATTTGGGAAAAATTATGTATCACTCATGAAGGAACCCCCCCAAGTTAAGGAATCCAAAATTAGTGGCCTCATGCATAATTATGAATTGTTTAAAATGCTTCCCAATGAATCTATTGACGCTATGTTTTCACGGTTTACTAACATCATAAATGAATTTCATGACCTTGATAAGGTGTTGACGAACCAAGAGATGAACTAAAAAATTCTTCGTTCTTTGACACCGGTGTGGGAGACCAAAGCTACGGCCATCGAAGAAGCTCATGACCTTACAACACTTTCTCTTGATGGTCTCATTGGCAAGCTCAAGGTCCATGAGAAGAAGATCAAGGAGAAGGAGGAAGTGCCTCCAAAGGCAACCGAGGAGCCATCTCAAAAATTGAAGACTATTACGCTCAAAGGAGCAATTGATGACTCATACTCCTCGGATAGTGAAGTTGATGTCTCTAGAGAAGTGACACACCTCTCTAGAAGAATATCAAGATTAATTAAAATGAATAAAAATTTTAAAAATTGATCTAACAATAAGTTTCCCTCTCGTGTAGGTAAATATTTTGAATGCAATGAACCGGGACACATTGCAAAGGATTATCCCAAAGTAAAGGAAAAATACTTAAAGTACAAGAAGAAGAAGGCTATGTATGCCGGATGAGATGAATCCGAACCAAGTGATTCGGATAGCGATAACGAGGGTGCCAAGATTGCTCTTCATGACCCAAACATTTGCTTCATGACTCATGAAGATGAGGTACAATATGAAATCGAAAGTGAATCTCTTTATATGCAATGTGACCTAGAAGCTGCTTTAGAAGAATTAAATCTTGAATTTAAAAAAATTAGAAAAAGAATATTCTTCATTAAAAAAATTACATGTTTCTTGTAACTCTAAGTTTGAGGTTCTACAATCCTCAGGTTCTACAATCCTCACTAAATGATACTATTGTCTTAAAAGATGAAATGATTGGAGACCTAGACTTTGAAAACAAACAACTAAGGTCTCAAATTGAAAGGCTACAAATTGAAAATAATAGATTAAAGTCTAATCATGTTTACTCTAGTCATAATAACATTAATAGAAGATGGAATCACAAATCTCATGCACCCACTTACAAGAAAAATTTTGTGTGTACATATTGGATGAAATATGGTCATATTTCTACTCATTATAGGATTAAAAATAGGGGTTTTTCTTTTTTAACCCAAAGCTTTACCCCCACTTATTTAAAAACTGACCCACTTTTCTAAACATCAATACACCCATTAAATGTCATCCCATTTATTTTTAAACCCAACATATACAGTACACCAATTATTTATATTGTATTTACCCTAATAAATTGAAAATTCCTGAATTACCCTTCATCCCTAAAATATAACTGATCTTAGCCCAGAGCTTTCTTCTTCCTTCCTCTTCTCCTTCAACCACCACCACCAACCTCCTCCTCTCCCTTCCCTTCATTTCCCCTCTTCCCTCAAACCCATCAACCTCTACCTCCGCCGCCCCTATCTCCTGTTGTCGCGACGTCACGCACCACCATCGACCTTGAATCATATGAATAGCCCACCAACGGTTTCGACATCGACTCCCCCCAGTTCATTGACGTGGTGACAAACAGGGACCTAAAGCACTTGTCCTCGCCTCCATTGGAGGTGACGGAGCTTGAGGAGCTCCCGGAGCAATGGCGGAGGTCGAAGATCGACTGACATTGTAAAGAGCTGTCTTCACATTAGCCAACGACGATGGTGAGGATCCTTGGCACTCAGAGGAAGTGTGTTCGGTAGGAGGATGTGGGTTATGTTGTTCTCCATTGCATGCGAATTCGAGAGAATGAGGCGAGCTATCGGGTTAGTTCAACTCTTTACCCGCCACTTGTTCGTTGAATTTATGCTTAGTGTTCTCTCTTGTCAATATTTGATTTTGATGATTTTTGGTTACTCAAATTCTAAAATTTCTTCTTGTGGGCTTTTGTTGGTGTTGGGAATGGGGAAGAATTGCAACATAAAAATGGATCCTTGTATGTGAAGTTAGTAGTTTTAAGAGAATACTTAGTTGTAAGGGTAGTGACTCGCTATCCACCACCTGTTTATTTAGTTTGCCTCTGTTTTGGTGAGAGGAAATAGAGCTACATGAGCGAATAGTGTAGTATTAAGAAAATTTACTATCATTTAAATTATTTTTTGTTAAATATTATGATCATGTTTTAACAAAGAGCGTTACTACAAGATAATCTTGGTCATTGGGCAAGACAACTCAAGGGTCGATAGCTTCCACATGCACGCTTTGAAGAATACGAGAAGATTATTTTTTCTATTCTTAGCAGTAGTCATTGGCATTAAATATCTTAATGATGCCAAGATGTTTATGAAAACTTTCTTAGCTTGCATAAAGGATGAATGGAAAATAGAAAATGTGGATGGGTATAGTACAGAAACCTGACAGATTCCTCAACAGGATGGGTATGACTATAACTTAAAATGTATTATTGTGGTTGTTTTTCCTAAAATATTATTATTTTAACATGTAATCATTGATTGTGGTATTTGTTTGTGGAGGAGCTTAGATTGCGGTATTTACATGATGGGATACATATATTCTATTATCAACAGCACACTTCCATTCATTCATCAGAATGATTATGAAATTCTAAGAGCAAAGATCGCTATTGTATTTATCTCGGAGGAATCAGATTTACTAGAATATGCTTTTACTCAGGAAGTAGACTCTGAATATATATGTCTTGGATGTCCTGAATGTTGAAGTTGTGTAGGAGCTTAGATCTGTGTACTTGGCAGTTTCATTTTGTGTTGATTTTGTAGTGTCAATTTTGGGTAGTGTTGACTTTGGCCACTGAATATAAATGTCCAGTTAACTTTATTATATATTGTACGTTGTGTTGCATAGTGTGTTGATTTTTGTAGTGGTGTTGTGTATTTATTGTTTCATGTTGTAATTATGTGTTTCTTGATCAATTATCCACTTTGACACGAGGTCCTCGCTTAATTTTCTAGCTTTTGGAAAAGTATAGCACTTTACGGGAAAGTATAGCAGCTTATTGATAAAGTATAATACCTTATGCCAAAGTATAGCACTTTATGACAGTAATATAGCACATTATTAATAAAGTATAACACTTTATGGTCTCTGGAAATTCTGCCACTTAGGAGGATAAACCAAATCAGTTTTTTTCGAAGCAATGCAAACACTCAATGACCTATATTATGTGTTGCTTGATCAATTATCCACCTCGAAGAGAGGTCCTCACTCAATTTTCCAGCTTTTGGAAAAGTATAGCACTTTACGTGAAAGTATAGCAGCTTATTGATAAAGTATAGCATATTATGGCAAAGTATAGCACTTTATGGCAGTAGTATAGCACCTTATTGATAAAGGATAGTACTTTATGGTCTCTGGAAATTCTGTAACTTAGTGGGATAAACCAAATCTGTTTTTTTCGGAGCAATGCAAATACTCGATGACCTATATTATGTGTTGCTTGATCAATTATCCACCTCGATGAGAGGTCCTCACTCAATTTTCTAGCTTTTGGAATATAACACTTTACGGGAAAGTATAGCAGATTATTGATAAAGTATAGTACCTTATGGCAAAGTATAGCACTTTATGGTAATAATATAGCACCTTATTGATAAAGTATAGCACTTTATGGTGTCTGGAAATTCTGCCTCTTAGTGGAACAAACCAAATCAGTTTTTTTCGAAGCAATACAAACACTCGATGACCTATATTATGTGTTGCTTGATCAATTATCCACCTTGACGAGAGGTCCTCGCTTAATTTTCCAGCTTTTGGAAAAGTATAGCAGTTTACAGGAAAGTATAGCAGCTAATTGATAAAGTATAGAACTTTACGGCAAAGTATAGCACTTTATGGCACTAGTATAGTACCTTATTGATAAAGTATAGCACTTTATGGTCTCTGGAAATTCTGTCACTTAGTGGGATAAACCAAATCAGTTTTTTTCAGAGCAATGTAAACACTCGATGACTTATATTATGTGTTGCTTGATCAATTATCCACCTCGACGAGAGGTCCTCGCTCAATTTTCCAGCTTATGGAAAAGTATAGCACTTTATGGGAAAGTATAACAACTTATTGATAAAGTATAGCACCTTATGGCAAAACATAGCACTTTATGGCAGTAGTATAGTACCTAATTGATAAAATATATCATTTTATGGTCTCTAAAAATTCTGCAACATAGTGGGATAAACCAAATTAGTTTTTTTCGGAGCAATGCAAACACTCGATGACTTGTATTTTGTGTTTCTTGATCAATTATCCACCTCGATGAGAGGTCCTCGCTCAATTTCCCAGCTTTTGGAAAAATATAACACTTTATGGGAAAGTATAGCAGCTTATTAACAAAATATAGCACTTTATGGTAAAGTATAACACTTTATGGCAATAGAATAACACATTATTGATAAAGTATAGCACCTTATGATCTCTAAAAATTCTGCCACTTAGTGGGTAAACCAAATCAGTTTTTTTCGGAGCAATGCAAGCACTCGATGACCAATATTATGTGTGGCTTGATCAATTATCCACCTCGGCGAGAGGTCCTCACTCAATTTTCCATCTTTTAAAAAAATATAGTAGCTTATTGATAAAGTATAGCACATTATGGTAAAGTATAGCACTTTATGGCAATAGTATAGCACCTTATTAATAAAGTATAGCACTTTTATGGTCTTTAAAAATTCTGCAACTTAATAGGATAAACCAAATTAGTTTTTTTTAGCAATGCAAACACTTGATGACCTATATTATATATTGCTTGATCAATTATCCACCTCGATGAGAGGTCCTCGCTCAATTTTCTAGCTTTTGGAAAAGTATAGCACTTTACGACAAAGTATAGCACCTTATTGATAAAGTATAGCACCTTCTGGCAGAGTATAACACTTTATGGCAATAGTATAGCACCTTATTGATAAAGTATAGTACTTTATGGTCTTTGGAAATTTTGCAACTTAGTGGGATAAACCAAATCAATTTTTTCAGAGTAATGCAAACACTCGATGACCTATATTATGTGTTGCTTGATCAATTATCCACCTCGACAAGAGGTCCTCGCTCACTTTTCTAGCTTTTAAAAAAGTATAACACTTTATGGAAAAATATAGCAGCTTATTAATAAAATATAGCACCTTATGGCGAAGTATAGCACTTTACGATAATAGTATAACACATTATTGATAAAGTATAGCACCTTATGGTCTCTGGAAATTCTGCCACTTTAGTGGGTAAACCAAAATAGTTTTTTTGGAGCAATGCAAACACTCGATGACCTATATTATGTGTTGCTTGATCAATTATCCACCTCGACGAGAGGTCCTCACTTAATTTTCTAGCTTTTGGAAAAGTATAGCACTTTACGGGAAAGTATAGCAGCTTATTGATAAAGTATAGCACCTTATGACAAAGTATAGCACTTTATGATAGTAGTATAGCACCTTATTGATAAAGTATAGCACCTTATGGTCTCTGGAAATTCTGCCCCTTAGTGGGTAAACCAAATCAGTTTTTTCAGAGTAATGCAAACACTCGATAACGTGTAAGATGTGTTACTTGGTCAATTATGCACCTCGACGAGAGGTCCTCGCTCAATTTTCCAGCTTTTGGAAAAGTATAGCATTTTATGGGAAAGTATAGCAGCTTATTAATAAAATATAGCACCTTATGGCAAAATATAACATTTTATGGCAATGGTATAGCACCTTATTGATAAAACATAGCACCTTATGGTCTCTGGAAATTCTTCCACTTAGTGGGTAAACCAAATTAGTTTTTTTGACGTAATACAAACACTCGATAACCTATATTATGTGTTGCTTGATCAACTATCCACCTCGATGAGAGGTCTCTGGAAAGTCTACACCTGTTTTTCTTCAGGGAGACACATTATAATGGTATTCAAATCACAAGTTTTCTCAAACAAAGACTGTTGCCCAGATATTTAACATGTGAAGACTTTAGCAGTGCAATTTCACTAAACAACAAAAATCTATCGAATCTAGCAACTTTTTAATCCCACACCTCCAGTTCATAAACATACATCAATTGATGTTGATTACAAGCTCACATGACATATATCAGATAAACTAGTCTTACAAGTTTCATCATATTAATACAAGTAACACAAAAGATCACACCTTTAAAAGAACTTCATGTATTTACACAGATTTATCAGTTAGGACAGAGAACACACGCCATATTTAGTCCCCAAAACTCTACAAGCTGCATTTTTTCTCGAAAACATTACTATAATATTATTGAGTTCTATGTTATGATCTTTTACTCATAAACAACAGAGTAAACAAAATAATATTGTTGTTATTTCCATGCTGAAGCCATTATAAGAATCTTATCCTCCCATCCGAAATAGAGAGCTCCTGCTTCCTCTTTGACCTTGTATCTGTCGCAGTACGATTTCAACAGAGATTTAAATCAACATTCACATAAGTGCTTAAAGGGCACAACTTAAATCCAGCCATAGTCATCCTTGCTCTCCATTTTCCTGCACGGTTTAAATATCAAGGTTTTTTCCCAACAAAAGCCTACAAGAAGAAAATTAGAATTTGAGTAACCAAAAATCATCAAAATCAAATATTGACAAGAGAGAACACTAAGCGTAAAATCAACGAACAGGTGGTGGGCAAAGAGTTGAACTAACCCGATAGCTCGGGTCATTCTCTCAAATTCGCATGCAATGGAGAACAACATAACCCATATCCTCCTGCCAAACCCACTTCCTCTGAGCGCCAAGGATCCTCACCATCGTCGCCGGCTAATGCGAAGGCAGATCTTTACAAAGCCAAGCGATCTTCGACCTCCACCATTGCTCCGGGAGCTCCTCAAGCTCTGTCACCTCCAATGGCAGCAAGGACAAGTGCTTCGGGTCCCTATCTGTCTCCACATCGGCGAACTGAGGGGAGTCGATGTCGAAACCGTTAGTGGGATGTTCATTTGATTCGAGGTCGACGGTAGTGGGTGACGTGGCGGCGACGGGAGATAGGGGTGGCGGAGGTAGAGGTTGATGGGTTTGAGGGAGGAAGAAGAAAGCTCTGGGCTGAGATCAGTTATATTTTTGGGATGAAGGGTAGTTTAGAAATTTTTAATTTATTGGGTAAATACAGTATAAATAATGGGTGTACTGTACATGTTGGGTTTAAAAATAAGTGGGATGAGATATAATGGGTGTATTAATGTTTAAAAAAGTGGGTGGGTTTTTTAATAAGTGGGGGTAAAGCTTTAGATTAAAATAACATGGATTATTATGAATTAATGTGGGTACCTAAGGGTACCAAAAATACTAACATTCAAGGACCCAAAGTTTGGGTACCTAAAGGTTCTACAACTTATTCATATGTAGAGAACGCCTCGCACAAGACGTAAGGAGTTGTGGTATCTTGATGGTGGTTGCTCACATCACATGACGGACGACAAGGAATTATTTGTAACCCTGTCAAGGATTGAAGGAGGCAATGTCTCCTTTGGTGACAGTGAGAAAGGTAAAATTGTAGGTATTGATAATATTAGTAAGATATCTTCTCCCATAATTGAGGATGTTTATTTTGTTAAATGATTAAATCATAATCTTCTTAGTATTAGTCAATTAAGTGACAAAGGCTTTGACATTACATTTAGACCAGATAAATGTATTGTTAGTGTGCATGATAAAATTATTTTTATCGCTTTTAGAAGATCTAATATTTACATTTTTGAGATGAATGAGCTAATAGATCAAGATGTGAAGTGCATTGCCGTGGTGGATGAAGATCCTTGGATTTGGCACAAGAGGCTTGGACATGCTAATATGGAGTTAATATCTAAGCTATCCAAGAAAAATCTAGTAAAAAAGCTACCAAATCTAACATTTGTTAATGATTCTATTTGTGAAGATTGTGCTAGAGATAAACAAACCAAGAACACATTCAAATCCATAAATGAGGTATCTACTTCTAAATATTTGTAATTATTACATCTTGATCTCTTTGGTCCTATGCGTGTTGCCTCTCTAGGAGGTAAACATTATGTATTTCTTTGGTCCTATGCGTGTTGCCTCTCTAGGAGGTAAACATTATGTATTTGTTATCATTGATGATTTTTTATGTTTTACATGTGCGTGTTGCCTCTCTAGGAGGTAAACATTATGTATTTGTTATCATTGATGATTTTTTATGTTTTACATGGGTAATCTTTCTTGCAAATAAAGATGAATGTTTTGAAGAATTTTTTTATTTTGTAAAAAGAATTGAAAATAAAAAGGATTTGAAAATTGTTAAAATTAGAAGCGATCATGGTGATGAATTTTAAAATACATGTTTTGATGAATTTTGTGCTCATTATGGTATAACTCATATGTTTTCTGCTCCTAGAATACCACAACAAAATGGTGTTGTTGAACGGAAAAATTACATCATACAAGAGATGGCACGTATAATGATAAATGCTTTTGATTTGCCTAAGTATTTTTGGGCGGAAGTCGTGAATACGACTTGTCATGTTTTAAATCATGTCTTGATTAGACCTAAATTTAAGAAAACTCCTTATGAACTCTTTTTTGGCAAAACCCCATATATTGGATATTTTTGTATTTTTTGTTGTAAATGTTTTATCTTAAACACTAAAGACCACTATAATAAGTTTGACTAAAAAATTAATGTCGGTATATTTTTGGGATATGCATCTAGAAGTAAGGCTTATAAGGTTTTTAACAAACGAACATTTGTTGTGAAGAGTCTATAAACGTTACTTTTGATGAGACTAATATTGGTTTGTAAGATAGCTTGCCTAGGGATGATGATGATATTGAGGGAGGATTAGAGCTTTTGCAAATAAATAACAAACCCTCAATGGATGCACAAAAGGATGGGGTAAGCAACAACATATAAAATTAAGAAGAACTCCCCAATGCATGGAAGTTTGGATCGGATCATCCAAAAGAACAAATAATAGAGAGTCCATCACAAAGGATTCTAACTCGCTCAAAAGTCTTGAGTGAGTATGGTAATGTAGCTTGCTTATCCCAAATAGAACCTAAAAGGATTAATGATGCTTTAAAAGATGAGTTTTGGGTTTTAGCAATGCATTATGAACTAAACAATTTTTAAAGAAATAACATTTGGAAATTAGTTCCTAGACCTAATAATGTTTATGTCATTGGAACTAAATGGGTTTTTAGAAATAAACTTGATGAACATGGCATAGTGACTAGAAATAAAGCTCGTTTAGTTGCCCAAGGATACAATCAAGAGGAGGGCATAGACTATGATGAAACTTTTGCACCGGTTATAAGATTAGAATCTATTAGGATGTTTTTAGCATTTGCTAGTTTTAAAGATTTCAAATTATTTTAAATGGATGTTAAAAGTGCTTTTTTTAAATGGTTTTATAGAGGATGAAGTATATGTTGAGCAACCCCTTGGTTTTATGGATCATTCATTCCTTAATCATGTTTATCGGGTTCAAAAAGCTTTATATGGGTTAAAACAAGCTCCTAGAGCTTGGTATGCTCGCCTCTCTAGTTTTCTTCTTGAAAGTGGTTTTTCTAAAGGAAAAATTGATAATACACTTTTTGTTAGAAAATGGAAAAATAATTTTATTTTAGTTCAAATTTATGTTGATGATATTATTTTTTGTGCCACTAATGAATCTTTGTGTAAGGATTTTTCAAAAGTTATGCAGCACCAATTTGAGATGAGCATAATGGGAGAGCTCACATTCTTTCTCGGTCTCCAAGTTAAGCAAACTAAGGATGAAATATTCATTTCACAAAGCAAATATGCTAGAGAATTAGTAAAGAAATTCGGATTAGAGAACTCCAAGCATGTACTAACTCCCATGAGCACAAGTATCAAGCTTGATGCAGATGATAGTGGTGAGGAGGTAGACCAAAAACTTTACCGAGGTATGATAGGTAGTCTCCTTTATCTTACCGCTAGTAGACCGGATATCATATTTAGTATATGTGCATGTGCACGTTTTCAAGCTTCTCCTAAAAAGTCTCATTTGATTGTGGTTAAAAAAATTATTAAATATGTTAATGGCACAATAGATCTTGGTTTATTTTATCAAAAAGGCACTTTTTTGATCTTTATGGTTTTTGTGATGCTGACTTTACCGGTTGTAAGGTAGATCCCAAGAGTACGAGTGGTACATGTCAATTTTTGGATAACTCCCTTGTATCTTGGGCATCCAAGAAACAAAAATGTGTTGTCTTGTCCACTACGGAAGTGGAATACATTACTGCCGGCTTGTGTTGTGTACAACTTTTATGGATGAAACAAAATTTGATTGATTATGATTTGCATTTTCAAGATACAAAATTTTTTTGTGATAATACTAGTGCTATCAATATTTCAAAAAATTCCATTTTGCATTATAGAACCAAGCATATAGATGTATGCCATCATTTCTTACGTGACCATGTAGAAAGGAAAGATGTATCCCTTATCTATATTGATACTAAATCTCAATTAGCAGACATCTTTACCAAACCTCTTAGTGAAGAAGATTTTTATCGCATAAGAAATGGTTTGGGCATGTGCATTCTTTGATTTTGTTTGTTTGTTTGTTCAGATTATCATTTTCATATCCTACTATTTTCCTTTACGCACTCATTGTCATAACATGTCTAAACACACAAAATTACCAAGAGGAGTGGTTGGGTGAGACCGGGGTCAATTCCAAGAGGAGTGGGTTGGTAGTAATGCCTAGGGAGAGATCGTAAATCCAAACACTTGAGGAATGTGACACGAGTAGGCCAACACTTGAGGTGTTTTTGTGGGTTTTTGCATGTATATTATATTGTATACCTTATTTTTGATGGTGACAAAGGGGAGAGAAATCTCCTCATTTATGCATATAGTTAGGGGTAGAGAGCCTTATAGATAGGGGAGCAACTATCTATAAGCTATATATTCAATTTTATTTTGCTCTTGAATAATGGTTGGTTGTCATCATCAAAAAAGGGGAGATTGTTAGCCTTTATGTTTTGATGATGATTTACAACCACCATTATTAGTACTAATTGATTGTTGAGTGATATTGTAGATTATAAGAATATCAAGCTTATTAGTACCTATTTTGGAGGATTGGATGGAATGACAAGCTACAACGAAGATATCCAAGGAGGTGGAGGCTAAGTGATAAAGCAAAGCTATCAAGAGCACAACACTCACAAGAAGCTTCATCAAAGATATGAGCAAATATCAAGACCAAAGAATTGTATTCATATATGTGAGATATTTGTATTTTTATTTCTCTCTAGTGCTTAATGTAGGCAAGTCATGTATTCATATATGTGAGATATTTGTATTTTTATTTCTCTCTAGTGCTTAATGTAGGCAAGTCATTAAGTTAGTAAAATTTAAAGCTCATTGGATTCACACACACACTTTCACACAAATCATTGTTTTTGAACTATTTTGGAAAATCAGTAGTTTTTACTTTTGGAAAATGATTTTTTAAAATCCTTTTTCTAACATATCAAAAATCATATTTATAAACTTTTCTCAAAGTTATATATTTTTTTAGAATTTATTTACTATTTTCTAAGAGCCTCAAAAGATCAAATTTCAAACATGCACAGTCTCTGTGCATGTTCATAAGTCGACTTATCAGGTCAGATAAGTCGACTTATGAACTGCTCTGGAATGTATGATTTTTCTCGGCCAAGTCGACTTATACAACCTATCAAGTCGACTTATAGTAAGTCGACTTATGCTTTCTTCTAAGTCGACTTATAGAGGTACTTTTATACTTGTAACGGCTAGTTACAAGTCGACTTGTCAATGTTGCAAGTCGACTTATAACGGCTAGTTTCTGGTAGCTGGATTTTTGGGATTTTTTATTATGTTTTGGATTTGAGCTGGGGTTTTGGGCTTATATAAATACTTAACCCCTCTCTTCATTTCAGAATTTAATCAAGCAAGAGAAAATGCCCAAGCTTTGCATTCTAAGTGTTTTGAGCTCTAATTTTCAATTTCTCATTCTCAAGTTCTTGTTCTCCTCACTTCCACACTCCACAATCCTTGATCTTCAGTTGTTCCTTACTTAATCCTTGCCATAGGGATTGTTGTGAGAGCCATTCTTGTTCTATTGCAATTGTGTGGTGAGGTTGATCTTGAGAAGATCAAGTGTGTGGGTTGTGAGATCTCAAGAGGAGATCGTTGTGAAGAAGTTCCGGCTTCCAAACCGGGTTGTGATAGTGAAATTCTCCTCGAGAGTAGGGAACGGGGATGTTGGTCGGAGGACCGAACCTTGTGAACATATCGTGTGTCACAATTGGCTAACTATTTCCTAATTCATCTCCTTTATATTATTTTAGTATTTTATTTTATGGTGTATTGTATTGTCTTTAGTTTAATTGCACATGTATTACCTCATAACCCTATTCACCCCCCACCTCTAGGGTCCAATAGAGACGACTGTTTGTATCGGCACAAACCATGCTTTCGTCATTAACATAAATGCTCCTCTCTCCATGAGAGCCCAATGGCGGCGACGACAGGCTCTCGCCCGTCAGGAAGCACAATCCCTAATCTCCTATGATGGCTTGAATTACTATTCATACCTGAGAAGAGCCAAGTGAGAACATAAAGTTCTTAGTTCTGGCAAATTGAGCTTATCAGGCGAGCCCACCTACTCAGGCGGGCTTCACTCTGTCGGCAAAGTTCCCAAAACTAGCGAACTTGACGTTTCAGGCAAGCCTGACATTTTAGGCTAGCCTCGCTCCATGAGCAAAGTTCCCCATTCGGGCGAACTTAGCAACTTAGGTGATCCCTCCAAATCAGGTGGGCTTCGCTTTTCAAGCCATGATCCTAGTTCTGGCGAGCTTAAGAAAACAGGCATGCCCCATCAGACCCGCTTGACACTCAAGCCTCGCCCGCAAGCATGCCTTAGCCAAAAAGGCAAGGCAAAGACCAGTCAAACAGGCGGACCTTGCCTAAATGAACAAGCAGCTAGAGCTCGCCAGAACACGAGACCTCGCCTGTCAAGGCATGCTCACCTGGATTCAACACTTGGAAAATTTCCCAAGTATTCTCACAAGTCTTCTTTTGAACCTCCTTCGCATGACTGCGTGTTTGGTTCTTCTGACACCGAAGGTTGTCACCATCAACCTACAAGGGATCTCAGAGAACATATGACTCATAAGAGTACTATTCACGAGGAAAATCCTCAGTGCCACTATGAGAGGCTCATCAAAGCAGCGCTTGCTGATTGCCACTGTACCGAGGCACCGAAACCATCAGTGATTGAAAGGTTTTCTTAGCAGCCTCTGGAGTCAAGACTTCCTCACCGGAGACGCAATCACCAGAGGAGATAGGCTACTGATGATTTGGAACTCCGGGCTACCACGGTTAACATGGTGGGGAAAGGAAAAGCCAAGTATTCGAATTCGTCAGATCCAGAATTTATTCCCGGGATTCAAATACCTCCCTATTGAAAGTGAGGGTGTCTACCTACACAGTCGTACTCAAACGGGGGCGGTCATCCCATTCGATTACACCCGCCTATCACCCATCTATGACAACGATGACGAGGCTTGCTCAGCAACGGTAACGTCCATCTATGACAACGATGACGAGGCTTGCTCAGCAACGGTAACGTCTCGGACCTCGAGCTCGGTGTAGGGCAAGCACGCGAAGGTGCATATGGTGGAAGTCCCCGATGAGGTTGCTAGGAAACTCAAAGAGCAACAAGCGACCATCAACTTCTTAAAGGGAATGATGGAACAAAGAGTGGGAGCCTACTCCTCCTAACACGTCTGAAGAGGAAGATGATCGCGATCGCATTCGGATTATTCATTTAAGTCTTCAAGAAAATCGTCACATGCTAGCAGCACTCCTCGGGACAAGAGGCTTGATGAGTTCCAAAGTCAACTCAACGCTCTAAAGCTCCAGAAGAGCATGAACAAGCTGGAGGTGGTCAGACTGTATCTAGTCGAATGAGATACAGTCCCCTACCCTGAAAAATTCAAACCAATGAGCTTAGTCTAGTTTGATGGTAAGGGATCTCCCTCACAACATATCTACTACTTCCTGTCTCAAATAGAATTTCTCACGGGGAATGATCCTATCCTCACCCGACTGTTCATTGGCACCCTGAGAGGGGTAGCCATTGAGTGGTTCCGCAAGTCGGAACTAAGCTCTATCAAAACATGGGCTGATGTGAAAAAGCTTTTCTTGGCCCGCTTTCTTCGATGACGACACGGAAGTGTCGATGGCCACTCTACTTGCTGAGAAGAAGAAGAAAACAAAGTCGATCAATGACTTCGTAAAGAGATTCAGGAATCAATCGCTTTATTGCCGGAACCAGATCTCTGAAAGCACTTTGATTGAGATATGTCGCAACAATCTCTCGATCGACATTCTATCCAAGGTTAGCGTGGTGGAAACCCAAACTTGGAAGGAACTTGTTCACCAAGGCGAGTAGGTGGAAAACATGATCAAAAGGCTAGAATCCGAAGAGCCTCGATCTAAAAGAGGAACTTCGGAACCGAGTGCCTCCAGGAACCCTTCTCGGTCGAGGGGGAAGTAGATCATGACTATTGATTCTACTCCAGCCCCTAAGTCAGCTCAGAGATAGAAGCTCAAGTCTTTTGAGCAGCGCCCTCTGAGGCAATACGACTTCAAGAAAGACCAAGTTACGACTACCTTCGATACTCTCCTCAAGAATAGTAGGATCAAGCTGTCAGAGATCACAAAGCCTTAAGACATGAACAAAATAGATGATTTGAACTACTATGTGTACCATAGTTTTTTGGGTCATCATACCTCCAAGTGATATATCCTTAAGGATAAGCTGCAAGCTTTTTACGACGCGGGAGTCCTAAAGAAGGAAAATGTGCAGAAGAAGGGGACTACAAACATGGTCACTTTGAAATTCGGGACAGATCTTCCTGAAGTCTATGCACCAGCAGGGGTTGTACCCATCCCCAGGGCGGAGCTGAAGATTGTCAATGTCGATCCTCACAACCAACGAGAGAAAGGCTTGATGCCACAAACCTTGCCATCAGGACAGGTGATATGGGTTCATCCTGATCTCCTAAATGACAAGCAGTGGACTTCCAACAAGTCCAAAGGCAGGCCTAAGCTTTGTAACATCGTTTTGACAATTCCAGACGATGACAAAGTGGAGATAGCTACCCTCACCGATTTCGACAGTGAGGTAGATGTTAGTCCTCTTGTTTTGATGATGTTTTACAACCACCATTATTGGTACTAATTGCTTGTTGAGTGATAATATAGTTAATATATATATCAAGCATGTTAGTGCCATTCATGGAGGATAGGATGGAATATGCGCTACAACGATGATATCCAAAGGAGGATGATGCATAGTGATGAAGCAACGTTTATTCAAGAACACCAAATGCAATAAGAAGCTTCATCAAACTCAAGCTATATCAAGACTCAAAGAATTGCATTCTACGTGAGGATATTAGCTAGTTTTTATTTTCTCTCTAGTGCTAAAATGTAGGCAAGTAGTTTAGATTCCATTTGAAGCTATTGGGATATCACACACACATTTTCATACTCATATTTTTAAGCGTTTTGATAAAATATCATTTTTCACAAGTATGAGGACCTTTTCGCAAAATTCCTTTTCTAAACAATTTTTTTTAGTGTTAAAAATATTTTACAAAGTTTCACAATTTTTGGAAGTCATTCAAATATTTTACAGATTTTTTATAGAGTCAAAAACAGGTTTCAAAATAGTGTGTGTATGTATTAGTTCGCGGTCGACCGCCACGGTCGATCGCGCCTGTGTTTTTTTCTGAGTGGGCAGCAGAGACTTACGGTCGACCGTCATGATCGACCGTCAGCTCGAATTTTCCCACGGTCAACCACCATGGTCGACCGCCAAAGTCTCTGAAAAATTCTGAGCTTCGAAAGTGGCTCGCGGTCGACTGCGAGATTTTCACGGTCGACCGCCGCTTAACTCAAACGGTCTTTTTGGTACAGATTTTAAGCACCGATTTTTCCAGGTTTTGGGGGATTTGGGTATGGGTTTAAGCTGCTGTGTTTTCTCCTATTTAAACCCCCTATACCCCTTCTTCTGCAAGTGTCCCAAACATTTTGAAAATATCAGAGATCTGTTTTTCCTGAGAGTAAACTTTCAAAACCTGATTTTCTCTGTTTTTCAGTTTCACTTCCCAGCTTCAGTATAATCTTTCTCCTTGCTATAGGGACATTGTAAAGAGAGAGTTTTTACACCATTACTACTATTGAGAGCTTGATCTTGTGGAGATCAACTGTGTGGGAGTGTGATCTTGTGGTGATCAACTATGTAGTTATGAAATCTTGTGGAGATCGTTGTGTAGAAGAAGTTTCGGCTTCCAAACTGGGTTGTGTAGTGGATTTCTCCTCGAGAGTGGGGAGCGAGGACGTAGGTCAGCAGGCCGAACCTTGTTAACACATCACGCGTCACTTGGATAACGATTTCTCACTCTATCTCCTTTACATTTGTTGTTCATTTTTGTGGTGTATTGCTTGCCTTATTTTTATTGCTCATTTATAGCCTTAAGACCCTAATCACCACTTCCTAGGGTCCAACAATTAGTATCAGAGCTTGGCCTTTATATTAGTTTTTTGTCTAACCACCTTAGAGAAAAGATCTTATGGAGGCTTCAATGAATGTGCATATGTTAGAGGGACAATCCACCACTAGACCACCACTGTTCACCTGTAGTAATTTTGCTTATTGGAAGGATAGGATGAGGATTTACCTTTGTTTCATTGATCTTAACATTCTCGAACTCATAGAGAAAAAATATGTAGAAAAGCCCAAAGTCAGGAATATGACCGATGGAGAAAGGCACCAAGCCAATCTCAATGCAAAGGTCATGAATGCCTTAATTTGCGGTCTTTCCCCCAATGAGTATAATAGGGTTTCCACGTATGCAACCGCATACGAAATATGGTTAAAATTGTGTATTACACATGAAGGAACACCCTAACTTAAGGAATCCAAACTTAGTGGGCTTATGCATGAATATGAGTTATTTAAGATGCTTCCTAATGAATCCATTGATGCTATGTTTTCTCGCTTCACTAACATAATCAATGAATTGCATGGTCTTGACAAGAAGTTAACTATCCAAGAGACGAACTACAAGACCCTTCGTTCATTGACTCCAATATGGGAACCCAAAGCTACGGCCATAGAGGAAGCTCATGATCTCACCACTCTAGCTCTCGATGGCCTCATTGGCAAGCTTAAGGTTCACGAGAAAAAGCTTAAGGGAAAGGAGAAGGAGGAAGTGCCCTTATGGGAAGTTGAGGATCCATCACCAAAGATGAAGACCATAGCTCTCAAAGGAGCTAGTGATAACTCCTCATCATCATCGTCGGAGAGTGAAGTTGATTTTTCTAGAGAAGTGACTCACCTCTCTAGAAGAATTTCTAGACTCATTAAAATGAACAAGAAGTTTAATCCCCGATCTAACAACAAATTTTCTTCACGTGTAAAAAAATGTTTTGAATGCAATGAACCGGGTCATATCGCCAAAGATTGCCCCAAGCTCAAGGAGAAATACATGAAGTACAAGAAGAAGAAAGCCATGTATGCCGGATGGGAAGAATCCGAACCAAGTGATTCAGATAGTAATGAAGAAGGAGCTAAACGTGCTCTTCATGATCCCAACATTTGCTTCATGGCCTATGAAAAGGAGGTAGTTTCCGACACCGAAAGTAAATCATTTTATATGCAATGTGATCTAGCTACAACTTTAGAGGAATTGAACGTTGAGTTCAAAAGGATGTCAAAAGAATTTTCTTCTTTTAAAAAGTTACATGCTTCTTGTGATGCCAAACTAGAACAATTACAAATCTCTCTTGCATTAAAAGATGAATTGCTAGGCGATATTGATTTTGAAAACAAACAATTAAGATCCAAGTGTAGGCATCGAAAATTGCTTATAGGTCTCTACGAACAGCTCAGTGCTAAGGAACGATGATGAACGTCACTATCCGGTTCACAAGAGTTCGGTTGACGTCGATGAACGCTTGAAGTGAATCGACGAACTACGTGAGCTGACAGAATTTCGGAATAACGAAGGTACGGGCTAATAGAGAGCCCCGCGATGTTTACAAAAGGAACAACGCCCTTCGTGTCTTATTCATTCAACAGATGATCCAACCATCGGAGCTGATAGAACTCCTTGTCGGCTTTCCAACGCACTTCGAATCACTCAAATCCGAGTCCGGACGAAGGAATTACAGCGGAAATAGATCAAAAAGCACCAAAGGAGTGTCTCGGATCAATGGGAGACACCCTAGGGTGTCTTCGAACAAGTAGAGACACCCTGGGGTGTCTCCAAGGCAGATTTGGGCCTTTAAGGTGTTTTAACCGCTCCGTTATCCCCTCAAGCCTATAAATACAAGCCCCGGACCCTCATTTTTTGAGATCTGAAATTTTGGAGAATTGGCGAAGCCCTGCCGAACTGAAGAGTGATCGAGTTCTTCAACACAAAAGATCGAAAGTCGTCAGATCTACATCACCCGCATCCAATCCTTAGTATTATCTCGTTGTGGTAATTCTAAGAAGAGCAATTATCTCGCTTTTATCGAGATAGGCGCTTCTGTTTCTAGATCTCCTCACGGATCGACGAAGCTCTGGACCTGATCTGATTGCCAGGTAGTCCACGGATATCGACATCCCCGTCACAGGCTAAAGACCCACGCAAGCAAGAGACGACGAACGGATCTTGTGTTTATTTTTGAGAAAGTTGTAATTTTTCTTCTTTTCTTTTGATTAAGATCTGAATTCTTTGTAAACACTAATATTCTAATGAGTTCAGTAATGAAGGCAACTTTTACCGAAAACAAACTGGCGACCATAGTGGAAGCCAACAGCCTCGCTCCCGAGGCTGTCGTGACGCAGCCGGCATTCAAGATCCGGGTGAATGAAGAGATCGAATATGAATTTGATCAACAGAAGTTCGAAGAGCACCTCTCTTCTTCCTCCTCCAGATCCGCCTCTCCAAGCAGGCGCAGGAAGGCATCCTCTTCCAGAAATATTCACGGAACCTCCGGTTCGAAGATCCAAGATCCCCTCGCCGTAACTGCACTTACTCCCCGCGACGCTCCTACGACGTCTAACGTGGTCGAAGCTGTAGATCCAGATCTCCCCTCCGTCGTGAAGGTGACCGCTGAAGGTGCTCCAACTTTGTCGAAGAGGGCGCGCCAAAGATGTCGTCAACGCCTCGCGTGACAATTGGCCAAGGCCGCAGAGTCGATGGACGGGATCCGATACAATGAGGATCTAAAGTCCAGACAGCGCCAAGAACAACAACGGCGAATCGTCAACTTCTCTTCTAAGATGGGGACGAAAATGTCAGCGCAGGCACGGGCTCAAGTCCAAGAAGCCCGTAGAAGACTGCAGAAGGAGGTGGCCAAGAAGCCGCTACCAACCCGCCAAGTATGGAAGCCGAAGTCTGAAGCGGCGATTCAGGCTAAGGCAAAATCGTTGCAGTCTTCGAAGCAAGGTCAACCTCCGGCGAATCAACCAAAGTCGCCGGTAATCCCAGTAGCTACTCCGGGAGATCCTGTGGAATCATCCTGAAGGAGAAAGTCAGTCTTGGAGCGCCTCGGTCTAATTCTCGATGAACGAGGCAAAGCTCCAGTTCAAGAGCGTTTGGGCCCGATGAAGAAGCCCCGAACGACTCAACACGCTGGGGGTCGCCGCCACCTCCAACATGACAAGGAGCTCAAGGCAGCTACGCGCGCTAATTTGCGCATCGAAGTCCAAGAGCCCGGTGAGAATTCATGCCCAAAAGGGCATGTCTCGAGGCGCGTGACTCTTGAGAGCCTTAAGAAGGCAGTTCGCCCTCAGAAGGAGACGTTGTCGTCTGATGATGACAATGTTATACCTGAGAAATCGTGCCGACATGCGATAGGTTACTCCGACCTTCAAACCGACGAGTTGTACTATCGTGATGGGAGCACGAGGAAAACCAGGAAGAGGAGTCCCCGAGGACTAGAAACTCAATGCCCCTGTTCCAAACTCATTCGGGCAGTATTGTCTGAGTGCAACTGCATCAAGGCGGTCCCCGAAAGAGTTTTGGTTTTCGAAAGGCTCAGTACCGAAACGCCGAAACCAAGTCCTAGGCGTTTCCGACGAAGAAGAAGGATAGTCGAAGACGGAGAATTTCCGAGGGTTACCACCAATACGACCAGCAAAAGGGTATCGACACAGGATAATCCCGAGTCAATTCCGCCAGTACCCCGGTATCTAACTCGTCTGCAGTCTAGAGCCATTACACGAGGAACTTATGGTAGGGTTAGGACGAGATTACCATCAGAAGATGAAGAATCGGATGCCTGCTCTGCACTTGCATCGGACAACACGGTATCCAGCGATGGACAACACCGCGAGGCACTCATGATAAGTGCAGAACAAGTGGCCAAGATGCTCGAAGAGGCCATGGCCAAACAACAGGAGAGCTTCAAGTTCGAAATGTAGATGGCCATGCAGAATATGAGAGAAATGCATGACCAACAAATCCAAGCATTGACGAACCAGCGAGGCGGACCAAGTCGTCATAACCAGATTAATCTGGAAGATGAGGACACAGATGAAGCTCACAATGCCAATAATCCTCCCGTCAATGCAGGGGGTGGTATCAAGAGGTAAAGAAAACGGGCATTCCTTGTCCATACCCGAGGGAATGGGAATCAATCCCCTATCCGGCGAAGTTTAGTCTAATCAACTTCACGCCGTTCGATGGAAGGGGTTCCCCCACCCAGCATTTGATTTATTTCAAATCGCACCTGGGTGCTATCTCTGGGAACGAGCCTCTGATGGTGCGGTCATTCGTCGGCACTCTTCGCGGAGCTGCCTTCGATTGGTATCGTCGCCTCAAGCCAGGAAGCGTGAACAGCTGGGATGACATGGAGACGAAGTTCCTTGCAAATTTCTTCGACGACGACACCGAGATCTCTATCGGATCGTTGCTCGACGAGAAACAAAAAGACGGGGAGTTAGTCGACACCTTCGTCAAAAGGTTCCGGAACAAGGCGATGAATTGCCGGGACCCGATCACCGAGGAATTCATTCTCCAGACTTGCCACAACAACCTCGCATTGGACGTATTGGAGGCAATGGGGACAGCACCGTCTGACACTTGGAAGGATCTGAAGGTGCGCGGTGAACAAGCCGAACGCTTCCTTAAAAGGAAGAAGGCCGAAAGGAACCAACCGACGGTTAATCTGCTGGACTCAAACTTCGCTTCCCGTGGTAAGGGCAAAGCACCTGCAGCTGCTGGTGGTGCTAATCAAGCGTCACAACAGCAATCCCGAAGGCAGCAGAAGACTTCGGGTCCGAGACTCCAGAGAGAGTATTCCTTCAAGGACGAAGACGTTCCAACCATCTTCGAATCGCTCCTCGAAGGCAACAAGATCAAGCTACCACCTATCACGAATCAGGAGGAAGCTGATAACACTACGGACCCAAAGTACTGTGCATACCACAGAAGGGTTGTTCATCCCACCAAGGATTGCTTTGCTCTCAGGAATAGCATTCAGACCTTGGTCGAAGCCGGCGTTATAACGCTAAGGTAAGCCAAATAAAAACGGCAAAACTCCGACCGGTATAAGAGTATAAACTGCTTCCTGACACTCCAAAGAGTATACGAGTATAAACTGTTTCTCAATCCTCCGACCGGTATAAGAGGTTAAACTACTCCCTGATACTCCAATAGGTATATGAGTCTAAACTGTTTCCCCACTTTTGACGGGAAGTTCCTGGAGAATATTAAGCTAATATTCTTAAGGATAACCCGGTTAGTTAACTGATAATAATGTCCGAACCAGTTCCGCAGAGGAAACTGGGGGTGGACGATTTATGTAACGGGAAGTTCCCAAAACCACAGCAATGTAATGAATAAGGACTCCCATTCAAGTTCTCACTGTGTCTGTGCACTCAACACTCTCTCTGTTAGAGTCTGGACGTAAAGTTCCTGATTGGTCAAACCTTCTTACAGTTAGGACCACAGTCAAAATCCCCTCTCGATTCTCCCAATGAACGAGAGGTCCACAAATCAAGCGATCAAACCTTCCTACAGTTAGGATCGTCTTAAACCTTCCATTCGGTCAAACCTTTCTACAGTTAGGACCAAAACCAAAATCCCCTCTCGATTCCTCCAATGAACGAGAGGTCCACTTTCAAATCGAGTGATCAAACCTTCCTACAGTTAGGGTCACCTCAAACCTCCCACTTGGTCAAACCTTCCTACAGTTAGGACCAAAACCACGATTCATTCTCGATAAACGAGAAATTCATCTTTAGTTCGATAATCAAACCTTCCGACAGTTAGGGTTATCCGAATCTTTTTGATTCTCGGAGTGGAGATCCCACTCTTAGTTTCACCTTTCCGGATTCTGGGGGTGGAGATCCCACCTCGAGTCTCCTTTCCTTCTTTGTTCGGGGAATAGAATATAAAATTCTTCCTTCCCCATACCAATCCTTTTCGAAGAATTCAGGATTCATCCTAGGAAGTTTATCCCGAATCCTAAGCAGGGATAAGTCTGCGCCTAACACGCGCTGCCGGTTTAGTCTTTTTTCTGCACAAAAAGACACCAGAGTTCGATTCTGGGGTATTCTATCCTGAAACCTAAGCAAGGATAAGTCTGCGCCTGACACGCGCTGCCGGTCAGTTCTTAACCGTTTAAAAAGAACACCCGTTCACATATTCAACATTGTGACAGGTTGTTATTAATAACACCAAAATCCATGCCTTACACGCATGGGGAATTTCATCCTGAATCCTAAGAAAGGATATGCCGACGCCTAACACGCGTCGCCGGTTTAGTCTTTCCCCGTAGAAAAAGACACCAGAGTTCGATTCTGGGGTATTCTATCCTGAAACCTAAGTAAGGATAAGCCTGCGCATAACCTGCGCTGCCGGTTAATTCTTAACCGTTGAAAAGAACACTCGCCCGCATATTCAACATTGCGGCAGGCTGTTATTAATAACACCAAAATCCATGCCTTACACGCATGGGGAATTTCATCCTGAATCCTAAGAAAGGATATGCCGACGCCTAACACGCGTCGCCGGTTTAGTCTTTCCCCGTAGAAAAAGACACCAGAGTTCGATTCTGGGGTATTCTATCCTGAAACCTAAGTAAGGATAAGTCTGCGCTTAACCCGCGCTGCCGGTTAGTTCTTAACCGTTAAAAAGAACACCCGTTCACATATTCAACATTGTGGCAGGTTGTTATTAATAACACCAAAATCCATGCCTTACACGTATGGGGAATTTTATCCTGAATCCTAAGAAAGGATATGCCGACGCCTAACACGCGTCGCCGGTTTAGTCTTTCTCCGTAGAAAAAGACACCAGAGTTCGATTCTGGGGTATTTTATCCTAAAACCTAAGTAAGGATAAGTCTGCGCCTAACACGCGCTGCCGGTTTAGTCTTTCTCTGTAGAAAAAAGACACCAGAGTTCGATTCTGGTGTATTCTATCCTGAAACCTAAGCAAGGATAAGTCTGCGCTTAACCCGTGCTGCCGGTTAGTTCTTAACCGTTAAAAAGAACACCCGCCCACATATTCAACATTGTGGCAGGTTGTTATTAATAACACCAAAATCCATGCCTTACACGCATGGGGAATTTCAGAGAATTCACTCTCTTAGCACAACGTCACATGCGGAACGGATTTAGATAATCCGCATGCTAGCCCGACTCAAACGGTAGTCGGTAAAGGCTCATCAAACCCGTTGATGGCTGAGAATTTGTCAAAAATTCTATAAGTGCGAGTCATTGATGCATCAACTCTGTTAGTTGGTCTCGTGACTCGATTATCCAACAATATTAAAATAAGATCCACAAATGCAGATGAATCAGCTTTAACAGTTAGTCCTGTAACCCCGACACTTGGGACCACCATGCTCTAATTCCTTAAGAGCTTAAACTGTGTATGCTCCAGTAAACGTACGAGTATAAACTGTGTCGACGTACGACGTTCAAAACCCTAGGATCAACGCCGGTCAACGCGTAACCCTAGGTCAACGCCGGTCAACGCGTAACCCTAGGTCAACGCCGGTCAACGCGTAACCCTAGGTCAATGCCGGTCAATGCGTTGCGATCAAAATGTCAACGCGAATCAATATGTCATGACGGAGATAGTCAGTTCAAAGTCAACTCAATGACACGAGCCAAACTCAACTCACTGGTGATAGACTCGAGACTCCAACAACGGCCAGGCGATAAACGCAGCGCCGGAAAGACTTCGGCTATTCGTCAAAGCATTGAATAGATCGAAAATCGAAGGAGCCGAGAGTTAAAGCTAACTACAGGTCCTTTACGCCGACTGGAGGCTGGACCAATCACATCCAAAGTATTTCAACCTCTTCTATAAAAGAAACGAGTCTGGAACGCTTTGGAGGGGGTATCTGTAGGCATCGAAAATTGCTTATAGGTCTCCACGAACAGCTCAGTGCTAAGGAACGACGATGAACATCACTATCCGGTTCACAAGAATTCGGTTGACGTCGATGAACACTTGAAGTGAATCGACGAACTACGTGAGCTGTCAGAATTTCGGAATAACGAAGGTACGGGCTAATCGAGAGCCCCGCGATGTTTACAAAAGGAACAACGCCCTTCGTGTCTTATTCATTCAACAGATGATCCAACCATCGGAGCTGATAGAACTCCTTGTCGGCTTTCCAACGCACTTCAAATCACTCAAATCCGAGTCCGGACGAAGGAATTACAGTGGAAATAGATCAAAAAGCACCAAAAGAGTGTCTCGGACCAACGAGACACCCTAGGGTGTCTCGGCCCAAACCGAGACACCCTAGGGTGTCTCGGATCAATGGGAGACACCCTAGGGTGTCTCCGAACAAGTAGAGACACCCTGGGGTGTCTCCAAGGCAGATTTGGGCCTTTAAGGTATTTTAACCGCTCCGTTATCCCCTCAAGCCTATAAATACAAGCCCTGGACCCTCATTTTTTGAGATCTGGAATTTTGGAGAATTGGCGAAGCCCTACCGAACTGAAGAGTGATCGAGTTCTTCAACACAAAAGATCGAAAGTCGTCAGATCTACATCACTCGCATCCAATCCTTAGTATTATCCCGTTGTGGTAATTCTAAGAAGAGCAATTATCTCGCTTTTATCGAGATAGGCACTTCTGTTTCTAGATCTCCTCGCGGATCGATGAAGCTCTGGACCTGATCTGATTGCCAGGTAGTCCACGGATATCGACATCCTCGTCACAGGCTAAAGACCCACTTAAGCAAGAGACGACGAACGGATCTTGTGTTTATTTTCAAGAAAGTTGTAATCTTTTATTCTTTTGTTGTTTGAATTCAGTTGTAATGCTTAAAGTTTAATGAAATCAATGACTAAGGTAACTTTCGACGAAAACACTTAAGAGAAGATAATAAAAGGTTACCTACTGATTATGCCGAGTGTAGGCGTCAAAAATTGCCTATAGGTCCCCACACGCGGCTCGAGATAGAGAGAAGACGATGAACATTACTATTTGAGTTACAGAAGCTCATTTGACTTCGACAAGCACACAGAGTGAGTCGACGAACTATGTGAAGCAACGAAACAACAGAATAACGGGAACACGAGTTGATCGGGAGCCCCACGTCGCTTACGAAAGGCAAATTGCCCCTCATATCCCATTTATTCCACATGTGATTCAACCATGGGAACTTATAGATCTACTCATTATCTTTCCAACACATCTTGAATCGCGTGATTCCGAGTTCGGATGACAAAAATACAGCAGAAACGGACAGAACGAACAAAACTCTCCAAGCCAAACCTTGGCGAGACACCAAGAGGTGTCTCAGCCAAGGCTTGTGAGTGATAAAGGTTTTGATATTTCCTTTAAACCGGACAAATGCATTATTAGTATGAATGGAAAAATTATGTTTGTTGCTAATAGAAAATCTAATGTGTACATTTTTTAGATGAATGAATTAGTGAATCAATACGTGAAGTGCCTTGCGACAATTGATGAAAACCCTTGGATTTGACATAAGAGGCTTGGACACGCCAACATGGAGTTGATATCCAAATTATCCAAGAGGAATCTTGTAAAAGGGTTACCAAACTTGCATTTTATCAAAGATGTCATTTGTGAAGATTGTGCTAAAGGTAAACAAACTAAGTCTACCTTCAAATCCATCAATGATGTATCAACTTCTAAACCCTTGCAATTACTTCATCTTGATTTATTTGGTCCTATGCGTGCTACCTCTCTTGGAGGCAAACATTATGTTTTTGTTATCATTGATGATTTTTCTCGTTTTACATGGATAATCTTTCTTGCTAATAAAGATGAATATTTTGATGAATTTTCAAATCATGTTAAGAGAATTGAAAATGAAAAAGATTTAAAAGTTGTTAAAATAAGAAGTGATCATGATGGTGAATTTTAAAATATCTCTTTTTATGATTTTTGTGCACATCGTGGTATAACTCATGTGTTTTCCGCTCCAAGAACACCACAACAAAATGGTGTTGTTGAACGGAAAAATCAAACCACTCAAGAGATGACACGAACTATGTTAAACTCTTTTGATTTGCCTAAATATTTTTGGGCGGAAGTCGTCAACACGGCTTGCCATGTTTTAAATCGTGTGTTGATTAGACCAAAGCTTAAGAAAACTCCATATGAACTATTTTATGATAAAACTCCTTTTATTGGATATTTTCGTATCTTTGGTTGTAAATATTTTATTTTAAATACAAAGGATCACCATGATAAATTTGATTCCAAAATTGATGTTGGCATTTTCTTAGGGTATGCACCTTTAAGTAAGGTTTATAGGGTCTTCAACAAACGAACTCTTGTTGTTAAAGAATCTATAAACGTTACTTTTGATGAGACTAATATTGGTTCACAAGTTATTTTGCCTAGGAAAGATGATGATGATGTTGAGGGAGGATTAGAACTTTTGCAACTTAATAATACACCCTCAATAGAAGCACAAAAAGATGTGGAAAGCACCAACCCTCATGTACAAGAAGAACTCCCCAAAGCATAGAAATTCGCATCAAATCATCCAAATGAGCAAATTATTGGGAGTCCTTCACAACGGGTTGTTACTCGCTCAAAGGCTTTGAGTGAGTATGATAATGTTGCTTTTCTATCTCAATTAGAACCTAAGAAGATAAATGATGCTTTACATGATGAATTTTGGGTTTTAGCTATGCATGATGAACTAAACAATTTTCGAAGAAATGATGTTTGGAAACTAGTTCCTAGACCTAACAATGCTAGTGTAATTGGAACAAAATAGGTTTTTAGAAACAAACTTGATGAACATGGCATTGTTACTAGAAACAAAGCTCGTTTGGTTGCCCAAGGATACAATCAAGAGGAGGGCATAGACTATGATGAAACCTTTGCACCGGTTGTAAGGTTGGAATCTATTAGGATGTTTTTGGTATTTGCTAGCTTTAAATGATGAAACCTTTGCACCGGTTGTAAGGTTGGAATCTATTAGGATGTTTTTGGTATTTGCTAGCTTTAAAGATTTCAAATTATTTCAAATGGATGTTAAAAGTACCTTTTAAATGGTTTCATAGAAGAGGAAGTATATGTTGAGCAACCCTCCGGTTTTATAGATCATGTTTTTTCTAATCATGTTTACCGGGTTCAAAAAGCTTTGTATGAGTTGAAACAAGCTCCTAGAGCTTGGTATGCTCGCCTCTCTAGTTTTCTTCTTGAAAATGGTTTCTCTAAAGGAAAAATTATTTTAGTTCAAATATATGTTGATGATATTATTTTCGGTGCTACTAATGAATCTCTTTGTAATGATTTTTCTAAAGTTATGCAAGATCACTTTGAGATGAACATGATGGGAGAGCTCACATTCTTTCTCGGGCTCCAAGTCAAGCAAACTAAGGATGGGATATTCATTTCTCAAAACAAGTATGCTAGAGAATTGGTAAAGAAATTTAATTTGGAGAACTCCAAGCATGCACCAACTCCCATGAGTACAAGTGTCAAGCTTGATGCGGATGATAGTGGTGAGGATGTAGACCAAAAACTATACTGAGGTATGATAGGTAGTCTTCTTTATCTCACCGCTAGTAGACCTGATATCATATTTAGTGTGTGTGCATGTGCATGTTTTCAAGCTTCTTCTAAAGCATCTCATTTGATTGCCGTTAAGAGAATTATTAAATATGTTCATGGAATAATTGATCTTGGTTTATTTTATCCAAAGAGCACCTCCTTTGATTTATATGGTTTTTTTGATGCCGACTTCACCGGATGCAAGGTAGATCGCAAGAGTACGAGTGGAACATGCCAATTCTTAGAAAATTCTCTTGTTTCTTGGGCTTCCAAGAAACAAAATTATGTTGTATTGTCCACTACGAAAGCAGAATACATTGCCGCCGGCTTATGTTGTGCCCAAGTTTTGTAGATGAAACAAAGCTTAGTTGACTATGATTTGAATTTTCAAAATATAAAAATCTTTTGTGATAACACTAGTGCTATCAATATTTCAAAAAATTCGGTTTTGCATTCTAGAACCAAGCATATAGATGTGCGCCATCATTTCTTACGCGATCATGTAGAGAGACAAGATGTATCCCTTGTGTTTTTTAACACAAAATCTCAATTAGCGGATATATTTACCAAGCCTTTTGGTGAAGATGATTTTTACCGCATAAGAAATGGTTTGGGCTTATGCACTATGTGAAAGTTCTATTTGCTTGCTTGATTAGTTACATTTCACATGCATTTTTGTTTTTTTTTCACCCTATTTTGATGGTGACAAAGGGGGAGAGAAATCTCCTCATTTGTGCACATAGTAAGGGGGATCTCATAGATAGGGAGAGCTACTATCTATAAGCCATATTTATTTTGCTCCTATATAATGGTTGGTTATCATCATCAAAAAGGGAGAGATTGTTAGTCCTCTTGTTTTGATGATGTTTTACAACCACCATTATCGGTACTAATTTCTTGTTGAGTGATAATGTAGTTAATATATATATCAAGCATGTTAGTGCCATTCATGGAGGATTGGATGGAATATGCGTTACAACGATGATATCCAAAGGAGGAGGAGGCATAGTGATGAAGCAACGTTTATTCAAGAACACCAAATGTAATAATAAGCTTCATCAAACTCAAGCTATATCAAGACTCAAAGAATTGTATTCTACATGAGGATATTAGCTAGTTTTTATTTTCTCTCTAATGCTAAAATGTAGGCAAGTAGTTTAGATTTCATTTGAAGCTATTGGGATATCACACACACATTTTCATACTCATATTTTTAAGCGTTTTGACAAAATATTATTTTTCACAAGTATGAGGACTTTTTCGCAAAATTCATTTTCTAAACAATTTGTTTTTAGTGTTAAAAATATTTTACAAAGTTTCACAATTTTTGGAAGTCATTCATTTTTTAGTGTTAAAAATATTTTACAAAGTTTCACAATTTTTGGAAGTCATTCAAATATTTTACAGATTTTTTATAGAGTCAAAAACAGGTTTCAAAAACAGTGTGTGTATGTATCAGTTCGCGGTCGACCGCTACGGTCGATCGCGCCTGTGTTCTTTTCTGAGTGGGCAGCAGAGACTTTCATGGTCGACCGCCATGATCGACCGTTAGCTCAAATTTTCCCATGGTCGACTGCAGAAATCAGCTTCGAAAGTGGCTCGCGGTCGACCGCGAGATTTTCACGGTCGACCGCCGCTTAACTCAAACGGTCTTTTTAGTACAGAGTTTAAGCGCCGATTTTTCTAGGTTTTGGGGGATTTGGGTATGGGTTTAAGCTGCTATGTTTCCTCCTATTTAAACCCCCTATACCCCTTCTTCTTCAAGTGTCCCAAACATTTTGAAAATATCAGAGATCTGTTTTTCCTGAGAGCAAACTTTCAAAACCTGATTTTCACTGTTTTTCAGTTTGACTTCCCAGCTTTAGTGTAATCTTTCTCCTTGCTATAGGAACATTGCAAATATAGAGTTTTTATACCATTACTACTGTTGAGAGCTTGATATTGTGGAGATCAACTGTGTGGGAGTGTGATCTTGTGGTGACCAACTAGGTAGTTGTGAAATCTTGTGGAGATCATTGTGTAGAAGAAGTTCCGGCTTCCAAATCGGGTTGTGTAGTGGATTTCTCCTCTAGAGTGGGGAGCGGGGACGTAGGTCAGCGGGCCGAACCTCGTTAACACATCACGCGTCACTTGGATAACGATTTCTCACTCTATCTCCTTTACATTTATTGTTCATTTTTGTGGTGTATTGCTTGCCTTATTTTTATTGCACATTTATAGCCTTAAGACCCTAATCACCCCCCCCCTCTAGGGTCCAGATGCATTGATTACCTGAGCAAGGAAAGACTTTACCAAGAACTACCCTCCGATAGCGGGAAATCCGACAAGACCATCGGTCGGATAGTTGCCCACAACCCAACCGAATCCTGACAAGCCGAGTTCAATCAGTCAATCCTTTCGATTCTAACTACTTGCACAGCTGAAGAACATCCCAGTCAGGATCACCTTGTATGAGCTCCTGCGTCTATCCAAGTTTACCCGGGAATCTCTACGGGAGGCACTAGCCGACTCAGAGGCTTTTGCCAGGCATTTCTCGCCTACTTCGGAAGAAGACGTGGAGATAGGGTGTCTGTAATGCTGCTAGACATCCGGATAGCAGATTCCCTACATTACCTTCACTCTTGAGGATTTGCTCATCAAGAGTACATCTCACGACCGACCCCTGTACTTCACAGGATATGTCGGCTCCTCTCGAGTGGATAGGATCCAAGTAGATCCAGGGTCTGCACTGAGCATTATCCTCTTAAAGCTCATCAAACACTTGGGGGTACCTCAAAAGTGGTTGTCCGAAACGACTACCACCATCTTTGGCTTGAACGCCACCAGAACTCAGCCGTTAAGGAAGATCCGCCTCAAGTGCCGGCTGAGCGACATGAAGATGGAAGTGACCAGCTACGTCATCGATACAGAGCCTTCCTACAACATGCTATTAGGTTGGCCATGGATCTATAGAAACCGGATAGTCTCATCCACTTTGTATTAGTGTTTGAAGTATGTGGACGACCGTGATCAAGTAAAGATGGTGATTGCTGATAAACAGCCCTTCAAAAAGGTTGGAAATTACTTCACCGATTCTTTGCTCCACCAGGACTCTGAACCGAGCAAGGAGCCACCGATAGAGGAACCTGGCAGTGGCAAATGAGGCCGATAGTGAGTCTGAGTACAATGAGGGTCTTGTCTTGAATGACATTGAACCCATTATAATCAGCTATGGAGGCCTTGTTGTTGTTAGCCCTTATGTTTTGATGATGTTCTTACAACCACCATTATCGGTACTAATGGCTTATTAAGTATAAATATAGTAAATTCATTTGTCAAGCTCGTTAGTGCCATTAACGGAGGATGGATGGAATATACGCTACAACGAAGATATACAAAGGAGGAGGAGGCTAAGAGATGAAGCAACGTTATTTCAAGAACGACAAATTCGAATAAAAGCTTCATCCGATTCAAGCTATATCAAAGCTCAAGTATTGCACTCTATATGAGGATATTAGCTTTCTTTTGTTTCCCTCTCTAGTGCTAGAATGTAGGCAAAGAGTTACTGAGTTTACTTGAAGCTATTGGGAATCACACACACGTTTTTAGACTTATGCTTTTAAGCGTTTTTCACAAAATACTATTTTTCACAAGTATGAGTACCTATCTGCAAAATTCTTTTTCCAAACAGTTTGTTTTTAGTATTAAAAACATTTTACAAAGTTTCAGAATTTTCAAAGGTCAAATAAATATTTTGCAAATATTTTAAGTAGGTCAAAAATCCTTTTTTAAGAAAATATCAGAAATCGGTCGACCGGTACGGTCGACCGATCCTATGACCTTTCATCAGTATTTTTCCAGAGAGTCGTCGGGCGACCGGTACGGTCGACCGAAATTACGATCTTTAAATCGGTCGACCGCGCCGGTCGACCTATGAGTCTCTGTTTGTTTTCCATTTTTTCCTTAGCTGTTCGCGGTCGACCGAATTTTTCGGTCGGTCGACCGAAGGTTTTTTCCGGTCGACCGAAATTCTCTTCGGTCAACCGGATTTTATCTTTGGTCAGCCGCGACTTTTTTAAACGGTCATTTACATCGAACACTGTGCTTTCACTTGTTAGTGATTGGCACAGTCTGTGATGAGGGTCTGAAGAAGAGATTATTATCTCATTTGGGAAGATTGGGTTTTGTTTTAAAATGATTTAAACTTTTCTATAAAAACCCCCCAGACCTCTTCTTCTTCCTCAGCCCTAACGTTTGAAAACCAGAGAGAACTTTCTGCTTCCTGAGATAAATTTTCAAATCCTGTTTTTCTCTCTGTTTTAAGTGTGATTCACTTCCCAGCTTCAGTAAACCTACTCTTTGCTATAGGGGCTGTGTAAAGAGAGGTTCTTGCATCTGTTCTTCTGCTGTGAGGTTGAGATCTTGTGTAAGATCTACTGTGAGGGTGTGATCTATTGAGATCAAACTGTGTTGTGAGAGAGATCTGTGGAGATCGCTGTGTAGACGAAGTTCCGGCTTCCAAACCGGGTGTATAGTGGATTTCTCCTCGAGAGTGGGGAGCGGGGACGTAGGCCAGAGGGCCGAACCTCGTTAACACATCGCGCGTCAAGGATAACGAACTCCTAACTCTATCTCTCTTTCTTTTATCGCATTACTATTTTGTGGTTTGCTTGTACTGTTTTTTAATTGCATATTAGAGCCTCTTGACCCTAATCACCCCCCCCCTCTAGGGTCCAACAGTTGTAACCAACGCTGCTGAGGCAGACGGGTTTATCCTGAATGAAGATCCTGACTTTGCTTACTTTTTGTCTAGTTCAGAGTCTAGTAATGACAAGTTTAGCAATTTGGTTGTAGAGTTATATAATAACTCTTCCTTGCACTTTCCCGTGTACTTATCATTCGTCACAGACAAATAAACGACCGAGTCCTCGCAAGCCATCTTTGTCGTACCCACCCGAGGTAATTATTAAAAAGATATTACCTTTGGAAGGATAGTCTGGTCTATGCACACAATGTGGGATGAGTCAGACAACGACGAGCCTGCTCCTCAATTCTCATATTACGATCAGATCGTGAAGCATATGATGGAGAGCATGGGTTATGACTTCACCCGCAAGGGAGGCTTGAATTATGGCAAAGGGTGAAAGACACTCGTCCGACCTGCTTATGTTCCTAGAGGAAAGCCCAACAATTACTTCGGTAAAACTCGAAGAGGGTTGGGTTACACCTCATCTTCATCACGGTTATATTGCAATTTCAGTGAAGATTTCGAAGATTGTCCTTCCGGAGAATCATCATCAACATCCTCGATGTGGAATTCGGATGTTAGTATGGGAGATCTGTTCAGGGACCTCACAGTTAACATAGCTACGGTTGATCTCACTAAAATCAGAGAGGATGACCAGACCCCACTTTATGATAAAGCATGGGATCGCCACATCAGTGCCCAATGGAGTGGTCGGTTTGAACAACGTGAACCACCCACAGAGGACAAGATACTCCAAATAAATATGGGAGATGAGACTAATCCCAAACCCATATTTATCAGTGACAGCTTACCTCCCAAGGAGAAAGAAGACCTTATATCCCTCATCCGGGAATATATTGACGTCTTCGCCAGGAATTATGAGGACATGTTTGGCCTTGATCCCCAGATCACCATGCACCGCCTCAACATTAACTCGGACACCAAACCTGTCAAACAACGGCACATCCACAAATCATGGAGGCGATCTAAGCCGAAGTGAAGAAGCAGGTCGAGTCAGGCTTCATCAGAGAGGAACAACACCCCGATTAGGTGGCTAACATTGTTCCAATCCTGAAGAAAAATGGGAAGATCCGTATCTGCATAGACTTTAAGGACCTTAACGCTACATATCCAAAGGACGAATTCCCTTTACCCATCACAGAGGTCCACATTGACAATACTTGTGGGTTCGAAAGGATGTCCTTCATGGACGGGTTTTCAGGGTATAATCAAATTAAGATGCACCCTGAACATGAGAAGCATACTTTATTCAGAACTTCGGTAGGGGTATACTGTTACACAGTTATGCCCTTCGGACTTAAGAATGTTAGTACAACCTATCAGCACGTCATGAGCATAATTTTCCGGGATCATCTACGAAAAATGGTTGAATGCTATGTAGATGACTTGGTTGTGAAGAGTCACAGCAAAGATGATCATCTTCAAGACCTGAGAATGATGTTCGAGCTGATGTGATCCCATCAACTCAAGATGAACCCCACGAAGTTATTTTTAGGGATATCGAGCGGCAAATTCCTCGGATTCGTCGTCACGACGAAAGGAATTCACATAGACCCCGACAAGGTGCAAGCTATTCAAGAGCTTCAACCACCCAGGAATCTCAAGGAATTGAGAGGACTGTAAGGACGTCTGGCTTACATCCAAAGATTCATCTCAAAATTTTAGGTAAGTGCCAACCCTTCTCCAAGCTTATGAAGAAATGTGTTTCCTTTTTATGTGATAATCACATTTTATTACAATTTTATACCCTTATTATCTATTTTATATGAATAAATATGCCACTAATATAATTATTTTTATCTTTAAATGTAGGTTAATGAAGAATAAATCTCAAACTCTCATCTCTCAACAAAAACCCCTTGAATAAATGAAGAAATGAAGCAAAGAAGCCCATTGGAAAATCAATTGCCAAATTATCCAAAAGCCCAAAAGCTAAAGAAATAGCAAAGCCCAAAAGCCCAAGAGCCCAAGTCCAAGAACAAGATAAAAGCTCGGACAGCAACAAGAGAGGACTGAGTATCAATGCCAGCATCGATACCCGTATCGATGCTAGCATTAATACCCCTATCGATGCTGGTATCGATACGACGTACAGTTTGTTACGAATTAAGGGCTAAAATTTATTGTTTTTGGATAAGATTTCAATCTAATGGCTCTCATTCACTGATGTTTACTATAAATAGGGATAGAGAGTGAGGGGTTAGGGGTGTGAAATATTTTATAACTCCATTTAGAGAGGAATGTAACTCTTAATTGAGAAGGCCGTCCAAATTTGTAACTTTTGTTACAATTAATAAAAAAAAATTACTCCACTTCAAATCTTCTTCTCTTTGTTGGATGATGATGGTGGAGATGAAGAAAAGTTTGAAGGTTTGCGTTTCTTTTATTTTTCTTTTTTATTTCTTTTTAGTAATTTCTTTATTATTGCTTATTAGTTAGATTTACATTCATGCTTGTAATGTAGATTTATTTTCTTGTCTTTTTATTTTTTATTTTTGCACTTTAATTTGTAGAGTAGATTTATTTTTTTGCATTTAATTTTTACAATTTATTTTGTAGTTTAGCTTTTAATTCTTTGTAGTTAGATTTATTTCTTGTTCATAGTTTAGACTTTTCTTTTCTTTTTCTTTTTGTAATTAGTTGTTTTTCTTTTTGCTTTTATTTCTTAAGATGTGAAATTAATTCTTGTAGGAATCTTAGAATTGTATGAAACTAGTCTAATTTCCTTTATATTGTATGAATTATTCTCTTTTACTTAAAATATTCATGTTTAGGATGATCAACTAGAAAACTAATTGGTAGAAGAAGAATTTGATAATCTATACTTATCTTAAATGGTTTGATATGTTATTCTTATGAATTCTAGGATTACTATCTTGTTGTTGTTCTTACCATGAATAGTAATTTTGACTTAGATGATAATTTGATAGGTTATACTTTCCTTAAATGGTTTGATAGTCTATGCTTAATCAATTTAAGTTGAAATATGATAAAAAGATAATAGTTTGTATTTTGTAATTGAGATTAGCTAGTGGATTAAATTCTAGATTTCTCATATCTTTAATTGAATCCTCCATCTTGACTTTCTTGAATTTTCTTTTCATTCTTTATTTTATTTCTTGATTTTATTCATTCTTCTTTCTTGCCTTGTGATTTTATTTATTCTTTGATTCTTTCTTCTCTCCTCTAAAATTTAATTTATTATCTCTTGCATATATTCACAATAATCACTCATCACAATCACACTTATTATTTAATCCTATTTTTGTCACGTATAAAACATAAGAACTGATTCTAATAATCTCTTAAAATCACCTTCCTCGTGGGATCGATATTTTTATACTATAACTTGATCAATTGTGCACTTGTAATTTTGGTACATAATTATGCCGCATCATTATGGGATGAGCATTGCCCACAAGCGTTCGATGAGATCAAGACTTATCTCTTGAATCCATCGGTCTTGGTGGCCCCAGTTTCGGGGAAACCCTTCCTGATTTATGTGCGGTCAAGTAGCATTCTTTTGGCGCCCTCTTAACACAGAATGACGATGTCGGCCACGAGCAAGTCATCTATTACCTGAGTAGAACCTTGCAGGGAGCCGAATGGCAATACCCCATGGTCAAAAAGGAGTGTTTGGCCTTAGTGTTCGCTATCCAAAAAATACGACACTACTTGGTTGGTCAAACCATACACGTCATCTCCCTGATGGATCTCATCCGAGTCTTTATGACATAGCCCGTATCCTTAAATTGGTGCCTGGCAAGATGGGCACTCTTGTTGTCTTAATACGACATACATTTCATGCCACAAAGTCCGTCAAAGGACAAGTAATCTACGATCTCATGGCCAGTCATCCGCTCGAATCGAAGACTGGTCTATTCGAAGCTATGCCGGATGAAACCCACGAGGTTAATGCAACATCGTAGGAAGAAGTTTGGCGATTGTACTTCGACGGAGCATCTCAGTAGGCACAGGCGAGTCTATCATCGTAGGGGTGGGGTGGTCTTGGTTTCTCCGCAAAACTACGTGTTAATGCAACATCTCACGTAGGCACAGGCGATTGTACTTCGACGGAGCATCTCACGTAGGCACAGGCGAGTCTATCATCGTAGAGGTTAATGCAACATCGTAGGAAGAAGTTTGGCGATTGTACTTCGACGGAGCATCTCACGTAGGCACAGGCGAGTCTATCATCGTAGGGGTGGGGTGGTCTTGGTTTCTCCGCAAAACTACGTGTTATCCCGAGCTTTCTCTTTAACTGAGTCGTATACTAATAACGTGAGTGAGTACAATGTGCTACTCATCAGACTCGACTTCGCCAAGGAGTTAGGGTCGAATCATCTCGAAGCTTACGGTGACTCCCAGCTCATCGTCAGACAAATGACAGGGGAATACGAAGTTAGAAACGATGACTTAATCCCATGTCATGAAGCGACTGTCAAACTAGCCGAATCATTTGAAAGCTTCCGCACTGAGCACGTTCTTTATTCCAAGAAAACGCACGTGGATGCCCTGGTGTCATTGGCAGCTAACCTAGCTCAACCACTGGGAACAAGTCAACATGTCACCATCGCAAGCCGACAACTCTTCCGACCGGAGTATGTTCTGGAAGTGAATGCAACTCACCAGGCTACGGGTCAACTCGAGCTGAGAGATTGGCATTTCCCAATCATCGACTATGTCTTATACGACATATTACACGAAGATGTAAAGGAGCGAGATTGCTTCGGTGTTGTATCGTAAGTCTTACGACGGCATATTGCTTTGGTGTCTCTTAACGACAGAAGCACAGGAGGCCCTGTAGGAAGCCTATGATGGTACCTGCAGTGCTCACTAACCTTGACCCAAGCTCTAGGATCGCTTGCGAAGAATGGGCTATTATTGGCCCAGAATGATCCATGACGCTGTCACTTATGCCAAGCGTTGCCATGCGTATCAAATCCACGCCAACTACATTCAACCACCCAAAGATCTGCATCCGATAGAAACTTTGTGGCCCTTTTAGACATGGGGGATGGATGTCATCGGATCGACATTTCCACCATCATCCAAAGGTCATCGCTTCATTCTTGCGGTAACCGACTACTTCTCTAAGTGGGCCGAAGCTGTTCCCTTAAGAGAAGTCAAAACCAGTGATATGATTAAGTTCATCAAACATCACATTGTCTACCAATACGATGTTCCAATACATATCATTCATGATAACGGATCACAATTCATTAGTCAGGCATTCACTCGGTTCTGTGAGAAGTTCAGAATACAGAACATGGTGTCCATGGCTTATAATCCATTAGCAAATAAACTAGCCGAGGCTTTCAACAAGATGACCATCAAGATCTTGACCAAGCTGACATCTAACATCAAGCGCGACTGGAATGAAAAGCTCGTTGAAAGCTTGTGGGCGTATTATACTATGGTTCGTACACCGACCGGTACCACACCTTATTCGCTGGTATACGGTTGCGAAGTCGTACTACCGTTAGAGATTCAGATTCTGTCCCTACGTGTCGTACTCACAACAGGGACAATGACTGAAGAAAGTCATCAATGACGTTTCGCAAAATTAGAGGTGTTAGATGAGAAGCGGCTCGAAGCTCAACAACACATTGAGTTCTATGAAGCCTGAATATCCAAGGCTTTTGACAAGAAAGTTAAGCACAGATCTTTTAAGGAAGGAGAGTTGGTCCTCATTGTTCAACGACCTATGATACTCAACTCAAAAAAAAAAATTCTAACCCAAATGGGAAGGACCATTCATGGTAGAGACAGTCTATTCAAATGGAGCTTATCGCCTCGTCAAACCGAATGATGATAAGATCATGATGCCTATTAACGACAAATTCCTGAAGAAATACTACCCATAGTCTTCCTTCAAATTCCCATAAAACTATCAAGTTAACAGTCACATCTGATAGTCATTTTCCTTCCAAATTTCCTCAGTTGATCCTCTTCTATAGGACGACGGGCCCACACAAAAGTTGTCATGTTAACAGTCACCTCTGACAACTAATTTCCTCCAAAATTTCCCTAACGATCCTCTTAAACAGGACAATGAGCCCACTCCCACTGTCATGTTAACATTGCACCTCTGACAATCAACTTATCAATCCTCTTCAAAAGGATGGTAAATCCTCAAAGTCGCTCCGATCGCGACAATCAAATCAACTTACCAATCCTCCTCAATAGGGTGGTAAGTCCTCAAAGTTGCTCCAATCGCGATAATCCAATCAACTTACCAATCCTCTTCAATAGGATGGTAAGTCCTCAAAGTCGCTCTGATCGCAACAATCCTGTCATGTTAACACTAAACCTTTGACAAATCCCCCACTAATCCTCTCTAATAGGATGATGGGTCTACAATGTTAGACCCTAGAGGGGGGGTGATTAGGGTCTTATGCTAATCTAATCCGATTAAATGCCAATTAAAAACTAATTAACAAGTTATCCTAGCAAGTATGAAATATCACAAGATATATGAGCTAGGATAAGCAATGTAAACAAAGAGATATATCCTATATGATAAAATATATGCAAGGATATATAAACAACACAAGGGTAAATAATCTAAACAAGATAGTGGATGATATAGATAATGAGCTAATGACAATGGCGATATAAGATATGAACATAAATATGAATGAACGCCAAAGCACACTCAAACAAGCAATATGATCACGGAGTTCGGACCTTCCGTCCTACGTCTCCGCTCCCCACTCCCGGGGAGAAATCCACTATCACGACCGGGTTTTCTACGCTCACCCGAATAACGTTTACAACCACACAGTGTCGGTTTTCAACGCTCACCGAACAACGTCACTCCTCACAACTCGGTTTTCTAGTTCACCGAAAACTTCACAACACACTCGGTTTTCTAACTCATCGAAAACCTTACACCACTCACAATGTAATAAATATAAATTTGTTCTCTACAATAGATGAGAACACAATGAAAGCACAACTCAAAGTTACAATCTCTCACCACCCAACTATACTATGTATGTAAATACTAAAAGCTCAATGTGGGTGTGTGTAACAATGAGTAAAATAAAATCTAACTCAATTAACAAACTAGCAATAATAAGAATATGAAAATCAATAATGAAATTGCTAGAGAAAAGAGTTAGAAAACTTCTCTAAGAACACAAGAAGAGGATGAAGGGGATTGAGAATGAATCCCTCAATCTGCAGTGAAAACTTCCTCCTTTGTAAACAGAAACCCAAACTCAAAACAAACAGTAAAACCCTAAACCCTTGCTTAAACTTTTCTTTTCTTTTAAAACATTTCTTAATTGGTTTGAGAGTTGAAGACAATGGGGTATTTATACCCTCTCACAACTCAGCCAAGAAACCAGAGCAAAAGACAAAACAGCCCCAAGGCAACGGTCAAAAAACTAGCCGTTGCAAACTGAAGGAACACTCGTCGGTCGACCGAAAAATTCGTCGGTCGACCGAAAATTTTCATCGGTCGACCGGACCGGTCGACCGACAGGCTTCTGTCGGCCAGGAAACTTTTGACCTCAGGTTCGGTCGACCGATCCGGTCGACCGAAAACTGACACTCAAAAAACCTGATTTTAAAATGCTGTTTAAAAATATCAAATAAATTCCAAAAAATGTAAAACTTTGGGGAATGATTGTAGACATGATAATAAACATGCTACAACGACTGGTTTCGAAAAAGGACTTCCCAAATGAAAAATATCATCATTTTACAAAATAGTCCAAAACATGAAAATATGAGATACTTGAATTTTGATGTTTTGACATAAACCAACTTTTGAAACTTTGTGAAATGTTTTTATAGACTTAGTAAAACATGTATAAACTGATATTGAAGTCTATAAACTAAGAATACAATATTTTCACAAAATTGCATATTCTATGCAATGTTTTCAAAAACATAATAGAAAATATGAAATATAGAATTTCATATATATAACCATAAAAACTCAAAACATATGTATGTATATATATAACTATATATATGCATAGAAACCAAAACTTATATATATATATATGACTATATATATATATACGAAGAAACCAATAAATGTGTGTGTATAGATAATTGAGCTTAGAGTATATAACACACATAATATAAATCCTAAACTAAATTACCCAAGCTAGATCTTGATCTTCAATAAGCTCTTCTAGGTAATCTCGCGGATGAAGCTTTAACTTGGATCTTGAACTTTGAATAGCAAGGCTTCACCGACATTCCGCCAACCTCCTTTGGATATGATCGTTGAAGCTCTATTCCATCCATCCTCCAACTACGTTGTTTGTCTATAAAACATAGGAATGCACAAACACTAGACAAACAACATTAGTAATAAATTGTTTGTTAAACATCATCAAAACAAGAAGGCCAACAATCTCCCCCTTTTTGATGATGACAAACAATTTACAAAAAGAAGTATATGCATGAAGTAAATGAACATATACAAGATAATAACTCACATGCATATAAACAAACAAGATAGATATACTCACAATATTTCTCCCCCTTTGACAACATCAAAAAGGGGACAAAAGAATTAAGAGAGCGAAAGCTCCCCCTATCAATAAGCATAGGTGAGTATAAAAACAAACATAGAATAGGGAATAGCTCCCCCTATCAAAAAGCCATAAGAAATATGCAATAAAGATCAAGGCAAAACATGTGAGCAAGCATACATGAATATGCTAAATATCATTCACATACAAAAAGATAACGAGAACACATATAAATATGTCAATATGAAAATAGTGTCTCATTAACACAAAAAAATATAAAAACCATATAAAAGAATAGATTTATGAAATCAAAAGAAGAGGAACATGAGAATCATGCAAAAAGTTTTCAAATGAAAACAAATCAACCAAAAGAAATCATAAATCAAAGTTTATATTCAAAACAATGTTTGATCAATAAAGAAAAATTTTCTTTACATAACTTGATCAAACCACTCATAGAATACATTATAAAGCACGAATAGATGATCCATTAGCACAAACACATAAATATCATCATATAAGTGAATTATAATGAATTCAAAAACAACAAATCAAAACACAATTTTTAAGAGAGGCAACAATTATATCAAGCTCTTGAGCTTGTTCCAACCCATATAATCATTTTAGCATCCGGTAAACTTGATTTGGGAATAAACACCCAATAAACCCGGAGGGTTATATAAACACAAACCACTCATCAAAATAAGATCAATAATCATGAAAACAAAAAAGATTTGATCAAAGAAAATTTGTTTTCATAACAAAAGGATTTTAAGACAAAATTTTCAAAACTAAGAAAAGAAGAAATAAGAACACTAAAAATCTTGGTTTAAAAATTAAATTTGTTTTGGTACCCAAGAACTCTTGGTACCAAAAGATTTAGGGACATGACCCCTATCATTCAAGCTCAAAGCCCTAGGGTTATGAACCCTCTTAGGCATATGTGAAACTAAGAAAAGAAGAAATAAGAACACTAAAAATCTTGGTTTAAAAATGAAATTTGTTTTGGTACCCAAGAACTCTTGGTACCAAAAGATTTAGGGACATGACCCCTATCATTAAAGCTCAAAGCCTTAGGGTTATGAACCCTCTTAGGCACATATGGTGCACTAACATGGTCAAAACAATATTCATTCAAATGACCCTTCCGATTGCAATTTGTGCAATGAAAGAGATCCATTTGTTTTTGTGGACCATTAGCTCGTGCACGAGAATCATTTCTATTTGGAACATATTGCAATTTAGAAGCTTTTTGTATATCAAAACAAAATTTAGCAAGATGTCCAAACCTACCACAAACATCACATTTAAACTTTTGTGGTCTTTTAAAATCATTTGGCAAAAGTGAAGTCTTTTTCAAATCATAGCAAAATTTTGCCAAATGGCCAAAACGACCACAATAATTACACTTACCACAATAATCACACTTGAACACACTAGCATGCTTATGATGAACTTTGTGAGAATGAGCATGTGAATGTGTAAGTGTACAAGATGAAGAAGCTATATGAGATGCACAAGGAACATTAGCATCTTTATGTTTGTGTGCATCATAACAAAACTTAGCTAAATGACCTTGACGGCCACAAATAGAACACTTATAAGTTTTGCTATACATGTGTGCATAATGAGTGGATGACTTCTTAGACTTAGCACACATATCCATAAGCTTCTTATGATTATTAATGCATGTTTTCAAAGTTGAATCTAAAGATGAAATACTATTTTTCATAAGATTCAAATCTTCATTTTTAGGCACATATGCATTTTTAGAAGTAGAACATAAATAGTCATTTATAAATGAAGCAGTGTTATTTTTTATGTTCTCTACTTCTAACATGGCATCAATCTTAGCATGAGATAAGCTAGAAATGGATGATGATAATTTCTCATTTTCCAATTTTAACATATCATTACTTTCTTTAAGAGCAACATTTTCTTTGGAAATGATATCAAAATTGGAAGCTAGCTTCTCATGATCGGATATAAGTTCTACATGCTTGCTTTGTAAATTAATGAAATCATTTTGCAATTTGTTAAAGGCATGCAATAATTTTTCACTAGCACACGCAAGTTCATCACTAGATAAATCATTTATGGTTTCGAACTCGCAAACCTCACTAGGGCTATCGCCTAGTGGCCGTGTGCATGATGAAGCTCCAATATTACTTGAGGAAGAATCCGCCGGAATCCTTTGGATCTCCTCCAAGTTACCATGATGTGCTTCTATGAATGTCCACAATTTGTAAGCACTATCAAAATAAACAAGCTTGTTAGAAATAGAAGAATCAAGTGCATTATGCATATATTCTAACACAATCTTGTTCATGGTAAACAATCTTTTGTCATTTTTACTCCACTTGGATTTTTCCATAGTGGGTACAATATAAGCATTATCAATAATTTCCCATAAATCAAAATGTTTAGATCTAACAAATAGTTTAAATCTAACACACCATTGGGCATAGGGGAAAACATTGAATTTAGGAGCAATACTAGAATCATAGCCTAAACAAGATGCATCATTCATATCCATAATTTGTAAAAATATGCAAGCAAGATACAAATGCAATCAAAACAAGATTAGCACAAAAAGATAACTTGGATCTTTAACTCAAGGCGATTAGACCTTAAATCAAAGAGCACCAAGCTCTGATACCAATTGTTAGACCCTAGAGGGGGGGTGATTAGGGTCTTATGCTAATCTAATCCGATTAAATGCCAATTAAAAATAATTAACAAGTTGTATTCTTGCAAGATAGGTATACAATCTATTATGGGCAAGAATATGCAATATACACAAAGTGATATATCCTATATGATGAAATATATATGCAAGGATATATAAACTAAGGGTGATATAAACATAAACAAGATAAACAAGATAGTGAACAATGTGAACAATAGATAATGGCGACAAGAATGATATGAACAATAAGCACAATTGAGACGCCAAGACAATCACAAACACACAAAGATGATCACGGAGTTCGGACCTTCCGTCCTACGTCTCCGCTCCCCACTCCCGGGGAGAAATCCACTATCAACCGGGTTTTCTACGTTCACCCGAACAACGTTTACACCTCACACTCGGTTTTCTAGCTAACCGAAAACTTTACAATCAACACACTATTGTAATCCCACTCTACACCCACTAAGTGTTGGACCTAGTCGTGTCTCCCTCAAGTGCTCGGTTACAACCTCTCCCTAGGCACGTCAACCGACGCCACTCCTCTTGGGACGATCCCCGACTCTCACCACACACTCCTCACTCGGTGTACAAGTGTATTACAAAGTGAATCTCACAATAAGCACAATATAACAAATGATTGTTCTCAACTATGGATGAGAACTCAATTAAGCACAACTCAAAGTTACAATCTCTCACCACCCAACTATACTATGTATGTAAATACTAAAAGCTCAATGTGGGTGTGTGTAACAATGAGTAAAATAAAATCTAACTCAAATAGCAAACTAGCAATAGTAAGAATATGAAAATCAATAACGAAATTGCTAGAGAAAAGAGTTAGAAAACTTCTCTAAGAACACAAAGAAGAGGATGAAGGGGATTGAGAATGAATCCCTCAATCTGCAGTGAAAACTTCCTCCTTTGTAAACAGAAACCCAATCTTTTAAACAAACAGTAAAACCCTAAACCCTTGTTTAAAAACTTTGTTTAAAACTCTTCTTAATTGCATAAAAAGAGATCAGCAATTGGGTATTTATACCCTCTCAAAACTCAGCCAAAAACCCCAAGCAAAAAGACA
>NC_033802.1:39569268-39595150 GCF_001876935.1 Asparagus officinalis | reverse complement strand
AAAGATCATGGCAAATATGTGAGCGAGCATAAATGAAAAGATATGCTAAGCATCACTCACATACAAACAAGATACAATGAGGACACATAATGATATGACATTATAAAGATAGTGTCTCATTATAAAAAACCATGTATAAGAATAGATTTATGAAATCAAAAGAAGAGGAACATGAGAATCATGCAAAAAGTTTTCAACTGAAAACAAATCAACCAAAAGAAATCATAAATCAAAGTTTAAATCCAAAAACGATGTTTGATCAATCAAGAAAATTTTCTTTGTGGGATTTGATCAAACCACATATGGAATACATTATAAGGCACGAATAGATGATCCATAAGCACAAACACATAAATATCATCATATAAGTGAAATATAATGAATTCAAAGCAATAAATCAAAACAAACTCTTTGACAAAAGAATTTCAAGAGATGCAACAATATATCAAGCTCTTAAGCTTGTTTCAACCCATATAATCATTCTAGCATCCGGTAAACATGATTTGGGAATAAACACCCAATAAATCCGGAGGGTTATATAAACATAGTCCTCTCATCAAACAAAAAAAATAATCATGAAAACAAAAGATTTTGATACAAGAAAAATTGTTTTCATAACTAAAAGATTTTAAAGATATAATTTTCAAAATCAAGAAAAGAAAAAAAACACTAAAATTCTTGGCTTTAAAAATTATTTTGGCACCAAATTACTCTTGGTACCTAAGAGATTAGGGACATGACCCCTATCATTAAAGCTCAAAGTCCTAGGGTTATGAACCCTCTTGGACATATATGGTGCACGGGATCAGTCATAGCAATAATTACTCAAATGACCCTTCCGATTGCAATAAGTACAATGGAAAGGAAGCATTTGCTTATGTTGACCAAACGGTTGTGCACGGGAAACATTAGAATCATTTGCAAACATGGATGGTCTTTTAAAATTATTTTGCAAGTGTAAAACATTTTTAAGCAAAGGTGGTTTACTTGAGAAATTTGGCAAGTTTGAACATTTTTTCAAATCATAGCAAAACTTCGCCAAATGGCCAAATCTACCACAAACATCACATTTAAAAACATGTGTTCTACTAGAAACATTTGGCAAACTAGAATTCTTTTTCAAATCAAAGCAAAACTTTGCCAAATGGCCAAAACGACCACATAGAACACATTTATACACATTAGCATGCTTATGATGAGAAATAGATGCATGTGCATGTGTGTGTGCAAAATGTGATGATGAAGCTTGATGAGATGCACAAGGAGGATTAAAGTGAATCTTGGTGGGGTTATGTGCATCATAGCAAAATCTAGCAAGATGGCCTTTACGACCGCAATTTGTGCATTTGTAGACTTTGCTATACATGTGTGCATGATGAATAGGATGTTTAGATGTTTTAGCATGAGACTTAGCACACATGTTCATAAGCTTATCATGATTAACAATACATGTTTTAAGGGTTGAATCTAAAGATGATATGTGATCCTTAACATGATTCAACTCATCATTATGCATACAAGTATTGTTATTAGAAGTAGAACATATATTGTTATTTATAAAAGAAGCGGTATCATTTTGTATGTTCTCTACTTCTAACATGGCATTATTTTTAACATGAGATAAGCTAGTGATGGATGAGGTTAATTTTTTATTTTTCAAATTTAACATATCATTGTTTTCTTTAAGCATTATATTTTCATTTTCAATGATGTCAAATTTGGACACTAGCTTCTCATGATCGGATTTCAATTCTACATGCTTGCTTTTAAGATCAATAAAATTATTTTGTAATTTTGTATAGGCATGCAATAATTTCTCATATGCACAAGCGAGTTCATTGATGGATATATCACTTTCGGATTCCGAATCGCTTACCACACTAGGGCTATCGCCTAGTGGCCGTGTGCATGATGATGCTCCACACTCACTTGAAGAACAATCCTCCAAACTACGTCGGATTTCCTCCAAGTTGCCTTGATGTGCTTCTATGAATTTCCATAAATTGTAAGCACTATCAAAATGAACAAATTTGTTAGAAAATGATGAGTCAAAGGCATTAAGCAAATACTCTAACAAAAACTTGTTCATATTAAACATTTTCTTATCATGATCGCTCCACTTGGATTTCTCCAATGTGGGCACAATATAAGCACAATCAATAATTTTCCATAAGTCAATATTTCTAGATTCAACAAATAGTTTAAATCTAGAAGCCCATTGTGCATAGGGAAAATTAATGAATTTAGGAGCAACATTGGATTTATAGCCTAAACAAAATACATTCATATTCAAGATATATATATGAACATATGCAAGCAAGACAAATGCAATCATAACTAGATTAGCACAAATAAGATAACTTGGATCTTTAACTCAAGGTGGTTAGACCTTAAATCAAAGAGCACCAAGCTCTGATACCAATTGTTAGACCCTAGAGGGGGGGTGATTAGGGTCTTATGCTAATCTAATCCGATTAAATGCCAATTAAAACTAATTAATAAGTTATCCTAGCAAGTATAAAATACAACAAGATACGTAAGCTAGGATAAGCAATATGAACAAATGAATATATCCTATCAATGAGATATTACAAATATATGAGCAAGGATATATGAACTAACACAAGGGTAAAATAAACAATCTACACAAGTGATAGGGTAATATGATGAGCAATACACAAAGGCGATATAAGATATGAAAACAAGAATAAGAACGCCAATGCAATCACAAACAAAACGATATGTTTACGAGGTTCGGTCCCCACGACCTACGTCCCCGCTCCTCACCTCGAGGAGATCTCCACTATCACAACCGGGTTTTCTACGTTCACCCGAACAACGTTTACACCTCACAATACAATCACTATGTAATCACACCTCACACACTAAGTGTTGGTCCTAGCCCGTGTCCTCCTCCTCAAGTGCTCGGTTACAACCTCTCCCTAGGCACGTCAACCGACGCCACTCCTCTTGGATTCGACCCCGTCTCTCACCACACACTTCTCTCGGTGTACAAGTGTATTACAAGTGAATCCTCACAATTAGGCACAATATGACAAATGATTGTTCTCTCTAACAAGGTGAGAACTCAATTAAGCACAACTCTTAGTCACAAACCCACAACCCCAAATTATACTATGAATGTAAATACAATAAGCTCAATAGGTTGTGTGTGAACAAAGAGATAAAACAATATAAACTCAATATGAAATCTAGCTTATGAAATTAAGAACAAACTTATAAAATGCTAGAATTGAGTTTAAGGAAACTTCTCTATAGATGACAAGAGAGAGGGAGAAGAATGAATGCTCAAACACCAAGGATGATCTCCACTTGCTCTTGTGAAATTTGCTCCACAAATCAAACTCTTGTAAATGCTTAAAAGCTTTTTAAACAAACACTAAACCCTTAAACAAAACTTGTAAACCTCTTAAAAACTTTTCTCTTGTTGTTCTTGTTAGATGGGAGAGGTAAATGCAATGGGGTATTTATAACAACCCAAGACATCAGCCAAAACCCCAAGGAAATGACCAAAAACCCAAAAACAAACAAAACAGAAAACTAGCCGTTACTGTGCAACGGCTCTCTGATAAGTCGACTTAGAGTCGACTTATGACATATACAGTTTTTGGCAGATGCTGAAAATTATGCGTATCTGGATTTGTAAAATCAGTTAAAAATAGTAAATCAACTCTAAACATTATGAAATTTTGAGGGATGTTTCTAAACATGTAAATAAACATTTTACAAAAATAATTTCTGAAATATCACTTCTCATTTGTGAGAAATGAATATTTGAATACAGATATTTCAGATTCTAAAAACTGCTGAAACACCCGATTTTCTAAAATCAATTTGACACAGTAAATTAACTCCAAAAATTATAAAATTTTTAGGGAAGCTTCTAAACGTGTATATGAACATGTTAGAGAAGGAATTTCTTAAATATCACTTCCCATTTGAGAGAAATAATTTATTTTGTAAACTGGTCAAAAATACATAACTGTGCAACACTTCATAAGTAGACTTATAAAAAGTTATAAGTCGACTTATATAAGTCGACTTGCCTTGCTTTATAAGTCGACTTAGCAGAGGAGAAAATGCACTTTCTAGAGGAGTTCATAAGTCGACTTGTCAGGGTTTATAAGTCGACTTATAAACATGCACAGGCACTGTTCATGCTGGAAAACTGATTTTTAAAGTGCCTTTAAAAATAACAAATAAATTCCAAAAATTATGAAACTTTGGAAAATGTTTATAAACATGATAATAAACATGTTACAAAAAGAATTTTTGGAATTGCATTCCCCAATAGTGAAAACCCATCATTTTTCAAATATGTCCAAAAACATGAAAACGAAACATACATGTTTTGACATTTGATTTAAACAAACTTTTGAAACTCTACAAAATGATTTTATAAACTTTATAAACTATGTATAAACTGATATTAAAGTCTATAAACTAATAAAATAATGTTTTCACAAAAACACCTATATTTTGATAAAATCAACAAATACGTGTGTGTGAATAATATGAGCTTAAAGTATCAACACACAAGTATAAAAACCTAAACTAAATATACCCAAGCTTGTGATCTTCAACGAAGCTCTATCTTGGTACACTTGCGGATGAAGCTAAAACTTGGATCTTGAACTTGAATGCAATACTTCACTCCACTATTCCGCCAACCTCCTCTTGATATGATCGTTGAAGCGCAATCCATCCAACCTCCAACTATGTTGTTTGTCTACAACAAATACGAAAACACAAATACTAGACAAACAACATTAGTGATAAATTGTTTGTTAAACATCATCAAAGCAAGAAGGCCAACATACAAAACTATCAAGTTAACAATTACCTCTGATAGTCAACTTCGTCGTTCCCGCAAATGATGTAGTCCAATCAGTCTTCACACTCATACGTCCCTGAACGATTTGATCCATTTCGTGCGTTCTAATATTCTTAGAACAATCGATGGGTAGTAGCCTACCATGCAATGTGCTACTATATTAATCAATCGTTACACTCATACGTCCCTAAATGATTTGATTTCCCCTAACATCGTCATTCCCGCCAATGACATTGTTCATCAATAATGGCCTATCAAGCGATATGCCCTATCGACTGCCCATTCCCAAGTAACGACCTACCAGATGATGAATCATTATTCGGACCCTTGAGCGACCACTTATACAAGCGGTCACTCATTTTTGGGCTAAGTTGTTATATCTAACGACATGGCCTAACCTAATTACAGCCTAACAGTTGTAATTAACCTAACCCGACGCCTCGAACAACTAAGGGTAGAGAATAAATTTTAGCGTTAAGTCTAAAAGAAACTTCTTGACAACTCATCTTACTGAGGGAAATAATATAGCTAGCCCGATCCAAATAATAATCGGTAAAGGCAAATCAAATCTGTTGATAGCTGAGGGTTTGCTAAAAATCCTAAGTGTTGGTCAACAAGAAGGAAAAATACACGAGTTATTCGAAACACAATGATTGGATGACAAAGTCATAATCTCATTCATAACAGCAGATTTTGAGATAATACATTCGAACAAAGTTATGACAATACATTCAAACAAAGTCATAATAATGCATTCTTACAAAAATAATAACAAAAATGTCTCAAAATCAACCCCGTCAGCCTTAGTCCAGCAAGATGAAAGATGCGAGCTCAGCCTTAACAGTGACTAACTCCTTTGCCCGGTCTGTTCGAACCTGATCCTCCGCCTCCTTCTTGAGCTTGGCCTCAGAAAGTGCAGCAACAGCAGTCGCTTCTTCCTGATGTAGCACATGGAGATCTTTTAGCTCTCTTGTGACAACGTGGTGAACATTTATACTCTCACACTGGAAGTCCTTCAGAGTCGACCCTCCCTAGGCAGACTTAACCCCCGAACGAGCGACAATAGAAGCATAAGCATCATTATTACTCTGCAAGCAACGTTTCCGCTCATGCAAGTCCACGATGATAACCTCCTTCTCCGATATATGTTTCACTCGAGTTTCACGCTCACGCATTATTCTGATCTGAGCTTTGACCATGAGTCTCCATACCTCATGGCGTGATTCGAAAAATGCTAGCCCCATCCACACGATGCGCAATGGCCTCCAGGCGGATGAGATTTGTTCGCAATGCCTAGCCAGCTGAATGCCACCTACGCGCTGAAAGTCCTTCAGACTATTTGCTATGAAGGAATAAAAATCAATAAAGTGGCCCCACCTAACACCAATGATGGAGATTGCTTGCTTCATAGCATTCTCCAACCGTTGGAGGAGGCCTTGCACGGATCTGGACTCTGGAGAAGCAGATTCCTAGGAGATCATAGTAATAGGTTGGATCAGGGGTAGTGGCCCTTCGTCATCAATAGGTAATCTCCATCCATATCCTCCTATGTTGGCCGGGTCAGGAAAACTAGGTTTACACTCGGACCGTGGAGGGGATAGCGGAGAAGGTGTTGGAATGGGCTCTTCCTTCTCCTCATCATCAGAGATCATGATGAGATTAGGTTTGTTAGGCTCAGGTCTTGCTGGTCTTCCTCTTGTGAGCATTTGCCTTATATCGGTCAGCTTCCTCAGTAGTGAGAGGTCTCTTTCCGGATGACCTAAGTATATGAGGCCTAATAATTGGGACCTCCTCTCGAGCTGCAAAATACAACAGAAAGAAGTTAGAAATTTTGACTCAAAAGGTCAAAAATTTTCTAAGTCTTGGAGACAGGCGACCTACAAACTGGAGGCGAGCTCCATCATGCAAGTGGGCTAACAAAGCTCGCTGATTAAAATAGAGCTTGCCAGAAGACAGAAGCTAGCCTGATAGGCAGAAGCTCGCCTATCAAGCAAAAGCTCGCCTATCAAGCAGAGCTCGCCTGATAAAGGTAGAAGCTCATCAATCAAGCGTAGCTCGCCTAATGAAAGTAGAGCTCGCCTAACAAGCAGGCTCGCCTGAATAGCAGAACTTCACCGGAGTCGACGAAGTTCGGCACAAAAGATGAACAAACATTGTTCATCTTCCCAGTCTCGTTCGTTCATGAGTTCATTTCAACCCACAGTTCTTAAACTTACCATCGTGAGTCTGGGTCACGCTAGAGGTGGTTGTAGAGCGGCAGCAGCGGCGCCAAGGGTGGTAGAGGAGGAAGTTGTCCTCTTCCCCTTTGAGACGAGCATCTTCTTAGGTGTCATTCCGAGGTTGGGGTTCGAAGAAAATGGCTCTGGTTTTCTTAGAAAGCTTGAGCGAGAAATTTTGATAGCACAGTAACCTCCCGACAAGGGAGACGAGTGCTTCATATAGGTGAATCTTAATGGTCAAGATTCTCCAGTTCAGTCGAAATGAGCGGCTCAGATCACCTGCAACGGTTCGATTCGGCAGTTCGAATCAAATGGCCACGAGCGTGAGGGACGTACGGAATTCCAAATCAAACAACCAAGATGAAGCAATTCGACCGAACTACCACGATCTCTCGTCGAATCGATAGTTGAGATCAAGAGCACCACCAAATAAACGGCTCAGATCGAACGCGTGAAGACGAGACGCCCCCTTTAGTTGGCGAGCACAATAAACCGCCCGCTGCAGTGATCCAGCTCACCTGCAGTCGGGTGTAAAAATTGACATCCTGTCCGAGGGGTCATTTGTATTTATAAGATTGGCTTATTACAAACTAATGATCAATGTTTACGACAGAGGAGAAGGGAATGGCCCTTCTTGTTTAACATGGGTTCGTTGGCAGCGCTAGGACGCCTCCCTCAGTGCTCGCGCCGAGTTTGCTTCCCTTGGACGATCCGATCGAAGATGTGGTTGGAGTTTCAGTGCACAATAGAGGCTCCGGAGTGATTGAGTTTGACTATACCTGAACTTGAAAAGTATCAAAGCCGCGATCTTGGAAAGAGCCATGATGCAAGAGTTTGCAGAGAGCTGATGAGCCTCAAATCTAAGAGTTCAGATTGAGTCTACTTTAACAATCCAAGCAAGGAGCTAGGAATGTTCTACCAAGCAAGTGAGCCAAAACAAGTCTCTGATTGAAGAGCATTGCCAATAGAAATGCCAAGCCCAGCTAATCAACCCCTTTCACATTGGCTGAAGGAGGCTTTAAATAGGCAAGAGATGGCATGAGTCATCCCTTAATTTGTGGGATTTGACCACTAATGGGTGAGGAGCACCATGCCCTCCCCTAGCTGTGGGATGTAACCACTATAGGGGTGATGAGAGTCATGCATCATCATCACCCAGGACATGGGAAGTGTGTAGGCCTACTCCCATAAGTAAGCAGCTCATTTGAGAGCTTGAGAGCTGGCAAAACAACAGGTGATCTTGAGAGATGTCTGAATGCTCAGGCGAGCTTGCAGGCGATCTTGGCGAACATGCGGGGTCGGCTGGTGAGCCCCTCCAATGTGTGAGCTGGCGTTTATTGGCAAGCAAAGTTCATGTGGTCAAACTCACTGTAGGCGTGCTAGGCTCATGCGGATGAGTGAAGTATTCAGGCAAGGTTGAACTCGTGCTGGCGAGCTCCATGATTTAACGAGCTTGATTCATGCGAGCGAGTCAAGCTAACAGGCGATGCTTGAGCTCTGCAGGTGAGCTCAATAAACAGACGAGATTGAACTCTACGGGCGAGCTCAATGAACAAGCGAGATTGAGCTCTACGGGCGAGCTCAATGAACAGGCAAAATTGAGCTCTACGGGCGAGCTTAATGAATATGGGCGATTGAGCTCTGTGGGCGAGCTCAATAGATAGGTGAAGTTAAGCTCTACGGGTGAGCTTAATGAATATGGGTGATTGAGCTCTGCGGATGAGCTCAATAGATAGGAGAAGTTGAGCTCTACGGGCAAACTCAATGAACAGAAGCGATTGAGCTCTGCGGGTGAGCTCAATAAATAGGCGAAGTTGAGCTCTATAGGCAAGATCAATGAACAGGGGAGGTTAAGTTATGCAGGCGAACTCAACAATTGGGCGTGATTGAGCTTGAGCGGGTTAGCTCAGTAAACAGGTGATTGATCTCTATGGGCGAGCTCTGCTGGGCTTTGTCGAATGCAAACGAGTCCAAGCTATTGGCAGGTGGGCTTTGACACTTAGGTAATTTTCACTGCTTACAAGACCCCCTTCACAGTTTTCAGACCTAAATCACATTGAATATGGTCTGGAATACTTTGAATGAAAATGCTCACTGATTCTCTCGCTCAAGCGAGTTCAGACGCCTTTGTTGAGTTGAGCTTTTTGGGTGAGCTCAATGAATTTAGGCGAGCTTCGTGTTTGCAAGCGAGCTCGAGATGTCGTCAGGCAAGCTTCGCGCTGGAAGGAGAGCCCAAGTCCGTAGGCAACGTTAAAAAATTGATTGGCAAGCTACGTGTCTGTGGTAGAGCCACGTGTTCGTAGGTGTGCACTTTGCACTTGCCAGCTAAGGCGGTGAGGGCTTATCAGATCGCAATAAATGTGATCTGACGGGGTGGCCTCGTCTTCTCGCGCTTGATTTTGAGCAGTGGATTTCCCCATCCTTATCGTCTTCTCGCGCTTGATTTGGAGAGCTCGAGATGTCATCACGGTCGACCGCGAAAGTCTCTGCTGGCTACTAAGGGAGAATCAAGGGCGCGGTCGACTGCTAACTGACACAACAGATACAGGTTTTGAAAGCAGTTTTGACTCTTTAAAAATTCTGTAAAAATACTAAAATGACTTATAAAAAATATGTAACTTTGTAAATTGTTTTTAACACTAAAAACAAACTGTTTAAAAAAGTAATTTTGCGAATAGGTCCTCATACTTGTGAAAAATAATATTTTGTCAAAACGCTCAAAAATATAAGTATAAAAACATGTGTGTGATATCCCAATAGCTTCAAATAAAATCTACAACTACTTGCCTACATTATAGCACTAGAGAGAAAATAAAAACTAGCAAATATCCTCACATAGAATTACATTTCTTGAGTCTTGATATTGCTTTGAGTTGATGAAGCTTCTCATTGCGTTTATTGTTCTTGATTAAACATTGCTTCATCACTATGCCTCCTCCTCCTTTGGATATCATCATTGTAGCTCATATTCTATCCAATCTTCCATAAGTGGTACTAACAAACTTGATATATATATTAACTACAATATCACTCAACAAGCAATTAGTACCGATAATGGTGGTTGTAAATCATCATCAAAACATAAGGGCTAACAATCTCCCCCTTTTTGATGATGACAACCAACCATTATAAAGGAGAAAAATAAATATAGCTTAAAGATAGTAGCTCCCCTATCTATGAGCTCCCCCTAACTGTGTGCAACAAATGAGGATATTTCTCTCCCCCTTTGTCAACATCAAAATGGGGTAAATGGAATGGTAAACAAAAAATGCATATGATGTGCAACAAACAAACAAAACAAAAGCTTTTACATAGTGCATAAACCCAAACCATTTCTTATACGACAAAAATCATCTTCACTAAGAGGCTTGGTAAAGATATCCGCTAATTGAGATTTAGTGTCAACATAAACAAGGGAAACATCTTGCCTCTCTACAAGATCACGTAAGAAATGATGGCGCACATCAATATGTTTAGTTCTAGAGTGCAAAACAGAATATTTTGAAATATTTATAGCACTAGTGTTATCACAAAAGATTTTTGAGCTCTGCTGGGCTTTGTCGAATGCAAACGAGTCCAAGCTATTGGCAGGTGGGCTTTGACACTTAGGTAATTTTCACTGCTTACAAGACCCCCTTCACAGTTTTCAGACCTAAATCACATTGAATATGGTCTGGAATACTTTGAATGAAAATGCTCACTGATTCTCTCGCTCAAGCGAGTTCAGACGCCTTTGTTGAGTTGAGCTTTTTGGGTGAGCTCAATGAATTTAGGCGAGCTTCGTGTTTGCAAGCGAGCTCGAGATGTCGTCAGGCAAGCTTCGCGCTGGAAGGAGAGCCCAAGTCCGTAGGCAACGTTAAAAAATTGATTGGCAAGCTACGTCTCTGTGGTAGAGCCACGTGTTCGTAGGTGTGCACTTTGCACTTGCCAGCTAAGGCGGTGAGGGCTTATCAGATCGCAATAAGTGATCTGACACGGGGTGGCCTCGTCTTCTCGCGCTTGATTTTGAGCAGTGGATTTCCCCATCCTTATCGTCTTCTCGCGCTTGATTTGGAGAGCTCGAGATGTCATCACGGTCGACCGCGAAAGTCTCTGCTGGCTACTAAGGGAGAATCAAGGGCGCGGTCGACTGCTAACTGACACAACAGATACAGGTTTTGAAAGCAGTTTTGACTCTTTAAAAATTCTGTAAAAATACTAAAATGACTTATAAAAAATATGTAACTTTGTAAATTGTTTTTAACACTAAAAACAAACTGTTTAAAAAAGTAATTTTGCGAATAGGTCCTCATACTTGTGAAAAATAATATTTTGTCAAAACGCTCAAAAATATAAGTATAAAAACATGTGTGTGATATCCCAATAGCTTCAAATAAAATCTACAACTACTTGCCTACATTATAGCACTAGAGAGAAAATAAAAACTAGCAAATATCCTCACATAGAATTACATTTCTTGAGTCTTGATATTGCTTTGAGTTGATGAAGCTTCTCATTGCGTTTATTGTTCTTGATTAAACATTGCTTCATCACTATGCCTCCTCCTCCTTTGGATATCATCATTGTAGCTCATATTCTATCCAATCTTCCATAAGTGGTACTAACAAACTTGATATATATATTAACTACAATATCACTCAACAAGCAATTAGTACCGATAATGGTGGTTGTAAATCATCATCAAAACATAAGGGCTAACAATCTCCCCCTTTTTGATGATGACAACCAACCATTATAAAGGAGAAAAATAAATATAGCTTAAAGATAGTAGCTCCCCTATCTATGAGCTCCCCCTAACTGTGTGCAACAAATGAGGATATTTCTCTCCCCCTTTGTCAACATCAAAATGGGGTAAATGGAATGGTAAACAAAAAATGCATATGATGTGCAACAAACAAACAAAACAAAAGCTTTTACATAGTGCATAAACCCAAACCATTTCTTATACGACAAAAATCATCTTCACTAAGAGGCTTGGTAAAGATATCCGCTAATTGAGATTTAGTGTCAACATAAACAAGGGAAACATCTTGCCTCTCTACAAGATCACGTAAGAAATGATGGCGCACATCAATATGTTTAGTTCTAGAGTGCAAAACAGAATATTTTGAAATATTTATAGCACTAGTGTTATCACAAAAGATTTTTATATTTTAAAAATTCAAATCATAGTCAACTAAACTTTGTTTCATCCATAAAACTTGGGCACAATATAATCCGACGGCAATGTATTCCGCTTCCGTAGTGGACAAGGCAACACAATTTTGTTTCTTAGAGGCCCAAGAGACAAGAGAGTTACCCAAGAATTAACATGTACCACTCGTACTTTTGCGATCTACCTTACATCCGACAAAGGCGGCATCACAAAAACCATAAAGATCAAAAGAGGTGCTTTTAGGATAAAATAAACCAATATCAATTGTTCCATTGATATATTTAATAATTCTTTTAACCGCAATTAAATGAGATGTTTTAGGAGAAGCTTGAAAATGTGCACATGCACACACACTAAACATAATATCGGGTCTACTAGCGGTGAGATAAAGAAGACTACCTATCATACCTTGGTATAGTTTTTTATCTACATCCTCACCACTATCATCCGCATCAAGCTTGACACTTGTACTCATGGGAGTTAGTGCATGCTTAGAATTCTCTAATTTGAATTTCTTCACCAATTCTCTAGCATACTTGCTTTGAGAAATGAATATCTCATCCTTAGTTTGCTTGACTTGGAGCCCAAGAAAGAATGTGAGCTCTCCCATCATGCTCAACTCAAAACGATCTTGCATAACTTTAGAAAAATCCTTGCATAGAGATTCATTAGTAGCACCAAAAATGATATCATCAACATATATTTGAACTAAAATGAGATCATTTTTCATTTTTCTCACAAAAAGAGTATTATCAATTTTTCCTTTTGAAAAACTATTTTCAAGAAGAAAACTAGAGAGGCGAGCATACCAAGCTCTAGGAGCTTGTTTCAACCCATATAAAACTTTTTGAACCCGGTAAACATGATTAGAAAATGAATGATCCATAAAACCGGGGGGTTGCTCAACATATACTTCCTCTTCTATAAAACCATTTAAAAAAGTACTTTTAACATCCATTTGAAACAATTTGAAATTCTTAAAACTTACAATGCTAAAAACATCCTAATAATTCTAACCTTGCAACCGGTGCAAATGTTTCATCATAGTCTATGCTCTCCTCTTGATTGTATGCTTGTGCAACCAAACGAGCTTTATTTCTTGTTATAATGCCATGTTCATCAAGTTTTTTTTCTAAAAACCCATTTTGTTCCAATTACACTAGCATTGTTAGGTCTAGGAACTAGTTTCCAAACATTATTTTTTTAAAAATTATTTAATTCATCATGCATAGCTAAAACCCAAAACTCATCCTTTAAAGTATCATTAATCTTTTTAGGTTCTATTTGAGATAGGAAGGCAATATTACCACACTCACTCAAAGCCTTTGAGCGAGTTAGAACCCATTGTGAAGGATTCCCTATTATTTGCTCCTTTTGATGATTTGGTGCAAATTTCCATGCTTTGGAGAGTTCTTCTTGCTTTTGTACTTGAATGTTGTTGCTTTCTCCATCATTTTGAGAATCTATTGAGGGTGTTTCATTTAGTTATAAGAATTCTAATCCTCCCTCAACATCATCATCATCTTTCATAGGCAAACCAACTTGTAAACCAATATTAGTCTCATCAAAAGTAATGTTTATAGATTCTTCAACAACAAGAGTTTATTTGTTGAAGACCCTATAAGCCTTACTTCGATGTACATATCCTAGGAAAATGCCAACATCAATTTTAGAATCAAATTTATCATGGTGATTTTTTGTATTTAAAATAAAGCATTTACAACCAAAGACATGAAAATATCCAATAAAAGGAGTTTTGCCATAAAATAGTTCATAAGGGGTTTTCTTAAGCTTTGGTCTAATCAAAACACGATTCAAAATATGGCAAGTCGTATTGACGGCTTCCGCCCAAAAATACTTAGGTAAATCAAAAGAATTTAACATAGTTCGTGTCATCTTTTGTATGGTGTAATTCTTCCGTTCAACAACACCATTTTGTTGTGGTGTTCTTGGAGTGAAAAACATATGAGTTATATCACGATGTGCACAAAAATCATAAAAAAGATTATTTTGAAATTCACCACCATGATCACTTCTAATTTTAACAACTTTTAAATCTTTTTCATTTTCAATTCTTTTGACATAATTTGAGAATTCTTTAAAACATTCATCTTTATTAGTAAGAAAGATTGTCCATGTAAAATGAAAAAAATCATTAATGATAACAAAAACATAGTGTTTGCCTCCAAGAGAGGTAACACGCATAGGACCAAAACATAGTGTTTGCCTCCAAGAGAGGTAACACGCATAGGACCAAATAAATCAAGATGAAGTAATTACAAGGGTTTAGAAGTTGATACCTCATTGATGGATTTGAAGGTAGACTTAGTTTGTTTACCTTTAGCACAATCTTCATAAATGGTATCTTTGATAAAATGCAAGTTTGGTAACCCTTTTACAAGATTCCTCGTGGATAATTTGGATATCAACTCCATGTTGGCATGTCCAAGCCTCTTATGTCAAATCCAAGGGTTTTTATCAACCGCCGAAAGGCATTTAACATCTTGATCTACTAGCTCATTCATCTCAAAAATGTATACATTAGATTTTCTATTAGCAACAAAAATAGTTTTTCCATTTGAGCTAACAATGCACTTATCCGGTTTAAAAGAAATATCAAAACATTTGTCACTCAATTGGCTAATGCTAAGAAGATTATAATTCAAGCCACTAACCAAATAAACATCTTCTATTACGGGAGAAGGTGTCTTACCAATGCATCCAATACCTATGATTTTACCTTTCTCACAGCCACCAAAGGAGACGCTACCTCCTTCAATCCTTGATAGGGTTGCAAATAGCTCTTTATTGCCCGTCATATGATGTGAGCAACCACTATCAAGGTATCACATATCTCTACCTCGTGTTCGTGATGTTCCCTACAAGAGATGAATATGTAGTAAGTTTAGGTACCCAAATCTTGGGTCCTTGGTGGTTAGTAAGCTTGGTACCTTTGGGTACCCATATTATTCCATAAAAATCATGATTATCTTTAATCCTACAATGAGTGGGGATATGACCATCTTTCATGTAATATGTGCACACAAAATTTCTCTTATGTGTAGAAGCATGAGATCTATGAAATCTATTTCTCTCATGGTGATGATGACTAGCATATGCATGAGTAGGTCTAATTCTACCACTTTCAATTTTAAGTTTTTCAATCTTAGATCTTAATTGTTTGTTTTCAAAATCAAGATCCCCTAACAATTCATCTTTTAAAGCAAGAGATGATTATAGTTGTTCAAGTTTGGAACCACAAGAAGTATGTAATTTTTTAAAGGAAGGATATTCTTTTGATATCCTTTTAAACTCAATGTTTAACTCTTCTAATGCGGTTGCTAGATCACATTGCATGTAAAAGGATTCACTTTCAGTATCGGAAACTATCTCCTTTTCATAAGCCATAAAACAAATGTTAGGATCATGAAGAGCAATCTTTGCTCCTTCTTCATTGCTATCCGAATCGCTTGGTTCGGATTCCTCCCATCCGGCATACATGGATTTTTTCTTCTTGTATTTCAAATATTTTTCCTTGAGCTTAGGGGCAATCTTTGGTAATATGACCCGGTTCGTTGCATTCAAAGCATTTTCCTACACGTGAAGAAAATTTGTTGTTAGATCGAGGTTTAAACTTCTTATTCATTTTAATGAGTCTTGATATTCTTCTAGAGAGGTGAGCCACTTATCTAGAAAAATCAACTTCACTATCCGATGATGATGAGGAGTTATCACTAGCTCCCTTGAGAGCTATGGTCTTTATTTTTGGTGATGGCTCCTCAATTTCCCGTGGGGGCACTTCCTCCTTCTCCATTCCCTTAAGCTTCTTCTCATGAACCTTAGGCTTGCCAATGAGGCCATCGAGAGCTAGAGTAGTAAGATCGTGAGCTTCCTCTTTGGCCGTAGCTTTGGGCTCCCACGCCGGAGTCAATGAATGAAGGATCTTGTAGTTCATCTCTTGGATAGTCAATTGCTTGTCAAGACCATGCAATTCATTGATTATATTAGTGAAGCGAGAAACATAGCATCAATGGATTCATTTGGAAGCATTTTAAACAACTCATAGTCATGTATAAGCCCACTAATCTTAGATTCTTTAACTTGGGGGTTCCTTCATGTGTAATACATAATTTCACCCAAATTTTGTATGCGGATGCACACGTAGAAACTCTATTATACTCATTGGGGGAAAGTCCGTAAATTAAGGCATTCATGGCCTTTACATTGAGATTAGCTTGGTGCCTTTCTCCATCGGTCATGTTACTAATCTTGGACTTTTCTACATATTTCTTCTCTATGAGTTCTAAAATGTCAAGATCAATGCAACGAAGGTAAATCCTCATTCTAGCCTTCCAATAGGCAAAATTGCTACTGGTGAAAAGTAGGAGTCTAGTGATGGATTGTCCCTCTAACATATGCACATTCATTAAAGCCTCCATAAGGTCTTTTCTCTAAGATGGTTAGACTAAAAACTAATATAGAGACCAAACTCTGATACCAATTGTTAGATCCTAGAGGGGGGTGATTAGGGTCTTAAGGCAATAATTGTGCAATAAAAAAAGAGACAAGCAATACACCACAAAATGAACAACCAAAGTAAATGAGATAGATTTAGGAATCGTTATCCAAGTGACGCGCGATGTGTTAACGAGGTTCGGCCCACTGACCTACGTCCCCGCTCCCCACTCTCGAGGAGAATCCACTACACAACCCGGTTTGAAAGCCGGAACTTTTTCTATACAACGATCTCCACAAGATCTCACAACTACATAGTTGATCACCACGAGATCTCACTCTCACACAGTTGATCTTCACAAGATCAAGCTCACAATAGTAGTAAATAGTGTAAAATCTCTCTTTACAGTGTCCTTATGGCAAGGAGAAAGATTACACTGAAGCTTGGGATGTGAACTAGAAAACAGAGAAAACAGGATTGAAAGTTTGGCTCTCAGTAAAACAAAACTCTGGTTTTTCAATATGCTTAGGACCCCTTGAAGAAGAGGGGTATGAGGGGTTTAAATAGGAGAAAATACAACAGTCAAAGCCCATACCCAAATCCCCCAAAATCCCGTAATAATCGTTTCTGAAATCTGTACCAAAAAGGCCGTTGGGGTGAACGACGGTCGACCGTGGAATTTTTGCGGTCGACCGCGAGCCACTTTCGAGCCTGAGAAAATATTCAGAAAGTTTTACGGTCGACCGTGACGGTCGACCGTGGAATTTTTTAGACTGACGGTTGACCGTCACGGTCGACTACGAAAGTCTTTGCTGGATACTAAGGGAGAATCAAGGGCGCGGTCGACCGCTAACTGACATAACAAATACAGGTTTTGAAAGTAGTTTTGACTCTTTAAAAAATCTATAAAAATACTGAAATGACTTCTAAAAAATATATAACTTTGTAAATTGTTTTTAACACTAAAAACAAACTGTTTAAAAAAGTAATTTTGTGAATAGGTCCTCATACTTGTGAAAAATAATATTTTGTCAAAACGCTCAAAAATATAAGTATGAAAACGTGTGTGTGATATCCCAATAGCTTCAAATAAAATCTACAACTACTTGCCTACATTCTAGCACTAGAGAGAAAATAAAAACTAGTAAATATCCTCACATAGAATTACATTTCTTGAGTCTTGATATTGCTTTGAGTTGATGAAGCTTCTCATTGCGTTTATTATTCTTGATTAAACATTGCTTCATCACTATGCCTCCTCCTCCTTTGGATATCATCGTTGTAGCTCATATTTCATCCAATCCTCCATAAGTAATACTAACAAGCTTGATATATATATTAACTACAATATCACTCAATAAGCAATTAGTACCGATAATGGTGGTTGTAAATCATCATCAAAACATAAGGGCTAACAATAATTTGTTGAGAAAGTGCTATAATATATTGTTAGGAGTTATACTTTAAATAGTTAAGACTAGAACATTCTAAGCTTATGTATAATTTTTATAGTTGTATATAAGCACACAATTTTAAGTGTATTGTCCCAAGGCATTTCGTTGCAAATGGAACCCAAAAGTTTAACTCCTTTTTAAGGTGGTGGAACCTAAAAGAGTTATCCTTTGCTCAAAAAGAGCTAAGAAACTACTACAAGAAGTTATACTATGAAAAAAAAGAGCTATACTTTCTTTAGAAAGAAATACAATATGCTATAAAGAGCTATTCTTTGAACAATTAACATTAGAATAGTTTAAGCTTCTATGTTTTTCTTCTGATTGTATCTAAAGGAATATTCCTTTCCGTTTATTGTCCTCAAACATATATTGCAATACATTTAAGGAAAATTCTAAAAATAGATCACTTTTGCTAAATATTTAGCAAAATCGACCATTTTGCTAAATATTTAGCAAAATCGACCTCTTTTTGGCCTGTTGGCCAACAAGAGGTCGATTTTCAAAAAAGTGCCTTGAAAATATATGGGACTAGTAGTCCCGTATGTTTTCAACACACTAATTACCTATTAGAAAATATACGGGACTAGTAGTCCCGTATATTTTCTGGCATATTTTTTGTGGCTCACCAAAACGTACGGGACTACTAGTCTCGTAAATTTTGCAGAGCCAATTTGTCTCTGCAAGTAAATATACGGGACTAGTAGTCCCGCACAATTTACAGAGCCAATTTGCCTGCCAGTAAATATACGGGACTACTACTAGTAGTCCCGCACAATTTACAGAGCCAATTTGCCTGCCAGTAAATATACGGGACTACTAGTCCCGTATATTTTGCAGAGATAATTTCCCTCTGCCCAGCATACATACGGGACTAGTAGTCCCGTATGTTTGCTGGGCTGAGGCAAAACATGCACAAAATATGCATGACCTTCTAGCTGAGCATACAACCAAAATTTTTACCAAAATATATCATCTAACATTGTATACATTGATAAAAGTTATAAAATTAGAACATTATAACACAAATCTAAAAAGTACACATTATCACAACACAATACATCATCACAACATCACATCCAAAATTCTACCAAAATTCACATCAGCACAAAATAATTCCAAATGCATTAAGTCTAACCATACGATAATATGTATCTTAAGTAGAATAAATCCAAATGCATCAATAAATCCATACGATAATATATAATCTACATGGAAAAACTAACAAAGGAAAAATCCACCCCTCCCCCGTTGTCTCGGCCTTCGCACCCGCTGAGATCGTTGGCGGCCTCCTTCGTCTTGAGCTTGTATATGCTCGCTCTCCGGTTGTGTGTAGGGCTGTGACGGACCAGCTTGTTATGACGGACCAGCTTGTTGTGACGGGCCAGCTTCATCGTCGTGCGTGCAAGATCTATCACGTCTACATTGGCGCACATATGTAGTATCTTCAAGATCCACCTGCTCACGACCTTCATGCCGATCCTCATGAGTTTGTTGAAAAGCTCTACGAACTCTCACCACTATCCGCTGCAATATCGATACGTCCACAGAATCTCCTATGGCGGTAGTTATACCCTCATTTGCAATCCCCACTACATCGTCTAATGCGTCTATCTACAATTACATAAAAATATTGCTTCATATAAGAAACCAAAAGCTAACATAAAGATTGAAAAATCTATTATAATTGTCGCAATTTACTTACCCATCGTCTCTCATCTAACCCTTTTCTGCAACATTAACTCATTTTTTGGAGTGTACTTACTCGTCTAATTTGCACCATCACTCCGTCTCTTTTGGAAGTATGCGTTCAATCTATAAAACGTCCTTGCAACTAAGGCACTAATTGGCATAGCACAGGCACCCTTAAGTACACCATTAAAACTTTCAGAATAATTAGTCGTCATCATACAATAACGCACTCCACCATCTTTACATAATGCCCATCGATCTTCGTATTGCGGCTTCAAGTTTTGTTCAATCCAATTGTGTGCTTTAACTGATAGGGGTTTAATTTTCTCTCTACAATGCTCATATACAAGTGAGTTAGTGGCACATCCGGCTTGCCATAATAAAAAATTTGTAAATTGACCTCTCCATGTTTTCTCTTAAAATTAGCTCTTATATGCCGCAAGCAGTAACGGTAATGATGTGGTGCACTCCACCCCTCATGCAAGGCTCGTGGAATTCCTTTCATTCGATCAAAAATAAAAGTAATAACTCTTGGACTTTGAACAGTCGGAATGTATTTGTAAATACACTGAAAAAACCACTTCCAACTCGATGTATCCTCTACCTCCACAACTATGAAAGCTATTGGAAATAGTCCACCATTTGCATCTACACCAGTCGCAACCAAGAGCAATCCTTTGTATTTGCCATATAAATGTATTCCATCGATACTTAAGAGCGGATGACAAAACGAGAACCCTTTGATAGAGGGCCCAAATGCCCAAAATACCCATATGAACCTCTCCACTTCCGGCGAGACCTGCTTAGACACTATCTCATGTTCGGAACCCGGATTATTCCTCTTAATTGCTGCAAGATAATGTGGAAGTTTTTGATAAGGTTCTTCCCAATCTCCAAATATTTTAGTCAACGCCTTCCTTCGTGCATCATATGCTTTAGACTTGGATATAGTTATGCATTTCATAGCACGAACCGTTGTTATTATCTGTCCTGGAGTAAGATCAAGTTCCCGCCTAACTTCGGGCATAATTAGCTTCATTATATAAGCGAAAGTCGCTGTCGTATGTGTTAGACCCTAGAGGGGGGTGATTAGGGTCTTATGCTAATCTAATCCGATTTTATGCCAATAAAAACTAATTAACAAGTTATCCTAGTAAGTATGAAATACAACAATATATATGAGCTAGGATAAGCAATATGAACAACGAGATATATCCTAATAATGAGATATAGGCAATGTATATGTAAGGATATATAAACTAACACAAGGGTGATATAATCAAACTATAAATGTGATAGGGAAAAATATACAAGAGTAATAGGCAATTGACGATATAAGATAAATGCATAAGCAAATGCGCCAATGACAAACTCAAACACACTCAAATGATCACGGAGTTCGAACCTTCCGTCCTACGTCTCCGCTTCCTACTCCCGGGGAGAAATCCACTATCACAATCCAGTTTGGAAGCCGGAACTTCTACACACTTGGTTTTCTAGCTAACCGAAAACTCTACAACTCACACTCTTACAAACCTACTCTACACCCTCACAAGTGTTGGACCTAGCCGTGTCTCCCTCAAGTGCTCGGATACCACCTCTCCCTAGGTTGGTCAACCGACGCCACTCCTTTTGGGACGATCTCCGACTCTCATCACACACTTCTCTCGGTGTACAAGTGTATTACAAAGTGATCCTCACAATAAGCACAATATAACAAATGATTGTTCTCTAATATGGATGAGAACACAATGAAAGCTCATACTCAATTGTTATAACTCTCACCAACCTAAATATATTATGTATGAAAATACAATAAGCTCATGTGGGTGTGTGTAAACAATGAGTGAAATCAAATCTAACTCAAATAGCAAACTAACAATAATAAGAATATAAAAATCAATAATAAAATTGCTAGAGAAAAGAGTTAGAAAACTTCTCTATAAACACAAAGGAGAGGATGAAGAAGATTGAGAATGAATCCCTCAATTTGTAATGTAAGCTTCCTCCTTTGTAAACAAAAACCCAAACTTAAAACAAAAACTTAAACCCTTGTCAAAATCTTTTTAAACCATTCTCTTGGGTTGCAAAACAAAAACAAACTTAAAACAAAAACTTAAACCCTTGTTAAAATCTTTTTAAACCATTCTCTTGGGTTGCAATGAAGGATGAGAGCAAGGGGGTATTTATAGCCTCCCAAAATCTCAGCCAAAACCCCAAAGGAAAAGGCCAAAAAACCAACAGAATCAAAAATCAGATTTTGTACAAAATAGCCGTTGGAGTGAACGGCGGTCGATCGTGGAAAACTCGCGGTCGACCGCGAGCTAGCTTTGAAACTCAGAAAACTTCCAGAGACTTACGCAATCGACCGTGGGAATTTTCGAGCTGACAATCGATCGTGGCGGTCGATCGCCGCATGCTAAAAACAAAGGCGTGGTCGACCGTGGCGGTCGACCGTGAACTGATATATGAAATTTACAGTTTTATAAACAGCTTGCTGATTTTAAAACACTGTTTAAAAATATCAAATAAATTTCAAAAATTATAAAACTTTAGGAAATGATTGTAGACATAATAATACACATGCTACAAAAATTGGTTTTCTAAAAAGACTTCCCAAATGAGAAATATCATCATTTTACAAAATAGTCCAAAACATGAAAATGTGAACATATGAGTTTTGACATTTTAGCTTAACCATGTTTTGAAACAATACAAAATGATTTTATAGACTTAATAAAATATAATATGTATATGAATATTGTTAAGTCCAAAAACTAAGAATACAATATTTTCACAAATATGCATATTCTATGCAATGGTTACTAAAGCACAATAATAAATATGAAATATGTAATCTCATATTTATAAACATAAAAACCCAAAACACATGTATGTATATATATAACTATATATATGCATAGAAAATATAATGTGTGTGTATAATATTGAGCTTAAAGTACTAACACACATAATATAAAACATAAACTAAGTTACCCAAGCTTGATCTTGATCTTTATTGTAGCTCAACTTGGTACACGTTGCGGATGAAGCTTGAACTTGGATCTTGAACTTGAATTGCATAGGCTTCAACCCGACATTCCGCCAACCTCCATTAGATATGATCGTTGAGGCTCTATTCCATCCATCCTCCAATTTGTTGTTTGCCTAGAATAAATGCGAAAACACAAACACTAGACAAACAACATTAGATATAAATTGTTTGTTAAATCATTATCAAAACAAGAAGGCCAACAGTATGATCATTAGCGACAGTCGGATTGCAACATGTATGAAGTCCGCAATAATTTGAGATCACAAATTGTCCGTTGGATTTTTTCCTAACAGCTGCATTAAGCTTCCATGGGCATTTTAAATTTCTATCGTCTGCAGCACTTGTATAAGAGGCTTGATATTTCTCATTGAAGTAACACTTTACATGGTAGCTAGTTGCGTTGGATTTCACCGGCTTGAATTTGACACGGTTCCTAATTGTCCATTCACGTATAGCGAAAATTAACCTTTCCTTATTCTCAAATAGATCTCCTTTTGTGAAAGTGATATCCTCAGGTCGATCGAAATTAGGACCAGGCTCAACTAACTCAGCTTGTGAGTTATTTACCCACTCGTCATTTTCAAACTCTTCGGGTAACGGTTCTTTAGACTCTATATAATCGTTGTTTACGCAATATTCATTCATCCAACTTGCATCATCATTGTTCTCTCCAGTTGCGAACTGCATACTATCAAGACGTTCCTCCTCGGACTCAACATCTTCACTATCATCATCAGCATCTACATATTTGTCCTCTTCTTTTATAGAACCACCAACCGGTAAATCAACTGAAACATCATCATACGCGTTGTGAAACATGTCACTTGACGTTGCACCTGCGTTATTTTTTAAGTGCAAGGCACTTTGAGATAACGAGATTTGACTTTCAAGCATGCGAGAGAACTCTCCATGAGCATACGAAACTTTAACAACCCCAGACTTTGGAATATTTTTAAGAACAACTCAATTACGATTTGTTTATCCGCAAATTGTATCATGTCATTCAATTCTTCATCAGTGGTGATCTCTACCATAATTGTTCTTTTTTTATTTATTGGACAATTACAAAAGACCTTAATGATATTTTCGGCATGATTAGTTCTGGTAACTCTGTATATTTGTTCTATCATTCTATCGAAATTGTAATTTCTAGACAACATGAACATATTCATAGAGCCTCCATCATATATAAGCAAATTATTCATTCCAACACTCAATTTCCCATTGAATAAGCAAATAATCGGAATTCCATTCGCCATTTTAACTGAAGAATTAAAATTTAACGTATACAAATTAGATATTTTACAAATTAATTATCATAATTCATTATTTCCTCTAGATATACCTCTAAATATACATATTAACTAAGCGAAATTGGAGAAATTTATGAAAAAAATTGAAATTGTTACCCTGACGAAATCGGATCTCGTTGGCGTCGGAGATCAAGTTCGGCGTCAGATTTGAGGGAGGAGGGGGTGAGTTGGCTTTGGGAGAGAGAGATTGGGTTTGGGAGAGATGGAGATTGGTTTGGGAGAGATGGAGATTGGGTTTGGGTGTGGAAATCGGGTTTAGGGGAGATGGAGATTGGGTTTGGGTGTGGAAATCGGGTTTGGGAGAGATTTCAATGGGTTTGGGAGTGAAGGTGAAGAGATTGAGATGGGTTTGGGAGTGAAGGTGGAGAGAGAAGTTAGATTTTAAGGGGAATAGCAGAATTTAGGGCACAGAGTGTGATTTATTCGACTTTTCTACGGGACTAGTAGTCCCGTAGAATTGGCTAAGTTGGGTCTGGAAAATGGACGGGACTAGTAGTCCCGTACGTTTTGTTCAACCACGAACAACTGTCAGAAAACATACGGGACTACTAGTCATCGTATATTTTCTAATCGCTAATTACTGTGTTGAAAACATACGGGACTAGTAGTCCCGTATGTTTTCAACGCACTTTTTTGAGAATCGACCTCTTTTTGGCCAACAGGCCAAAAAGATGTCGATTTTGCTAAATATTTAACAAAATGATCGATTTTGCTAAATATTTAGCAAATGTGGTCTATTTTCAGAATTTTTCCTACATTTAATTTCCTTCTCAAAGTGGCGTTATACTTTATTAAAAAAGAACTACAAACGTAAGGAGTTCTACTTTGAACAACTAAGCTATACTTTGTCTAGAAAGAATTATAATATGTTGTACAGAGCTATAATTGAACAGTCAAGAAATAATTGAAGAGCAAGACAAGATGAGATTGTTCCAAAGAGTTTTTCACTTCAATTGCAATATCTCATTTTAAGAAACAGTAATATCTCATTTTAAGAAACAGTTGGTAGCTGAATTTACAAACTTAACAAAGAAACATTATGGACTAGGGTTAACCGAAATGAATACTGTGGTCGAGGTCAGAAAATGGATGCGAAGGAGAGGGACAAATTTTGAAAACAGATCCCTTTGTAAAAATATTCTCAAAAAAAGACCCGTTTTCACTTTATTTTCAAAAAACGACCTAGTTTTCCACTTTATTTTCAAAAAATAACCTACTTTGTTGAAACTGGGTCGTTTTTTTGTGAAAAATATTCCCAAACTTCACGGGAGTTGAACTCCCGTGAAGCTTTTTTCATAACAAAACTTCACGGGAGTTCAACTCCCGTGAAGTTTGTGAACATTTTTCACAAAAAACGCGTTTTTTGCAAATATTTTCTAAACAGGTCTTTTTTTAAGAATATTTTTGCAAAGGGGTCTGTTTTTAAAATTTGACCTCAGAAGGAGAGTGATCCATTCAATTGAGTTTTTGCTCTACATTTTATCAAATAAAAGTTGGGTTTCAGGGAACAACATGTATGTATTGTTGTAGACATCGAGGAGCAAAGAAGTGATGAGCATGTTGTAGCCGATGTTGAGTTTGGGGAGAGACTAATTACAAGCATATATAGAAAGGATGAAGTCTGGCGAGAGTTGAAAAGGAGGGAGGAGCCGAAGCGGTAAGGAGAGGAGAAGGGGTCTAGATTTT
>NC_033802.1:39541919-39569258 GCF_001876935.1 Asparagus officinalis | reverse complement strand
TTTGATTTTTTTTTTTTTTTTTTTTTTTGGTGGTTTGGGTAGAATTTGAGGAGGTGGTCAGTTAATGGAGGAGGGAGGAGAGAAATGATGAAGCAGATGGTTTATAGAAGAAGAAATAATAAAAGAGGGTGTTTTGGGATTTTCAATTTTTGGACATACGGATATACAAATACTAGGTATTTAGATATATTGGGTTTAAAAATAAGCTAGGCATGATGATTTGGGTGTATGCAGCATTATGGAAGTGGGTAGGTTTATAAATAAATTGAGATAAAACTGGGTTTAATGACAAAAAAACCCATAATATAAACAAAATTTTAGGATGGTTAACATTGTAACGTCCCAACTCCTCCCCTCATAAAAAAAGCCATCCAAACCCACACTTAATTAATTTGGAAAACTTTACATTTGGTTCTTAGATTTAATCTGTTTCAGAGTTTGATTCATAGCTTTAGTGTGCTTCAGAGTTATTGAACATATTCACTATCTACCATATTGCAGCCATAAATCCAAAATTATAAATTCCCTGTACTTCTGCATCTGATGCAACAAAATTGCAGCTCATTGATAAAGGACAAATCTCAGTTCATATCTTGAGATTCAAAGTTAGAAGCATAACATTATATATGGAAAAGCTCATTTCATGTTTATACAACAAAGGATCATACCATTTGCAACAATTTACACCAGTACAAACCACATTTTAAAACTAAACAATCCCCATATGCAGATAATTCGGTCATTCTATTAAGAAAATCCCAATAGAATACCAAAAGCATTTCATTCAACAAGAGGAGCACAAATAGCCAACTGAATCCGAAACAATACCCTAAACTAACATTTGAAGATTTCACACGAGATACATCAATAAAGAACGCTTTGCTTCTAAAACTGGGTAGCATAAGAAAAGCTAATTACAAGACGAGTGCATAACGAAATTGAAGGTTTCAGGCAGAAATGTCATTTGAATGGAGCTCAGAATGCATCTCCCGGACAAGTATTTCTTCGATTGCATCCAGGAATCGAACAAGATGGCCTCGAGTTTGAATGTTCAAAGAATTTGTAAGTTCCTACACAACCAAAAGAGAGCAAATAATTAATAGTTAAATCAGAAATAGCATGAGTAAAATTATCATTGAGAATAATCAAGTGAATGATTGGAAATAACAGAGCTAACATAACGGAAACATTGAACTTAGATTTTTTTTTAATCTTATGTTAATGGAAACAGAGCTAACATAAAGGAAAGATAATAATATTTACACTGCTTAAAATCACAGACATGACAAGCAGAACATAATTCTCCTGACACTTTTTCTAGATTGTTTCATTAAGAACAAAAAAAATATGAATTTCAACAAATAAGTATTTGACATTTTTTCTAATAGAAATAAATGCAATAATTTTCTATTGTTTGATTTTTTGTTATGATACTAGTCAAGAGTCACACTGATAGTTATCGCCTAGAGATGCTTATTCACAGATCGTGACAGATGTGACTTTTGGAGGGAGATCATCCTTACACCCATAATATTGCCTATATAATGCTTATTTTGCAAGCGGTAAGAGATATAACTTTTGGAGGGAGATCACCAGTACAATGTATGCCTCCAGCAAATTAGGAAGAGAATTTCCATATATTTAGCGAAAGGACAGTATAGACACCTACTACCAAAGGGAAAACAGAAGGAAGGGAAAAAGGAAAAGAACTTTGGTACAAAAACATATCCATCACTAAACTTTAGATGTATGCTTGTCATTTAGTCGCAAACTTATTTCCTAGCTGGTACATGCAACCCCCAGCTTTCACAATGTGAATTTAACCCCCACGTCTTTCACAGCCCTGTAATTGTTACCAAATCATCACAAGCCCAAAATCATCTTCGCATCCGGAGCCCTCAAATTCGGATCTAAACCATAAATATGAAACCAAATTCTAATCTGCACGTAACCCCAAAACAATGAGCAGAGATTACAATTTACAACTTGACGTAAAGCAATGTGGCTAGTTTGGTCCCCACTTTGTTTAGACTGTTTGGACGTATAAGAAAACTAAAGCAGTAAAGCTTTTTTTCTTCTTTCGCTTTTGGCAGGGTGGGCAATAGATTCTCTATGGTTTCTATTATGGAATTTTGGGCCATAGCTAACTACACTCAGATGAGGGATAGATGATAAAGAGAGGAACTACATATTCTTCAATTGAATTATTTGGATAGATCAAAGATTTTTCTCAAATGTCATGGATCTTTTTTCTTTTGGAGAAAAGACCATAGACTTGTGCTAGGAGGGTCCAATCCCCAGATCTCTTGCATGACCACAAGAGACCTTTACCAATGCAATCCAATAGCACTGGGTTCTGCATTATATCATTTGTAGTGGCCAAGCCACCTATCCTTTAGGTAAATTATATCCCGAATTCTAAACAGACAAGATTGTCTTGCAAGTATTGAGACATGCCACAGTTAGACATAATAATGCCGAAGGCTTATATGCAACCTAAAAACACAAATTTTGAGTCTGGATAAAAGAATGTAAAACTGTTTGGCTAGAAGGAGAAAGATTAAAATAAAATTTTAAAAAATTAAAGCAAAGAGCGAGGTGAACCTCCTTAGATTAAAGTTAAAATAAAGTACAAATCATGATACATAGTTCATAAGAACCAAGTCCAGAGCTATAAAAGTAACAAAGAAAAATGAAGCATACAAAGGAAATAAAACTACAAGACTTGAGTCTTCCAAAGCTTAAGAGTGTCAAGCACTAAACAAGTCACTTTCAAAGAACTCAAAGGTGGATCAGCGGTAAAAAAAACTCCTAATCTTCTCTTACCACACAAAAGAAATACACCCAGAAGCGATATGCAATGCATGTATACTCCAAGTAACGCCTTGTCAATGACCTATGTCAAATATAGACTCACTCCATGTATAGATCGAAATAGCTCACATTCAACCATCAATTGTGCGAATACATGACCCCAAACATCACGCACATATGGGCACTCCAAAAAGAGATGTGTAACATCCTCACTAGCAGTCATACACAACAAGCACGACAAGACAATATTTAGCCCGCGCCTATGTGAAAATTCTTGTATTGGGTGATACTGCATAAACACCTTCCAAGCACAAGAAGCTAATCGAGATACATGGCCTTTGAACCAAACCCAATTTGCCCAAGCAACTGACAATCCTCAATTGCGAATAGAATCCAACATTGACCAGAAGCTAAAATGTCATCCATAGGGTCAACACAGAGCTATCAGCACTACCCATGACGGTCATCATATATGGCCATGCACAGAGTAAACTAAAGAGTAACATGAGTTCCACAAGACCAAATTGAATTACCACTAATGTACTTCAGATGCGTCTATTTAACTCAGAGAACATCATGCTCAGTAATCACATCCCAAAAGGACACGAATAGAACCAGCCAAGTTGCAATCACTCAGCATCTGACTACCCAATTCACCTTCATTCTTCGGTAACATACAAGCTTGCATCTAACCAAACTCGTGCCCTTCTTACTCGTGCCAAGCCATTAGAAATCTCGAAGAAGGGAAAAAATACAACGCAACACCATCTTAGATAGATGAAACGTGGATTTCCAGTACAAGTGAATTGAAGATAGAAACAATTTGATCAATTGAGTCCTACATGCCAAAAATGACAACTAGTGTAGCTAAGAATGAAGTATTCGTTGAGTTGAATCAGAAAGGGAGCACACAGGTTGATATTCAATCTAGACGAGAACAGAGGCAAACCTAAATACCTAATTCGAAGGTTACCTAATTCGAAGGAAGCACCCCTCAAGATTTATATGACGACAAAAAAAGATAGTAATATTTACAATTTATTTGAAGACCTGATAGAGCGAAAAACCTTGCAAGAACATATTTAATTGTTCTTGCATTTTTCTTAGTAGCATGAGCAAATATCATCAAATTGTCCGTAAAGCCAACATGTGATACCGACAACAAACTGAGAAAGGGGTTAGATTACCCTCTTGAACAGCATCATCAAGCAAGCAAGAGAAAGCTCGCATGACAAATGTGAACAAGAATCCATGAGATCTCCTTGCCGAATGCAATTCGAAGAACTAAAAGTTTCAGAGCTCATACCATTAAGTGATACAAAGGATGCTGTTTGCAAGCATGCATGTGTCCATCTCATCCACTTCTTACCAAACCCCATACTATGCATGACATCAAGGAGAAACGTTATATTTACAAAATCATAAGCCTGTCAAAGGTTCAATTTTATACCCATCCTCAGTAGACAAGTTCAGCTATGAAGTTTGTGACATAACTTGTGGGCCAGTAAGATTGAGTTGGTAATGAGGCAGCCTGGGATAAATGCAATTTGAGACAAATTCACAAGTCAAGGCATGAGAGGTTTAAGCCTATTGACCATAATCTTGGATGTAATCCGCAAAACAAGATTACACAGAGATTGGCCTGAATAAATGACAGTGCAATCTTCTTAGGAATAAATACAAGCCTTGTATGGTTCATTGTTCTTAATAATTTGCCATTGCGAAAGAAATTTTTTACCACTAGAAATAATTCATTCTTAATAATCGGCCATGCAGCATGAAGGAACAAAGCATTGAATCCATCTGGACCCGGAGCCTTATCCATATTCAAATGAAAGACCACAAACTTAGTTACGCAATAGTCAAGTTGTTGAAAAGATTCTTCTGGAACGTAGCGACTAATAGGAGAATTAGGCAACGGCTCACGTTGAAAAATTAAAACTAAAAAGTGTCTTGTATCTATCAACAGTGCATTCTTATTAGGAATAAATACAAGCCACGTATGGCTCACCGTTCTTTATAATTTGCCATAGCGGAAGAAACTTTTTACTGCTAGAAATAATTCATTTTCCGATCATGCAGGATGCAAAGAACAAAGCATTGAACACGTATGGAACTGGAGCCTTATCCATATTCAAATGAAAGACCTCAAACTCCAGTTCTGCAATATTCACATGAACCTCAAGTTGTTCCAAAATTTCTTATGGAACGTAACAATTGATAAGAGAAATAGGTATCGGCTCTCACTGAAAATTTAAAACTAAAAAGTGTATTGTATCAATCAACAAACATGGAAAGAATAACATTTTGATCCTCAACCACCCCATTTGGACCATTAAAGCAAAAGATATTTTGTTTACATATTAGCATAAGAATGAACTTGTTGGAATAGCATAACCAATATTCAGAGTCACGGAAAGTCATTATCATGTTTACTTAAATATATGACCTTTGTACCTACCAACTTCAAAAGTAGCATCACTATTTCTGGATGCAATTTCACATTAGCACACTGAAATTTGCCATAATTATAGAACAGTGACAGTGTTAAGCAAACAGCTAATGAACTTACCTTAACCTTGTAAAGAAAACTCAGGGAAATGCTCTTGGATTGGCTATTGGAGTTTTTTATAGAGACCAACTTCAAACCAGAATCTGATATCGGCCAGCTCTGAGTTACTTTTATGAAAGCATCAATACCCCCAACCAGATGAGCTGTGATAGTCTCATCTCTGTCAGAGTACTCAAAAGAGTGTCTGCAAAAGAACTACTGATTAAGATTAAAATAACAAGAGATAAAGAGCAGTAAAAGTGGATCCCTGGATAAAAATATAAATACTCAGTTAAGAATACTAGTATTTAAAATAGACTACAGAAATTCAAAAGGTTAAAAAAAGAAAATGGATTTTTCTTCCGAAAATTTACCTAACAGACAAAGGACATGGAGCTTTCTTTACAAATAAAACTAATGTGGTTATGCACTATTGGCAGAGGAAATTTATGGGATGCAAAAGACTTCAGACATCCAGAAACAGAAATCAAATGCTTGGAAAGGTTGTCACCTATATATCAAGTGTGAAGTAAGCAAACAGCATTTTGATGATAAGACCTGTGTAACCACTCGATGTGCATTACAAGTAGTTTACAACCAAATAAAGGTGAATCATGGTGAGAATGAATACTGAAAAGTTTATAATAATAATAATAACGACAAATGTAGACCAAATAAAAGTATGTTCCCTCGTTACTACTTGACTTGCAGACTCAGCATCCTGAACACTTTCTTTTTCCACATGAATTCATCCTGGTATCTGTTCCACCGAGGTGAATACCAAACCCGGTTACAATTATCACCTTCCGCTACATATAATTAAACATGTACCACATATTTTTTAACGAAATAAGTGTTATAAGCAATTAGATGCATTCATGCATGTTATCACATATTTTGAGCCTTCCACGACTGCAATAATCTTTGGTGAGATGGCATGTTCCCTCTAACATGCTAATGTTCAGATAATTTTCAGGACTTGATGAAAACAATAAATGGAACCCATAATATAGTAGAGAAAATGCTATAACAACCTCAGCTATGTACCTGTTGATTCTTTTATATCACCTAAAGAGAAAAGGGTAATATATGACAAAAGAAAAAAATTGTGTTGGTTTAGCATCTGTCCCCTTTTTCTTCCATGGAAAGAACTCAAATGGCATCCAGTTAGGTACCTGTAGCATTACTCTTTATATATTAGGATGAGTACTGAGAACAGAAGCGAGTAAACAGCCTTTTCCGCTTCCCTAGTTACTCATTAGTTAATGCTTGAGCAGAAAATACTAAAGAAAAGAACGAGTTTCTGCCCTTCAGAAGGGCACTAACGTGCACCAATTACTTACAGTAAGACCAACTCCTTTTCTCACCTCAAACAAAAAAGAGATCTTTTTGAATAATTGATGGATGTAGTTATTGAATGATGACTCCTCATGCAATAATAACCATGAGCAAGTCAGCCGCGTAAAGATATATCTGACCATGCCAATCGCTATACAGTTGTTAAACAAGTTATACATAAAATTGCAAACAAAATCATCTCACCTTGATATTTTTGCATCTTTCAGTAACAAACGTCTTAGAGTGCATATGAGAATTCGATGTTGAACATGCCTCACCAAATATTCGAGTGCAGAACAATTCCTTGCAATTGGCATGTTACTGCAGATTATGTCACTTTATCAACAAAGCTATGACCAGAAGGTAATCCTTCAAATAATCACAAATGTACAGTGGAAAAATAACACTATCCATAAGATGTAAGAATGAAAAAATCAAAAGACAGCATAATTGGACTCAATATTTCCAAACAAACAGTAAACTGTGGGGCACAGAAACAGCTTTTCCACTATGTGTACAACTCAAAATTTCCAGGCTTCAGTAATAAAACGAGCAAAATTGACCCCCACGATGCCACAGCATTAGGCTAAACATTTGCTTTAAAAATACACCATGCAACTAACCACTTAGAAAAGGTATAGCAGATTATACCAAAAAATATAGTTATATACACCGCACACTAAACTGCTAAAATACAAATTGAGTTAAAATTTTGATTAGATATTTTAGGTCTAAGGGGCTGTTTGGTTGGCATTTTTTGCCCTTGTAAAGCTGCCAAAACTGACAAAAGCTGTCAGTTTTGACAGCTTTACTTGCAAAAAGCCAAAAACGCCTATTTTTGGGCGTTTTTGCAAGTAAAGCTGCCAAAACTGACAGCTTTTGTCAGTTTTGACAGCTTTACAAGGGCAAAAAATGCCAACCAAACAGCCCCTAAGCATGGGTGGATTTATATACAATCTAGGGTGCTGTGCAGTTGCACCCCTAGAAATTTACAAATTACATATTAATCCTTGTGATATTTAAAATCTGCTCCTCCATAAACTTAGAAATTGCACCAAAGGCCCAAGCCATCTAAAAACACCAAACAAATTGGTAATAGTTTGAGCCCATTGCAAAGTAAAAGCCCATTTAAATTTCCAACAATCAAGTTAAATGTGGGCCCAAACACTAAAAACCCAAAACTATAACACTGGAAACCCAAAAGTCCAAAACACAATACTAAAATCCAAACCCATTACCAAAAAATAATACTATAGTTATTAATATTATATATTTAGTTTTAGATAAATAGACACTAGTTGTCCACCCCCCAAGGAAAAATTTCTAGATGCGATACTGAGTCTAAGATTGTGGGTGAGTTTAAAACTAAATGGGGATAAAAGTTTGACTTATAGAAATACACTATTTTGGAAGTGTGTGAGTTTAAAAATAAATGGGATAGAACTTTGAGTTTATAAGCAAAAAAAAAAACTCATCTACAATTGCAATGACAATCAATATTAGTATGAAAAATCGAAGAAATTAATAGTCTAAACGTTTTGTTTAAAATACACTACATATGCAATCATTTAGAACAAAAATATAAATATCAAGTTATAACAATATAGTAACTTATACCATATATCCAAGTCCTGAATACAAAGTAGGTTCATGCTTCATTTTATGAAGCATTTTAATGTAAGTTGGGAGTTGGTGGGTATAAAAATAAACAGGGGTAAAACTTTCAGTCCACAGAGAAATTACCCTTTCTGGAAGTAGGTTTGTTTAAAAATAAATAGGGATAAAACTTAATTTTTGGGTGAGTTTAAAATAAATTGGTATAAAGTTTTTGGTTTATAGATAAAAAAATGCTATAACTGAAGTGAGTGGGTTAAAAAATGAATAGAGAAAAACTTTGGGTTTATAGGCAAAAAAACATTTTGATGTATAAAAATAAGTTGGGGTAAAACTTTGGGGTTATTTAAAAAATTAAAAAATTCACAAAGCTTGCCCACACCAAGATTCGTACTCATAACTTCTCACATGTAATTTTAGTGTACTTTCGCTGGACCAGTTTGTGCAATGGTCAAATTGGTCATTTTTTAATATAATAAATGTTATCTGGGATGAACTATAGCTAAGCATTGTTCATCTCAGTTATGTGTGTGTGTGTAGTGCTTTAACTTGCACAAAACTTAAATAGAAAGAGTCAAGAGCAAGCCAGGCAACATCCAGATAGACAGAAAGAACAAACTTGCAACCCATGAATAAAGGCAGTGTAAAGTACCAATTTAAACAGAAAATTACTAGCAAAATGACTACACAGTGACAACATCAACGATTTACTGTTAGGGATGATACAACAGAATCACTAAAGCCACATCATATCATATTATAGGCCAGGAACGCAAAAAAAAAAAGCAATAGGCCATTCCTAGAAGAAACTTGCATGAAAAGACCAATTACATCAAGCTACTAAGTCTTTCAGTTTTGCGGCTTTTCTCCTTGTGCGCATGCGCCCACCAATTAGCTCCCATTGGGGAGGACACAAGAGTGTCAAGAAGCCAACCACATCAACAATATAGAAAACCAATGGGTCACATATCTGCTTCCACAACTGTACCCCAAAAAAGTACATACGGTACCAATTGGACAAAGGTATTAAATAATTACCACATTTGTCCACATGTATATGTGTGCGTTAAGTTGTTAACCAAGAGGTCAAAGTACCTATACCATTGACCGAATTTTGTAGGACTATTCGGTTATCTAGTTCACTTCAGTCCTTATTTCTCTGATAATCCTCCATTGATAATGGGGTCTTGCATAAAAAACTAGAGGTGATCAAATGCCTAAAATATCAATTTTGACATGATATCATATAAGCAAACAAATTTTGTTTCAGCAAGCAATGTATATTTCAGTCGTGATGTGCAGCTGTTATACAAATAAATCATAGTAGGATTGTACCTTGAGGATTTAATTGTGTAAACAATATCATTGAGGGGTACATCATTAGGGAAAATCTGCATAAGCAGGTAAGAAGCCAACAATTAAAATTAGAAGAGTTTAATAGAAAATCATATGAACAGTATCTTGTGAAACTATTAAATGTTTAATCAAAGGGGAAATAGTTCCAGACTTCTAGCAATTGAACACGCAACTAAGTACCTTCAGTTAAAGTTTGCTATGGGAATGTATGGCTATATGAGTGCAGATATGGGAAACATCCAGAGTAACAGAAATCAACAGTATGAAATTAGCTAGTTCTCAACCAATAAAACCAGAATATAGAGTTCCCACCCAGCTAACTATGAGTAAAATTACTATTCAAGCCTGTCAATCTTTCTAATGGTAGCACAGGTTGATAGTGAATTTCACCATTAAACAGCATCTGTTACATGAGCTTAGGTCTTTGTTAATTAGTTTTCTCCAATGACGTATTTAAATGTCTAAAAGATCATTAGCTTCTGTAAATACTGTTTTACTTTAGCGTCCGCAGATAGCAAGGGATGTAAGTTTAGGATTTATCAAGAGATGTATGTTATATGTTGAGTTCTGTCATGGAACTTTTGGAATGTAACTCTGAACTTCTGGTGTGTAACTGATACTTAATTTTGTGCTAAATGATATTTTTCCGTTTCTTTGCGTTCTTGTTCAATGCCTCTGAGCATTCAACCATGTTATAAAGAAGTCAGACTGATCAATTAAATCAACAAGTAGTTTATTGCTGATCAGTGTCCGCCTGAAAATATTTTAAGCTAAACAGAGTGAATTTTAAATCAGAATTAGAAACATTCATCAATATGTGGAATCACCACCAAATGAAAAGAAGTAAGAATGATCTAACAGTATTCTTTCTTATGCATAATGGGAATGCCATCATACCTCAACTTTATGTACTTCCAAAGTCTTTTCAACAACTTCTATTAACAACTCATGTTCCACTGTAGATGGCTCTACTTGATAATCCAACTTATGTCTGAGAAGTAAACTTTCTGAGGAAGGGATGGGCGTTTTCAGTGACAGCCTAATGCAGTTATCTTCAAATTCAAGAACCTTGACTTGTGATAGTTTATCTTCAATTTGCCCAATCGCTTCCATCCTAAGATTCAAGGAAAGATACAGGTTTCAAAACAAGATTGATAACGACACATCTATTACAGATTTATCTACAAATCTACTTTCTGTTCCAATGTGCACAGAATGACAACTAAATATAGTAATACAGAAGACATTGAATAAAATAACTTTTAGCAAAAACATGTCTCCTTGTTCCTGGCTTTCAATCCATGCTGGATACTTGAGTAGTTGATCAAGCAACAGGCCATAAGACACGTGAATAGAAACCTTTTTTTTATAGTCAAGGAATTTCAGGTACCATAATTAGGCACGCCCCTTAGCTAGTAACATTATACACATTGAGACAGGACAACTTTGGAGAATTTGGAGATAAAGTCTAACTTTATCTCACTCAAAACTTTGCTGTCAGACTGTTTCAGACATTCAAATAACTTGACCATTCCATGTCATGAACAATTGCTAATAACCAGGAAATTAGATGGTTTTAGGTTACCATCTGCTTGTCAGTGAATTCGATCAAAGCATTCAAACTGTTCTAATTCTATCCAGCACTCAAGTCAATCTTACATCACTACTAACTACTAACGCCTCGTTTGGTATGCGGGAAAGGAGTCAAGTGAGAATGGAATGAAGATATGAATGGAATGGAATTGACGTGGAAATGGAATGCTCATTCACATTCTCATGTTTGGGTGCGATTAGAGAATTAAGTGGGAATATCTTTAAGAAGGGTATGTTCGGATTTTATTTATTATTTTTATTCTCACTTAAGTGAGAATATCAATTTCTTGACAACTCATTGGGAATAGCAATTCCTACATTAAGTGTGTGGGAATTGATAGGAAGTGGGAATGACATTTTCCGCATCTAAAAACACAATCATGTTTGGTAAACATCAATTAGAAGCTGTAATTGCATTCCATTCCCACCCATTCCCACGTACGAGGCATGAGTTGTCTCACAAGAAGATTTTCTACCAAGCCTAAAGTTACAGACCCAATTGATGGATATCCATCAAAATAGTCAAACTTGAGGAGAATCTTCAGGACACTGAAACTGCACCATAACCCTTTGTTTCAAGGTGGCCAGCCTACAAAACGGTTTGATATCACAAAAGTTATAATTTGGGTACCATGTCCCATGGCGAAAACATAACCATTAACCACCTGAGGGTGAGCAACTCCACAGTATGAGTTATCAATGGTTCCTCATCTCGACTGAAGTGAGTCTAAAGTAATTCTGCTCAAATTATCATTGCTTCCATGTCTCGGAATAGGTTGGCAGGGCTTTAGAGTCAGAATATTATTAGGATTAAATATTTTATATCTATTTTCACTTGGATGGAAGGAGGCAAATCCTTCATCTAGTTGATTTTAGTACATTGAGTTGATGTGCCTTTTCCTTGTTTTCCTATAAGTGAATCAAGTCGCGCTAAATAAGTAAAATTACAATTTCTATATAATCAGCAGCAACCATAATCTGGTACCATAACTTGTCAAGGACTTCAATACCATCGTTACTGATAACCAGCAGAAGTTAAATGTTCCCCCATATGAAGAAAAATTAATCTCACAGATAGAAGACTATTCTTTTTGGCATGAAGATATCAAGTCTTACTCAGAATGTACTTCCAACCTAGCTGGTGATTAATTGATAATGACTCTGCTCCTAGTATAATGTACGTTAGATTATTAACAATTGCAATATGACTGTTTGAATACAATAGTGGCGTAACCAATCAGAACAAAGTCTTTAAAATACCGTATAGAAAAGTTCTTGTTTGTTGGATTGCAGGTACCAGTTCTTACTAAGAATATGCTTCCAGTGCAGCTGGTGATTTGGTCATAATGAACTGAATCCTAAAATAATGGATGTTTGGCCATTTAAAAAGTGCAATTTGATTGTTTTCCTTGAATAGTGGTCTAACGAATCAGAGAAAGCTCAGCAGACTTCACATGTGGATAAGACAGAATGAGCAACCCTGCTTTCTCTTCCCCGTTCCACTAATGACATCTTTCCTCTTTGTCAGACATAAATACTTGTACTTTCTATTCTTTTGCCTCTTTTCTCCAGCTATATAGCTTAAGCAGCTTTAGTTGAGGACATGATTTTTTTTTTCATCCCAATGATTTGTGTCTAAATAGGAATCTCGTATTTCATCCTTCAAAATTTTCTAGCTACAAGAAATTGTTTGTTACATTCTTATTAGTTTTGCATAATATTAACTTGCAGATTGTAGTGTTTAATATGTATGATCCTGCATGAGGGGGAACGTAGACTAGTTCAAACTTCAATAAAGCGATAAAAATTGTCTCTCCAGATTAGTTCAAACTTCAAACAATTTGATAGCTCCATCACAAAGCCTGCTAAAAAATAAAACATATTGCATGCCTCCATATGGCACGTCATATACTTACCTTTTGAAAACAAAATCAAGATCTTGCAGAATACTTAAATTATTTTGGTGTCGATCAATATCCTGTTGAAGCTTCAATATCTGGAAGGCATTATACAAAAGAAGACAACAAAATTAGGAGATCATAATCCTGTAAGTAACAGATGCAGTTGAAAATTTTTAAGAAATGCAAGACATAGCATCGCTCTTTTTCTCTTTTGCTCTTCTCATCCCTTTGACAATTAGCATCGATTATGTCCCTACGTATTGCAGTGGGGAACCATGTCAGCTGGCTTGATATATTAAAGTGTGTAACTAATAATAGCAACTGAGAGCCACATTAACTGTTCCGAATTCAATACAAAAATAAAAAAACATTAATTCTCAATGGGCAAATATATTTGAGCACCAATGGTTAAGCATAAACATGGATCGTTGAATATGCAAGTGATAATCACATTTTATTACACTTTTATACTATCATTGTCTATTTTATTTAATAAAAATGTCACTAATAACATGTTTTATCTTAATTTACAGTTAATGAAGAATTAATGAATAAAAGCTCAGAAGAATCAAATTCTCTAATTTTCTACTATTTATTGAAGCCCAAATGTGAAGACAAAAGAAGGCCCAAGAAAGCTCAACGATCCATGAAGAAATCGGGTCAAGAAATTAATAAAATTAAAAATATATTACAAACCAATCGATCGACCAACCGATTGGTTAATCGGTGGGCCAACAGATTTGTCAATCAATTGGTTCGCAATAGAAATAATTTTTTGGCTGAGATTTAATCATTGATCTCCAAGCTAAATCCAATGGTTCTCATTTATTGTTGTGGGCTATAAATAGGGGTAGAGGGTGAGAGGTTTGAGTGCGAAAATTTTTGTAAAAACTCCATTGAGAGAGGAGGATTACTCTTAATTGAGAAGATATTTCAAAATTGTAATTTTGTTGTACTTAATAAAAGATTTTTTTTTCCTCTTTATATTTTTTTCTTCTCTTTATTTGTTAATGAAGATGAGAATGAAGATGAAGATAGGAGATTTGCCTTCAAGAGGCTAGAACCCTCTTGCAATGTAAGTTTTTCTTTTTCTCTTTTATTTTTACTTAGATATTCATGTTTTATGATTTTATTTTTTTGGTAGATTATATTTACTTTGATGTCTTGTAGAGTAGATTTACTTCTATGTTTTTATTTTTGTATTATTTTCTTGCATTTTTATTTAGTAGTATAGATTTACTTTCTAGTATTTTTTGTAGTTAGATTAATTTTTATATTCATAGTTTAGATCTTTATTTGTTTATTCTTATTATTACTTTTGTCGTTAGTTCTTATTTTTCTTGTGTTTTATTTTCTTTCTTTCATACTCTCTAGTTTAGATTTTATATCTTTATTTCCCAAAATGTGTAACTAAAATCTTATAGGAATTCAAGAATTACATGAAACTAACTTGATTTCTTTTATAATTTGTGAATTACTCTTTTGTGCTTAAAATGATTATGTTTAGAATAATCAACTAGAGAACTAATTGTTAAAAGAAAATTTTGATGATTTATGCTTATCTTGAGTGGTTTGATAGGTTATGCTTATGAATTCTAGAATTAATATCTAGTTATCGTTCTTTTCATGAATATTAATTTTACTTAGATAATAATTTGATAGGTTATGCTTTCCTTAAGTGGTTTGACAACCTAGGCTTAATAAATCTAAAGTAAAATGTGATAATAAAAAAGAATAGTTCATAAATTTTAAATAAAATTGACTAGTGGATTTAATTCTAAATTCCTCATATCTTTAATTGACTTCCTCCATCTTTTACTCTTGTGATTTTTCTCTTTGTTCTTGATTTCCTTTTATTTGTTTCTTGATTTTATTTTCCTCTAATTTGTTCATCTTTCTTTCTTCACTCTTAATCTAATTTTGTTTTATTTGCAAACAATCACACCCACTCTCTTTATCTATCCACATCCACATTCATTACTCCTAATTGTCCACACAACACGTAACTTAGAAAATCAAATTTGGATTAATTCCAACAACACCTTTCTCGTGGGATTCGACATCTTTTATACCATAACTTGATAGTTTTGCACTTGCAACTTAGGTATTATTTACCCACTATCAGGGGGCATCCAAAGACATTAAAAGAAAACCACAGAAAATTACAAGTAACATATGTAAAACTGCTTCAGCTAACACCCTAATACCAGACTAGAGGGGTAAGCATAAGGTTAGTTCTGTTGTTAAAGATATGCATGGGAAAAAAGTACATTCTCAATGAATAACGCATGAGATATGTAGCAACCACTTCAAGCTATTCCCATTGCATATTAGAATAATCAGTTCTATAACAGACTGCACATCATCATCAGTAAATCTAAATGAATTTAATGAATGAAAATGAGAGACCATTATCAATTCCTAAATATCATTTAACAGAAAATTAAAAACAGTGAGCTGCATCACCTCATACTGGTTATCTTTGAGTATATCCATCTCATCACCCGAGTATAATCTGACATCTAAACCCTACAGAATTATTAAAAACAAACATATTAAGTCATGAAAACAATATTTCTACCATGTTTATAATGTAAAGAAATCAGCTGAAACAAACAGACTGCTATCAAGAAAACATAAGATGGCACCATAGAAGGCAATACCACATTCCATAAAAGGCAAAGCCTTAAAACTGCAAGCCAGGACTGAACAAAGGAATTCAACAGTATTACCACGGCATTCGCAGCACAAAAGTATACTAGGAATATATCCCGCCAACAGTGGGGAAAGCTGATGCTTATAAGGTTATGTCACATTTATCAGAACTTCTAGCAAAAACAAATAAGGGTTTCACAAAGGATAATTGTTTGAAAAGATGAAAATAGATAAGTAAATATAATTCAAATAAGAAATTGATGTTTAAGATCCAAATTACAAAGATCAAACTAACAATACCCTAGGAAATTCAGAGAAAATTTTATTAGGACGCTAACCTGTGAATCGATAAGATTCAGCCAAAAAGCCATTGATTCAAGTTCACCATCCAGCAAATTCAAATCTGCAAAAATAATAGCTGCTATGGTTAATTGCAGATAGACCCCTATAGTATCATCCAATTGCGGATAGACCCCCTTAGTATTCCCCAATTGCAGATAGACCCCCTGCAGTTCTAGTTGGTAGATAGACCCCCTCGGTAAATTAATTTTTTACCTCCTAAAAAAGGTTTTGTAGAGGCGGATAGACCCTCTACAGTCCTATTGATGTGGATAGACCCCCAATTGCTATTCTTTAGACAAAAAATTCACTGAGGGGATCAATCCATACTCGGGCACATAGTATGATGGGTCTATCTGCACCAATAGAACTACAATGGGCTAATCTGCAGTTCGGCAATTCTACAGAGGGTATGTCCACTATTACTCTAGTTTATGCGCCATATCAAACTCTATCAAGGATATAAAACCCCAAAACATCATGTGCCATATCAAACTTGGGATTACCTTCTGAGAACGTCCTTGTAAGATCATTAATTTCATTGGAAATCTTCATATTCTCCTCCTCCGTTGAGTCTACCTCCTTTTTCAACTGTTCTAAGAACTCCTCTACAATGCAACAAGTAAACAAACTGTTCATTCTACTTTAAGAAAACCCAACTGCAATATACTCAAAAAAAAAACTTAGCAGCTTCAGTAAAATTTCTCAAACAAATGGTATGAATCATACTATTTAAACAAACTAGGGAAATGAGACTATTAAATAATAGGGTTTTAGTCCCCAGACCTTTCATATTTTGAAATTAGTCCCCCAAACTTTCAGTGTCTTTAAACCAGTCCCCCAAATCTTCATATTTTGAAACTACTGCCCTAAATCTGAAGTGTTTTGAAATTAGTACCCAAAATCTTCCAACTAGGGCTAACTAGAAGGACAAATTTCCAAATATTTAAAAATTTTGGGGGAGTAATTCACAATATGAAGAATTGGGGGACTAACTTTAAGACAGTTAATGATTTGGAGACTAACTCGAAAATATGAAAGAATTGGGGGCCCAATATCGAGAATAAAAAAAACCTAAATAATAACACAAATAAAGGGCCAAATAAGAGCTCGCCTAAATCATCAGGTCCCAAGCTTGCAACATTCTCTTCCTCCAACTCTATCTGCTTGATCCTCCCCTAAATAGAAAACTAGCAGGAAGTGAGATCGAGTTACTAGAAAATGAGTGAACTTTATAGGGTTTAAATCACCTGGAGATCTGAAATGAGCTCTTGAATCAAGTTTTTGGGATCGTGATTTGAGGTTTCAGAAGAATCGAGGGGAGCTGATCGCGATTCTTGAAGATCCTTCAATCGACTGCAGAGACGAGAAAAGAAAATGAAGGGAGGATTAGAAAAGAAAATGGAGGAAGGATTAGGGCTTCGATGAGTGAATAAAAACAAAGCGTACCTTCGAAAGGTCTTCAAGTCCATGCTTACAGTCTCCGAGGCCTCGGCCGGTGAAGTGAGGGTTAGGGGTTCCGCCATTTTTTCAGCTTCCGCGCTTTTGAAAAATTTTCGGGTACAACGCTCGGATACGAAATCAATATGAAGAATGGGCCTGAAATGGGTTGTTATATAGATTTATGGCCTGTTTGGATGGAGGGTAGAGAGGGGGAAGGGAAGGGGAAGTTTTATTTTAAACTTATTTGGGATTTTTTTTTTTTTTTTGGGAGAGTAGAGGAGGGGAATGGGGGCAAAATTTGACCTAAATTCTTACACCCCAAATTGGGATGTAATGGAGGGGAAGGAAATGAAGGGAAAAAATTCTCCTTCCTTCCCTTTCCTAAGGGGCGGTTATTCATTGGTGTAATTTTGGGGATAATAGGATAATTTTTAGAACATCATTTTTTGGTGTTATTCATTGGGGTAATTGGAATTGGAGTCAACTTTGTAGTGTTATTGATTTGCTGGGGTAATTGGGGATCAAATACTCCATTTTCCCTTAAATTACACCAACTATATAAAGATCCCCTCCACCTCTTCCTCATAATTACCCTAAATTTATCCCATCCTCCATATTGGAACAATATTGTTCCACTTTGAAGGCAATTGGGATAATTTTAAAATATTTTTGTATTACTTAACTAATACATGCTAATTATATTATAAATATGTGATATGATATATAAAATATGACATATATTAATATTTAATAACATAATTTAATAACATATATTAATAATATTATATAATAATAATTATAGTATAACGTATTTATCATAATATTATATAATATTTTAATAACATATATTAATAATATTATGTAATATATTATTATATAATATTAATTAGTCATTATAGTATAACGTATTTATTATAATATCATATAATATTTTAATAACATATATTAATATTTTAATAACATATATTAATAATATTATATAATAACATATATTAATATTTTAATAACATATATATAATATTTTAATAACATGTATTAATATTTTTAAAAATATATATAATAATTTAATAATATATATTAATAGTATTATGTAATATATTATTATATAATATTAATTAGTAATTATGATATAACATTTTTATTATAATATTATATCATATTTTAATAAAGTAAAATATTATAATATTTTATAAAGTACATTATATCCTATGATACTATATTATAATATATTAAATTAAATAATATATTATTAAAGTATTATATTATATATATTATTCATATATTATATCAATTATTATATAATGTAGCATACTAATATAATGTTAATTAGTAATTATTATATAACATATTATATTTTTGTATAAATAAAATAATGTATTATATTTAAATATTATATTATTAAAATATTATATTAAATATATTGATATTATATTATATTAATTATTATATATAGTATAACATGCTAATATAATATAATACAATACAATATAATAATTAATAATAGTAATTTGTAAGTATAGTACAATATATTATATTTTAATATAAAGTAAAATAATATTTATATTATAATAATATACTAAACCAATTGGATAAGTTAATTTAGAAGTAATTAATAGATAAAATTATATTTTAATAAGGTGCTAAATCATCAATTATCCCACATGAATTGTCAAATCAAATGTTGAAATTATCTCATTATCCCACTTTACTCCACTCAAAATATCCCAAAAAGGTAAAATTATTTCATTAGAACATTTTTCTCCCTTGGCCCCAATTTGTCTCAACCAATAACCCCCCTAAGTAAACTCCCAAACACACCAGGTGTGTTTGGTGAAAAGAGAACAACATTGGGTCAGCACCAGTCCCCCGACTCAGTTTTGTACTAAACCGGATTTTTTTGGATCAGACTCTATTGATCTAAAAGAAAACTGGCTTAGTGACACTATTTAGGGTAAAAAAATTGGGCCGGCTCTGTCCTAAAAATTTGAGAAACAAGAAACAAGTTAAAATTGGGTCAGGTTCAGTCCTGACCTAATTTTAACTTGTTGCCAAACACGCCCTTAGCTTAATGGATTTAGCTCATACATATTGTTGAGACCCAAAATCTAGTTGATTTGAGTTGTGGGTTAAGATTTAAGTCGGTTTCAAGAGAAAATAAACAACATAGATAAATTATGGCAAACTTACCCGATTGGTATATTTTGGGTAGGGGTGGCAAACGGGTCGACCCGACCCGACCCATATAAAATTTAACCCGACCCATATAAGTATGACCCGACCCAACCCGTTTAATAAATGGGTTACCCGACCCGACCCATATAACCCGAATGACCCATTTATCAAACTTCTAACAATTGACTTAAACTGTTCAAATTTTCCAAACACTAACATCCACACATTACCTCCACAGTTCACACAACACTGATAACCATGAAGGAACAGCAAATATGCACATTTATGGACTTGTCGAGTACCAATAACAAAATTAAACTTTCAAACCAAAAACTCTCATAGATTTCAGTAATGCTGAAAACCATCAGAGCGTTCTATATAAAAAGCTCAAAACAATTCAACAATCATATATACCTACAGAAACTTAGCTTACTCTCAATGAAAACAAGTACTCACTCTAAATATTCTCTTAACACTTCCCTCAACAAATCTAAAATGCCAATCAACATAACAGAATCCTGAGAATTGTGAGGCAAGAGTACAATCTTCAACCAGGTAAACGATTATGCGAGTACCATAATTGGACATGTCCAAAAACTGATAAGACCTAATACATATTGTTGCAGTCTTCAAACACGGGACTAGGAAGTTTTGTTATCATCATGGCATCTTAGACAAACTCATTGAAAAGAGACGCTCATCGACGTTTTCCTACTTATATTAATGCAGTTCTATCCGAGGAAATTCATGATCACAAGGTGGGGAACCAGACTGCAGAGGACAAAATCAGCAAAAGCTCGCTCCGGCGGCAAGTCCTGCAACGAGAGGGTGGATTTGTTAATAAAAGGAAGTGCAGCTCACAGGCAATATGATGCTTTCTGGATAAGATGATTTTGTACAAAATTACCTTGAATTCCTTGTTGTTTTTTGTTAACTTGGATGCGAAGACAAACTGCAAGTTCATAGAAGCTAAAAAAGAAACATGCGTTATTAAAGAAGAAACTTTTTCAGATTATCAGATCTTAGTTCCCCCCTGATTGAGCTATTATAGAAATTGTCTGCTATACTTCTCTAATTACAACAAAAATAGGGGCAAAAAAATAGACACAGAGATCATAAAAGCATATGGACCTAGAATCATTCTCCATTTTTGGCCTATGGACTTCTCTCGCTAATGTTTAAGCTCGTCTTGTGCATATGAAAATTGATAAATTAAGTTTACTACATACAAACACAAAGCTCATTTTAAGAATTCACCTTCATGAATATCAAGATGAAGTTTTTTCATCTGGTCGGGATGTACAGCTCACATATGAATAGCATAAACTTCAGAGCAAGTCTATCAAGATACGACATAAGAATCTAACAGCTAGTAGGTTCTTACCTTCAGCTACCACATCATAGTATGACAGCTACCACATCATAGTATGAGAGATTCATACTTGTGTTGGCATAGATTCTCCAATATCTAATTGCATGATATCCTCGGAAAGCTCATCTAATTTCGGTTGCATGTCATCTATCATTAATAAAAAAATAAAAAACCAATAAGCAAATTCATAACATGTATTCTGATGCAAAAAACATAAAAAATATAACATTAGTAATTGTCTACCTTTGATACCATATAACCAATCACGCGTGCAAACTAAAGCCTCCACATTGCTAGGCTTAAGAGTGCTACGGTATTGGTTAAGGATTCTCTCACCTACACTGAAAGTACTCTCCGAAGCAACTGTAGAGATAGGAACCGCCATTATGTCTCTTGCCAATAAAGAGAGCTCGGGGTATCTATGCTCATTAGTCTTCCAAAATGAAAGAATGTCGAGTTGAGCACCACAGTCAAGTCTTGGTTCATCCAAATAAAGTTCTAATTGGGTCTTTTGAGAACTAATAATTTCTTGACTTTCAAATGAGTCGAATTCCTAAATATAAAAACATACAAAAGGATGATATCATGATAATATTCTCTGTGATTAACAATTCTTCCATGATATAAGTGAAGGTGCAAAACATATAAAAGGTAACCTTATCTGTGTGCACATTTTGGTTGCTATTAACTTAACATATTCATCATCATCTTTCATCCCACTCTTTAAAGTACGTTGCACAACAAATACTTGAAAAAAGTAGAGATTAGTCGTTGGATAATCTGTACCGGAGAAAAGACAAGTGACGTTATAGAAAGTGGCTAACAACCTCTTAACCTTCTCGGCCTTATCCCATTCTTCTTGAGATGGACAAAATCTTGAGTAGTTGGAATCACTCAATTGCATGTGTATAAATGCACGACGATAGTATAAAGCACTCTCAAGCATTAGAAAAGTAGCATTCCATCTTGTTGGAACATCTTGCCTTAAACTCTTCTTCACTTCCAAAGATTCATGAGAGACACATTCCCAAAATTTTTGTTTTCTAATTTGAGAGCCTTTTATATACTTGACGCTTTCTCGAATTTTATTGATACAACCATGGACTTCTTTTAAACCATCTTGGACAATCAAGTTGAGGATATGAGTACAACATCTAATATGAAATAAATTCTCCCTTCCCAAGAAGTGCTTCTTTCAAATTAAGTTGTTTTTTCAATAAATCAACAAAAACATCATTTGTGGATGCATTATCAAGAGTGAAAGAAAACAACTTCTTTTTAATTTTCCAATCAACTAACAACTTATAGATCTTCTCACAAATGACAACACCGGAATGAGGAGGTGGCATATAAGAAAAGTTAAGAACCCGATTTTGTAATTTCCACTCATGATCAATGTAGTGTGCCGTGAGACAAATATATCCGTCGGTGGCTATTGATGTCCATAAATCGGAAGTCAAGTTAATTCTACCCGGAATCGATTCAAAAGCTTCTTTTAGCCTATTTTTCTCTCTTCCATAGATTTTAAGAACATCGGATTTAACTGTATTTATTGATATGTGTTTTATATCCTCACAAAGATAAGAGAAGATTGCTCGAATACCCTCATACTCAACAAATTAAAATGGCAAATCGTGCATAATGATGGCCGAGACTAAGAGCTCCCTAAACTTATCTGGGTCAAAATTAAATCTTGAGGAACTCATTATAGAATCTTTTGAGTTAGATAGACCCTCAATATCTTCTCTAGTAGCTTTCTTACAAATTTTCATGTGTCTTAACATGTTCTTTGTCCCGTGGTTACCTTCGGCAACATATTTGATTCCACACTTCTTACATATTGAATATTGTTTCCCACCTGGCTCTTGAACAAGGTCAAACATTTTCCAAGCTTTGGACGTTAATTTTCTTTTTCGACTTCCAACAATTATCGCTTTGGATTTTTTCTGAACAGGACTAGACATGTCTTCTAATTCTTCATTAGATGAATCTGCTTCTACATTATCCGCTATAGAATTATGGGTAGAATTAGACTCCATTAACTGTGATGAAAATTACAGAACTACATAAGATTCATAAAATTAAATAAAATTCAACAGATAACATAAAGTAACTGATTCTAAACAGAATTTATTGCCCCGCTGGATCTTCATCAAAGCTCATATTAAAAGTATGCAAGAACTGTGAAATGAGAGATGCGTACACCACACATGCACAAAAAACACAAAAGAAACATCGCCCACACACAGATCATTTTTTGGCATCCCCTGGTCTATCTAATCCCTCGTGCGCAATTCTGGCAGATATGAAAATAGATTAATTATACAATGCATATAGTTTTCATAATAAAGACTCTGATCACTTTTAACATATTATTACTCTCATTTTCATTCAAAATAGATTAACATATTATTACTCCTATTTTTATTCAAAACAGATAGACATTGTCATCCATAGATTTTTTTTAATACTCAGAAAAATCTGTAGCCATTAATCAGACGTCATTAACATTAGCAGATCTGTAGCCATTAATCAAAAAGCCCTAGCTAAGAGTGTACCTCGCCGCTCGTCGAGGATCGTCGAGGATCTATGGCCGCTAGTTCGATGGAGAGAGAGAGAGAACTATGACTGCTTGATGGAGAGAGGAGAACTCGAGCGCTGCCCCTCGCCGCTCGTCGAGGATCGCTGCCGCTCGCCGATGGAGAGAGGAGAACTTAGCTTCGAGGATCGCTGCCGCTCGTCGCCCCTCGCCGCTCGAGAGGAGAGAGAGAAATCTAGGGCTTCGTTTGAGAGAGACGAAGGGTTAGTCGGGTCTGTAGAGGTTCACTTGGGTAAATTCGGGTTAGATGATGGGTTAGACGGGTCAGTAGATCAACCCATCGGGTAAACTCGGGTTGACCCATTTATGACCCAACCCATATAACTTAACTCATACCCAATATAAATGGGTCGGGTCGGGTCGGGTTGATGGGTCGGGTCATAAATTGCCACCCCTAATTTTGGGGGCCTAAGTAACAACTTAGTATATTTGGTTGTAATGCATATATAGTAGGACATGGTGACAAAATAATGTCTCTTTTTTCGCCGGAACAAAATTTCTAACAACTAAATATCATGTGACTCATCATGTGATGCTAAGGGGGTGTTTGGTTCACCCATTTTATAGAAAAGTTTTTGAGAAAACACCTGACAAATGGTATTTTTGTAAATAATAGATTTATGTAGATTTTCGTAAACTATGTTTGGTTCAAAAAAAATTGATAGAAATGTTTCTATAAAGTAGGGAAAAGTGGGGTATTTTATGGAAATCAACTTCCTCTCCAAATGAGAGGGAATTGCCTAGGAATCTGACACATATACTAAAAATAAGTAAGTACACCAGTATCATCCCCCATGTGATTTCCCATGGACATTGATAGCGATTTATTTTCTATAAAGTGATATCCAACCAAACAAAAAAAAAACATATCTTCTATAAAGTTAGGTACTTATTCATATTTTGAACCAAACAAAGAAATGGTAAAAAAAAAAGAAATTTAGTACTCTTTGAGTTATATAAATTTTTCCTACAAATTTTATAGAAATACAAGAAAATCAAATTTTGAGCACATTTCTTTTTCCTTTTTTTTATAGAGATTGAACAAAACAACCCCTAATGTGGCCTCTTATGTGGTAAGTAATTAGTTTCATTCATTGGGGCTGAAAAGAATTTTTTTTTAATTCGGGTTCAAATGAATGGGGATTGAATTAGGTCTTCCTCTCTTCCTAGAGTTAAAAGTAGGCTAGGCGATCGAAATTGGATTAGAGAATCTTTGCAATTTGGGGAAGAATCATTCTCTCCCTCACATGGATCCACATGAATAGAGAATAAAGGAAAAAAAGAGAATGTGAGAAATATTTGGAGATTTTTTTCATAACGATTGGTTAAAGATCTCGCTCAACCTTCACCGCATAAGCCCAAATATAATCACATACAATGAATATGACGAGTTACGTGAGTTGATCTCGTCGAAATTTTTGCTCTGATTGAAAAAATAGACTTTGTTGCTACAGTGACTCACTTTATATACATTATCGTCACTAAAGTAAGAAAATATACTAGGTTGGTACTTAGGGTCAACAAAATATACCACTCTGGTAATTCAGTCAATAATTTATTAGAACGCTAAATTTCACAAAACCTCGCAAACCTTAGGGAATTTTAACAAAGCCCCCCATGAACTTTGTTTTCCCCACAAAACCCTCAAAACTCAAAAGAGTCTCAAATAATTTTCCAAAACTATTAACTTCTCCCAGAAAGCTCCTTAAAAAGCAAGGGAAATAGAAGAAGACGAGGAGGCTCAGAGAAAATAAAGAAATAATAGAATCGGGTAGATAGTAAATAAAGTCCTCTAAATGTTAGATGCACTTTTTATAGAGTTTTGTAGGAAAAGTTGAAAATTTTGGGATTATTTATAAATCCCCCTCGCCCACCCCACCCGCCAGCCCAAAAAATAAAAAACAACTTCTAGCAACTCAAAGTAAAGATTTAGAATTTATGGACAACACCTTGAAAACTTTGAAATGCAAAATACACCCATAATAATACGAAATTCATAAACAACACCCTAAAATTTCAAATTTACAAACATCATATTAAAAATCTAAGAATACAAATAATCCCCTAAATGATTTAGAATTTATAAAAAATCATGTAAAAGTTTCAAGAATTGCAAACAATACCCCAAAACTTTGAAATTTTTAAAAAGACTATGAAAATATCAAAACTTATTTGTAAATGTTTATAAGTTCGATCTTTTTAGGGTGTTTTTATAAATTTTTATTGTGTTTTTGCCATAAATGAAACTTGGTGTTTTCTACAAATTACAATTTTTAAGGGGGCTGTTTGTAATTCCTAGGTTTTAGGTGCATTGTTTGTAGGGTTGGAATTTTTAGAGTGTTTTAAAAAAAAAAATAATTTTAGGATGTTTTTTGCAATTCTCAAAATATTATTGGTGTTTTCTACAACTTTTGAAAAAAAAGTAGGGGTGTTTTTAGATCCACGATTTCCATTGAACTTCTTGCAAGTTTTGAAATATTAAACATATTTGTGTAACTATTAATTTTCTTAATTTTTTTTTGCTATACTTTTAGTCTTTTCTTGCTGTGCTTTCATTGTTTTGCAAAGTGTAGCAATTTTTTGGGGAATTTATAGAAAATACCCTGAATATTTTTAAAATTGCAAAAAGACACATTAAAATGTAAAATTTACAAGAACACAATAAAAATCTAAGCATACAAACAGTACATCAAAATCTTGGAATATAAATATCACTAAAAAGTGTGATTTGCAGAAAACACACTAAAAGTATAAAAAATTACAAAAACACCCTAAAGAGATCCAAACTTATAAATATTTACACACATGTTTGTAAGTTTTGATATTTTCAGGGTATTTTTGTGAACTCAAAAATTTTTAGGGTATTTTAAAAAAAAATTAAACTGTCAGTGTGTTTTTTACAAATTCTAAATTATTAAAGAAGGATTATTTGTAATTTTTAGATTTTCGGTATATTATTTATAAGTTTCAAAATTGTAGGATGTTTTTCTATAATTTTTAAAATTTTAGTGTGATCCTACAAATTCCAAAAACCTTTAAAGGGTTGTTCCCTTTGAATTCGTAAATGCGGGGTTGGGTGGGAGAGAGAGGGAAGTAAAATGGGATTATTTTTAAAAAAGTTTTTTAGATGGTAAAATGGGAAGTAAAATTGTAGGACATTCAAGGCAGGCAAATGATCCATGTGAGTCCTCATCGCAATGAATGTTATACAATTTAAGTACAAAAGAAAAAGAAGGGTTAATTAATGGTATAGTTGGTGAGGGAAAAACTCTAGCAGCTTAATTTGGTATGTGGATATATAATAGATGAAGATAGAGAATGATGGTTTTGAAAATAGTGGGTGCTTGTGGGTAATTAATATGGTTTTTATTCGTGTGGTTTTCTTTGTTCATTTTTAAGATATATGTGGTCCTGGGGTTAATTAAGTATAGTTGGTGAGGGAAAAACTCTAGCAGCTTAATTTGGTATGTGGATATATAATAGATGAAGATAGAGAATGATGGTTTTGAAAATAGTGGGTGCTTGTGGGTAATTAATATGGTTTTTATTCGTGTGGTTTTCTTTGTTCATTTTTAAGATATATGTGGTCCTG
>NC_033802.1:39534094-39540085 GCF_001876935.1 Asparagus officinalis | reverse complement strand
TATATATATTTTGTAGGGTGTAAATTTGATTTCCCGAAAACAGGGAGTTTCGTTTGTATTGATAAGAAAGCTTATTACAAACTAATAATCAAATGTTTACAACAGAAGCAGAGAGAATGCCCTCTTTGTTTTGTGGTTAACATGGGTGACGAAATTAATCCGAAACCTATATTTATTAGCGGTGATCTTCCGCCGGATGATATATATATATTGTAGGGTGTAAATTTGATTTCCCGAAAACAGGGAGTTTCGTTTGTATTGATAAGAAAGCTTATTACAAACTAATAATCAAATGTTTACAACAGAAGCAGAGAGAATGCCCTCTTTGTTTTGTGGTGTCGAGTCTGCTTCCCTTGGACCGTTCGATCGAGGTTGCTGGAGAGCTTCAGTACGCAGTAGAAGCTCGAGTCGATGGAGTTCGGGTCTGCTTAGTTCGCCGGCGATCGGAGCTCAGAACTAGGCAGTGGTGCTGTAATGCAAGGATATGCTAACAGCTTGGTCTTAACTGCTTTTCTCCAAGTTTTTCAACCTCTCCTCACAGTGTGCTGGAAGGGGCTTTTAAATGGAAGAAGGACAACTTGACTACTCCTTGAATTATGGGATGTGACCATACATTGTTCGGAGATATCCTGCTATTCATTCGTACCACCAGTGATCATTCGAAGAGCTGTGCTCTACATCACGTCACGTAGGAGTGGGAAAGCCCCTCCTCGTGTGCGTGACAACGGCTGTCGGAAGCTCGCGTGGATCTGACCAACTACCGAGCGCCGGCAGCTCTTGCCCGTTGCTTGGACAGCTGAGGTGAGTCGCATTTATGAGAGTGCAGACTGTTTTGACGTCTGTCTGCTCACTTGTACTGTGGGCGGCTGTTCGGAGGGCTTGGAGTGCCGCGCCTTCTCCCTTCAGGTCAAGAAAGGCGGGAAAGCATGTTCCTGGTACTCGAGTGGGTTTAGACAGCTCGCCGAATGCTGGCGGATTCGTCTCCTGACTCAGATAGCCGATGTGAGTTGCATTTATGAATGCTCAGGTCGACTCGACACCTGTCCAGTCCTTCGTACTGCGAGTACTGTGAGCGGCCTCTTGACGGTCTCGGAGTACTGTGCCCTCTCCCTTCGGGTCGAGAGAGGAGGGAAAGCCCATCGCAGCACGTGCGGATTCGACTTTGGACTTGGGAAGACGAGTTGTGTGAAAGGTGGAATTCCGCTATTCCCAGTTGATTCTGGCTCGTGCAGGCGAGTTGATCAATCAGGTGAATTTCCTACAAGCTCACAGAGGTCTTTTTTACCATCTACAAGACCCCCTTCAAAATTTTCAGACCTAAACCGGCTTGCGTGTGGTGATAATCATATTTTATTATAATTTTATATCCTCATTATATATTTTATATGAATAAATATACAACTAATAAATTGTTTTTATCTTTAATTACAGGTTAATGAAGAATAAAAGCCCAAGATTACTTCTCTCAACAAAAACCCTAAAGAATTAATGAAGATTACAAGCAACAAGCTCATGAAGACCAACCCAAAGATCCAAGTCCAAAAGTCCCCAAAGATCCATGTCCAAAAATCAAAATATCATATTTCACCCTTGTGACTTACTTGCACGTGAATGAAAGCTTCATGCATGCTTGCACCCGTAACCACATGCATGTAGGGCTGAGCATGGTTCAGTTCAAACCGAAAAAACCAACCGAACCGACCCGAACCGACCCGAAAAAAACGGTTTTAAGAGTAAGACGGTTCGGGTCGGGTTGACAACTTTTCAAACCGAACCGACCCGAACCGACCGAATATATTCCCAAAACTTTCAAACTCGTTTGTGTTTACCCGACCCGTCCCAAACCCTCAACCCTAACTTCATTTCCTCTCATTCCCAAATCACAGCCGCCGCTACTCATTCCCAATTTCCCATTTCCCTCGGCCTCAATCCCTCTCTCCCGCTCTCTCTCTTCTTCCAAGACCCCTTACTCTCACCTCCTCTTCCCGAAATGGCCATCTCCCCCTCCCCCTCCCCCTCCCGCAAGCGTGGCGGCCCCTTCGGCGACGAGCGTTAGGAGTTCTCCTTCAACTCCATCAAGAAGTCCAAGTCCTCCGACGACTCGGAGGTTTGCATTTGGGCGCATATGAAAACAAATATATACAAATTATCTCTTGGGACAAGTAATATTTGTGCATTTGATTGTTATACTTGATGAAAGTTAGAACCGAACAAACCGAACCGAACCGATTTGCAACGGTTCGGTTCGGTTTTGAATTATAAGTGGTTCGGTTCGGTTGTTCAAATTTTGGTAAAAACCGACCCGAACCGAACCGTGCTCACCCCTACATGCATGCTTGGCAAGTGTGGATTTTTGTTTTTTTTAAATCATGAAGAAGCCCATGAAGTCAAGCCCAATATCACTTCAACAAAAAAAATTGGAGCTCATGAATTGCTAGCAACCGGGTTGCTGCTGAGAACTCATGATGGACCAGACTTTGGACTGCTATAGAGTTGGTTTTTAACATGAATTGGGCCCGGACTGCTGCTACAACTCAACTCCTCATTTTCTCTTTAAAAAAAAATCAATTGAACTTTCACCAAGTGGACCGGATTTTGCTGCACCTCTTAGCTTTTAATTTTCAAAATCAAATTGGAAACCGGACGTGATTGCTTCTCCAAGAATGGGCCGGACTTGCTCAAATATGGATGGACCGGTTGCTGCAGAGATAAATTTGGATGGGCCAAAGAATTGCTGCTCTTTCTAAAAAATCAAATGGATTTCCATCAATTGGGCCAAACTTCGGAATTGTTGCAACTAAATTGTGTGCAGATTTGTTTGGAGAAAAAAATGGGCCGGACTTGATGATCATAATGCTAACTTGATTTTCATTTATTTTTTAAAATCAATTGGGCCTCTTATGTTAGGCTAGATAAGAACAAAAAGTAAATTCAAAGGTGAAGATTGTTGCTTGGGGCTCAAGACAAATCCAATGGCTCATATTCATTGAAGATTACTATAAATAGGGGTAGAGAGTGAGGGGTTAAGGGTGTGAAAATTTTGTAAACTCCTTTTGGAGAGGAGGGCTACTCTTAATTGAGAAGGCCTTCCAAAAATTATAACTTTAGTTGCAATTAATAAAAATAATTTTTTCCTCTTTAAATTTGTTCTTTGTGGAATGATGAGGATGGAGATGAAGAGCAATTTAAATGTTTGCATTTCTTTTCTCTTTTATTTCTTTTTAGTAATTTCTTTATTATTGCTTATTAGTTAGATTTAAATTCATGCTTGTAGTGTAGATTTACTTTCTTGTCTTTTTTATTTTCTTTTTTGCACTTTAATTTGTAAAGTAGATTTATTTTTCTTGCATTTAATTTCTGCAATTTATTTTGTACTTTAGATTTTTATTTTCTTTGTAATTAGATTTATTTCTTGTTCATAGCTTAGATTTTTCTTTTCTTTTTGTAATTAGTTCCTTTTCTTCTTGCTTTTATTTCTTAAGATGTGAATTTAATTCTTGTAGGAAATTTAGAATTATATGAAACTAGTCTAATTTCCTTTATATTGTATGAATTATTCTCTTGTACTTAAAATGTTCATGTTTAGGATAATCAACTAGAGAACTAATCGGTAGAAGAAGAATTTGATAATCTATGCTTTCCTTAAATGGTTTGATAGGTTATGCTTATGAATTCTAGGATTATTATCATGTTGTTGTTCTTATCATGAATAGTGATTTTAACTTAGATGATAATTTGATAGGTTACACTTTTCTTAAATGGTTTGATAATCTATGCTTAATAAATCTAAGTTGAAATATGATAAAAAGAGAATAGTTTATATTTTGTAATTAAAATTGGTTAGTGGATTATATTCTAGATTTCTTACTTCTTTTGAATCCTCCATCTTGACTTTTTTAAATTTTCTTTTCATTTTTGGTTTTATTTCTTGATTTTATTAATTCATATTTCTTGCCTTGTGATTTCATTTATTCTTTAATTCTTCCTTCTCTCCTCTAAAATTCAATTTATTATCTTTTGCATATATTCATAACAATCACTCAACAAAATCACACTTATTCTTTATTCCTAATTGCCATGCACAAAATATAAGAACCATTTCTAATAATCTCTTAAATTCACCTTCCTTGTGGGATCGATATTTTTTATACTATAACTTGATAAATTGTGCACTTGCAATTTTGGTACATAATTATGCCGCATCATGTGGTCTGGAATACTTTGAATGAAGAAGCTTTGGTGAAGCAAGCGCACCTGGTTTCTTTTAGGATTTTTAGCAAACCCTCAGCTATCAACGGGTTTGATGTGCCTTTACTGATTAACGTTTGAATCGGGCTAGCCATACTATTCCCCTTAGTATGATGAGTTGTCGAGTAGTTTCTCTTAGACTTGATGCTAAGATTTCTACTCTCAACCTTAGCCATTCGAGGCGTGGTTTTAAGCGAGGCCATCTCTTTGGCGTTTTAAGGCTTGGGACAAGTCACGTTATTTGTCGTTTATCTCCCAGAGCGAACGAACCGTTCAGGCGAAGTTAGGTTTTGGAGGTGAAGTTGTGTTCGACTTGCGGATTTGGGTCAAACTTTTCGCAGGCGAAACCTTTCTTTTCGGGTGAAACTCGGTTCGGTGTGGGTGAGCCACGCGTCCACTAGTGGGCTTCGTGCTTTCCAGCTAAGACAACGTGGTTCTGTCACGTCGCGTCCTGACGCAAACTTCGTGCTCCCCGTTTGAATCGTGGCCGTGGTTTTCGAACCCAACCGTCAGATACAACCGTCGATTTCGGCTCAGGTTTGGGTTTTTTTTTTCGATCGACCCGTTTCCCGCCTCGATGTGGCACTTCGAAATGTCAGGGGGCAATCCGGACCGTTGATTTCGATCGTGGTCATGTTTCTCATCCGCCAGTATTTCGCTTTTTTGAGGGCGATCGTGGCCACATTGGCAACTCCTTCGTTAAATAGGCCGCTCCCTTTCTTTGAGAGTTACCGTGCTCACGAATCTTGAAAGTTTTCTAAAGAGAGAGAGTTCCCGCTTAATCCCCTCAATGGCGCCGAAATCCAAGAAGTGTGTCGCGAAGGGAGGAGTTCCCGGGCGCTATTCCGACCGCCTCGCCGCCGGTGCACCCTTCCGCATACCTGAGACACACTCGGGTAAGTCTAGGGGTTCATCTAACGACTTCGCGTAGGCTACCCGGTGTCGGGTTGGGCGGACAAGCCTCGTTTATCCCCCTTAGGTTCGATCGTCTTTAGTAGCTTCCCCGATTTAGGGCAAAGTCTGCCCCTTTTTGGGCGGATTTTGTACTCGCTCATAGGGGACGATTTCCGCCTCTACAGGCGAAATTGGCTTTTGTTGGGTGGAGGCGGATTCGTCCTTGATAGGCGAGTTCGACCTCTTCTCTGGTAAAAGGGGAGTGTTGTTTTCGCTTTCCAACAAGCGAATTCGCCCATCTTTACTGGATTGGCGGATTCATCCTTAGGGCAGATCCTACCCTGACTCTTGTGTCTTTTCTTGTAGCGACCTTTTCCGACGAATTCCTTCCGAAGGGGTTGGCCATCGGTCTCGCCGGAGGCACAGGCTATACGGCGCCTCCTCGATTTCCTTCATTGGATCCGATGCCCTCATTCGCTGCTGATAAGCCCCACAGCTTGATAAAGAGGGTTACGGACGGTCATCCTTTGACGTTACGTGAGTTGACGACTGATGCGACGCTGACGGACGATGCCAGGACGGAGCTGTCGAAGCCTCAGTTCTTCTTCGGTGATGCTATGACTGATCCTTCCGTCCTGCTGCTCAAAAAGAGCAGGTGGTTCCGCACAGTGGAAGAGACTCACTACTACCTTCCCAGCATGCCAAGGGGGTTCTCGATCGTCGAGCTACGGTCTCTCACGGTTCTCCGAGTGATGAATTGGGATTTGACTCCAACTCAGGTTGGGGTCACTTGTGGCGTCTTTACAGGCTCCACGGCTGGGTATGGAGTAGATAGTTCTTGTAAGGGCG
>NC_033802.1:39450058-39534077 GCF_001876935.1 Asparagus officinalis | reverse complement strand
CCGTCCAACGAGCCGCCGGCAGGAGAGATGACGGCGGTCGCAGAGACGTTCCACCATCGCTTCTTCCGAGTTGGCGGGAGATTTCCTCCAAAAGACTTCAGAGCCCCTGAGTGGGTATATTCTGCGCTCGGCAGCGACACTTGGTGGTCCAAGATTACCGACCACATCCTGGCTGAGAATTCTGACCTTGAGAATTCGGAGCTGTATGTGGCCATTCGAGCCACTCGACATGGTTTGAGGATTAATGCTTCTCAGTTTCACAGTATCTTGGAACTGTATTGTGCGGATAGCGGCACATTCTTCACCCCCAACGGCGAGCTTGACATAACCCACCATGAGATGTATGACGTGTCAGGGCTGCCTCTGGGAGACTTTCCCTATGAAGAGTACGTCCCGGGCCAAGAGGAGATTGACCAGCTTTCCGTCTGTTCTCCCTTGGTAGTGGAAACTCTATGGGAGTTGCTCTACCATTACCACATCTGCCTCAGCACTTTGGGGGCTGCGGATCACAAGGGGAAGAAGAAGAGGACTCCGGGGATCAGCCATAAGAATTGGGCTGACTACCTGTTCCCGGGGAACGATGTTAAAGGGCAGCCTGCTCTCCCACTAGGTGGGTGTGATCAGGCTGAGGTGGAAAGGAGGATGGCCAAAGAGGAAGCCACAGTAGTTCTTGAACGTGACGAGGGCGGATTTAAATCCGGAACGGTCCTCCACTCGTTTCACCACCAGGCTAAGTCTCCTATATCTGGGAAGGCCTTGCTTGCATGGTATCTCATGTTGTGGCTCAAGAGGTGCGTAATCCCCACTCACTCTTTTGAGGCTATTCCCGTAGAGGTCGTGTATCCTGCGGTTTGTTTAGCCCACGGGAAGTCCTATTTCCTGGTATCGGCAATGATAGCGTGTATCCACCGGGGACTCCGCACCTTGACGACCCAATTCTGTCGCGTGTCAACTATCGATAAGGGGGACGGAGAGGTCGTCAGGACTCCCAATCCTAGGGTAGGGCTGCTATACACCTACTTGATCGCGTGGTTTGTATACCACTGTGAATGTTTGATGAGCGCCCCCGCGACTCTTCAAGGAGATAGGTTTGTTCCGTTCCTTGAGCATTTGGGGAGGTGTTCTTGGAAGTGTAGAGACATTCCTGATGTGCGGAAGACGCTCTCCCACTTTGTCCACTACAATTTTCGTCGCTTCTTCCCCTACTTCAGCGGAGGAAGATACGGCGAGTCTCTTAAGGATGCGCCGACGGCGGACCATCACACGACTCTTCCTCGTGGCACTTTCTGGTGGTTGGTAAACATTCGGCCGAGGTATCACATCCTACGTACAAGCTCTGTGTGTTACCTTGAGCCGTATATCCCTTGCAGGTTTGCCCGCCAGTTCGAGTATGACCAACTGTATGTGGGCAATGCCAATCCCCATCTGCACTTCGAAGGAGGGCTAGTGGATGGAGCTCGGGGATGGTTCTGGACTCATGCTGGCGGTACCCATGCCCGCTTTGAGCTACCCGCGAAGGACCGTGATTCGGGGTGCTAGCGCTAATCCCGAAGGCTTCTGGTTTCAGGTTTCGTGTTTGGCGGAACAAGGGCGTCCCCCCACAAGGCCTTTCCGCTCTTCGAGACGGAGAGGTCGCCAAACTGTTAAGGAGTGGCTTCTGGAGGACCCAGCTGAGGACGTTGAGGGCGGCGACACAGGTCTAGACGAATCTGAGGTGCCTGAGATCCGAGCTCCTTCTCCTGGTCTTTCGTCGGACCCCCAGGGTAAGCGGGTAGAATCCGAGGAGTTAGCCCGGGCGGGCGAGAGGCTAGAGCGAGCCCGGAGCACGATAGCGGGGTGGATGGGAATGCCCCTTCTATCTCCGAGTAGTTCGCTGCTCTCTAAGCGGCAGCGGGAGATGATGGCGGAGGGTTCCAGAGTGGAAGCGGCTAAGAAGACCTGTGGAGGCCGCCAGAGTGGCGGAGGGTCAGGATGATGATGCCTCTGGGGCTGGAGTTGCTCGGTCTACCTCTCCTGCCGCATCGAAGGCGGTTCCGGCGACTTCGCAGGACACTCCTCCTCCACCTGGTGTGGGGCCACAAGTAGGGGCCTCAATGACCCCTACGCCCGCACTCGGAGGTAATGATTTTTAGTACTCTCGAGCACAAATCTGGATTTTGTATCTTCTAACATCAGTGTCTAATCTGAGCAGGTGCAGCTGAGAGAGTGATCTCTATCCCTTCGGACGAAGAGGAGGAGATCGGAGATGGAAAAGAGACTGGCGATTCAGGTAAGCCTAGGCCTAGATGTTGTTGATCTTCCTGAGCCGAAGGGGAAATTGTCAATCTTTTCTTTTGCATTCGCAGCCGACCCTTCTCATGGAGCTACTGGCAAGGAGGATCCCCCTTCTCGGGAGGGCCATTCAGGTGGAGAAATAGGCGAATCGGAAGCGGATGATGACGTCCCGATTCATGAGGCGTTGTCTGATGAGGAAGAGGCGTTGGCTCCTGAGGACAGATCCGTCCAACAAGAGGAAACCTCCATTCCCGCGGGAGCACTAATCGGTGGGGAATCCTTATCGCAAGAGCTTTCGCCACAGAGGAGGACTCCCACTCGGTTGGTGGCTGCTTCCTCCTCTGTAGTGGTTAGCGACGCCACGACTGCTACCCCGATGGCATCGTTGGCCTTACCGACTTCGACGTAGCCCACCCCCATTTCCGCGGTTATGACCACCAGCACTTCAATTGTAACCTCGTCTGTGGCGGAGGGGGCTGCCCTTTCTCCCTTGGAACGTTTGCGGAAGAGGAGCACAGCACGAGCCTTGGTTTACTTCGAAGACACCTTGGCTGACTGCATCAGACTCGTCCTGGAGGATAATTGTCCTTTCGAGGAGTTCAAGGAGGACCTTGATCAAAATATTTTCTTCTTGATCAAGAGACTCGGCGCTACCGTGGCGAAGCCGTACTTTTCCCGTTTGAAGGAAGTGGAAGAGGCTGCTCAGCGGTTACTCACCCTTCGTGCGCATAGTTCCACAATTGTCGATCTTGCCTCCGACGAAGTCCGAGCAGCAGTGGAAGACCGCGATCGCCGCCTGGACGAGACTATTTCGCTGGAGACAAAGTTGGCCGTAGAATTGGAGCAGGCCAAGGCTGAGGATGCACGGGTGGCTCTTGAGCAGCAGACAGCCGATAACCGTCTTTCTCGCCTATCCTCCGAGATAGAGGAATTGAAACGGGTTATAGCTGATGCACAGGCCTCTTTGGTCACTCGAGAGAAGGCTCGCGAGCAAACGACGAAGGAGTTGGAGGACATTGAGTCTCGTCGGCAATTGGTCGCTGATTCCGTCGAGGAGAAGGATCGATCTCTCAAGGAAGCCAAAGATACCGTTCAGGACTTGGTCTCACGCACCGAGGAGGATATTCGCCGAGAGATCCCGAAGAGACTTTAACTTCGCCTAGCCGGTGAAATTCGTGAGGCAGAACTGCGGTTGAAAACCTTGTAATTTGCCTTTAATTTGCCATTGTAATAGGATTTCTTTATGAATGAAACTATCTTTCCGTTCTTGGTCACTATTACTTCCGTGCATGCTCCATTTAACATGTGTTAACTAGAGTGTTAGTTGTGAGAGGTTGTTTTTAACTGTCAGCGAATTTCGGCCGTAAGCTTGTCTCCTCTGCGGGCGGATCTCACCTGCAGGCGGATTTGGAATTGACTCCAGTTCCAGAAGGACAATTGGTTTTAATTCGCGGAATATCTCAGCGACGAATTCGCCGTCAAGCAAGCTCCGCTTTCGGTGGGCCACGTATTGGTCTATGCTCACGTCAGCCAAGAGGACGTGAGCACGTCGCTTCGTATTGAATGCGGCGTAGTGGGGCTCTTCGTCCCTCGCGCCCGATTCGGGCCGTTGTTGAAGATCGTGTCTAAAAAAACCATTGGATCTTGACCGTCCAGGTAAGATCCGATCTGTTCGGCCTTACCCTTCAACTGTTTTAGCCTTGAACGGTCCAATCGAGTATTGAGTAACCGTCTAGGATTCTTAGGGTATTTAACCTCCTTACTCTCCGTTACGAGGATCTACAGCTTCTTCATTGTCTTCCTTCAGATTAAACCCAAATTTTCCCTTCCTCGTACCCCTGATGGCGCCGAAGGTGAAGAGGGTCGCTTCTAAGAAAAGGAAAGAACCGCCTTCTTCGGGCACTGCTGAGGTTGCCGCGGCCGAAGGTATCTTTTCGTTCTGACTCTCGCGTGGGTTGAACAAGTATTCTTCCCTTGACTCCTCTCTGTGTTGTCGTTGTGTTTTACAGATCGAGGGGAGGCGCCGACTGCCGAGGAGCATGCGGCCAAGCCTATCCTGATTTCGGATGACGAATCTAAAGGTCCTGCGACCTCTGCCGCCTCAGATTCCGTTCCCCAGCCAGGAGCCGAACCCTGCCTCGAAATTCCGCCCATTACGGCGCTCGCTTCGGGCCAGGAGCCTGCTCCCTCTGAGTCCTTGCCTTAGCAGGTTCGCGTCGAAGAGTTTGAGAACGCCGTGTGACAGGTGATTTCCCTTGTCGACCTTGGCATGGGCAGCTTCGACAGCTTCAGGCAATCTCTCCTCGATCGTGTGGCTGATCTGCGACGATCGGGCGAAAATCGGCTCGCTACCCATTGCATGCACGAGTTCCGTCTCTTGGAGTCACGCATGATAAGGTTAGAGACACTGCTACGAGAGGGTCCTGAAGCCGACATGGAGTCCTGCCTGGTTCATGTCAGGCGTCAGGAAGCTTGAGAACAGGAGGTCCATTCCAAAGAAATAGCGGATTTGGAGCCCATTGCTAACTTCTGGGTGGGTCAACAACATTTTCTAGAAGAGCAAATTATCGACCTCAATCGCACCATGGCTCGCCTGAGGGCCGAATTAGGACAGGGGGCTCCAGTCTGACATTGTGAATGTCAGTAAGAACGCCGAGGCGGAAACTCGACGCCTCCTAGCCTTGCGTCAGGCAAACGCTGCTGCCAAGTCAAGCTCTGAGGCTCGGGTTCGGAAGGATGCTGAAGACAGAGCTCGAGAAGACCACGCGAGAAAGGTGGCAGCGGTCAAAGAAGAGCTCTCCACTTTCAGCGTGTTCGACTGAGGCCTCGATCTTATGATTGTATTAAGACATTTTGCTTATGACTCATTTGTTTATGAAATCATAACTTTGTTCAAATGTATTGTCTTAAAAACTGGGTGCGTGTTTTGCTTCTTTGAACTTAATATCATGACTTTCGCAATTGCAAAAAGACCATAACTTTGTTCAAATGTACTGCCTAGAAGCATCCCATGGGGTTTGTGCATGTTCATCGTGCGTATACTCTTTTGATATGTCGCTTTCCAGTGTTTTCCAGTGTTTTACTCTATCCCAATGAGTTTACGCTGGTGGCGAAACTAAGGCGATAGCGAGTTCGTTAAGATGATGAAATTCGACTCCTGATGAGTTCACATTGCTGACGAAACTCAATTGATTAACGAGTTTGTTCGCAGGCAGGACCCGATCGCGGCAAGTTTTGCTTGGAGGTTAAACTCAGCTGCTGGCGAGTTTACACAGCAGGCGAGACCCTTATGATGGTGAGCTTGTGTTGAAAACCAAACTCGATTGATGGCGAATTTACGCTGCAGGCGAAACTCGTATGATGGCGAGTTTACACCGCAGGCGAAATTTGGATGGTAGTAAGTTTGTCCAATAGTCAGAAGTCCAACTGTGGGCAAAGCTTGTGCCACGCGTCTGTCTGTGGGCCTAAGTGCTTGCCAGCTAAGACTCTGCGGGCGCATTAATGCTCATTAATGGTGAAGCGACCGAACGCTTTGCCTCTCGTGCTCAATCCGATCGGTCGGTTTGGGGTCCCGAGAGGAATGGTCTTTATTGACATTGAGTTCGAAGCGTCACTGGACATCCGGACCGTTCGATCGCCTGAGGTAACAGATCTTAACCGTTGGGTTTTTCGAATATATATTCATACTCGCCCTTCTTCAGCAGAGTCCTTACTGCTTCGAGAAAAAGAATCCGCTAGAAGAAGATCTCTGCGGCAAACTTCCCTGTCTCATGGCTTCTGCTGCCGACCACAGCGACTCTGAGGGCGTTGGCTCTTCTGCCATCGTCATTAACATCGTCACGCCGCCGGCCTCTCCTGCGGGCTCGGTCCAGGGGTCCTCTGCTCCGGACCATGTGGCTTACCCTGTGTTCGTGCCCCTCCAGAGGTTGGAGGGTTTGGTGCAGGGGATCACTATCTCGGTCGGCGTGGGCGACGGGAGATACTATGATGCGCTTCCTCTCGTGGAAGCGGGTCTAAGGGAGGTCCGCCGTGCGGGTGGTACTTCGCTTGCACAACAGTGTGAGCAGGAACTTCATCGCGTGGAGAGGTGGATGTACCGCCTCGAGGAGCTGGCGTATGACGATCCTTCTGACGTGCCACCGCCCCTCTCGCTGCGCCTCCTGCTCGAGCGTGAGGAACGGGTGAAGCGGATTCGGGCAAAAGAGGCCGAGTTCAAACGTCTGCGCAGGCGACACCAAGCGGTGCTGGACCGGATGGACGCCTACTTGGACGCCGCTTTCTTTGAGGACGCTGGTTCTCTCCGCGGCGAGGCAAAGCTTCGGGAGCGTGAACGTGAGGCGAGGAGGCTCAGCGAGGCTACCGGGACGGTGGACCGGGAGCTCCAACTTCTTCGCCAGGAGGAAGAAGACAGCCAGGTTGACTTAGCCAGGCGGCAGCAGGAGCAAAAGGAGAAGGCGAGGATCCGGCGTGCGGCGGATCGTGCGGCGGCCAAGGCTAAGATTGGTTCTTTTAGCCTGCTGAAATTCCTGTAATGCTCATGCTGTCTAAGTCCCCCCTCTCTTCTCTTTTTTTTTGTTTTTTTTGTTTTGTTAACTTAGTTGGTGCCTCGGGCATCGCAGCTAAACTGAAAACTTATGTAAATTTTGGCCCGTTGTGGCTCTTTTGCTTATTTTGCTTATCCTTGCTTTGCATGCACAGTTTTCTCTTTCTTTGTCTGCGCTGTTTGGCATTTGAGTTGAACTTGGAGAGCCTTTGACTATTCTATTTTAGACTTAGTTGTTTTAGGCTCTTGTTCTGCCCCTTGTTGCTCACAGCATGGGATCGGGTTAACTCCGATCTCCGCGTTGTAGCTCAAATGGGATCGAGAGAGCAACACCTGGCTTGCAGCAAAGAACAATCGTTCGCTCCTGCGGCCAAATGAAGAACCCAACTGTGATTCGCCGCTTGGCGAGTTGTTGACTGGGGAACCGACAGACAGGTCGTCTGTCGAACCGCCTTCGACAATTGTTGTTGTTTGTGAATGTGACAATTGATTGTGGTAGGAGCTATCGCTTGGTAGACCCTACCCATCAGTTATCCTAAGGGAATGTTAGAATATCTGGAATAGGTCAAATAGTTCAGGGACGTAGGAGTGTGATTATTGACAGAAGTAACAGCATGTCGCGTGGTAGGCTATTACTTAGGCAGTGCTATTCGTAGGAATAACGGCGCCAATCATCAGAGGTGATCATTAACTTGATGAGGTCTTGTCGCGATTGGAGCAACTGTGGAGACCTACCATCCTTCCAAAGAGGATTGGTAAGTGGATTTTGTCAGAGGTTTATTGTTAACATGACAGGGACTGTCATGATTGGAGCGACTTTGAGGACCCACCATCCTTTGGAAGAGGATTGGTAGGGGACTGTGGCTTTGGTCCTAACCATCTGAAGGTTTGACCAAGTGGGCGTTTGATGTCGCCTGCCAGAGACGCTAATCTCGCCAGTCTTGAGAGGTTCGCCAAGACAGGGAGCTTAGCTCAGGGAGTGGACTTCGCCTAGACTGATAGGCTTGCTTGATATGAATGATTCGCCTGATCTGAGCAATTCGTCTGATCTGGGCGATTCGCCTGTACTGAGCGGTTCGCCTGTACTAAGCAGTTCGCCTGTACTGGTAACCTGGCTCAAGGAATTAAAGCATAGGAATAGTTTTACCTCTTATACCATTTGGAGGGTGTGAGGGCCAGTTTAAACTCATGCACTCGTGGGAGTTGGTAAAGGAGAACTAGGGGTAGTACTTCTTCAGATACTTGCCGTTGATGGGCATCATGATCTTATCGCTATTCGGCTTGACGATGCGATAGGCGCCGTTCGAGTAGACTGTCTCTACTACGAATGGTCCTTCCTATTTGGACTGGAATTTCCCCTTCTTCTTGGAAGTGAGGATCATTGGTCGACGAACGGAGAGCACGAGCTCTCCCTCTTTGAAGGCTCGGCGTTTGACTTTCTTGTCGAAATTCTTGGCCATTCGAGCTTGATAAAACTCAATGTGCTGCTGAGCTTCCAGTCATTTGTCGTCCAACGCTTCGAGCTCTGCGAGTCGCAGTTGGTGATTTTCCTCGGCTGTCATCCCTGTTGCTAGGGCGACGCGGAGGGATGGAATTTGAATCTCTAATGGTAATACAGCTTCACAGCCGTATACCAATGAGTAAGGCGTGGTGCCAGTCGGTGTGCGAACCGTTGTGCGATACGTCCACAGGCTCTCGCCTAGCTTTTCGTTCCAATCGCGTTTGCTAGTGGAAGTCAGCTTGGTCAAGATCTTGATAATTGTTTTGTTGAAGGCCTCGGCCAAACCATTCGCTGAAGGGTTGTAGGCCGTGGAAGAGAGGTTCTGTATTCGGAATTTGTCACAGAACCTGGTGAATGCATGGCTAACGAATTGCGTGCCATTGTCATGAATAATACGCCGGGGTACGCCGTATCGGTATATGTTATAGTGCTTGATGAATTTGATCACGTTATTAGTCTTGACTTCTCTTAAGGGGACGGCTTCGGCCCACTTAGAGAAGTAATCGGTGATCGCAAGGATGAAGCGATGACCTTTCGCCGATGGTGGGGATATTGGCCCGACTATGTCCATCCCCCATGCTTCGAAGGGCCAAGACGCCCTTGTGGGATGCAGATCCTCGGGAGGCTGGTGCATGTAGTTGGTGTGGATTTGGCATTCGTAGCAGCGTTTCGCATAAGCGACTGCGTCAGTAACCATCCCGGGCCAGAAGTAGCCTATCCTCCGCAGACGATCCCAAAGTTTGGGTCCAGGCTGATGAGCCCCGCACGTGCTGTCATGTGCTTCGTGTAGAGCCTCTTGTGCCTCTACCTTTGAGAGACAGCGAAGCAACAAGCCGTCGTATGACCTCCGGTACAACGTTTTAGTGGTTGAATCGTAGTAGAACCGCGAGGCACGTCGTCGGATAGACTCTCGTTCCTTCTCATCTTCGGGCAATATGCCATATAGGACGTAATCGATGATCGGGAGATGCCAATCTTCCTGATCAGGCTGATCTGGTGTTTGATGGGTGGCGTTCGCCTCTGAGACGTCTCTTAGTTGAAAAAGTTTTCGGCTGGCGACAGTGACTCGTTGGGTCATTCCCATAGGCTGGGCTAAGTTAGCCGCCAAGGATGCGAGAGCATCCGCATGGGTGTTCTTGGAACGGAGCACGTGCTCAATGCGAAAACTCTCGAATATCTCCACCAGTCTGACAGCCGCTTTGCGAAGCGGGATGAGATCATCGTTCCTGACTTCATACTCGTCGGTCATTTTCTTAACGATGAGTTGGGAGTCGCCATAAGCCTCCAGATGCTTGATCTCCAACTCTTTGGCCAACTCGAGCCTTATGAGCAACGCGTTGTACTCAGCTACGTTGTTGGTGCACGGTTCTGTTAAGGAAAAGGCCCGGGGTAACACGTGGCCATGCGTAGAGGTGAGGACCACCCCCACTCCTAGAGAGATAGAGCCGCTCGCGCCTGCGCGATACGCGCCGTCGAAGAACATCTGCCACACCTCTGGTGACGAAGTCACATTGGCTTCGGGAGGTTCATCTGGCAGATCTTCAAATAGATTGGTCTTCGCCCCCAGCGGGTGACTAGCCATGAGATCGCAGATGGCCTGTCCCTTGACTGATTTTTGCGGTATGAAGTGAATGTTGTATTGAGATAGCAGAAGTGCCCATCTGGCCAGGCGCCAGTTTAACGTTGCCGGTTGTGTCATGAAGACCCGAATGGGGTTCATTCGGGAAATGACATGGATCGTTTGGCCAACCAAGTAGTGCCGTATCTTTTGGATGGCGAACACCAAGGCTAGGCATTCTTTCTCGACCATTGGGTACCGCTGTTCGGCGCCCTGCAAGGTTCTGCTCAGGTAGTAGATGCCTTGCTCGTGGCCTGCATCATCGTTTTGAGCCAAGAGGGCGCCCAGAGAATGTTCCATAGCCCGTATATATATGAGGAATGGCCTCCCTGAGGTTGGGGCCGCAAGGACAGGCAAGTTTGAGAGATAAGCTTTGATCTCTTCAAAGGCCTTTTGGCATGGCTCGTCCCAGACGAAGGAGGTATCTTTCTTCATTAGCTTAGAGAAGGGTTGACATTTGCCCGAGAGATTTGAAATGAATCTTCGGATGTAAGCTAGTCGTCCCTGGAGGCCCCTTAGCTCTTTAAGATTTCGAGGTGGCTGAAGCTCTTGAATAGCTCGCACCTTGTCTGGATCAATCTGGATTCCTTTCGTCGTGATGACGAAACCGAGGAATTTGCCGCTAGACATCCCCAAGAATGACTTAGTAGGATTCATCTTGAGTTGGTGAGTCCTCATGAGTTCGAACATCGCCTTCAAGTCTTGAATATGGTCCTCCTTGCGGCGACTCTTCACGACCAGGTCGTTGACGTAGCACTCGACCGTCTTTCGCAGATGATCTCGAAAGATCATGCTCATGGCGCGTTGGTAGGTCGTGCCAGCGTTCTTGAGTCCGAATGGCATAATGGTGTAGCAGTACACCCCCATGGGAGTTCTGAATGCAGTGTGCTTCTCGTCCTCGGGGTGCATTTTGATTTGATTGTACCCCGAGAAGCCATCCATGAAGGACATCCTCTCGAATCCGCACGTGTTGTCAATTATGACATCCGTGATGGGCAGAGGAAATTCGTCTTTAGGGCACGCGGCATTGAGGTTCCTAAAGTCGATGCAGATGCGGCTCTTACCGTTCTTCTTCAAGACCGGAACAATATTCGCCACCCAATCGGGGTGTTGCTCCTCTCTGATGAAACCGGATTCAATCAGTTTCTTCACTTCAGTTTCGATCGCCTCCATGATCTGAGGGCGAAACTGCCTCTGCTGTTGTTTGATTGGTTTAGCGTCAGGGTTGATGTTGAGGCGATGCGTGGCGACCCGCGGATCCAGCCCAGTCATGTTGATAATCATATTTTATTACAATTTTATACCCTCATTATCTATTTTATATGAATAAATATACCACTAATAATTATTTTTATCTTTTAATTGCAGGTTAATGAAGAATAAATCTCAAACTCTCATCTCTCAACAAAAACCCATTGATTAAATGAAGAAATGAAGCAAAGAAGCACATTGGAAAATCAATTTCCAAATTATCCAAAAGCCCAGAATCAAGTCGGGTAGCCTGTAGAAGCCGGAGAAAATCAAAAATCCAATATGAAAAGAAATCATATTCAAAATGGTTGGCCACAAAGAAACGACGATATCTCCTAATCCGGAAGGCGGAATTTAACATATAATATATGAAAATCGCCTATCTCGACGAGACGAAGCTATCCGTGAAATCAGAATTTGGAAATAGTGGGCATCGATGTGGGCATCGATGCTGGCATCGATACCTGCATCGATGCCTGCATCGATACCAGATTACTGTAGCGCGCGTCAATGGCTGATTTTACTTGTATTGGGACTCAAGTTTGATCCAATGGCTCTCATTCACTGATGTTTGCTATAAATAGGGGTAGAGAGTGAGGGATTAGAGGTGTGAAATTTTTTGTAACTCCTTTTGGAGAGGAGGGCTACTCTTAATTGAGAATGCCTTCCAAAATTGTAACTTTAGTTGCAATTAATAATAATAATTTTTTCACCACTTTAAATTTTTCTCTTCTTCTCTTTATTGGATGATGAAGATGAAGATGAAGATGGAGAATTATTTGAAGGTTTGCATTTCTTTCTTTTTCTCTTTTATTGCTTATTAGTGTAGATTTATTTCTATGCTTGTAGTTTAGATTTTATTTTCTTGTTAAATAGCCAAGAGGCTAGAACCCTCTTGCCTTAGATTTATTTCATGCTTATAGAATAGATTTATTTTCTTGCATTTAATTCTTGCAATTTTATTTTGTAGTTTAGATTTTGCAATTTATTTTGTAGTTAGATTTTAATTTCTTATACTATTCACCTTGAGGCTAGAACCCTCTTGGGTTTAGTTTTTCTTTTTGTTTATTTTTATTTTGTTTGATTCGCCTTTAGGCTAGAACCCTCTAGGGAATCACCCTTTTCTAAGAAGTGGGTTCAATTGTAGATTACCCATATCTATAATTGAATCCACCATCTTTAATTTCTTGCATTTTCTTTTATTCTAGAATTTTGTTCTTCATTCTTGAATTTTTTATTTGTTTCTTGATTTTATTCATTTTTCCTTCTCACCTTATTGATCATACTCAAATCCACTCTCACTTACACTTTGCACCTATTCACACACCATTTTCACTCTCTCAATCTCTCCACAATCACATTTACTCATCACTCCTATTTGTCACGCACACAAAATAAGAACCAATTTTATATTTTCTCCTACAAAACACCTTCCTCGTGGGATCGATATCTTAAATACTATAACTTGACACGGTTGTGCACTTGCAACCTTTTTGGTACATGTTTATGCCGCATCAAGTTTTTGGCGCCGTTGCCGGGGAAGGTGCTTAAGTAGGTTTTAATTATTTTGGTTCTTTAACTTGTGTGTTTTTTGTGAAGGAAACGCTTGGAGCTTGAAGATCGCGGATTGGAGAGCTAGGATTTGAAGATTTGCTTTCGGGTAAGTCCTCTTTCTAGTTTTTAATTACACCCTTTAGCTACTTCTTCACAATTAGAGACAATTAGGACTTACACACACTTAAAAATATTTTTTAAGGGCAAAACCCCATAATCAAGATAAGGTGAGGGATTTCATCACCCTTTCCTTAGCCCAAAAATCACTAATTCCTCACTACACCACCCAAGCCTAATAAAACTCATTAGACGTTGGCCCTAAGGATTCGAGCTCAATAAGGAACAAAGAATCCTTAAGTGAACCGGTTTAAGTTTTCTTGGATTAGTTGGTGTCTAAGGCAATGTTTAGGGGTTGCGTAAAGTGCTCCGTAAGGAACGAGGTACTTAATTGATCTCTGATGACCCTCTAGTACTATCCTTACCTGGCTAACTACCTGAGTAAAACTTTTATCTTTTTACTTTAGGAGTTTTTGGTTAGGAGCTAGTCTAGTTGAGTTAGGCTTAACCCTAGAGTTAGAGTGATTGAAAAGTGATTGATTTTGATTTGTTTTAGTTAGGATTTTCCTTTTTCTTCAAAAAAAAAAAAATACTAACTTTTTCCAAAAAAAAATTACTATATAAAAAGAAATTGTTTTTGGTGCATGCAAAACGTGGATTAGGGACAATACACATCAACAAATTCATTTTGAACAAATGGCTAATCCACAAGTTTTTCAAAATTTATGTTATCCCAATAGGATTAAAATTTCCAATGAAGTCCGGGAGTTTGTAGAGAGTCCATATCAGTATTCGGTAAATGATCCATTTTTTCCAACCTACAACCCAGGTTGGGCAAGTTACACAAACATTGCATGGAATCAGGGAAAAATACAGTTCCTTTTAATTCTCATCTACAATTTCAACAACTCAGTCTGTCACATCAAAATCAGTCTCCTCATCATCAAGTTGTAACTCACACTCCTCTTGATACAGATCATGATGAACGTCTCAATATTTTGAAAAAAGGTTTTGAAATCATAATTAAGGCCTCCACACTAACCATGGATATGTTAACTCAAACATCCTACATGATGAACTCCTTTATGCAATCAACCGAACTCATACTTAACTCTAACACTCAAGCTATAGCTAGATTAGAAACCCACATTGATCAACTAGCTAGTGCCATAAGTGAAGAAGAGGAAGGAGAAATTTTGAGTCAACCCGTGGTCAATACTAATGACACTAAAATGAACGCACTACAGTCAGGAAAATAGGTCGATAATCAGGAAAGAACACCTTTAAGCCAAATTCTTGTCCCAATTCATTCTTCCCCTGATAATTCAATTCAGGAAAGATCGGGGGAAGAAGAAGAAGAGTCAGATCTAAGTTTTGAGGAAATTAGAATAATCAACAACCAAATTTTCAGGACTTCACAGAAGAATTGGTTGTTAGAAAACAAAACTTCACAGTACAAGAGTCTAAGTTTATTAAGAAATATAAAATGTATGACACCAATAATACCTACCTTACTTTGTTGCAAGAATTACTGAACACCCCGAAATGCTTGAAAATTCACATTATTGATTATATCATTCTGAATTTGTTTAAAATCCGGGGAAGAATTTTCAACAGTAAGGTAGGATTCAATGTAGAACAAGAACTCTTCATGTTGAATATTTTATTCTACATTGTTTATTTTGTTTACTTCAGAATAATAAAAAGAATTTATTATTCTCTCATGTGAGAGTTTCTTGTTTAGTTTTCAAAAAAAAAAGAAAAAAAAGGAAAAAAAGAAAAAAAAGAAAAAAAGAAAAAAAAGAAAAAAGAAAAAAGAAAAAAAAAGAAAAAAAAGAGAATAAATTTTTGATTTCATCCTCCTCAGACCAAAGGTAATTGCAGATTTTTATCAGCCGACCAAATATAAGTGCTTCACTTCTTATCTACTTTACTTTATGCATCATAGAGTTTGCATTGAGGACAATGCAAAATTTAGGTGTGGGGGTGGGAATTAGTTATTTTTTCTCTTTATTTTACATTTTTAGTTACATTTTTGTTTTTTTCCCCTTTTTCTTAAAATTTTTTTTTTAAAAATATCGTCACTTGCCAAATTGATAGAGTTATGTAATAATTAAATTATTTGATAAATTTGAAATTTTCTAATCCCTAGTTAGTTATTTACTTAAGTTCACTTTTTATGATAACTCTAAATAAATTTCTTAAGAAATGATTTTCAAAGTAGTATACTTTACTTAAGCCTTAACTTGGACTTTTATTTAAAATAATGAAATTTTTGCATGCTTAACTTAGAGTTGAAAATAATTTTTTCAAAGTGTCTTGATTTACATATTTTCAAAATATATATACATATACAAAAAAAAAATTGCAAAAGAAGAGTGCGAAAAATGGGCACCAAAAACGAAAAAAAAACTCTTGAATTCAAGGTGATTCTATCTTATTAAGCCTAAGCTGACCGAGTAATTAAGCCCAAGGAGTATTTTCATACTTAATGACCTAAGCCCATTTGGGTTGGGATCCATTGGCCCAAAACTCATTAAATGGTCACTTAGAAAGCCCGTTACGAGTAATTAAGCCCAAGGAGTATTTCCATACTTAATGACCTAAGCCCATTTGGGTTGGGATCCATTGGCCCAAAACTCGTTAAATGGTCACTTAGAAAGCCCGTTAAAGTAGAAAAAATCACCAAGGAAGAAAGAGTTAAAAAAAACTAATAAATGTTTTATAGTTGTATATATGGTCTTGGAAAATATTTTAAATCAAGCAACTTGAAAATTATTTAAAACAAAGAGTTAGCATGTTCTTTTCAAAACTTTTAAATTAAATTTCTAAGTTTGGCTTGGTTTTGTATTGCTACAATGAGAAGATTTTCTTAAAAATATACCTTAGAGTTATATATAAAAATGTTTTCTTGAGTGATAACTGGCTCCAATTAGATTATCTAAAAGTTATCAAGTGAATTTAGTTATTTACTGACTTCTTTAATTTGGCAAGTTGACCGAATTTTGTGGGTATATTCACTGCAAACCCTTACGAGACTACAACTCGTCCACTAGGGTAACCTAGGGGGTTTAAAGGCTTGTTGTATACGCTAAATACAACCGCGATTCCTGCGAAAGTGAGTTAGGTTTTCTTTCAATGAAGGAAATTATAGGAGATTTTATTGATGGCAAGATAGATATAGTGATAAGACATGTTCTTTATTTTTCTGTCGGTATTTGATAATCATATTTTATTACAATTTTATATCCTCATTATCTATTTTATATGAATAAATATACCACTAATAATTATTTTTATCTTTTAATTGCAGGTTAATGAAGAATAAATCTCAAACTCTCATCTCTCAACAAAAACCCATTGATTAAATGAAGAAATGAAGCAAAGAAGCACATTGGAAAATCAATTTCCAAATTATCCAAAAGCCCAGAATCAAGTCGTGTAGCCTGTAGAAGCCGGAGAAAATCAAAAATCCAATATGAAAAGAAATCATATTCAAAATGGTTGGCCACAAAGAAACGACGATATCTCCTAATCCGGAAGGTGGAATTTAACATATAATATATGAAAGTCGCCTATCTCGACGAGACGAAGCTATCCGTGAAATCAGAATTTGGAAATAGTAGGCATCGATGTCGGCATCGATGTGGGCATCGATGCTGGCATCGATACCTGCATCGATGCATGCATCGATACCAGATTACTGTAGCGCGCGTCAATGGCTGATTTTGCTTGTCTTGGGGCTAAAGTTTGATCCAATGGCTCTCATTCACTGATGTTTACTATAAATAGGGGTAGATAGTGAGGGGTTAGAGGTGTGAAAATTTTTGTAACTCCTTTTGGAGAGGAGGGCTACTCTTAATTAAGAAGGTCTTCCAAAATTGTAACTTTAGTTGCAATTAATAATAATAATTTTTTCACCACTTTAAATATTTCTTCTCTTTGTTGGATGATGAAGATGGAGATGAAGAATTATTTAGAGGTTTGCATTTCTTTCCTTTTTCTCTTTTATTTCTCTTTTATTGCTTATTAGTTAGATTTATTTTCATGCTTGTAATTAGATTTTATTTTTCTTGTTAAATAGCCAAGAGGCTAGAACCCTCTTGCCTTAGATTTATTTCATGCTTATAGAGTAGATTTATTTTCTTACATTTAATTCTTGCAATTTTATTTTGTAATTAGATTTTGTAATTTATTTTGTAGTTAGATTTTAATTTCTTATACTATTCACCTTGAGGCTAGAACCCTCTTGGGTTTCATACTCATTCTTTTTTCAAATCCACTCTCACTTAAATTTTGCGCCGTTTCACACACTATCACTTTCACTCTCATTATCTCTCCACAATCACATTTACTCATCACTCCTATTTGTCACGCACACAAAATAAGAACCAATTTTATATTTTCTCCTACAAAACACTTTCCTCGTGGGATCGATATCTTAATTACTATAACTTGACACGGTTATGCACTTGCAACCTTTTTGGTACATGTTTATGCCGCATCACATGTCCTCGTAATTTCAGGCAAAGATGTTAATGTATTCCCGTATGAGGGCGATGAGGTCCTCTTTTTCCTGAGGAGGCAGACTGCCGCTGATGAATATGGGTTTGGGATTTGCCTTAGTACCCATGTTCACCTGGAGGACTTTGTCTTCGGTTGGCGGTTCGCGTTGTTCAAAGCGGCTGTTCCACTGGGCGTTAATATGGCGATCCCATGTCTCGTCATAAAGTGGAAGTTGTCTGTCCTCCGCCATTTCGGCGGGGGCTACTGTAGCCATGTTGATTGTAAGGCTACCGAACAGATCCCTCATGTTGACGTCCGAGTCCCAAGCCGAGGTTGCTGACGATTGATCCCCCGAACATGCATAGTCAAAATCCTCGTTGACGTAAAAACACAAATCCGATGAGGAGGAGGAGTAGCCTAAGCCTCTTCTAGTCCTGTTGAAGTAATTTGAGGGCTTCCCTTTGGGTACGTAAGCAGGTCAGATGACCATCTTGCGTCCTCGGCCATAATTCAGGCCCTCTAAACGAGTGAGGTCATACCCCATGTCGCTCATCATTCGTTTCGCAACTTGACTGTATTGCGAAAACTGGGGCGCTAGATCCTCGTCCTCAGATTCATCCCATAGCGTGCGCAGGGGATGATCGATTCGACCGAAAATAATATCTTTTCGATAATTATTTCGGGCCGGCACGATGAACACAGCTTGCGATGACCTGATCGGCTGCGCCTTGGCGATGTAGGGAAGGATCACTGTAGAGTGTCGACCATAGGCTATTAGGTGCCTCGTCCTCGGACGTGGAGCAAGACGACCAATAAGCAAAGTTTGATTTCTCATTCATGGTAATTTTTTCCGTCTGAACAGCGTTGGTTACATGGTGACTCTCGTAACCGATTACAATTGACTCGAAGCCATTTAGAATTAAGCTGTCACCATATTTAGGCTCGCTGTCTGCCTCGTTGCCACTCTCCAGTTCTTCTGCTGGTGGCTTGTCGGGGTCCTGGCACAGCAGAGAATCCGCGAACTTTAAAGGGCTGCTTGTCGGCCACTATTGTCTTTACGCGCTCGTAGTCGTCCACGTACATCAAGCACTGGTGCAGTGTGGACGGAACTATCCGGTTGCCATGAATCCACGAACGTCCCAAGAGCATGTTGTAGGAGGGTTTAGCGTCGATGACGTAGCACATCACCTCCGTCTTCATGTCGCCTATCCGACATTTCAGGCGAATTTTGCTGAGCGGCCGAGTCCCCATGGCGTTAAAGCCGAAGATGGTTGTTGCGGTCGAGGCTAGGCATTTTGACGGTATCCCTAAGTGTTTGATTAACTTTAGGGGCACGATGCTCAGTGCAGACCCCGGATCGACCTGAATCTGATCTACTTTCGATGAGCCGACGTATCCTGTGAAGTACAGCGGCCGGTCATGGGATGTGCTCTTGATGAGCATGTCCTCAGGAGTGAAAGTGATGCACGGGACCCATCTCTCTGAAACTTGGCAGCAAGTCGCGCATTCCTGTCTGCCTCTGTTTCTTTCGAGAAGTGGGTAGAGAACGCCTCTGAGTCGGCCAACGCCTCTTGTAGGGCCTCCCGGGTAGACCTGGATAACCGGAGGAGGTCGTACATGGTGATTCGCGCGGGGATGATTTTCAGTTGCGCGAGCATGTTGAACTGGAAAGGCTGGCAGCTTGTGCTTGGTCCTTCTGGATTGGGAGGGGTCACTCCGGGTTCTCCGCCCTCGCGGGATATTCTTTCGCGAATTCTTTCCCTACTCTCGTAGCGAAGACGTTGGTGTCCTCTTCGGAGTCTGTTAGGGCAGTCATCTCCGTGTTATCTCTATCCAGGATGGTGGAGACAACGTTGCAGTGTTTTCCCTTAACTTCCTTGGAAGGCTGTGCAGTCCATTGCTCATCATTAAGGAGATCTGGGTGAACCCACATCACCTGCCCCGATGGCAGAGTCTGCGGGACCAAACCCTTTTCCCGCTAATTATGGGGATCGTCATTAGTGATTTTCAAGACCGCCTTAGGGATAGTGATTACCCCCGCTGGAGCTTGAACCTCCAGGAGATCTGTCCCAAAGCTCAAAGTGATCATGTTCGCAATCACTTGCTTTTGGACTTTCTCTTTCTTCAAAACCCCCGCGTTGTAGAGGGCCTGGAGTTTGTCCTTGAGGACGTAGCACTTGGTTGTGTGATGGCTGAGAAATCTGTGATATGCACAGTAGCTTGGGTCACCGGTTTTGTCAGCCTCCTCAGGCTTTGCGGCCTCCGGCAACTTAATTCGCCCACTCTTGAGTAGAGTGTCGAAGGTTACCACCACCTGGTCCTCTTTGAAATCATATTGCCGCTGGGGGTGTGGTTCAAATTGCCTAGGTTTTGGCTTTTGAGCAGTCTTTGGCACTGGGGCAGAGTCGACTGCCATGATTTCTTTTCCCCTCGACTGAGGAGGATTCTTCGGTGCAGCTGGCTCTGCTGCTCCCTTCTTAGACTGCGGCTCCTCGGCCTCCAGTCTCTTGATCATGTTTTCGACTTGTTCGCCCTGACGAACAAGCTCCTTCCAAGTTCGGGTCTCTACTGCCCCTATTTTGGACAGGATATGGATCGACAGGTTATTGCGGCACATCTCAATCAGTGTCGACTCGGACACTTGGTCCCGACAGTGGACTGATCGATTCTGAAATCTCTTCACGAAGTCATTGACCGACTCCGACTTCCGCTGCTTCTCAGCAAGGAGAGTGGCCATCGACACTTCCGTGTCGTCGTCAAAGAAGCGGGCGAGGAAGAGCTTCTCAACGTCGGGCCATGCCTTGATAGAGCCGGGTTCCAGTTTGCGGAACCATTCAAAGGCCACCCCCTTGAGGGTACCTATGAATAGTCGAGTGAGAATGTCGTCATTTCCTGTAAGGAACCCAGTCTGCGCCATGAAGTAGTAGATGTGCTGCGAGGGCGATCCCTTGCCATCAAACTGTACCAAGCAGATTGGCTTGAACTTTGCTGGGTATGGGACCGTGTCCCATTCGATAGGGTAGGGACGTACCACCCCCAGTTTGTTCATGTTTTGCTGAAGCTTCAGCGCGTTGAGCTGTTCCTGGAACTCGTCGAATCTCTTGTCGTGGATGCTACCGCTAGGCGACGTTCCCAGCGACGTCTTAGAAGAGTAATCAGATTGTTGATTACTGTTGTCTTCCGTTTCAGTCGCCGGGTGACGGGGAGGTACCCACGAAGAGTAATCAGATTGTTGATTACTGTTGTCTTCCGTTTCAGTCGCCGGGTGACGGGGAGGTACCCACTCCTTGTCCCTAGTTTGCCGAGGTAAGGGACGCTGGGTCCTTTTCTTCTTTTTCTTCTTGTTCAGCTGTTGCTCCATCATCTCTCTTAGAGAGTCGATGGTCGCCTGTTGTTCTTCCAGCTTTTGAGTCATTGTCTGCTCAGGGTTGAGTTCGGTCATGTGCGCCCTCGCCAGCGCGTCTTGGCTTGAGCGTGAGGTCTGAGATGTGGCTGCCGCCGAATGAACCTCGTCTTCGCCGCAGGAGGGAGGTACCAGGGTAGAGTAATCAAACCCAATACTTGCCCCCCTGCGACTACGTGTTCACTGGAATATGCCGTCCTGCCGGTGTTGAGCGAACCGAGTGTTAGGTCTCAGGACGGAGTCCGAGTCTGGCGAGTCGGAGAGTACCGCCTTCCCCTTATTCATCATGTTAACTGTGGCGGATGAGAGCTCTAGGTCATCGGTAGCGCGTCTTTTTCGGTGACGACGCCTTTGACGGGAGGGCCTTGGTCGAGAGGACTGTTGAGAAAGTCTTTCAAACACCGAAGGTTTCGCCGTTCCGACGCATTGGCAGTCGGCGAGGACCGTGTGGATGAGTCTCTCGCAGTGGCACTAAGGATTCGCCTCGTGTATAGTGCGTTTGTGAGTTAAGTATTCCCTGAGGTCTCCTGTGGGCGGTTGGTGACAACCCCCAGCTTCAGAAGAGTCGCTCTGGTGAGCGCACGAGAGATTTTTGGACGTGCTCTCTGGTGCACGTCGGGTGGAATGCCTTGGTGCTGGAGTCAGGCGATTTCGCCTTGACTGGCGAGTCTTCGCATTCGGGCAAACTCCAATGCGTAGGCGGGTTCCAATCCTTCGTTTGGATGAGCGGGTTTGCAAGGTGCCTCCTATTTCCTTGCCCGTACGTTTATCCGCCAAATGGTTATGGCGGGGCTCGCCAGCCTTCGAGGATTCGCCTACTCGGGTAGGCTCGTTCGCTCGGTGTGGTTTATTCGCATCAGGGATGTGACCTGAGAAGCGAAGTCCTCCTGAGCGGGTGGCTCTGCCATCCTCGGTCGGCGCTCCTGATTTGGAGGGCCTTTCGACGTCGGGCAGTTTGCCTTCTCGTTTAGCGTTTCTCGGGCCTGTATGATGGTTCAGGCCATTGTGAGAAATGGAGGTTGGGACCTCCTGTCCGACGAGCGTTTGCCGTCGTTGTTGGCTAGCTCTCCCAGCGAGGAGAGCATCACCGTGGGCTGTGGCAGTGCCGTTTGTGCCGGAGTGAACCGGCGTTTCCTCCGAGACAGGTGTCTGCGGGGACCGCTTGGCGATCCCCATTTGGCAGACCCTTGTCTCTTGCGCTCGATCTTCGGCTTGGCTTTGATCGATTGCGAGGGAGCGGGTTCCCCCGACGAGACTCGGGTGGGACCTTCAGGTGCGAAAGCTCTGACCGTCTGAGGTCGGCTTCGGTGCATGACTCTGTGGCGTTTGCGGGACACATCGCCACCAGAGGATGAGGAAGACAAGTACTCTTCGTACTTGGCCTGGTCGAACTCAATCTCCAGGGACTCTATGGTCGTCCTGACAGCAACTTCATCAAATTAAGCCACCACCATTTCGTTCGATGAAACAGCTCCTCCCACTGTGGTCGCCATCTTCTGTAGGGTGTAAATTTGATATCCCAAAAATAGTGAGTTTCATTTGTATTGATAAGAAAGCTTATTACAAACTAATAATCAAATGTTTACAACAGAAGCAGAGGGAATGCCCTCTTTGTTTTATGTGGGGACTTTAGGTGGCTATAGGATGCTTCGCTTGATGCTTGTGTCGAGTCTGCTTCCCTTGGACCGTTCGATCGAGGTTGCTGGAGAGCTTCAGTACGCAGTAGAAGCTCGAGTCGATGGAGTTCGGGTCTGCTTAGTTCGCCGGCGATCGGAGCTCAGAACTAAGTAGTGGTGCTGTAATGCAAGGATATGCTAACAGCTTGGTCTCAACTGCTTTTCTCCAAGTTTTTCGACCTCTCCTCACAGTGTGCTGGAAGGGGCTTTTAAATGGAAGAAGGACAACTTGACTACTCCTTGAATTATGGGATGTGACCATACATTGTTCGGAGATATCCTGCTGTTCATTCGTACCACCAGTGGTCATTCGAAGAGCTGTGCTCTACATCACGTCACGTAGGAGTGGGAAAGCCCCTCCTCGTGTGCGTGACAACGGCTGTCGGAAGCTCGCGTGGATCTGACCAACTACCGAGCGCCGACGGCTCTTGCCCGTTGCTTAGACAGCTGAGGTGAGTCGCATTTATGAGAGTGCAGACTGTTTTGACGTCTGTCTGCTCACTTGTACTGTGGGCGGCTGTTCGGCGGGCCTGGAGTGCCGCGCCTTCTCCCTTCAGGTCAAGAAAGGCGGGAAAGCATGTTCTTGGTACTCGAGTGGGTTTAGACAGCTCGCTGAATGCTGACGGATTCGTCTCCTGACTCAGATAGCCGATGTGAGTTGCATTTATGAATGCTCAGGTCGACTCACACAGCTGGTCTAGTACTTCGTACTGGGCGAGTACGTGAGGGCGCGCTTTGACCGGTGCTCGGAGTACTGTGCCCTCTCTCTGGGTCGAGAGAGAGGGAAACCCATCGCAGCACGTGGGTAACGGACGTCTGGCCGTATTGGCGGCCTTGGGGTTTGCAGGCGGATTCGACTTTGGACATTGGGCAGGCAGTTCTGTGAAAGCGGAATTCCGCTATCCCAGTTGATTTTGGGCTCGTGCAGGCGAGCTTGATCAATTCAGGTGAATTTTCTGGCAGAGCCTCACAAGAGGTATTTTTTACCGTCATATTCATAGTACTATAAGTATATATATAATATATATAGTATAGTATTCATATATATATATGATTATATATTAGATATATATTACAATAGATGTATATATATATATATATATATATATATATACTCATCTGGTACCTGCCTTTTTGGTTTTGTGGAAGAGTTTTGGTGTTAAAAAATTAAATTATCTAATCCGATTAAAGTAGAATTATATAAGTTAAGCCCATACATGAAATTTATTTTAACCAGTACCCATGTGAAAATATTATAGTTGGCATTAAGATTTAAGATATGTGTGAGATTCTATTTGATTTTTATACAAACAGTATCTATTTAAATAATAATAGTATAATTAAACTTTGTGAACTAAAAAATATACAATATAAGTAATTACTTTAAAATAATCTAATCTAATCTAATACGAAGAAAATAGATGAAAATGATGCGAAAATTGTTGCAATTTCATAATTCATAACTTATAAAAATCTAATCTAATCTAATCTAATAAGAAGAAAATAACAAAATCACATATATGTTGAAGGAGATAAAAGTGCTATGAAAATTATTAAAATTTCTGATCTAAAAAAATCAAACATACAATATAATTACTTTCTTTAAAATAATCTAATCTAATCAAATAAGAAAAAAATAGATGAAAGTACTGTAAAAAGTATTGATATTTCTTGATATGAAAAATATTAAATATACAATATAATTAATTGCTTTAAAATAATCTAATCTAATCTATTAAGATGAAAAAAAAACAAAGGCAAATACATGTAGAAGGAGATGAAAGTCCTACGGAAATTATTGTAGTTTTTTGGCTTATAAACATTGGTATGTGATGTTGCATGTGGGAGGATAATAATTATAAATAGAGTTCTATTTAAATAATAATAATAGTATAATTAATCTTTGAAACTAATTATGCAGTGTTGTGAACTACTTGAATTTTAGTTGGTGAGAGATTACCACGTTGTGTCCTCATATCATAACCGTTTATTTTAATTTTTTTTATAATTTTCATAACAACTTTATCTCTTTAATTTGTTTGGTGGATTTTGTAAATACTCCATCCACATTATGTACATTTGTAGGTCTGCATTGTTTCGAGGTTTGACCTCTGCAGTAGACATTATTTGTCTCATTAATTTGTTTGGTTTTTACATATACACCATTCATCTTGTATACATTTATAAATTTGGTATTTAATAAATTCATTTAAGTTTACATTTCAATTTAAATTATATCATTATCTTCATACTATGTATATTCAATAAGAATTTATCAATTTATCGACTTACTCTTACTTAATGGATTAATTTGAATTTTAAGGGCATTTTTGTCTACCAAAAGATTTTTTTCCAAACTCGTGATTTTAAAGAGAGTATGATATGATATGATATGATAAGATGGAGTTAATATCAATCTGACAAATCTATCAAAATAGTTATTGTTATCAATCTATACGAGTTAAGTCGGGCAATATTACTTGTTTTTCTTTTTGACAAGGATACCTTGGCTAGCACACTCGATCATCCAGTAGGAGCACCCAGATCGAACTTCAACCTTTTTTCCCCATAGTGAAAGAGAAGTTTTTAAAATTAAATATGCCAGGGTACTCAAATATATACTCGTACTAGTTGAGATGCACGTATAATGCATGTGGTTGAATATCATGAGTTGAGATGCACGTGTAATGCACGTGGTTGAATATCATGAGTTGAGATGCATGTGTAATGCACGTGGTTGAATATCATGATTATTTAAATAATAAAAATATAGTAAAAATAAAAAAGAAAACAAAGTTTTTATAGGATTGATCATCAACTCAATAATCTCTTTATCAAATAAAATATTATCATTATTTCCTTCAACCCAGACTGTGGCTACGCGATCTACTATTTATGTGTTATAAACACATTAATTTAATACAACATATCTGTTTATTAGTATCTTGAAATCTTCAAAAGATGGATGATCATTCAATTCGTAAAAGAATTTTGCATATGAATTTACTTGCAATATGTCCATTAAACTTTTAGTTGTGGTTTGACTCATATTCATGTTAACTTTTAGTTGATGTTTCACTCATATTTATATTATCTAATATTCTCATTCAATTTTTTATAGCTCATTCTCTGTATTATAGAAGTAAAACTGAAAGTATGAAGAATTATTTTCTTACGAAATTAGAATAGAGAGATTATGATATATTCGCTATGTGCTCTAAATATAATTTTTTCCTTTGATGCAAGGTCCCTTTCAAATATTACCCCAAACAATGTGAATGCAAAATGCTATTATAACTCACTTGCCTATGGTAATTATATTATATATAGGATACATAACTCATCTAGAATATGTTAGACCCTAAGGCCGCTATGAAAGAACCCTAGAGGGGGGGGGGGGTGAATAGGGTTTATACTAATCTAATCCAATTTTATGCCAATTAAAACTTATTAACAAATTATTCTTGCAAGATAGATATACAATGTGATATGAGCAAGAATAAGCAATATAACTAAGGTGATATATTCTAGCAATGAGATATACTATATAGTATATGCAAGGATATATTTAAACTATCACAAGGGGAAACAAACTAGTGGACAGTATAAACAAGATGCAATAGGCTATAAGATGAACAGTTATAAGTGCGCCAATGCAAACCAAACACACTATATGTTCACGAGGTTCAGACCTTCCGTCCTACGTTCCCGCTCCCCACTCTCGAGGAAAATCCACTACACAACCCGGTTTGGAAACCGGAACTTCTCTATACACTCGGTTTTCTAGCTAACCGAAAACTCTACACACTCGGTTATCAAGTCAACCGACAACTCTCACAAATCCTCACAAAGTACATACACAAGCTACAACCTCAAATGTTGGTCCTCACGTATCAACTCCCTCAAGTGCTCGGAATTATCACCTCTCACTAGGCCACTGACGCCACTCCTCTCGGTATCGACTCCGTCCTCACCACACACTCCTATTGGTGTACAAGTGTATTAGAAAGTGAACTACACAATTAGGCACAATAGCAAAGTGTTTGTTCTCTAATGCAGGGTGAGAACTCAATTAGGCACAACTCTAAGTCACAAACCCCACAACCCAAAATATACGATGAATGTAAATACTATAAGCTCAATAGGTTGTGTGTGAACAAAGAGATTCAATAAAAACAATTTAACTAAACTCAATATAAATCTAGCTTATGAAAATTAGAAACAAAACAATAAATAGCTAGAATGAGTTTAGGAAAACTTCTCTATTGATCGAGAGAGAGAGAGAGAGAGAGAGAGAGAGAGAGAGAGAGAGAGAGAGATGAGTTGAAGCTCAAACACCAAAGGATGATCTCTTCTTCCTCTTGTAAAATTATCTTCACAAAACCAAAACTTTGAAACAATGCTTTAAACACCTTTAAACAAACTTTTAAAACTCTCTTCAACTTGTTTAAAACATTTATTAGCTAAAACTGAAAAATGAGAGCAATGGGGTATTTATAGGAACCCAAAACATCAGCAAAAACTGCAAGAAAAAGACTAAAAAACCCCAGAAAACACTGCTGGAAACTAGCCATTACTGTGCAACGGCTCTTTCATGAGTCGACTAATGAGTCAGCTTATATGAGTCGATTTAGCAGAAGAAAAATCATAACCGTGCTACACTTCATGAGTCGACTTATGAGTCGACTCATAAGTTGACTAATGAATCGACTAAATATGCACAGACCTGAAGTGTACAGAAAAACTCAACTTTAAACCGGGTTTAAAAATATCAAATAAATTCCAAAAAATATAAAACTTTGGGAAATGATTGTAAACATAATAATAAATATGTTACAAAAACTGGTTTTCAAAAAGAACTTCCCAAATGTAAAATATCATCATTTTCAAAATAGTCCAAAAACATGAAAACTAAACATACGTGTTTTTGATATTTGACTTAAACAAACTTTTGAAACTCTACAAAATGATTTTATAGACTTAAAGAAATATGTAAACTATTGTTATAGAGTCTATAAATAATAAAACACAATATTTTTACAAATATGCATATTCTATGCAATATTTTCTAAAACATAATAATAAATATGAAATATGTGATTTCATATTTATGAACATGAAAACTCAAACTATGTATGTATATATATAACTATATATAACTATAACTATAACTATAACTATATATATATATATATATATATATATATATATGAAAACCAATATAATGTGTGTGTATATATGATTGAGCTTAAATTACTAACACACATAATATAAACCTAAACTAATGTTACCCAAGCTTGATCTTGATCTTCATTGTAGCTCAAATTGGCAAACTCGCGGATGAAGCTTGAACTTAGATCTTGAGCATGAATTGTAAGGTTTCACCTACTATTTCTGCCAACCTCCATTTGATATGATCGTTATGACGCAATTCCATCCATCCTCTAACATGTTATTTGTCTATAATTGATAAAAAAACACAAACACTAGACAAATAATATTAGATGTAAATTATTTTTTAAATCATCATCAAAATAAGAATGCCAACAATCTCCCCTTTTTTGATGATGACAAATAATTTACAAAAAAGATATATGCATGAATGAAAATGAATATATAAATTATAATTAACATGCATACAAACAAGGAAATGTATACTCATATTTCTCCCCATTTGATAACATCAAAAAGAGGAAAATAACAAGAATGAAGAGAGCGAAAGCTCCCCCTATCAATATACATGAGTGAGTATAAAACAAGTATAGGGAATAGCTCCCCCTATCAAAATGTCATATAGAATATATATAGAACCCCGTATTTTTGTTAGAAGTATATGTGAATTATTAGTGATAAATAATTCTATTTGTGGTAAATGACTTGAGGTCATGGATATACTTGGTAACAAGTTATTAGATATGTATGAGTGTGGTTTCATAGAGTTCCATGCATTGGTTTTGGCTAAATAACAAAACATGTATGAATCTGGATATAGTGTCTGCTCAGTCGACTTATGAGTCGACTCATGAGTCGACTAATGAGTCGACTGATGAGTTGACCAATGAGTCGACTGACGGGCTGATTTTGGTTTTTTTTAGTTGTGGGTTTGGTTTGGTTTGTTTCGGGTTAGACCGCTTTCATATAAAACTCTCCTACCTGAAACCAACCCAAAAACCCATCAAAACCCCAGAGAAACCCTAGCCTCCCTCTCCCCTCAAACCCTAGTTTCATTTTTGGTGATTTTGGAGGAGTTTCAGAGGAGTTTTCAGCGGGGTTTTGTGGTGCTGTCGAAGGGGGACCGTCCTCTTATCGGATTCAGGAGTTTGCAGCACATCAGAGGCGAGTAACATCTCGCCCAATCCTACACCTACTATTTGTATAGCTTTCTTGAGTTTTTATTTCGGATTTTTGAGCCTAAAAACGTATTTTGTGCATAAAAATAGATACTTTACATTATGAGATACAAGATATATATTTTTCAGTTATAAAAAGCTCACAAACGAATTTGTAAATTAAGACCCATATCTGGAAATTTGTTTAAACATGAGTTTCAATGTGATTTACTATTTTCAATACATTTTTAAACATGTTTATATGATTAAGGTTTTTATGTAAGTGATCACATGCAAATCCCTTTAGTTTCTATTGATACACATGAGTTAGTATCAGAAATATATTGCTGGACATGATTAAAGAGAACTTTAGTTAATGTTTTTGCAGATAATCTTCAAAAGTAGAAAACTGGAGAGTTTCTGCTTAGTCGACCAGTGAGTCGACTCATTAGTCGACTTATGAGTTGACTGATGAGTCGACCAATGAGTCAACTGACGGGGAAAACTTTAGTTTTGTGTTTTGTCCGGTCGACTTATAAGTCGACTGATGAGTCGACTGATGAGTCGACCAATGAGGAGTTTTCTTCTTTTGTATTTTTTTAGTTTTGAATCTGTTTGAGTTATTTCAGTTCAACTGAAATTGTTTATGTTTGTTTATTGTTGCTGCATGCTTAAATATGAACGAGGAGTCGCCTCGAATGACGGGTATTATAAATTTATGTATAACCTATATCTTTACATGTGAGATGACATGCAGACACGAGTTTAGGTCTGCGTACCGAGACACGTGAGAAATTAGGGTATATGCACCTGTTCCTATAACTCATCTAGTCCATGTGTTGGGCAATTATTATGTGTAGTCCGTGTGTTAGACATTTATCACTTTCAGTCCATGTGTTGGATAGTTTTCATATGCAGTCCATGTGTTAGACATCCACTACATCAGTTTAGACCGTGAAAGTTGACACCTATACTTGCATAGGCTGGGCACGATATTTATATGAGTTGTGACATGACACCGTAATTAAGTCTGAGATGAGTTTGCCTTCTTTTATTAATGTTCTTGTATTAGATTTTGGGTTTGGTATTTAGGGATGTATAATTTGAGATACAATGTATATATATGAGGGTTTCCTTGTTTGGATTATTTCGTTCGACGTACCTATGCTCGTGTTGTAACTTCCTAAATACTAAAATCCTCTTATACATAGGTATTTACAATCTGAGCTACATGGTATATACATGAGGGTTTCCTTGTTAGGATTATTTCGCTCGATGTACATATGCTCATATTGTAATTACCTAAATAGGATTTGTGATTATATATATGTTATAACTGTATTTTCTATATACAACGAGCCCCTTTCCCTTGGGGTTGGTTGTGATGTTGCTCGCTAGTGCTTTGACGCTCGTTGTCCCTCCCCCTTTCAGGTAACGAGCCAGGAGCCCGGAGAGTCGCAGGTTGATGACGAGGCACTTTAGCTTCAGCTATTCTATTATAGTTACATTTTACTTTTGAGCTCCACTGTAGGCTTTTGTTTAGACATTTTGAGAGTTTATTTCTAGAAGTTGTAAATGTTGTGTGCCTTATTTCCTTTTATTCAGACATTTGTATTTGAGACTTGTTGAGAAGTTCCAGTTTACTCATTTCAGACATTGACTTATACTTCAGTATGTTAGATGATGAAATATTAATTTAATCTCTATTATTTCATCAGTTGACTCTTGTATTATCTTTTACTTGCTTTTGTACATACACCTGTTATTTGACTCTACTAGAGAGATAGTAATTGTGATGGTGAAACATGTTATTGCACGGTGTGGTGCATGGCAGGTTTGACATTCTTGGTTTCACCTTGGACTACAGTCTTGTGTGAACCCAGGGGCGTCACAGTTGGTATCAGAGCTCTAGTTCTAGTATCCTTAGGATCATCCTGTGTCGAGTCATGGAGCTAGGATAGAGTTTCTTAGGATTCATGTATAGAGCCCGTAAGGATTCCCTAGTATGAGTGAGGACGATATATGTGTATATCTTAAAAATTGAGGATATTTTTTTTATGACAACTATTTTGTGTAAACTTAAAGTATTTGGGTGAATACTAAATTGTTGTGAAAATCATATTGTGATATGCCATGTATATGTATATGTTTATTTGGACTCATAAACTCTTGTTTTCTTATGATCAGAGAGATGGCAGGACGTGGTAGACCTTGTACTCGGAGAGCTGGACAGGCATAGTCACAGCAGGCTCCACCTGAGCCACAGTAACCCAGTATCTTATCGATCTCATGGCTCCCATCGTAGCTAGGATGGCAGCAATTGAAGAGCTTGTGGCGAGTCATATTGCGCCACCGACACCATCACCACCAGCAGCAGATCAGCCGCAGGGGATACCAGCAGTTCCTATCAGTGAGAGACCTCTAGAGGCTGCACCTACAGCCATTCCACCAGTAGTTCCAGATAGAGCCACGGAGCAGGAGGCTTGGCTCCGTATGATTAAGAGGTACCAGAAGATGAGAGCACCAGAGTTCCAGGGGTCAGCAGATCCTCTTGCAGCCCATAAGTGGAAGGAGGATATGAGTAATATCCTTGATATACTTAATGTGGATTTGGTCCAGAAGCAGAGATTGGTGTCCTACAGTCTGAAGGAAGACGCCGGGAGATGGTATCGACTCCAGTTCACTCCAGAGCATCGGATGATCCTCATATGGGAGGACTTTGTCTACTTCTTTGATGGACAGTATATTTCTTCTGCCGCACGGACTGGGAAGGAGCCTGAGTTATCCCAGTTAACTCAGGGGATATATCAGTGGCAGATTTTGAGAGCAGATTTATGGAGTTGCTACACTTCATGGGCATGTGGCAGACAGGAGAGCGACAGGTTCAGATGTTCCTAGTAGGGTTCCACCCTAATCTCCGTCGATACCTCGTCTCGAGGAAGTTCTATTCAATTCGAAAAGGAGATTGAGGCTGCCATGTTTCAGAAGGATAGGGAAGGGAAGACCAAGGCAGGACAGACCGAGGATAAGGGGAAGAACAAGAGACCTTTTTCTGGATCCCAGCAGCAGCAGCAAGGTCCTCATAAGAAGGGACCTCAGCATGATCAGAGAGCGCATCAGTAGCGCAAGTTCCAGGGAGTTTGTTATAACTGCTGCAAGGTTAGGCATAAGGCATCAGAGTGTCGCAACACACCAACAGGAGCTCAGCAGGGCAAGGGCTCAAACCAGCAGCAGCAGCGATAGCAGTGCAGAGTTCAGGGCCAGCAAGCGAGACTTGAGGCACCGCCAGTAGCACAGAGGACTAAGGGGCAGATTCGGGCAGTTCAGGAGGTTTCTTAGGGGCAGATAGTACCGTATTCTCCAGCACTAGTAGCAGAGTAGTCTCCAGCCACGGGCAGAGTATATGCGGTAGTATCGCGTAATCATGGAGCTAGCGGAGCAGTGGTGGAGGGTACGTTTCTTGTGAATTCTTTTCCCACCCGTATTCTCTTCAATTCGAGAGCTTCGTATTCCTTCATTTCGCATGATTTTATGTCTAGACTCCAGCTCGTAGCTCAGCTATTAGACACCCCTTTATCAGTTTCCATCCCTTTAGGTGAGATATCGCTTCTGGAGAGCGTTTGTAGGAGGTATACTATCAGTCTAGATGAGTCGGAATTCATGGTTGATTTGATAGTGTTGCATATGTCCGAGTTTGATGTCATCCTTAGTATGGATTGGTTATCTTCCTACCATATTAGTATTGACTGCTTTACAAAGATAGTTAATTTGAGGGCGTCCGATGGGTCCGAGATGATTGTGGCAACCTCTCAGGGCAACCGTTTTGCGAAGTCATTTCTGGCGTACATCGAGGAGGTGATGTGACGGGATCAGGGTGGTGATTTATTAGAGACTAGAGTTGCCTCAGAGTATCAGGATGTCTTTCAGGACATACATGGATTACCTCCTATGAGAGAGGTTGAGTTCTGTATTGAGTTACAGCCAGACACAGCTCCGATATCCCGCGCACCCTATCGCATGGCACCAGCTGAGATGAGGGAGCTTCAGACCTAGTTGGACAAGTTGTTAGCTCAGGGTTTTATTCGTCGGAGTCATTCTCCGTGGGGCGCACCGGTCCTCTTCGTGAAGAAGAAGGACGGTAGTATGAGATTGTACATTGATTATAGGGAGTTGAACAAGGTCACTATCCGGAATAGGTACACATTACTTAGGATTGATGACTTGTTCGACCAGCTGCAGGGAGCGCAGTTCTTCTCAAAGATTGACCTTCATTCTTGTTATCATCAGTTGCGGGTTCGTGAGATGGATATTCCCAAGACCGCTTTTCTTACTCGATATGGATCTTTTGAGCTCATGGTCATGCCATTCAGACTGACCAATGCACCCGTGGTATTCATGGATTTGATGAACCGGGTTTTCCGTCCCTTCTTAAATCAGTTCATGATTGTTTTATCGACAACATCCTCATTTATTCGAGATCGGAGGCAGACCACGAGGAGCACCTACGATTAGCTTTAAAGACTCTGTAGGAGCATCAGTTATATGCCAAGTTCAGGAAGTGTGAATTTTGGCTTTCAGAAGTCAGATTTCTCGGCCACATCATCAGTAGAGAGGGCATAGCAGTAGACCCGGCTAAGGTTATAGTAGTTCTTGATTGGGAACCGCCAAAGACGGTGACAGAGATTCGTAGTTTCTTAGGCTTAGCCGGCTATTATAGGAAGTTCATCCAGGACTTCTCGAAGATTTTGATGCCACTTACACACCTTACGAAGAAGGGTGTACAATTCATTTGGAGTATGGAGTGCCAGAAGGTCTTTGATATCTTGAAGACTAAGTTGACTTCAGCACCAGTTTTGACTATTCCGAGTAGCGACAGGACGTTTGTCGTCTACACAGATGCATCATTGGTAGGCTTAGGAGGTGTATTGATGCAGGCCCAGAGAGTAGTAGCGTATATATCACGGTAGTTAAGGGTGCATGAGCAGAACTATCCCACTCATGATTTAGAGTTAACAGCAGTGGTATTTGCATTAAAGTCGGGAGGCACTACTTGTATGGAGTGCAGTTTGAGTTGTTCACAGACCACCATAGTCTGAAGTATCTTTTCTCTTAGAAGGAACTCAACCAGAGACAGAGGAGATTGATTGAGTTTATCAAGGACTACGAGTTCGTGATTCAGTATCATCCCAGGAAGACGAACGTCGTAGCAGATGCTTTGAGTAGGAAGCATCAACATCGAGTTTCAGCTTTGAGGTCTTCGTTGTATAGAGGTCTTATTACTCTTAGCCAGTTTGATTTCAGACCCGAGATTAGTGGAACCAGTGCATTTTTGGGAGCTGTGTCAGTTTAGCCATCATGGAGTACCAGAGTAGTCAGAGCTCAGCTGGAAGACTCTTGGATTCAAATCAGAAAGGAGGAGATTTCCAAAGAGCCTAAGGTAGATTGTACCATTAGAGCAGATGGAGGTCTACGGATGAAGGGTAGGCTGGTTATGCCATCCAGTGCAGAGCTAAAAAGAGAGTTATTTGATGAGGCACATCGTACTAGGTACACAGTACATCCAGGGACCACAAAGATGTACAAGGACTTGAAGAGACACTTCTGGTGGAGTGGTATGCGTAAAGAGATTGCAGAGTATGTGGCTAAGTGTTTTACCTGACAGCAGGTGAAGGCAGAGGATCAGAGACCAGCAGGAACACTTTAGCCTTTACCCATCCCAGAGTGGAAATGGGCAGATATTTCTATGGACTTCATTGTAGGGCTGCCAAAGTCGAAGAAGGGGAATGATTCTGTTTGGGTGATCGTGGACCAATTGACGAAGTCAGCACATTTTATTCCAGTGAGGACTACATATACAGCTGAGGCGTATGCGAGGGTATTTATTCGAGAGATAGTCCAACTTCATAGAGTTCCAGATACGATTGTGTCGGATCAAGGTTCAGTGTTCACTTCACATTTTTGGAGAAGTTTTCAGGATTCTTTCGGCAGCCGGTTATCTTTCAGCAGTGTATTCCACCCACAGACAGATGGTTAGACGGAGAGGGTGAACCAGGTGTTGGAGGACATATTGCGGGCTTGTGTCATTAACTTTCAGGGTAGCTGGGAGGAGCATATTCCACTGATAGAGTTCTCTTATAACAATAGTTATCAAGCGACGATCGGTATGGCTCCTTATGATGTATTGTACGGGAGACCTTGTAGATCACCGATAGTTGGGCAGAGCCGGAGGATAGCTTAATGCTTGGACCAGAGCTAGTGAGACAGACTACTAAGAAGGTAGCCTTGATCAGAGAGAGGATTCTAGCCGCCCAGAGTCGACAGAAGAGCTATGCAAATAAGAGACGAAGACCCCTGGAGTTTCAAGTTGGAGATGCGGTTATGCTGAAGGTATCGCCGATGAAAGGCGTTCAGCGATTCGGGAGGCGGGGAAAGCTTGCACCGAGGTATATTAGACCCTTCCAGATTTTGGAGTGTATTGGAGCTGTGTCATACAGACTAGATCTCCCAGCATCGATGTCTAGTATACACAATGTATTTCATGTTTCTATGCTCAAGAAGCACTTGCATGATGAGGAGCAGCAGAGAGTATTGGATGCACCGAAGATTGAGCTTCAGGATGATTTATCTACTATTGAGATCCTAGTTGCTATACTTTCCAGAGAGGACAAGAGGCTTAGAAACAAGGTAATTCCTTTGGTGAAAGTCTAGTGGGACCGAAGAGGCGTTGAGGAGATTTCTTAGGAGCGCGAAGAGGACATGCGTCACGACTATCCACACATGTTTGAGGAGGTAAATTAAAGCTTTTTGTATGATTTATATATGGCTTATAGATTCAATTATGTCGATGTTTATACTTAATGTTAAAATGAGGGGATTACCACTTATCTCCAAAGTACTCAGAACATGGGGTATATATATGAGGGGTTTGGATTTTTCGCTCGATGTACTTGTTCCATTTAGTTAGAGGTTAAGTGGGGGTATTTACATTTTAGATGGTTAAGTGTAGACATCGAAGATGATTTTTCGAGGGCGCGAAGATGATATGTAGCGCTACTTCCTGCATTTATTGAGGAAGTGAATTGATTCATGTGCATGAGTATTTGTGTGATTATATTTAGATTTAACGCTAGGATGAGGATATTTTCACTGAATTTTTAAACTTTTGGAACACATGGTATATATATGGGGGGTTCCTTATTTGGATTTTTCGTCCGACGTACTAGTTCCATTTGATTAAGGGTTGAGTGGGAATATAGTCATCCTGGATTGTTAAATATAAATATCATTTTATGCTTGTCTAGAGTAATACTTTTGTTTGAATATGCCTTCTGAATTTCAAGGACGAAATTCTTTTAAGGGGGGGAGGGGGGGAGAATGTAGAACCCCGTATTTTTGTTAGAAGTATATGTGAATTATTAGTGATAAATAATTCTATTTGTGGTAAATGACTTGAGGTCATGGATATACTTGGTAACAAGTTATTAGATATGTATGAGTGTGGTTTCATAGAGTTCCGTGCATTGGTTTTGGCTAAATAACAAAATATGCACGAATCTGGATATAGTGTCTGCTCAGTCGACTTATGAGTCAACTCATGAGTTGACTAATGAGTCGACTGATGAGTCGACCAATGAGTCGACTGACAGGCTGATTTCGGGTTTTCTTTTAGTTGCGGGTTTGGTTTGGTTTGTTTCGGATTTAACCGCTTTCATATAAAACTCTCCTACCAGAAACCAACTCAAAAACTCATCAGAACCCCAGAGAAACCCTAGCCTCCCTCTCCCCTCAAACCCTAGTTTCGTTTTTGGTGATTTTGGAGGAGTTTCGGAGGAGTTTTCAGCGGGATTTTGTGGTGCTGTCAAAGGGGGACCGTCCTCTCATCGGATTCAGGAGTTTGTAGCACATCAGAGGCGAGTAACATCTCGCCCAATCCTACATCCACTGTTTGTATAGCTTTCTGGAGTTTTTATTTCAGATTTTTGAGCCTAAAAATGTATTTTGTACATAAAAATAGATACTTTACATTATGAGATGCAAGATCTATATTTTTCAGTTATAAAAAGCTCACAAACAAATTTGTAAATTAAGACCCAGATCTAGAAATTTGTTTAAACATGAGTTTCAATGTGATTTATTGTTTTCAATACATTTTTAAACATGTTTATATGATTAAGGTTTTTATGTAAGTGATCACATGAAAATCCCTTTAGTTTCTGTTGATACACATGAGTTAGAATCAGAAATATATTGTTGGACATGATTAAAGAGAACTTTAGTTAACGTTTTTGCAGATAATCTTCGAAAGCAGAAAACTGGAGAGTTTCTGCTTAATCGACCAATGAGTCGACTCATGAGTCGACTTATGAGTCGACTGATGAGTCGACCAATGAGTCGACTAATGGGGAAAACTTCAGTTTTGTGTTTTGTCCGGTCGACTTATGAGTCGACTGATGAGTCAACCAATGAGTCGACTAATGAGAAGTTTTCTTCTTTTGTATTTCTTTAGTTTTGAATCTGTTTGAGTTATTTCAATTCAACTGAAATTGTTTATGTTTGTTTATTGTTGATGCGTGCTTAAATATGAACAAGGAGTCGCCTCGAATGACGGATATTAGAAATTTATGTATAACTTGTATCTTTACATGTGAGATGACATGCGGAAACGAGTTTAGGTTTGCGTACCGAGACACGTGAGAAATTAGGGTATATGCACCTGTTCCTATAACTCATCTAGTCTATGTGTTGGGCAATTATGATGTGTAGTCCATGTGTTGGGCAATTATGATGTGTAGTCCATGTATTGGACATTTATCACTTCCAGTCCTTGTGTTGGACAATTTTCATATGCAGTCCATGTGTTGGACATCCACTACATCAGTTTAGACCTTGAGAGTTGACACCTATACTTGCATAGGCTGGACACGATATTTATATGAGTTGTGACACGACACCATAATTAAGTCTGAGATGAGTTTGCCTTCTTTTATTAATGTTCTTGTATTAGATTTTGGGTTTGGTATTTAGGGATGTACAATTTGAGATACAAGGTATATACATGAGGGTTTCCTTGTTTGGATTATTTCGCTCGACGTACCTATGCTCGTGTTGTAACTTCCTAAATACTAAAATTCTCTTATACATAGGTATTTACAATCTGAGCTACATGGTATATACATGAGGGTTTCCTTGTTTGGATTATTTCGCTCGACGTACATATGCTCACATTGTAATTACCTAAATAGGATTTGTGAATTTATGACGTACATATGCTCACATTGTAATTACCTAAATAGGATTTGTGATTTTATATATATGTTATAACTGTATTTTTTTTTATACAACAAGTCCTTTTCCCTTGGGGTTGGTTGTGATGTTGCTCGCTAGCGCTTTGACGCTTGTTGTCCCTCCCCCTTTCAGGTAACGAGCCAGGATCCCGGAGAGTCGCAGGTTGATGGCGAGGCACTTTAGCTTTAGCTATTCTATTATAGTTACATTTTACTTTTGAGCTCAACTGTATGCTTTTGTTTAGACATTTTGAGAGTTTATTTCTAGAAGTTGTAAAGGTTGTGTGCCTTATTTCCTTTTATTCAGACATTTGTATTTGAGACTTGTTGAGAAGTTCCAGTTTACTCATTTCAGACATTGACTTATACTTCAGTATGTTAGATGATGAAATATTAATTTGATCTCTATTATTTCATCAGTTGACTCTTGTATTATCTTTTACTTGCTTTTGTACCTACACCTGTTATTTGACTCTACTAGAGAGATAGTAATTATGATGGTGAAACATGTTATTGTACGGTGTGGTGCATGACAGGTTTGACATTCTTAGTTTCACCTTGGACTGCAGTCTTGTGTGAACCTAGGGGCGTCACAATATATGAAATTAAAGCTAAGGTAAAAACATGTGAGTAAGCATAAATGAAAGATATGCTAAACATAACTCACATACAAATAAGACAATGAGAACACATGTTAATATGTCATTTATGGAAGAAGTGTCTCATTACACAATTATAACAACAGTGTATAAAAATAGATTTATGAAACAAAGGAATGGGGAAAACATGAGAACCATAAAAAAAAGTTTTCAAGTGAAAACAAATCACTCAAATAAAGTCATAAATCAAGATTTGAGTCCAAAAACAATGTTTGATCAAAGAAGAATTTTTTTTTGTATAACTTGATCAAACCACTCATAGAATACATTATAAGATACGAATAGAAGATCCATAAGCACAAACACATAAATATCATCATATAAGTAAAATATAATGAATTCAAAGCAACAAATCAAAACAAAATTTTTAAGAAAGGCAACAATATCAAGCTCTTGAGCTTGTTCCAACCTATATAATCATTTTAGCACTTGGTAAATATGATTTAGGAAATAAACACCCAATAAACCTGGGGGGTTATATAAACACAAACCTCTCAACAAAAATCAAAACTAATAATCATGAAAACAAAAGAATTGATCAAAGAATTATTTTTTTCATATTAAAAAAATTTTAAAACATGATTTTCAAAACCAAGAAAAATTAAAAACTAAAAAAATATAATTCTTGGTTTTAAAAAGATTTTGGCACCCAAACATTCTTGGTGCCAGATTAGTTAGGGACATGACCCCTATCAATAAAGCTCAAAGCCCTAGGGTTATGAACCATTTTGGGCACATGTGGTGCACTAACACGGTCAAAGTAATAATCACTCAAATGACTCTTTTAATTATAATTTGTGTAATGAAAGAGATCTATTTGTTTTTGTGGACCATTAGCTCGTGCACGAGAATCATTTGCAAATAAAGATTGTCTTTTAGAAATATTTTGCAAATGAGAAACATTCTTAAACAATGGTCTATTTGAAACATATTACAACTTAGAAGCTTTTTGCATATCAAAACAAAATTTAGCAAGATGTCCAAACCTACCACAAACATTATATTTAAAAGCATGTGGTCTACTAGAAGCATTTGGCAAACGAGATTTTTTTTTAAATCAAAACAATATTCGACCAAATGACCAAAACGACCACAATGATCACATCTATACACATGAGCATGCTTATAATGAACAATGGGTGCATGTGTGTGTACATGTGATGAAGAAACTTAATGAGATGCACAAGGAGCATTGACATTTTTATGTTTGTGTGCATCATAGAAAAATTTACCTATATGGCCTTTACGGTCGCAAATAGAGCACTTGTAAACTTTGCTATATATGTGTGCATAATGAGTGGATGATGACTTGTTTGCACTAGACTTAGCACACATATTCATAAGCTTCTTATGGTTATCAATGCATATTCTCAAAGTTGAATCTAAAGATGAAATGTGTTTATTCACAAGATTCAAATCTTCATTATTAGGCACATATGTACTTTTATTAGAAGTAGAACATAAACAGTCATTTATAAAAGAAGTAGTATCATTTTTTATATTCTTAACTTCTAACGTGTCATTATTTTTATCATGAGTCAAGTTAGCAATATCCAATTTCAAATTATTATTTTCCGAATTTAACATATCATTGTTTACTTTAAGAGCATCATTTTTTTGAGTAATGATATTAAATTTGGAAGCTAACTTCTCACGATCGGATTTTAAATCTTCATGCTTGCTTTGTAAATCAATAAAAATTTTATGCAATTTGTTATAGACATGTAATAAATTTTCACTAGCACCGACGAGTTCATCAAAAGATAAATCATATTTGAATTCGGACTCGCTTACCACACTAGGGTTATCCCCTAGTGGACGTGTGCATGATGCTCCACTATTACTTGAAGTCGATTTCGCCACGACGCGTCAAATCTCCTCCAAGTCATCTTGATGTGCTTCAAAAAGTTTCCATAATGTGTAGGCACTATCAAAATAAGCAAGTTCGTTAGAAATACACGGTTCAAAAGCATTAAGCATAAATTCTAACACTAACTTGTTCATTGCAAATATCTTCTTATCATGTTTGTTTCACTTGGATTTCTCCAATGTGGGCATAATATAAGCATTGTCAATAACTTCCCATAAATTAATATTTTTAGATTTAACAAATATTTTAAATCTAAAGCACCATTGAGCATAATGGAAGTTTCTATATTTTGGAGCAACACTAGGATCATAGCCTAAACAAGATGCATCATTCATATCCATAATTTGTAAAAATATACAAGCAAGATGCAATCAAAATAAGATTAGCACAAAAAGATAATTTGGATCTTTAACTCAAGGCGATTAGACCTTAAATCAAAGAGCACCAAGCTCTGATACCAATTGTTAGACCCTAAGACCTCTATGAAAGAACCCTAGAGAGGGAGGGGGGGGGTGTGAATAGGGTTTATGCTAATCTAATCTGATTTTATGCCAATTAAAATTTATTAACAAATTATTCTTGTAAGATAGATATATAATGTGATATGAGCAAGAATAAGCAATATAACTAATGTGATATATCCTAGCAATGAGATATACTATATGGTATATGCAAGGATATATTTAAACTATCACAAGAAGAAACAAACTAGTGGACGATATAAATAAGATGCAATAGGCTATAAGATGAACAGTTATAAGTGCGCCAATGCAAACCAAACACGCTATATGTTCACGAGGTTCGGACCTTCCATACTACATCTCCGCTACCCACTCTCGAGGAGAATCCACTACATAACCCGGTTTGGAAGCTGGAACTTCTTTACACACTCGGTTTTCTAGCTAACCGAAAACTCTACACACTCGATTATCATGTCAACCGACAACTCTCACAAATCCTCACAAAGTACATACACAAGCTACAACCTCAAGTGTTGGTCCTCACGTATCGACTCCTTCAAGTACTTGGAATTATCACCTCTCTAGGCCACAGATGCCACTCCTCTTGGTATCGACTCCGTCCTCACCATACTCCTCTTGGTGTACAAGTGTATTACAAAGTGAACTACACAATTAGGCATAATAACAAAGTGTTTATTCTCTAGTACAAGGTGAGAACTCAATTAGGCACAACTCTAAGTCACAAACCCTACAACCCAAATATACTATGAATGTAAATACTATAAGCTCAATAGGTTGTGTGTGAACAAAAAGATTCAATAAAAACAATTTAACTAAACTCAATATAAATCTAACTTATGAAAATTAGAAACAAAATAATAAATAGCTAGAATGAGTTTAGGAAAACTTCTCTATAGATCAAGAGAGAGAGAGAGAGAGAGAGATGAGTTGAAGCTCAAACACCAAAGGATGATCTCTTCTTCCTCTTGTGAAATTATCTTCACAAAACCGAAACTTTGAAACAATGCTTTAAACAGCTTTAAACAAGCTTAAACAAACTTTTAAAACTCTCTTAAACTTGTTTAAAACATTTCTTAGCTAAAACTAAAAAATGAGAGCAATGGGGGTATTTATAGGAACCCAAAACATCAGCAAAAACCCCAAGAAAAAAAAACCAAAAAAGCCCCCATAAAACACTGTTGGAAACTAGTTGTTAATGTGCAACGGCTCTTTCATGAGTCGGCTTATGAGTCGACTAATGAGTCGGCTTATATGAGTCGACTCAGCAGAAAAAATCATAACTATGTTGCACTTCATGAGTCGACTAATGAGTCGACTAAACATGCACAGACCTGAAGTGCACAGAAAAACTCAACTTTAAACTGGGTTTAAAAATATCAAATAAATTTTAAAAAATATATAACTTTGGAAAATGATTGTAAATATGATAATAAATATGTTACAAAAACTAGTTTTCAAAAAGGACTTCCCAAATGCAAAATATCATCATTTTTCAAAATAACCAAAAACATGAAAATTAAACATACATGTTTTTAACATTTGACTTAAACAAACTTTTGAAACTCTACAAAATGATTTTATAGACTTAAAAAAAAGATGTAAACTATTGTTATAAAGTCTATAAACAATGAAACACAATATTTTCACAAATATGCATATTCTATGCAATATTTTCTAAAACACAATAATAAATATGAAATATAATGTGTGTGTATATATGATTGAGCTTAAAGTACTAACACACATAATATAAACCTAAACTAATGTTACCCAAGCTTGATCTTGATCTTCATTGTAGCTCAACTTAGCAAACTCACGGATAAAGCTTGAACTTGGATCTTGAGTATGAACTGCAAAGCTTCACCCACTATTTCCGCCAACCTCCATTTGATATGATCGTTATGGTGCAATTCCATCCATCCTTTAACATGTTGTTTGTCTATAATTAATACAAAAAAAACATAAACACTAGACAAATAATATTATATGTAAATTGTTTGTTAAATTATCAGCAAAACAAGAAGACCAACAGAATATCCATATCTCATAAGTGGATTTTGTTGTTGTGAGAGCAACATGTTAGAAGCTCGTATTCAAAATTTTGGCTCTATAAAAGACACAAGAATTTAGAGTGCATAGCTTATATATCGTAAAGAGCATATCAATACATGAAGCATTTTTTTTCTAATAATGATATTATTACAATATTATTACTATTTAATATTAAATCAATTTTATTATATAAGATTATACGACCCTTTTTAATAAATTATAAAGTATATACATATAGAAACCTCGATGCTTATAAACAGTAGTTAGGATCCACAAAATAAGTTAACTTTACATTATAGTTTGCTATTTATAGTATTGTTGGCAATACCATTACCTTTCCTCTTTATCTTATTATTCAAACTTTTCTGATGTAAGCTCTCTTTTGTTAATCATTCAATTGGTTATATTTAATTTTTATAATATCAGAGGTTAGAATATTCTCTTCTATTTAAAAAGTGTTGACATAATTTTCTTAAAAAATATATACACATAAGAACAAGAGTATATACTTCAGTGCAACTCAAACATTAGCTTGAAACCATTTAGAATGAGGTCCTTTCTATGCAAAATTGGTGATATAGTGATTACACACTCTAAAAGTCAACAAAAAAATTTCTACAAAGAAAAAATAATTTAATATGTCAAATTAAGAATTAATTTATAAAATATACATGAGCAGTGCAGATAGTTATAGAAAGTAAGGTATATATCTTCATAAAAATTTTATAATGAGTGATCAACTACAATTATCCTAATTTAAGCATAAATAATTATTATTTTAGTTAGTAATTTGATACACTTAACTATGGAATAAATTTTCAGCAAAAAAAAATAACAATTAAGATTGTATTATGCTCTAGGTAAATAAATAAATGTTATTAGAGCTCCTCTTTATATTGAATTTAAAAGTAATAATTTAAATTATTAAGCACCAAATATTAGCTCATGTGAGAAAGTAAACTAAGCTATGGTCTATATACATATATAGTCAATTAATCAAACATATTAAAATTATAATGATCACAGTTAAAATTATATGGTAGGTTCACATTAAATATAATATGTAAAAAAATAATACATTAAAGTCAAAATCTTTTTAACCACTATATGGATTGTCTAAAATTTTTTGCATATATAAACTACACTATGTAGGAATAGTGATGTACACACTTAACTATGGTCTAATAATATTAAGAACGACTTATTCTTTAATATTATTATTAATTAATGTATACGTGCATTACACTAAAAACAATGAAAATTTAGAAAATTATAAAATAAACACCCTCAAAAGTTTTAAAAAGTATGAAAAATACGCTAAAATTTATAATTTACAGATACACAAAACTATTAAATATTACATTGATATCAAGAAATTATAAAAAAATATTGAAAATTTTCAAACTTTGGAGGGGTAATTTGCAATATACTAAACTTTAAGGGTAGTTTTTATAAATTTCAAATTTATAGATTTTTAATTAATTATGTTCTTTTCAAAAAAGTTATGGGTAATATTTACCATGAAAAGTTTTTCCTAAACCTATACTTTTAAAAGGTATATGATATTTTTTGTAAAATTTTAATTTTTTAGGGGTTGTTAGTAATTTTACATATTCATTTTAGTGTCTATAGGATAGAAATTCTCATAGATTTTTTTTGGTAAATTATGAATTCAAGGATTTTTTTTGTACTTTTTTAAACTTATAGGCATTTTCTACAGATTGTAAATTTTTTATAGACTATTAATACTTCCTATGCTTTTAATTTATTAATGAATTTAAAATTTTCAGGGTGTTTTTTTTTAAATTTTGAATTTTAAAGAATTGTTTATAATTTTTAAAACTTTAAGGGTGTTTTTTATGAATTATAAGTTATGTAGGGGATATTTATAATTCCTATATTTTTAATGTACTATTAGGTCAAAAATTATCAGGATTTTTATAAATTTTTATAATTTTCAAGGTTTTATTTTATAATTTGTAAAAAGTTTAGAGTGTGTATTGTAAATTCCATAAATTTTTGGGGGTTGTTTATGTTATTTATAGGTTTTTAGTATGTTTATAAGTTTGACATTTTCAAGGTGTTTTTATAAAGTTTAATTTTTAGGGGTGTTTTTTTGTAATTTTTAAAACTTACAAGATATTTTTTTCTAAAGTTAAAAAACTTTTAGTATCTAGTTAGCATATATTTTTCGGATATCTCACTGAATTGAGATAAGTAAAATTTATAATTTTTAAGATGTTTTAATAAAAATTTGAATTTGTAGGGGTATTTTTGTAATTTAAAAAACTTGGAGAATATTTCTACAAAGTCCAAAACCTTTTAGGTGATGGAGTATATATTTTTTAGATTTCTCTGCGAACTGAAATAAGTAAAGGATTTGAATTATATGAAACATATCTATTTTATCCAATAACATGTTGAATCTTATTATGAATAGAATAAATCATTTGGTTAACAATTCAAAAAAGATAAGATAATTAAAAAAGGTTATGATAATAATATAATATTCTAAAAAATCAAAGGGTAATATTGGCCATATAAAGATTTTCCCAAACTCGTACTTTTAAAGAGAGTATGATTTGGGAGATTATTGGGATTAAAGGCAACTACACAAATTTTTTGTGTTTATAGATACAAATAAAACTAGATATAAAAATAAATTAGGATCAAACTTTAGGCTCAAAGGCAAGAACCCCTAAATTATATCATAAAGTCATAATCTATCTATGATTAATGAAGTTTCATTATTATATTATGTTATTACACCTGAACCTTAGTGAATTTGATTGTGATCTAACTTTGGGTCTCTCCTGGAGCCCAAATTTTAATTGCAGTGAGAAAAAAACTATACTCTACTCACATTTTTAGCATACTAGTAAAGTGTGCATGCATTGTATGTGGGCATACTTTTTTAATGTTGAGAATTTTAAATATGCACCATAAAATAATGAAGTGATTGATAGAAGATCTCAATTCATGTCCTTAAGCTGATTAGATTTTTACCATTATTCGTCGAACCTAATTAAAGGATGTAATAAAAGATTTGTGCACTAGAGCTCTTAGGTAATTAGATTAGCTAACAAACTGGAAGGATCTGAATGCGTAAGGTAATAAGACAAAGCAAAGAACCAATTCATATAATGTTTTATATTTACTTAACTTATCAAAGTCTATCTTAAGCATCAGCATTTGAAGCTAAAACAAAACATATAAACATAGAAGGCCGAATTTACTAAATAACTAATATCCAACATGGATTAATGGGGTAGAAAAATATTATAATCCCATGCATGAACAAACTTCTTCTATAAACACAAGAGCAACATTAAAAGATGTTTTAATATTAGAGATGAGAGACATATCTTTGTTCAATTTACACTAAAGTTCAAACTATTTAAGGAAATGCTAATTAATTATATCTTTCCCAAATAAAATTCTTAAACTTAAAGCTGAAATTGATATGTTTGGATAATGGAGTATTTATTGCGAGCAAGGACTTGTCACTTGTTGAAGTTTCATGATAGTTACAAGAGAGATTGATTATATCGTTCATATTAAATTTTTTCATCAATTCTAGTTCACATCTTGGCACTAAATCATTGTGATAGTATTTCTTAGAAATCTATACCATCTTTAATATTATCTCAAGCACTTCATTTCTCAAAAGCAGAAGTTGGATGGTTGGGAGGAGAGGAAGAAAGAGAAATAAATAAAAATAAATGTCACATATAAAAATAAGCTATTAATTAGAAGTTAAAAATCCAAAGCTTAAGAAGATATTAGTTTAGTAATCATGGTTTATTTATAATAAAATGAAATATTTATTTTGGATGCGTGTAAATATGATGCTTGTCATAGTATTTATTTAACATTTTTTTCTCTGAAATCATGGTAAGAAAGTTTATTTTGTATTTCTAATAGTAACATCAATAGGGTAATACAATTAGTATAATATATCCGTAATCGTGCCCCTACTTTATGATATCAGTACCATATATATTTTTAGTACAAGATGTTTTCAAATTACACCGTGAAATATGTTTTGGGGGGTTTGAATTTCAAAAGTATTTATTCTAATGAGATTTTAAGATACGTTTATTTGTTTTGGTATTTTTATAATAGATTTTTGAATACACATGATACCAATGTTTCCAAAAAGAAAACTAATTGCCAATTTGACTATAGCAATTTAAATCATACCAAATCGGTTCATTTCTACAAAAATCAAGTTTCAAAACACATTTTCAAAAGTCTAATTGAATTATAGAGAAACATCTCATACTAACATGTGTTTGAGCAAATTTGACCCTCAAAAGAAGTCAACATCTTGTGCTCTACTAAATTTCCCATTCTTATCCAAGTGGAGTCCCGATTGAGTTTTTTTTTATAATTGTATGAATTTGACTTAGTAGGTGTTATGGTGAGTGGAAGACAATGTATGAGCTAATTTATACTCAAGAGATGAAAGAGAAGTTGTTTAAAGGGAAAATGAAAAATGTTGTTTGTTAGTTAATTGGGTTCATAGTTTATGCATTGATTCAAATTAAATTTTAAAAAGTGTATACTCTCCATCTTATTATTATAGTTATTTGATTAACTTTATATTATACTATTGTGTGACAAAATGGGAAGAAATTTATAGTCTTGAGCTGAAATTTTGCACTCATTAGTAGTTAGCGGTTAAAAGACCCAAACCAATAAAGAATGAGGTGCAGCGTTATCTAATTCTACCTTAGGTAGTCCCTACAAAACCCTAGCATTTTCATGGCTTAAATGTTGATGTCCCTTTAATGCAATCGTTTCAACTTTTTAGAGAGGAGATCAGCTTGCAAAGCCCCCTCGACATGCAATTAAGGTAGCCTAAGAGTGAACGTTAACACTCTAAAATTTTAAATATAGATATAAACGTTTGTACGTAATATTAGATTATAAAGTATTGATAATAATTATGTTGTTGTGCAAATATTTTGGGGAAGATTATTTGATGCATTTAATAAAGAGTTATGAATAATTATTTAAGGATTATTATAAATAATGGTACAATTGCAAATTATCAAAATTCAAAAGGGTAAAATAGAAAATCAAAAGTTTTAACATGAGTATTCTCTTTTATAAGTATTATAGATTATAGATTATAGATTATAGATGTGAAATTACAGTAGAACATGAGTATTCTCTTTTATAAGTATTATAGATTATAGATTATAGATTATAGATGTGAAATTACAGTAGCTAACTATTTCACCAACCTTTACCTTTTCGATTATAGATTATAGATTATAGATGTGAAATTACAGTAGCTAACTATTTCACCAACCTTTACCTTTTCCTCACAAGAAATTCTTGGCTACTACATAAATACCAAGCTGGCATATTCTAGCTCAATCAGAAGATAACATGTGTCCATCATTAATTTCATTTAGTTCTCACTCATTTGGCTCATAAAAATTTTACTCTCTTCCCTCTTCAACCGCCAATTCTTCATTTTTGTAAGGCCAAATTGAAGCTAGGTAGTTCTTTCAATCCATGCATACATTCGGTGGCATTTGTCATCTCTCAACTTCATATTAGCATTTGTGAGTTCCATCGCATATTTGTGAGTTCCATCACATATTGTCATGCTAACATGAAGCTTCCTGAGTTCCATCACATCTTAAGGTGAAAGTAAGAGAATGGGATTTATGGGCTTTGTGTGTTTCTCTAATTTTGAGATATAGATGTGAGAGACAAGCTTAATGGGATTCTCTTCAACATGGCGATCTCCTAAAGCAAATGACAGCCAAAAAATTGTGATTTTACACTTCCCCATAAGAGGACTCAATGTTTAAAATTCTCTTCTTCTCCTTATTGTTTCATCTATAAACACTAGTACAAAATAGAACAGTCCAAACGGTTATTGCAACCGTTTGGGCAAGTCGAAATAGCCCAAACGGTTCAAACCATTTGGAATAATTAATCCAAACAGTTAAAACCATTTGGGCTATAAAAAAAATCCCAAACAGACGTCCCAAACAGTTAAAACCGTTTGTGATATTTTAGCCCAAACGGTTAAAACCGTTTGGGAGTTTTTTTTTTATTTTTTAAAAAAATTAAATGTCGTTTTTCTCTCCGTTCTCCCCAAATATTCATCCCACCGCCAAAAATTCATCCCCGAAAATTTCGTCCCACCGCTAAAAAATTCAACCCAAAAATTTCATCACCCCGCAGGCCTGCACCCTCTCAAATCCCTAACCCCCTCCACCCCGCACCCTCTCAAGTCCCCAAAATTTTCATCACCGTGCACCCTCATCTTCGACGGCCAACGTATCCCCTTCCACCCCCCTCATCTTCGCTGGTGCTCTCGCTCCTCTGCCGACGCTCTCTTCGTTGTCATCTCCTTCGACCGAGCACCGCCCCACTTCTCCTCCTACTTGCCCCCTCGTCGTCCTCATCTCCTCCGGCCGAGAACCGCCTCATCACCATTCGAAGCTCGGTTGAGAACCCTCATTTAGCATTGCTTGAGATAATTTTGTGTATGTATATGTTTTTTATTTCATTGTGAGATATTGAGTAATCATTGTGTAAAATGTGTATATTAAATGTAAGAAGGTAAATAAATAAAATAGTTGAAATGGAAAAAATATTAAAATTAATAGGTCAAACGGTTGTAACCGTTTGGCCATGTAATTTTCCATACGGGTTAAACCATTTGGGACCACAATATATGCCAAACGGTTTTCACCGTTTGGCCAAAAACTTGTCCAAACGGTTGGAACCGTTTGGCCTACAGCTAGGCCAAACGGTTCCAACCGTTTGGACAAGTTTTTGGCCAAACGGTGGAAACCGTTTGCCATATATTGTGGTCCCAAACGGTTTAACCCGTTTGGGATAACGTCCAAACGGGTATAACCATTTAGGCAACGGCCCAAACGGTTACAACCGTTTGGGCAACCGTTGGGGAAAACTTATCCCCAATGGCTTTAGCCCAAACGGGTTTTTTTCCTTGCCCAAACGGTTGTAACCGTTTGGGAGGGGGTTTTCCCAAACGGTTCCAACCGTTTGGACTGCCCAATTTTGTACTAGTGAAAGTTTGTTGTGAAATTGAGTTTGAGATTTCTCAAATTTAGTAGAATGGAGACAAAGTCTGCGATAGCTTGGTGTGAATTGAATTTGTTAATTGTATCTTTAGGATTTAAAGAATGGGATTTGCAAATTTTTTATGGTCAACTAGAGGAGGAGAGGGAAATTTTTATGGGCCAAATGAGGGAGAGTTGGAGTATGCCAGCTTGCTACTTGTGGAGAGTAAAGGATTTTTCCTCTCAATTTCACATAACAAGCGACACAACGTGATGTTATCATAAATCGACGAAAGAAGAAAAGAAAACAAAGACAAAACAACCATGAAACATAGAGATTATCGACGAAAGAAGAAAAGAAAACAAAGACAAAACAACCATGAAACATAGAGATTCGACGAGGTTCAACGGCCAATGTGATTGTCTATCCTCAAAGTACCAAAACAACCATGAAACATAGAGATTCGACGAGGTTCAACGGCCAATGTGATTGTCTATCCTCAAAGTACGAAAAAGTCACAAATTCACTCTAATTAACGAATATTATAGTCAACGGCTCAAACCTTAATCTCACATCCCTACCAAAAAGTTGACCTCATAGCAAACATGAAATCAAAGTGGTTACGCGGTATCATTTCCCACAAGTAGCAATGATATCTAACACTGCTTTAGCCACTATGAACAAGGCAAGAGGATGAAAGGATCCATTTCCATCAATTTGAATGAGAACACAAGGTACGTATAACCTTAGCTCGTGCACAAAAACACCAAAATGCCACTATCAATACAAGGCTTTTGAACTGTGGCGTTAGGTTAGGGCTTGAGAACAACCATAGTTAATATGCAAAATAATTAATTGGCAAAACCTCTTGAAAATCAGTGATCTCTGTTAGCAACACGCGCTTATCAGCCGTGGGGGCACTATTTACCATGCGCCCTTGCCTACCACACGAGACTGTTTGCCATGCGTCTTTGCTTGCCATAGGGCACTATTTCCTCGCGCATTTCATAGATGTGTATTTCTTCTGTGAGCTAAGTCTGGTTTGCACCTTGCTTTGACTCAGGATTTGGGCTCACGTATCCCTAGCCAAAATTGTGGACTCTTTATAACTCTCTTGAGCATATTGATTATATTGAATGTTCAAAATGGCCTTGGTGGGGCCCACATGGTCTTGGCCGATTTGATGGTTTACGTTTTTGACCCACAAGAATCAAATAAAGTCCTACAATAGAAATATGTACCATACTTATGTATCAACATGAAAAGAAATAATTTAACTAAAATTAAATGAACTAATCTATATAAATACTCATCTGATTATTAAGTCTGAGTTCTCTCAGAACAACTAACATACAAGTAGGCAGTTCTGAGCCTTACATGTGACAAACATGGGGCAATTTGGTGACTGGCCTCCCCATCGTAAGGCTCTAGTTATCAGATTATCAAGTTTAAGTACTAAGGGCTCATGTTCATAGATTCAGCAAGAAAAACAAATTTAATTTCTATAGGGACCATAAGTGGCTTGATATTACTTAAGGATCCAAAAAATATGATTGTTTATATTGATTGGTATCAGGTTATTAGATCTCATTTCATCTCTCATATGTTCATTTTCTAGAAAGGAAAATAAGAGAGGTTTCTCGGCTAGATAGGAGACAATTTGAATATTTGTTGCATTGATGACAATATGTAAAAATAGCATTTCTCAACCTTATCACTTAAATAAGAAGACATAAGCCATTGAAAGATTCTTGTACAACTACATAACTAGTAGAATACTTGAATTTTACAACCGCGTCCACGAAAAAAGAATGTTTTGTCTTGTTAAATAAACGTCTATAAGTAAGGGTGGATTCTGTTCGAATACAGCTCAGATATGATCACTGGCGGGTGTAGGATGGGGGTAGTGGGCGCAATTGCCCCCAATGACCCCATCAAACTCATATTTAGTATTAGGACAAAAAAATCAATAATCAAACCCAATACCCAATACCCAGACCCAACCCTAAGTCTAAACCTCCCAAACTCTCTCCCCTTTCATTTCTCTCACATTCTATCTCAGTCTCACTCTCTCTCATAGTCTTCGATCCTCCTCAAAGGTAAACTTCTAATTTTTTAAGTTTTAAACTACTTAATTAATTTATTTACTATTTTAGCACTTATAAACTATTTTTAATCTTTAAATAGTTAATTTGTTCAATTTAGTTTAATTAAGTACTTTAAGTTAATTTTAATTTAATTCTGTTCATTTTTAGTTAATTTAGTTGATTTTATTGTAATCTTGTTCAAATAGAATTAAATTTAGTGAACTTTAGTTAATTTTAGTAAATTTAGTTAATTTTAGTTTAATCTTGTACAAATTCAATTAATTTTAGTGAATTTTATTTAATTTAGTTAATTTTAGTGAATGTAGTTAATTTTAGTTTAATCTTGTTCAATTTTAATGAATTTTAGTGAATATACTAATATAGTGAAGAATTGAATGCGCAATTGCATGAGTGATGACTGGTTGAATGATTATTTAGTCACTTATATTGAGAGAGGTATATTTGATAACATTGACAATAAGGAAATCATACAATATTATCAAAACATGAGAACACGAAGGAAACAATTGTAAACAATTTTAACAAAATACTTCTATTGACTATTTTTGTTCGTGTACATATATGTCTGCTTTGTTTTGATATTGTTAACACTTAGCTAAAGTATCATATACTAGTAGTGATGTTGCCCCCACCGACAAAAATTTCTGAATCCGCCTGTGGATATGATGCTTACCATATCCATTTTTGCTTACTCATTTCGGATACGGATACGGATACCGATATACTTGCAGATATATAAACGGATATGCATGTGGATATAAATTAAACGGATACGAGGAACCTAGATATTGTTGAAAAAAATATAGTTCATGTGATACAAAAGAGTTCATTAATTTGTTCATTATATCTAAAAAATATAGTTCATGTGATACAAAAGAGTTCATTAATTTGTTCATTATATCTAAAAACTAAGATTAGATATCTTAATTGTCAAAATTAACCTCATATCCATAATCTAAAAGACTAAAACCATTATAACAATATGACTAATATGCATTCGGATATTTCGGATACGGTTTCGGATATTTCGGATACGGTTCCGGATATTTCACTACAAAACCATATCCGTAACCATATCATATCGGTTGTATATTTGAGTAACCATATCCGTATCCTAACGGATATGGTTACATATATTTTTTTGGATACGGATACGGTTTGCCACCCCTATCTATAAGGATGAACTTCACATATCTATCCTGAACATTGGGATGATTTTCATCATTCGTAAATTTAACTTATGTAGAACCCCGTAAAATTTTATAAGGATATATAGATATTGAATTATTAGTGATGAATAATTCTTTTGTGAAAATTTATCATATATACATATATATATATATATAATATGTGTTGAATGTGATGAATCATGTTTGGGAGCCTAACAAGAAATTCTATGTTGGAGAAAACAAGTGGATTCACTAGGATGTCAAACAGACATAGCAGGCAGTTGTCTTGCTGTGCGGTCGACCGCGACATGCGCGGCGGTCGACCGCACAGCAGTCGGGCACTCAGGGGACTTTTCTCCTGTTGTGCGGTCGACCGCGCTGGGCGCGGCGGTCGACCGCACAGCGGGCAGAGAGTTTTTCTGTGTTGGGTCTTAACGGGTTTCGGGTCGGGTTCGGGTCGGGTTGTGGGGATAGTATATATACTATTATACCCAAGAGAGCCCCATTTTCCATCTGATATCAGAACCCTAGCCCCCTCTCTCCCCTCAAACCCTAGTTTCTCACTCCTTGGTGATTTGGAGGAGCTTTGGAGGGCTTTTCAGCGAATTGTTGGTGGATTCAGCGAGAGGGATCATCTTCCTCCAGATCTAGGGCTTCGTTTTCGTCGTAGGCGAGTAACATCCCGCCCAACTTCATCCCTTTTCCTTTTTATGCTTGGATTTGAGTTTTATTCGGTTTTTATTGAGCCCAAAATCGTATTTTTGTGTAGATAAGTAGATCTTATGGCATGGGATGCACGAATCATATATTTCAGTCTTAAAAAGTTCACTAATGATGTTTAATTAAATGAGTTTTTGATCTGAAACACTTTTATGAGAGTTAAACTCATTTTTACTATTTAAGAACTTTTAAAATCATGTTGTTTAAGGTTTGGGATTTTTGATAATGAGGTTTTAACCATTTAAACTTGTTGTTTATTGCCATAGTTCTCTATTAAAAGGTTATAGTATAATGGGTATAGAAATCCCCAAGTTTTTGTATGAGTTCGGTAGCTGACAGAACCCAGAATGAGGTTCTGTCCGCCCAGCGGTCGACCGCATAGGACTCAGCGGTCGACCGTCGCGCGTTCCTGCCTGCAGAATCGTTTCTGCGCTTTGGGCGGTCGACCGGCATGACCTCTGCGGTCGACCGCCGCTCAGCTTCTGAGCCCAGTAGTTCTCGGGCCTGCGAGCGGTCGACCGGAGTGGGTTCTGCGGTCGACCGCCGCACAGTTTTTCCTGCCCTGTTTGTTTCTGCTGTATAGTACACTCGTTAGAGCGCTTGCCTCGATCACCTAACTTTGATCTTCAGTTGTACTAAGCATCTATGCATGATAGATGGCCTGAAATACTTGCCTAGAATCACACGACGAGTTGAGTGTGAGTTTTGCATAAGTAAACTATGCCTTGTATATCACTAATACTTGCTCAGTTGCACAGTCCTCGTGTTGGACTATAATCCATAGAAGTCCTCGTGTTGGACTATAATCCATTTCAGTCCTCGTGTTGGGCAATTATCCATTTATCTCATGTGTTGGGAAATCTCTATATCTAATTCATGTACTGGACATCTTTATTAACCATGCATGCGACATTTCACATGAGTTATGACATGACACTTATGAAGAATATGACACCACATATATTGAGAGTATGATATGACACTTATGTCAAATACGACATGGTAATTATGTGGGACGTCACATAACACAATATATATATGTTCGGAGACATGTTGTATTTTCTTTTTGCTTATTTCTGTTTACATATTAGACTCCGGGTTTGGTACTTAAGGATTTTCAATTTGGGATACAAGGTATATACATGAGGGTTTCCTTGTTTGGATTATTTCGCTCGACGTACTTTAGATATCTACAATTTGAGACTTAAGGTATATACATGAGGGTTTTCTTGTTTGGATTATTTCGCTCGACGTACCTATGCCCGTGTTGAAACTTCATAAGTACTAAGACCCATTGTTTATTGTTAGGGAAATAGTTTATATATATATATATATATATATACTTTGTGATAACTGTATTTTTCTTATACAATGAGCCCTCTTCCTTGGGGTTGGTTGTGATGTTGCTCGCTAGCGCTTTGACGCTCGTTGTCCTTCCCCCTTTCAGGTCACGAGCCAGGAGCACGGAGAGTCGCAGGTTGATGACGACACACTTTAGTGTTCGACTGTCTATTCTAGCTATGTTTTATTATGGAGCTCCATTATAGACTTTGTTTAGACGGTGGAGGACTTTATTCCTAGATGTTGTAAAGGTTGTGTGCCTTATTTCCTTTACTCAGACTTGTTGTATTTGGGATGTATTAAGAATTCCAGTTTGTTCATTTCAGACATTGACTTTATATTCATGTATGTTGAATGATGAAATACTATGTGATCACTATTATTCCATCAGTTGTGTCTTGCAATATCTTGTACTTGCTTTTGTACCTACACTTGTTATTGATTCCACTAGATAGATGTTAATTGTGATGGTGAGACATGTTATTGCACGGTGTGGTGCAAGGCAGGTTTGACATTCTTGGTTTCACCTTGGACTGCAGCCTTGTGTGAACCCAGGGGCGTCACAGTTGGTATCAGAGCTCTAGTTCCAGTATCCTTAGGATCATCCTGTGTCGAGTCGTGGAGCAAGGATAGAGTTTCCTAGGATTCATGTATAGTGTCCGTAGGGATTTCCTAGTATGAGTGAGGACGACTTATGCGTATACCTCAAAATTTGAGGAAATTTTTTGTTATGATAAATATTTTGCAAATTTAAAGTATTTTGTGTGAATACTATATGTTGTGAAAATTGTATTGTGATACGCTATTTATAGAAGTTTATTTTGACTCATAAACTTTTATTTTTCTTATGATCAGAGAGATGGCTGGACGTGGTAGACCTCGTACCAGGAGAGCTACCCAGGCAGAGTCACAGCAGACTCCATCAGAGCAGCAGCCAGCTCAGTCCGAGCCTCAGCAGGCTCCACCCGAGCCGCAGCAGGCTCCTCAGTATTTGGTGGACATCATGGCTCCTCTCATTGCCCGGATGACAGCCATTGAGGAGTTGGTGACTACTCATATAGCACCACGGACACCACCACCACCGGTAGCTCAGCAGCAGGGGATACCTGTCGTTCCTGTCAGAGAGAGACCCCCAGAGGTCACGCCTGCATCCATTCCTCTAACAGTCCCAGACAGAGCCACCGAGTAGGAGGCTTGGCTCCGTATGGTTGAGAGGTACCAGAAGATGAGAGCGCCCGAGTTTCAGGGATCACCAGACCCTCTGGCAGCCCATAAGTGGAAGGAGGATGTGAGCAACATTCTCGACATACTCAGTGTGGACTCAGTTCAGAAGCAGAGGTTGGCATCCTACAGTCTGAAGAATGATGCTGGGAGATGGTACCGACTTCAGTTCCCTCCAGAGCAGAGGATGACCCTCTCTTGGGAGGACTTCATATATTTCTTTGATGGGCAGTACATTTCCTCTGCAGCACGGACAGGGAAGGAGCTCGAGTTATCCCGTTTGACTCAGGGGGACATGACAGTTGCAGATTTTGAGAGCAGGTTTATGGAGTTGCTACATTTCATGGGTATGTGGCAGACAGGAGAGCGTCAGGCTCAGATGTTCTTGGCTGGGCTTCGCCCTAACCTCCGACGGTACCTCGTGTCGAGGAGATTTTATTCAGTGGTAGCTGAGGCTGCCACTTCCCAGGAGATTGAGACTTCCATGTTCCAGAAGGATAAGGAAGGGAAGGCCAAGACCGGACAGAGTGGGGACAAGGGCAAGAACAAGAGATCTTTTTCTGGACCTCAGCAGCAGCATCAGGGTCCTTATAAAAAGGGACCCCAACAGGATCAGAGGGCGCATCAGCAGCGCAGGTTCCAAGGGTCTTGCTTTAACTGTCGCAAGGTCGGACATAAGGCATCAGAATGCCGTAGCGCACCAGCAGGAGCCCAGCAGGGTAAGGGTCCGAACCAGCAGCAGCAGCGACAGCAGGGCAGAGGTCAGGGCCAGCAGAACAGGCTTGAGGCACCGCCAGCAGCTCAGAGGACTGAGGGTCAGATTCAGGCAGTTCAGGAGATTTCTCAGGGGCAGATTATCCCATATTCTCCATCCCCATCAGCAAAGCAGTCTTCAGCCACAGGCAGGGTTTATGCGGTAGTTCCCTGTGATCATGGAGCTAGTGGAGCCGTAGTGGAGGGGACGTTCCTTGTGAACTCCTTTCCAGCCCATATTCTTTTTGATTCAGAAGCTTCATAATCTTTCATATATTATGCTTTTATGATTAGACTTTAGCTCGTAGCTCAGCCTCTAGCGAAGACAGTCAAGTTGCGAACGTCCGATGGGTCCGAGATGATTGTAGCCACTTCTCAGGGCAACCGATTTGCGGAGTCATTTCTGGCATACATCGAGGAGGTGATGCGACGGGATCAGGATGTCGATTTATTGGAGACTAGAGTTGTCTCAGAGTATCAGGATATCTTTCAGGACATACCTGGGTTACCTCCTGTGAGAGAGGTTGAGTTCTGTATTGAGTTGTAGCCAGGCACAGCCCCGATATCCCGCGCACCCTATCGCATGGCGCCAGCTAAGATGAGGGAGCTTCAGACCCAGATATGTCCGAGTTCGATATTATCCTTGGTATGGATTGGTTGTCTTCCTACCATGTTAGCATTGACTGCTTTGCGAAGACAGTCAAGTTGCGAGCGTCCGATAGGTCCGAGATGGTTGTAGCCGCCTCTCAGGGCAACCGACTTGCGGAGTCATTTCTGGCATACATCGAGGAGGTGATGCGACGGGATCAGGGTGTCGATTTATTGGAGACTAGAGTTGTCTCAGAGTATCAAGATGTCTTTCAGGACATACCTGGATCACCTCCGGTGAGAGAGGTAGAGTTTTGTATTGAGTTGCAGCTAGGCACAGCCCCGATATCCCGCGCACCCTATCGTATGGTACCAGCTGAGATGAGGGAGCTTCAGACCCAGTTGGATGAGTTGTTAGCTCAGGGTTTTATCCGTCGGAGTCATTCTCCTTGGGGCGCACCGGTCCTCTTCGTGAAGAAGAAGGACGGTAGTATGAGATTATGCATAGATTATAGAGAGTTGAACAATGTCACTATCCGGAATAGGTACCCACTACCTAGGATTGATGACTTTTTTGACCAGTTGCAGGGTGCGCAGTATTTCTTGAAGATTGATCTTCGTTCTGGCTATCATCAGTTGCGGGTTCGGGAGATGGATATTCCCAAGACCGCTTTCCTTACTCGATACGGATCTTTCGAGTTCTTGGTCATGCCTTTTGGGTTGACCAATGCACCCGCGGTATTCATGGACTTGATGAACCGGGTGTTCCGTCCCTTCTTAGATCAGTTCGTGATCGTTTTCATCGATGATATTCTCATTTACTCGAGGTCGGAGGTGGATCACGAGGAGCATCTACGGATAGCATTGAGGACTCTTCAGGAGCATCAGCTGTACGCTAAGTTCAGCAAGTGTGAGTTTTGGCTTTCAGAAGTCAGATTTCTTGGCCATGTTATCAGTCGAGAGGGTATAGCAGTGGACCCGACTAAGGTCGTGGCAGTTCTTGACTGGGAGCCACCGAAGACGGTGACAGAGATTCGCAGCTTTTTAGGTTTAGCTGGATATTACAGGAAGTTCATCCAGGACTTCTCGAAGATTTCGTCACCGATTACACACCTTACGAAGAAGGGTGTACTGTTTATTTGGAGCATGGAGTGCCAGAAGGCTTTTGATATCTTGAAAGCCAAGCTGACCACGGCGCCGGTTTTGACCATTCCGTGCAGTGATAGGACCTTCGTCGTGTATACCGACGCGTCGTTGGCCGGCTTAGGGGGCGTATTAATGCAGACTCAGATGGTAGTAGCCTATATCTCACGGCAGTTGAGGGTGCATGAGCAGAACTATCCCACTCATGACTTGGAGTTAGCAGCAGTGGTATTTGCACTGAAGTCATGGAGGCACTACCTTTATGGAGTGCAATTTGAGTTATTCACTGATCATCAGAGTCTGAAGTATCTCTTTTCCCAGAAGGAACTCAACCAGAGACAGAGGAGATGGATTGAGTTTATCAAGGACTACGAGTTTGCGATTCAGTATCATCCGGGGAAGGCGAACGTTGTAGCAGACGCTTTGAGTAGGAAACGTCGACATCGGGTTGCGGCTTTGAGGTGTTCATTGTACAGAGATCTTACCACTCTTAGCCAGTTTAATTTTAGACCCGAGGTTGGAGGTACCGATGCATTTTTGGGAGCCGTGACAGTGCAGCCATCTTGGAGTGACAGAGTTGTCAGAGCTCAGTTGGGAGACTCTTGGATTCAAATCCGAAAGGAGGAGATTTCCAAAGAGCCAAAGACTGATTGGACCATTGGAGCAGATGGAGGTCTACGGATGAAGGGTAGATTGGTCATGCCAGCCAGTGCAGAGCTGAAGAGGGAGCTATTTGATGAGGCACACCGTACTCGGTACACGGTGCATCCAGGAACCACCAAAATGTACAAGGACTTGAAGAGACATTTCTGGTGGAGAGGTATGCGTAGAGAGGTTGCAGACTATGTAGCTAGATGTTTTACCTGTCAGCAGGTGAAGGCAGAGCATCAGAGACCAACAGGGACCCTTCAGCCCTTGCCTATTCCGGAGTGGAAGTGGGCGGATATTTCTATGGATTTTATTGTAGGGTTGCCGAAGTCGAAGAAGGGGAATGATTCTGTTTGGGTGATAGTGGACCGGTTGACGAAGTCAGCGCATTTTATTCCAGTGAGGACCACTTACACAGCCGAGTCGTATGCGAGGATATTCATTCGGGAGATAGTTCGACTCCATGGAGTTCCAGATACGATCGTATCAGATCGAGGATCAGTTTTTACTTCATACTTTTGGAGGAGTTTCCAGGACTCATTTGGCAGCAGGCTATCTTATAGCAGTGTGTTCCACCCGCAGACGGATGGTCAGACTGAGAGGGTGAATCAAGTATTGGAGGACATGTTGAGGGCATGTGTCATTGACTTCCAAGGCAGCTGGGAGGATCATATTCCATTGGTAGAATTCGCTTATAACAACAGTTATCAAGCGACGATCGGCATGGCTCCGTATGAGGCATTGTATGGGAGGCCCTGTAGATCACCGATATGCTGGGCAGAGCCAGAGGATAGTTTGATGCTTGGGCCAGAGCTTGTGAGGCAGACTACTGAGAAGGTAGCATTGATCAGAGAGCGAATTCTAGCCGCTCAGAGCCGGTAGAAGAGTTATGCAGATAAGAGGCGAAGACCCCTAGAGTTTCAGATTGGGGATTTGGTTATGCTGAAGGTATCGCCTATGAAAGGCGTGCAGCGGTTCGGGAGGCGAGGGAAGCTTGCACCGAGATATATTGGACCTTTCCAGATTTTAGAGCGTATTGGAGCGGTGTCATACAGACTAGATCTTCCAGCATCTATGTCTAGTGTGCACAATGTGTTCCACATTTCTATGCTCAAGAAGCACTTGCATGATGAGGAGCAGCAGCGAGTGTTGGATATACCGGAGATTGAGCTTCGGGATGATTTGTCTACTATTGAGATTCCAGTGTCTATTCTTGCTAGAGAAAACAAGAGACTCAGGAACAATGTAATTCCATTGGTGAAAGTTCAATGGAACCGAAGTGGAGTTGAGGAAGCTTCTTGGGAGCGCGAGGCGGACATGCGACGCGACTATCCACATTTGTTTGATCAGGTAAATAAATTTTTATGACAAGTGACTTATATTATGTTGATATATATTTGGTTAGATCTACTTAACACTAGAATAAGAATATCTTCGCCCAATTCTTAATCTTTTGGAACACATGGTATATGTATGGGGGGTTCCTTGTTTGGATTTTTCACCCGATGTACTAGTTCCACTAAATTAAGGCTTGAGCGAGAATATTATCATTTTGGACGGTTAAGTATAAATATCCATAAACGCTCATCTAGAATCTCATATTTCGAGATGAGTATGATTTTCGAATTTCGAGGACGAAATTCTTTTAAGGGGGGAAGAATGTAGAACCCCGTAAAATTTTATAAGGATATATAGATATTGAATTATTAGTGATGAATAATTCTTTTGTGAAAATTTATCATATATACATATATATATATATTGAATGTGATGAATCATGTTTGGGAGCCTAACAAGAAATTCTATGTTGGAGAAAACAAGTGGATTCACCAGGATGTCAAACAGACATAGCAGGCAGTTGTCCTGCTGTGCGGTCGACCGCGACATGCGCGGCGGTCGACCGCACAACAGTCGGGCACTCAGGGGACTTTTCTCCTGTTGTGCGGTCGACCGCGCTGGGCGCGGCGGTCGACCGCACAGCGGGCAGAGAGTTTTTCTGTGTTGGGTCTTAACGGGTTTCGGGTCGGGTTCGGGTCGGGTTGTGGGGATAGTATATATACTATTATACCCAAGAGAGCCCCATTTTCCATCTGATATCAGAACCCTAGCCCCCTCTCTCCCCTCAAACCCTAGTTTCTCACTCCTTGGTGATTTGGAGGAGCTTTGGAGGGCTTTTCAGCGAATTGTTGGTGGATTCAGCGAGAGGGATCATCTTCCTCCAGATCTAGGGCTTCGTTTTCGTCGTAGGCGAGTAACATCCCGCCCAACTTCATCCCTTTTCCTTTTTATGCTTGGATTTGAGTTTTATTCGGTTTTTATTGAGCCCAAAATCGTATTTTTGTGTAGATAAGTAGATCTTATGGCATGGGATGCAAGAATCATATATTTCAGTCTTAAAAAGTTCACTAATGATGTTTAATTAAATGAGTTTTTGATCTGAAACACTTTTATGAGAGTTAAACTCATTTTTACTATTTAAGAACTTTTAAAATCATGTTGTTTAAGGTTTGGGATTTTTGATAATGAGGTTTTAACCATTTAAACTTGTTGTTTATTGCCATAGTTCTCTATTAAAAGGTTATAGTATAATGGGTATAGAAATCCCCAAGTTTTTAAATGAGTTCGGTAGCTGACAGAACCCAGAATGGGGTTCTGTCCGCCCAGCGGTCGACCGCAGAGGACTCAGCGGTCGACCGTCGCGTTTTTCTGCCAGCAGAATTGTTTCTGCACTTTGGGCGGTCGACCGGCATGACCTCTGCGGTCGACCGCCGCTCAGCTTCTGAGCCCAGTGGTTCTCGGGTCTGCGAGCGGTCGACCGGAGTGGACTCTGCGGTCGACCGCCGCACAGTTTTCTGTTTTATTTGTTTCTGCTGTATCGTACACTCGTTCGAGTGCTTACTTCAATCATCTGACTTTGATTTTTAGTTGTACTAAGCATCTATGCATGATAGGTGGCCTGAAATACATGCCTAGAATCACATGACGAGTTGAGTGTGAGTTTTGCATAAGTAAACCATGCCTTGTATATCACTAATACTTGCTCATTTGCACAGTCCTCATGTTGGACTATAATCCATAGAAGTCCTCGTGTTGGACTCTAATCCATTTCAGTCCTCGTGTTGGACCATTATCCATTTATCTCATGAGTTGGGAAATCTCTATATCTAATTCATGCATTGGACATCTCTCTTAACCCTGCATGCGACATTTCCACATATTGAGAGTATGATATGACACTTATGTCGAATGCGACATGGCATTTATGTAGGATGTGACGTAATACAGTATATACGTTCTGAGATGGGTTGTATTTTCCTTTTTGCTTATTTCTGTTTACACATTAGACTCCGGGTTTGGTACTTAGGGATTTTCAATTTGGGATACAAGGTATATACATGAGGGTTTCCTTGTTTGGATTATTTCGCTCGACGTATCTATGCCCGTGTTGAAACTTCATAAGTACTAAGACCCATTGTTGATTGTTAGGGTAATTGTTTATATATATATATATATATACTTTGTGATAACTGTATTTTCTTATACAATGAGCCCTCTCCCTTGGGGTTGGTTGTGATGTTGCTCGCTAGCGCTTTGACGCTCGTTGTCCCTCCCCCTTTCAGGTCACGACCCAGGAGCCCGGAGAGTCGCAGGTTGATGACGACATACTTTAGTATTCGACTGTCTATTCTAGCTATGTTTTATTATGGAGCTCCACTATAGACTTTGTTTAGACGGTTGAGGACTTTATTCCTAGATGTTGTAAAGGCTGTGTGCCTTATTTCCTTTACTCAGACTTGTTGTATTTGGGATGTATTAAGAATTCCAGTTTGTTCATTTCAGACATTGACTTTATATTCCTATATGTTGAATGATGAAATACTATGTGATCACTATTATTCCATCAGTTGTGTCTTGCAATATCTTGTACTTGCTTTTGTACCTACACCTGTTATTGATTCCACTAGACAGATGTTAATTGTGATGGTGAGACATGTTATTGCACGGTGTGGTGCAAGGCAGGTTTGACATTCTTGGTTTCACCTTGAACTGCAGCCTTGTGTGAACCCAGGGGCGTCACAACTTAATCCCAAAAAAGAAAATCTTATTGAGAAAGTATGACTTGCTCTTGAAATTTAACTCTAGCCGAACAGATAAACATCCCACATGAAAAGTTTTTTAGCCCCTAACTTTGATATCCAAAAAAAATATATATACACTTTGATGTCCCGAGCTCCAGTTCCATTTCACTTTGATACCTTCGTCCATGTTTCGTAACATTTCTTAATAGAATTGTAGCATACTATGTGTTGGTCAACTGCCCAAGTACTCTAGCGTAAGAAACGGAATTATAAAGTTTACTTTGTAAATTCTTTATGGAATTAACTTAACTCCTAATGAGATATAAGAATCTATTTCCAAATTAGTTAATGTCAGCCGTGAACTAGAATTAAACTTTGGATGGAATTAAAAGGATTAGAGTGATTACTGTTCTCACCCTATTAGGGCATCTCCAACCCATCGCACCAAAATGGTGCAAAAGTCACATCTAACAGTAATTCATCTCCAACCCACTACACCATTTTTTGCACCAAAAAGGAATATTCTCAGTATCTTTCTTTTTTATCTACTTTTATATTATTATTTTTTATTCCCTATATTTTTAACTATTTCAACAATTAACCCCACATATCAAATTTTATTTTTTCACATATTTTCCAAACAAAATGATTTATTATTTAAAAAATTAAACTAATAAAACAGTAAAATATTATTTTATTAATTAAAATTAGGCCTGGGCATATTCGGTTCGGATCGGTTTTAAGCTCAATCCGCATCCAATCCGAATTTTTCGAATTCTCAAAACTCTCATCCAGATCCAGATTTTTTCCCTTCATCTGAATATTCGGCCCAACCAAAATTCGGATCGGTTCGGATCGGTTTCGGTTTTGGACCGAATTAATACTATTTCACAAAAATCTGCCCACACATGAGATCATTGCCTATTAATTTCTGATGAAGTATCATTATTTGTCCATTTTGTCTACTTAACTTTTTTTCCCCCAAACAATGAAATGTAGAGCTTGTTTGAAGTAACACCATTGTCACAGCTAACAAAAAACCGAAATCAGTGAAATGAGCGCAAACCATATCAACAAGTACATATTGTTACGTAACATTCAAATATTAATTAACTATAATCAAAAGGTTATCTTTCATTTCTTGGAAAACAACTTAACATGCCTCTAGTAGAATTTGAAAGCTTATATGAGGTTTCACCGATTTTAATGCGGGCATATACGCTAGCAAGCCCAATGAAAAAGGAACTATACAATATAAACATGTATGTAAACATAACAATCAAATTACCGAGCAATTATATAGCTTAATGTTCAAGTGATGACTCACTAATAAGAATGCTATTCCATCCGACTTCGTCCGAACCAAAAGTCCTTTCCATTTTGACCGAATTCCGAACGACGAAGTCCTTCCCATTTTGAGCAATATGAATATCCGACAAAGAACGAATTAGAAAATTTGGTTCGGTTTTTTTCCGGGCGGTTCATGGGTTCAAACCGGATCCAAACCGGTTTAATTCGGTTCAGGGGGTTAGAGTCTTCTTCTCATCCATTTAATCCGGTTCGGTTAACCGGCCCGCTTTTTCGGGCGGTTTTTTCGGTTGAACTGGTTTTTTTCGGTTTTTGCCCACCCCTAATTAAAATAACTTGATTGCTAAAATATTATATTTTTATTATTGATATTGCCAAAATATTACATTCAAGAACACAACAGAAAATAAAATACAAGGAAATAATTAAACATTAACAACAATATAAAAATTACAAATTTAGTATGCACTTAACTATCTGAATTAGTGTATTCCTCCCATATATGATCTATCAATGCATTACGAAGCGCAATATGGGCATCTTTATCCTTGATTTTTCCGTAACGTGTAATAAATTGAGTAAATTTTATAGTTTCATCTGCTACCATATCAACTTCTGGTGTTGGTGCTTCCCTCACTTCTTGAATTGGTGCATAAAGGTCATGTTCATCCTCGATTATCATATTATGCATAATAATACATGCAGTCATTATGTTATGTAATACATGTTTTTTCAAAAAACGTGCTGATCCTGCCACAATTGCAAATCGTGATTGGAGAACTCCGAACGCACGTTCTACATATTTTCTACATGCTTCCTGTTTCATGACAAAATATTTTTTTCCCTACCTTGTGGCTGTTGGATTGTTTGTACAATAGTAGCCCATTTCGGATATATACCATCAGCTAAATAATAACCCATATTATACTCTTTTCCTTGAATAACATAGTGAGCGGGAGGAGCAATACCTTGAGCTAGGTTAGAGAAAAGATTAGATGACTCCAGCACATTGATATCATTATTGGTGCCTGGCATACCAAAATATGCGTGCCATATCCAAAGATCATAATCTGCCACAGCTTCAAGGATAATAGTTGGTGACCCACTACGTCCTGTGTATTGCCCAGACCATGCTGTTGGACAATTTTTCTATTTCCAATGCATACAATCAAGACTTCCTAACATTCCTGGAAAACCACGTTTTTTTCCAATATAGAGTAGCCTAGCAATATCGTTAGCGTTAGGTGTTCGTAGATACCGCTCTGCGAATATCTCCACCATAGCACGACAAAATCTTTTCATACTTTCAATTGCTGTTGACTCACCTATTTTAACGTATTCGTCCGTAGCATCAGCTGGTAGACCGTATGCCAACATGCGAAAAACAGCTGTTACTTTTTGTAACGGTGATAATCCCATTCTACCAAGTCCATCACTTCGTTGTTGGAAGTAATGGTCATGATCTTTCACTGCATCAACAATACGAATGAACAAACTTCTTGACATCCGATATCGACAACGAAACATATCTTGTCCAAAACGTGGATTATCGACAAAGTAATCTATGACCAAATTCTGATGCGCAGTTTCTCGATCGCGGTTGATCACGGCATGACCAGGAATCGAGCCACCATGGATCAGTTGGTAGTTTTGTTGACGTAAATTGTTAGCGATGATCAAGTTGTTGTTGATGTACTCACAAATTACTTCTTCGGTTTCATCAATCTCTGCAATGATATTGGTCAGAAAATTATCATCATCCGAAGATGAAGATGATGATAAATATGATGGACCTCCAACATCAAAATTCATTTTTGGAGTAAGAAAAGAATGATTGAGGTATGTAGAAATGGAGAATAATAATTTTAACACAACAACGAATAATTGTGTGGATGTACCTAATCTAGTATGCTATTTATAAAACTTTGCTGAGATGTGTATACGTTGGACAATGTGTAAAGCTAACCAGTTTTCAAAAAAATGATTCCCACTCGTACAAAGCTTTCACATAATTCAAAGAAAGCTGAGCTGTGTATACGTTGGACAATGTGTAAAGTTGACCAGTTTTCAAAAAAATGATTCTCACTCGTACAAAGCTTTCACACAATTTAAAGAAAGCTGAGCTGTGTATACGTTGGACAATGTGTAAAGCTGATCAGTTTTCAAAAAATGATTCCCACTCGTACAAAGCTTTCACACAATTCAAAGAAAGCTGAGCTGTGTATACGTTGGACAATGTGTAAAGCTGATCAGTTTTCAAAATTCTGATTCCCACTCGTACAAAGCTTTCACACAATTCAAAGAAAGTTGAGCTGTGTATACGTTGGACAATGTGTAAAGCTGATCAGTTTTCAAAAAATGTTTCCCACTCGTACAAAGCTTTCACACATTTCAAGGAAAGCTGAGCTGTGTATACGTTGGACAATGTGTAAAGTTGATCAGTTTTCAAAAAATGATTCCCACTTGTACAAGCTTTTACACAATTTAAGGAAAGCTGAGCTGTGTATACGTTGGACAATGTGTAAAGCTGATCAGTTTTCAAAAAATGATTCCCACTCGTACAAAGCTTTTACACAATTCAAGGAAAGTTGAGCTGTGTATACGTTGGACAATGTGTAAAGCTGATCAGTTTTTAAAAAATGATTCCCACTGATAACGTTGGACAATGTGTAAAGCTGATCAGTTTGTCCACAACGATTCAATTTCAAATGTTGACCACCGACAAATTCAAATTCAAACAAAAAAAAAACAAATTTGGATTGGCTATAAATAACATTCACGGTTTCTACTTCAAGCCACCCAATTCGAAGTATTTCTTCAAAGTATTTCTAATCTCCAAACCAACCGCTTTTTACAAAAAAAATGTCCGTTCGAACATCTGGATACACTATTACTGAAGATGTGCTCCTTTGTCAAGTATTCTTGGATATTTCTCAAGACCCTATTATCGGTAGAAACCAGTCTCGAGATGCATTTTGGTCTCGTGTGGAGGACAGATACAATGAACTTCAAGACCAAAATTCTGATGTGCGTACGAGCCGATCAATTCGTTATCGAATGGAAATCATAAGTAATGAAGTAAGAAAATTGAATGCGTGCTTGAGACAAGTAGAGAATCTAAATCCAAGTGGTGCTTCAGATGAAGATATTGTAAGTATTGTATTAATTATCATTTGAAATTTATTATTATTGTTGAAAAACATAACTTGATGTTCATTACAATTTGCAGTTAGTTCGAGCAAAAATGTTATTTATGCAAGAACCAAAGTACAAAAAAAGGTTTCAAATTTGATCATGTCTGGAATATGGTTAAAAATTTCGAAAAATTTAAAGATGATGTCCTCACAGCAAGACAAGTTGGTCGAAGACAACCCCAAAGTGTGAACTTCGACTCGTCACAATCAAATAATCCCACTCCGGAATCTTCTATATCAACATCTCCTGGGCTGTCATCGTTTACTCCAACTGAACGACCTATTAGGGTAAAAAAGCCAAATTGAAAAGAAAAAAATGATGATCATGAGTCAAACGTAGTGAATCCATCGAGACCTCCAACAACCGACTTATAGACAGGTTAGACAAGGCGAGCTTGGACAGCCAGGTAGCATTTGATATCGAACGAGAAAAGATAGCTACAAAAAAAGATAGAGATGAATGGAAAATTATAATGAAAGATTTGAATTCCTTTGCTGATCCAAACGTACGGGAGTACGTTCGAGCTCAACAGATTAAAATAATACAAAAAAGAAATCAACAAGAACAAGGGTCTGCTTCTAATTTTGGTAATTATTTCAATGATATTGGACACTCTGGCGCCGATCTACCAGATTATTGATAGTTGCTTGTCCATCTCAGGAAATGTTCCATGTTTAGTTTGTATTTTATGTTTTATTTTAATGAAGTTTTATATTATGTGTGTTAGTTTTTATATGTTATGTATTTCAGATATGTAATTTATATTTGAATTATGTATTAGAATTCTTTATATTTCATGGGACTTTACTTATAATGTCTAAATTTTAATATTATAATTAATAATAATGTCTTTAAATTTTAGCATTATTTTTATTTTTAAAAAATAATTTATTTTGTCTAAATTATACAATTGGGGTAAAATTATAAAATTTAAATATTATTGAGGTTGTTTATACATTTAATAAAACAATTGGGGTCAAATTGTAAATACATAAAAGTATGAGGTCAAAAATAAAATAAAATGAACAGTAATGCGGTGATGAACAGTGCGACGCCAAATATGGCGTCGCGCTGTTCATCCCCGCTAAAATGGCGCCCAAAATGGCGCTTGGTTGGAGACGGTTCGTAGCGGCAAAATGGGGTTTTGCGTCAAAATGGAGCACGGTTGGAGATGGTCTTAGTAATTACAAAACATTTTCATAAATGAGAAGGTGATAATTTCGGACTAGGCGGACAAACGAAATGAAGACAGAGCACGTGAAGAATGGGGGCAGGAGAAAGTATTCCGGTTTTCGCTCGATCATTGTTGCTTTCAGTTTAGTCCCACATCGACAAATTCGCCGAGACTTGACGAAGTGTTCGACTATAAATAAATGGGTCTGGGCTTCTGATCAAGGCACGCAGCTGCGTGGTGAGCACATAGCGAACTATTCTTTCGCCTTTTACTAAAGAATACCGTGTGCTCTCCACATTAAGCGGCATACGACACTTTTTGGAGGGTGTACTTTTTCAAAGAGGACCCCAACAAGTCAAAAATTAAACCGAGTCGTTTTGTATGTGAAGTCCATTTTGTGTGGTGTTACTAGGTATTGACTTGCGTTAGTATTTATGATGTAACATTATTTTGTCTTGTTTAATTTATTGTTATTTCTTGTTTAAATTAATGTGTTTTTGTCCTTTTAACACTCAATAAGGTAAGGGCGTGTGTATCTCATTGAATACACTATTTAGAGTGTGTAACAAATGAGACTTTTTCATATTAAAGTAGTGATGCCCTAGGCTTGTCCACCCGGGCCGGTCTGGAAAACCGGGCCCGATTACCCGTCCATTCGGGTCGGGCTGGAAAATCGTGCTCGGGTCGGGAAAAGTCAGAGCCTGGGCCCGGTTGCGTCGGGCAACCGTGCCTGGGCCTAAGTGGGCCGGGCTCTGGGCTGGCTCATTTTTTTAAACTTTTTTTAAAAAACTTTTTAAATTTTAAAAAAATTTATAAAAAAATTACAGAAAATACTAATAAAAAATAATAATATTATTAATAACTTGAAATGACATAAATTATAAACACAAAAAATTATAAAAATAAAAGATGATAAAAATAAATTATTTATTAATCAGTAAATCCTTTATAAGTATAAATTTATTTAGGAATTCGTCGCATCATAATAGATGAGTACATCTCAATTAGGTTGGCATCTACTCACCTATATCACTATCATTTGTAACTGTTTTTAAAATAATTCATTATAAATTTAAAGATAAGAAATAAAAATTATAATTTGATGAATATTGTTTAATTTTTATATCTATCTGCTAGTTCCAACTCTTCAAATTTATCTTCAATTCCAGCCATCCGATCGATGCCTTGCGTTCGCTTCTCGTACCTCCACCAATCTTGTAAACACATCACCGTTTGTACAGTATACAGATCTAAGCATATCCTATGATCGTCGATCAAACGTCCTGCTTTGCTGAAGGCGGATTTCGAAGCTACCGTCGAAACATGTACTGTTAGTAAGTCACAAACCATGGTGAAAATTATAGGATATGAAACTGATCCATATACTCTTCACCATTGTAAAATATCTAAAATATTTCCTTAACATTTAACTAACGAAACAGATAAATATTCATCTATTTCAGAAACCTCTAATAATGATCCAAGTCCAGATCCACCAGTTAGCTCAGCTATCATTGCATACCTATCAAAACTTATACTTTTACCTCGGCCTGAGCTTGAAGGCGTCGAAGCTGTAGATTGTTGTGCAACTACACCATGTCTAGCTGCATAATTATCATATAAGATTTGAAAATAAGTTCTAATAGCTAAATGATGAGAAGTAGCAGTAATGGTGGATCCATCATCTAAGTCTATAATCTGTCCATCATACAGTGATTGTAACAAACTTCAAAGACCAATATCCTTCAAACATAGATCAATAAGAACCCCCAAACCAATAATATGAGAAATATGTCTAAAATACTTATTAAATTTGCTCTCCATTTAAAAAATTATACTTCCAAAAGTTTTTTTAATATTTAAAATTTGTAAAGCAGCTAAAGTAATAGTTGGATAATAATAGCCATATAATAACATTATAGTATCATAAAAAACTTGTAACATCTCATTTAAATTATATATAATTGTTCATTCATTTTCAGTTATTCCATAAGTGTTACCAGAGCTAGAACTAGAAGCATAATAATTTATAAAATTATTTATAATTTCTTTATATTCTATTGCTTTATAAAATTATTTATAATTTCTTTATATTCTATTGCCACACTTAACATTGCATATGTGGAATTCCACCCATGATCAACATCTTTTGGAATCACACTTAACATTGCATATGTGGAATTCCACCCATGATCAACATCTTTTGGAATTAGTCTGAGCTTATAACTTTTTCTTTTACAAAATTGTTTTCATCTTTTAATTCTTTGTTCAGAAGCATTATGCATATTAGCAATTGTTCCAACCTTTTTTTATCATGAGTTTAATTTCAGTAAATGCACTTTGAACAATTAAATTTAAAATATGTCAGATATATCTAATATGAAAAAGATCACCATGACATGATAATGACAGAGTTGTTTTGATAAAATTAGCAGCTACGTTGTTATTACTTTTATTATCTAGTAAAAGAGAAAATATTTTTTGATTAATTTCTAGTTTCATAAGTTCTTCAATTATTAAATTTGTAATATTAATACCAGTATGTGACTCTTCAATTGAAATAAAGGAAACAATTTTTTTAAACATTTACTAATTTTTATCAATCCAGTGTGTTGTGATACATAAATAAATAGTTTGTGCTCTAGATGTTCAAATATCAGAAGTTAAAGAAAATTTACAGTTTAAAAGTTTAAAATAAGAAATTATTTTTTCTTGTTCCTCCTGATAATATTTTAAAATATCACGTTGACAAGTTTGATGAAAAAATTTTGTAATGCGGGATAAAAACCATCTCTAAACATATCTTCAAATTCATCATCTTCTACTAATTTAAAGGGAAGGTTTTTAAGAATGATAAACCTGATTACGTATTTACTGGCTCGGGCAATGTCATAATTCCAAATATCGAGACTACCAGAAGAGGAGGATTGAGAAATCATAGATTGTCAGATATCACCTTGAGGATTCTTACCTTTGTTGTGTTTTTCTATATGGCATTTGAGGTGGTTAGTGCCGCTCTTATGATGAGCTTAGAAAGTCTAGACGCACAACGCACATTTAGCCTTCTGAGTGAGGATCCTACTGTGTGCATCCTTGGTGACGTTTATTTTCTCAAAAAAATTCCACACATCGGATCTCGGCCTTTTAGGAGCTCTTAGTGCAGATTCGTCACGATTAGATTCAGGATTAACACCGATAGGATCGCTAGGAGTAGCTGTTGTAGGAGGACTCATTTCAAGATCGGTAGGAGATAAGTTTTGCTCAATATTGATGTCTGATATCACACAGCCGATGGGGTCTTTCAACCGAGGGATGCAGTTCTGATCTTCGTATTGACGGCGAAGAGGGAGAGGATGAGAGGTGGGGGTTCAACTCCTCGCGACTTTTATTGCCCGATCCTTGGATTAGAATTCATGATCCTTCTGCCACAAACAAGAAGAAAACCCTTAAGCGGGCGGGGACCGGTTCCCTCGTGTACCTCTGACGGGTCTAAGTTAGGTAGTGAACCTTGAGTGGCGGTGAAAGAAGAACTATGTATTCTTCCTTCATGTAATATGTGCTTTTAATTCCATAAGGATGCGTTACGGCGGTGATGAAGATTGATAAAAGAGATCTCTTCATGTTCCTGACTTTATGTCTGGCCACTTGAGTTAGAGTTTTGCGATTGAAGTTGAGAGTTGTGAGTCTCGAGGGGTTGGAACACTGGAGAGGAGGGGGGGGGGGGAGGGGGGGGGGGAGAGAAGGAGAGATGAAGAGAGAGGAGAGAGAGAGAGAGAGATGAGTAGAGAGAGAGAGAGGGAAAGGGGGGCTTCCTACTTTGATTTTAATGCAGAGCTCGGATGCGAACGGATTCACCTGCACATGCAAGAATCGTGGGAGTATAGGGCTTGTTTACGACTCGTGTACGCTCCGACGGTAAGGTCAGTTGGTGAACTTTGAGCTTAAGATGGAGTAATAGAACTGGTTCTTATGCTATTGCATTAGGACCGATGATATTCTCTGATTTTAGATCAGGAGGAAAGTTTTTGATTGTCGAACCTAGCCAACTTGTGAGCCTCCCCTTTTTGTGGTGAATATCATTCTGTATTACATTAGAGGATGCCAAGGGCAGATTTGGTCACTTTTGAGTATACTGTAAGGTGGTGGTGAGGGGTGATGCTGGTGGTTGAGTCAACCCTTTATTCTATTTAACATGTTCAGTTTATGAGTGACGGGAGGTCACTTCAATGATATTGGGAGCCAGCAGCCGACGAGTCTTGTCGGTTTGTGAGTGACGGGAGGTCACTTCAGCGACATTAGGAGCTAGCAGCTGACGAGTCTTCAAATGGCTGAGGATAGAGACATAATGATGATCATCAATGGTTAAATAATGTTGAGAAGTAATATTTTGGGTCGTCCTCGGGAGGAGTATCGACTAACGCTGAATAGCGATCTTTTGATATGAAGAGGGTCGACTGAGTCCGCCTCTCAAGTTGCTTTTGAGGAATGATGCTGACTCGACTGAGGGAGTGACAGCTCAGCTATCCTTCAGGTCGACTCCGAGGAGTGTTGAATCTTTGGAATGCTGATTTTCGTACTGACTAACACTACTTCCTGAGTTGGCAGGTCGTGTCAGCTTGTTTGGCTGGTCGAGATGTCGATTCATCAGATCATATATTTGGAAACAATTGTACCCCATAATAGTTGGACCCTTTTGCTTAGAGTTAGCTTTAGCTGAGTCCAAGTGAAATGAATAAAGCTCTGGACTAAAGTTAGGGTTGCTGATTGCTTTGTAGCATTGCTCTGATTGAGCGAACCAAGTGGCAATTCTTGAGTTGGCTGTGTTGTGTCGACACGAATGTTACGAGTCGTCTTGACAACTAGCTCATATTGTGCTTACTGTGGGCAAGATGCTCGGGCCTTGGTTGATGAAGACTAGCAAGTCAAAGTGCTTTGAGTCTTTTTGTCGAAGATGACCAGACAATTGTACTCCATGCCTTGGGTTTACTCATGATGATACCAAGGTCTTAATGGCAGGATGATAACTCTGAGGCTGGGCTTCATGCTGGACCTAAGTCATCATAATCCTCTTATGGCTGAGAGGTGACTATAGGAGTCAGCCATAGAGTTATGCCTTAGGCTTATCCTGAAAAGGATCCAAGGACTTTAAAATCCGATTGAGGAGTCAAATGCCTAGAACTACGAAGAAAGTTGACTAGGGTTTCCCCTATGGCCGAGAGACGACTGTGGGAGTCGACCATAGGGTTGTGCCTTAGACTTATCCTGATGAGGAGATAAGGGCTCGATCACTGACTGAGAAGTCATTGTGCCTTGGGATAATCCTAATGAGGAGCTAAGGTCTTGATTACCGACTGAGGAGCCGTTGTGCCTTGGGCTTATCCTGACAACGAGCCAAGGGCTTAGTTGCCGACTTAGAAGTTATTGTGCCTTGGGCTTATCCTGATGAGGAGCTAAGGTCTTGATTAACGACTGAGAAGTTGTTGTGCCTTGGACTTATTCTGATAAGGAGCCAAGGTGTTTATTACCGACTGAGAAGTCATTATGCCTTGGGCTTATCCTGATAAAGAGCTAAGGTCTTTGTATTTGACTGAGGAGTCGAGTGCCTAGGTGACTAGGTCTTTCATTTCACCTAAGGTCGAGAGACGACTGCTGGAGTCGGGCAAAGGGTTATGTCTTGGTTTTATCCTAAGAAGGTACCAAGGGCTTATCATTGACTGAGGAGTCGAGTGCCTAGGTGACTAGGCCTTGGGTTACCGACTAAGAAGTCATTGTGCCTTGGGCTTATCCTGATAAGGAGCCAAGGTATTGATATCCGACTGAGAAGTCGTTGTGCCTTAGACTTATCCTGATGAGGAGCTAAGGTCTTGACCATGATAGTTGATGAGAGCAGACGGAATCGAACCATATTTTGTGCCTTGGGCTTACCTTTAAGAAGAGCCAAAGGTTTTGTACCGACTGAGGAGTTTTTGTGCTTGGGCTTATCCTGATGAGGAGCCAATGTCTTGACCATGATGGTCGAAGAGAGCAGACAGAATCGAACTATATGTTATGCCTTAGGCTTACCTTTAAGAGGAGCCAAGGGCTTTGTGCTGACTGAGGAGTCGTTATACCTTAAACTTATCCTGATGAGGAGCCAAGGTCTTTGTTGCCGACTGAGGAGTCGTTACGCCTTGGGCTTATTCTGATGAGGAGCCAATGTCTTGATCATGATGGCCGATGAGAGCAGACAAAATCGAACCATATGTTGTGCCTTGGGCTTACCTTTAAGAAAAGCCAAGGGCTTTGTGCCGACTGAGGAGTCCTTGTGCCTTGGGCTTATCCTGATGAGGAACCAAGGTCTTTATTACTGACTGAGGAGCCAATTGTTTGTGAAACATCATCAAAATAAGAAGGCCAACAAAGTTCAGATGTAACTTGGAGGGATTGTACTCTTGATTCATAGTAAAATATTTCTCTCTGGATTGCCCCGTGGACGTAGGCACGATTTGCCGAACCACGTTAAATCTTGGTGTTTGCTTGCTTGTTGTATTTTCATCTGTGCTGTTATTCGTTTAGTGTTTAATTCCGTAGATTAATCTCCATAAAATTCCCAACAGTTTTGACATGAGTATTCTCTTTTATAAGTATTATAGATTATAGATTATAGATTATAGATGTGAAATTACAGTAGCTAACTATTTCACCAACCTTTACCTTTTCATTACAAGAAATTCTTGGCTACTACATAAATACCAAGCTGGCATATTCTAGCTCAATCAGAAGATAACATATGTCCATCATTAATTTTATTTAGTTCTCACTCATTTGGCTCATAAAATTTTTACTCTCTTCTCTCTTCAACCGCCAATCCTTCATTTTTGTAAGGCCAAATTGAAGCTAGGTAGTTCTTTCAATCCATGCATACATTCGGTGGCATTTGTCATCTCTCGACTTCATATTAGCATTTGTGAGTTTCATCACATATTTGTGAGTTCCATCACATTTTTTCATGCTAACATGAAGCTTCCTGAGTTCCATCACATTTTAAGGTGAAAGTAAGCGAATGGGATTTATGGGCTTTGTGTGTTTCACTAATTTTGAGATATAGATGTTAGAGAAAAGCTTAATGGGATTCTCTTCAACAAGGCGATCTCCTAAAGCAAATGACAGCCAAAAAAATTGTGACTTTACACTTTCCCATAAGAAGACTCAATGATTAAAATTCTCTTCTTCGCCTTATTGTTTCATCTATGAAGTTTGTTGTGAAATTGAGTTTGAGATTTCTCAAATTTAGTAGAATGGACACAAAGTCTGCGATAGCTTGGTGTGAATTGAATTTGTTAATTGTATCTTGAGGATTTAAAGGATGGGATTTGCAAATTTTTATGGTCAACTAGAGGAGGAGAGGGAAATTTTTATGGGCCAAATGAGGGAGAGTAGGAGGATGCCAGCTTGCTACTTGTGGAGAGTAAAGAATTTTTCCTCTCTACCTCACCCATTTCACCTATCTATTTCACATAACAAGCGACACAACGTAATGTTATCATAAATCGACGAAAGAAGAAAAGAAAACAAAGACAAAACAACCATGAAACATAGAGATTCGACGAGGTTCAACGGCCAATGTGATTGTCTATCCTCAAAGTACAAAAAAGTCACAACTTCACTCTAATTAACGAATACTATAGTCAACGGCTCAAACCTTAATCTCACATCCCTACCAAAAAGTTGATCTCATAGCAAAAATGAAATCAAAGTGGTTACGCGGTATCATTTCCCACAAGTAGCAATGATATCTAACACTGCTTTAGCCACTATGAACAAGGCAAGAGGATGAAAGGATCCATTTCCATCAATTTGAATGAGAACACGAGGTATAACCTTAGCTCGTGCACAAAAACACCAAAATGTCACTATCAATACAAGGCTTTTGAACTGTGGCGTGAGGTTAGGGCTTGAGAACAACCATAGTTAATATGCAAAATAAATTGGCAAAACCTCTTGAAAATCAGTGATCTCTGTTAGCGACACGCGCTTATCTGCCGTGGGGGCACTATTTACCATGCGCCCTTGCCTACCACACGAGACTGTTTGCCATGCGTCTTTGCCTGCCGTAGGGCACTATTTTCTCGCGCATTTCATAGTTGTGTATTTCAAAATGGCCTTGGTGGGGCCCACATGGTATTGGCCGATATTGGTTTGATGGTTTACGTTTTTGACCCACAAGAATCAAATAAAGTCCTACACTAGAAATATGTATCAACATGAAAAGAAATAATTTAACTAAAATTAAATGAACTAATCTATATAAATACTCATCTGATTATTCAGTCTGAGTTCTCTCATAACAACTAACATACAAGTAGGCAGTTCTGAGCCTTAAATGTGAGAAACATGGGGCAATTTGGCGACTGGCCTCCCCATCGTAAGGCTCTAGTTATCAGATTATCAAGTTCAAGTACTAAGGGCTCATGTTCATAGATTCAGCAATAAAAACAAATTTAATTTCTATAGGGACCATAAGTGGCTTGATATGACTTAAGGATCCAAAAAATATGATTGTTTACATTGATTGGTATCAGGTTATCAGATCTCATTTCATCTCTCATATGTTCATTTTCTAGAAAGGAAAATAAGAGAAGTTTCTCGGCTAGATAGGAGACAATTTGAATATTTGTTGCATTTATGACAATACGTAAAAATAGCATTTCTCAACCTTATCACTTCAATAAGAAGACATAAGCCATTGAAAGATTCTTGTACAACTACATAACTAGTAGAATACTTGAATTTTACAACCGCGTCCACGAAAAAAGAATGTTTTGTCTTGTTAAATAAACGTCTATAAGTAAGGGTGGATTCTGTTCGAATACAGCTCAGATATGATCACTGGCGGGGTGTAGGATGGGAGTAGTGGGCACAACTGCCCCCAATGACCCCATCAAACTCATATTTAGTATTAGGACAAAAAAAAATCAAAAATCAAACCCAATACCCAATACCCAGACCCAACCCTAAGTCTAAACCTCCCAAACTCTCTCCCCTTTCACCTCAGCCTCTCTCTCTCTCTCTCTCTCTCTCTCTCCCTCCTTCTCTCTCTCTCTCTCTCTCCTCTTTCTCTCACATTCTATCTCAGTCTCACTCTCTCTCATAGTCTTCGATCCTCCTCAAAGGTAAACTTCTAATTTTTTAAGTTTTAAACTACTTAATTAATTTATTTACTATTTTAGCACTTATAAACTATTTTTAATCTTTAAATAGTTAATTTGTTCAATTTAGTTTAATTAAGTACTTTAAGTTAATTTTAATTTAATTCTGTTCATTTTTAGTTAATTTAGTTGATTTTATTTTAATCTTGTTCAAATTGAATTAAATTTAGTGAACTTTAGTTAATTTTAGTTTAATATTGTACAAATTCAGTTAATTTTAGTGAATTTTATTTAATTTAGTTAATTTTAGTGAATGTAGTTAATTTTAGTTTAATCTTGTTTAATTTTAATGAATTTTAGTGAATATACTAATATAGTGAAGAATTGAATGCGCAATTGCATGAGTGATGACTGGTTAAATGATTATTTAGTCACTTATATTGAGAGAGGTATATTTGATAACATTGACAATAAGGAAATCATACAATATTATCAAAACATGAGAACACGAAGGAAACAATTGTAAACAATTTTAACAAAATACTTCTATTGACTATTTTTGTTCGTGTACATATATGTCTGCTAACAATTGTAAACAATTTTAACAAAATACTTCTATTGACTATTTTTGTTCGTGTACATATATGTCTGCTTTGTTTTGATATTGTTAACACTTAGCTAAAGTATCATATACTAGTAGTGATGTTGCCCCCACCGACAAAAATTTCTGAATCCGCCTGTGGATATGATGCTTACCATATCCATTTTCGCTTACTCATTTCGGATACGGATACGGATACTGATATACATGCAGATATATAAACGGATATGCATGTGGATATAAAACGGATACGAGAAACCTAGATATTGTTGAAAAAAATATAGTTCATGTGATACAAAAGAGTTCATTAATTTGTTCATTATATCTAAAAAATATAGTTCATGTGATACAAAAGAGTTCATTAATTTGTTCATTATATCTAAAAAACTAAGATTAGATATCTTAATTGTCAAAATTAACCTCATATCCATAATCTAAAAGGCTAAAACCATTATAACAATATGACTAATATGCATTCGGATATTTCGGATACGGTTCCGGATAATTTACTACAAAACCATATCCGTAACCATATCTTATCGGTTGTAAATTTGAGTAACCATATCCGTATCCTAACGGATATGAATAAAAAAAATTTTTCGGATACGGATACGGTTTGCCACCCCTATCTATAAGGATGAACTTCACATATCTATCCTGAACATTGGGATGATTTTCATCATTCGTAAATTTAACTTATGTAGAACCCCGTAAAATTTTATAAGGATATATAGAAATTTAACTCTAGCCGAACAGATAAACATCCCACATGAAAAGTTTTTTAGCCCCTAACTTTGATATCCTAAAAAATATATATATACACTTTGATGTCCCGAGCTCCTGTTTCATTTCATTTTGATACCTTCGTCCATGTTTCGTAACATTTCTTGATAGAATTGTAGCATACTATCATGTGTTGGTCAACTACCCAAGTACTCTAGCGTAAGAAACAGAATTATAAGGTTTAATTTGTAAATTCTTTATGGAATTAACTTAACTCCTAATGAGATATAAGAATCTATTTGCAAATTAGTTAATGTCAGCCGTGAACTAGAATTAAACTTTCGATGGAATTAAAAGGATTAGAGTGATTTCTGTTCTCACGCTATTAGCAATTACAAAACATTTTCATAAATGAGAAGGTGATAAATTCGCACTAGGCGGACAAACGAAATGAAGACAGAGCACGTGAAGAATGGGGGCAGGAGAAAGTATTCCGGTTTTCGCTCGATCATTGTTGCTTTCAGTTTAGTCCCACATCGACAAATTCGCCGAGACTTGACGAAGTGTTCGACTATAAATAAATGGGTCTGGGCTTCTGATCAAGGCACGCAGCTGCGTGGTGAGCACATAGCGAACTATTCTTTCGCCTTTTACTAAAGAATACCGTGTGCTCTCCACATTAAGCGGCATACGACACTTTTTGGAGGGTGTACTTTTTCAAAGAGGACCCCAACAAGTCAAAAATTAAACCGAGTCGTTTTGTATGTGAAGTCCATTTTGTGTGGTGTTACTAGGTATTGACTTGCGTTAGTATTTATGATGTAACATTATTTTGTCTTGTTTAATTTATTGTTATTTCTTGTTTAAATTAATGTGTTTTTGTCCTTTTAACACTCAATAAGGTAAGGGCGTGTGTATCTCATTGAATACACTATTTAGAGTGTGTAACAAATGAGACTTTTTCATATTAAAGTAGTGATGCCCTAGGCTTGTCCACCCGGGCCGGTCTGGAAAACCGGGCCCGATTACCCGTCCATTCGGGTCGGGCTGGAAAATCGTGCTCGGGTCGGGAAAAGTCAGAGCCTGGGCCCGGTTGCGTCTGGCAACCGTGCCTGGGCCTAAGTGGGCCGGGCTCTGGGCTGGCTCGTTTTTTTTAAAATTTTTTTTATTTTTTTAAAAATCTTTTTAAATTTTAAAAAATATATAAAAAATTACAGAAAATACTAATAAAAAATAATAATATTATTAATAACTTGAAATGACATAAATTATAAATACAAAAAAAAAAGATGATAAAAATAAATTATTTATTAATCAGTAAATCCTTTATAAGTATAAATTTATTTAGGAATTATTCGCATCATAATAGATGAGTACATCTCAATTAGGTTGGCATCTACTCACCTATATCACTATCATTTGTAACTGTTTTTAAAATAATTCATTATAAATTTAAAGATAAGAAATAAAAATTATAATTTGATGAATATTGTTTAATTTTTATATCTATCTGTTAGTTCCAACTCTTCAAATTTATCTTCAACTCCAGCCATCCGATCGATGCCTTGCGTTCGCTTCTCGTACCTCCACCAATCTTGTAAACACATCACCGTTTGTACAGTATACAGATCTAAGCATATCCTATGATCGTCGATCAAACGTCCTGCTTTGCTGAAGGCGGATTTCGAAGCTACCGTCGAAACCTGTACTGTTAATAAGTCACAAACCATGGTGAAAAGTATAGGATATGAAACTGATCCATATACTCTTCACCATTGTAAAATATCTAAAATATTTCCTTAACATTTAACTAACGAAACATATAAATATTCATCTATTTCAGAAACCTCTAATAATGATCCAAGTCCAGATCCACCAGTTAGCTCAGCTATCATTGCATACCTATCAAAACTTATACTTTTACCTCGGCCTGAGCTCGAAGGCGTCGAAGCTGTAGATTGTTGTGCAACTACACCATGTCTAGCTGCATAATTATCATATAAGGTTTGAAAATAAGTTCTAATAGCTAAATGATGAGAAGTAGCAGTAATGGTGGATCCATCATCTAAGTCTATAATCTGTCCATCATACAGTGATTGTAACAAACTTCAAAGACCAATATCCTTCAAACATAGATCAATAAGAACCCCCAAACCAATAATATGAGAAATATGTCTAAAATACTTATTAAATTTGCTCTCCATTTAAAAATTATGGCTCTAAAAGTATCATTCATACAATATTTGTTACTTTTTTTAATATTTAAAATTTGTAAAGCAACTAAAGTAATAGTTGGATAATAATAGCCATATAATAACATTATAGTATCATAAAAATCTTGTAACATCTCATTTAAATTATATATAATTGTCCATTCATTTTCAGTTATTCCATAAGCGTTACCAGAGCTAGAACTAGAAGCATAATAATTTATAAAATTATTTATAATTTCTTTATATTCTATTGCCACACTTAACATTGCATATGTGGAATTCCACCCATGATCAACATCTTTTGGAATTAGTCTGAGCTTATAATTTTTTCTTTTACAAAATTGTTTTCATCTTTTAATTCTTTGTTCAGAAGCATTATGCATATTAGCAATTGTTCCGACCTTTTTTTATCATGGGTTTAATTTTAGTAAATGCACTTTGAACAATTAAATTTAAAATATGTCAGATATATCTAATATGAAAAAGATCACCATGACATGATAATGACAGAGTTGTTTTGATAAAATCAGCAGCTACGTTGTTATTATTTTTATTATCTAGTGAAAGAGAAAATATTCTTTGATTAATTTCTAGTTTCATAAGTTCTTCAATTATTAAATTTGTAATATTAATACCTGTATGTGACTCTTCAATTGCAATAAAGGAAACAATATTTTTAAACATTTGCTAATTTTTATCAATCCAATGTGTTGTGATACATAAATAAATAGTTTGTGCTCTAGATGTTCAAATATCAGAAGTTAAAGAAAATTTACAGTTTAAAAGTTTAAAATAAGAAATTATTTTTTTTGTTCCTCCTGATAATATTTTAAAATATTACGTTGACAGGTTTGATGAAAAATTTTTGTAATGCGGGACAAAAACCATCTCTAAACATATCTTCAAATTCATCATCTTCTACTAATTTAAAGGGAAGGTTTTTAAGAATGATAAACCTGATTACGTATTTACTGGCTCGGGCAGCGTCATAATTCCAAATATCGAGACTACCAGAAGAGGAGGATTGAGAAATCATAGATTGTCAGATATCACCTTGAGGATTCTTACCTTTGTTGTGTTTTTCTATATGGCATTTGAGGTGGTTAGTGCCGCTCTTATGATGAGCTTAGAAAGTCTAGACGCACAACGCACATTTAGCCTTCTGAGTGAGGATCCTACTGTGTTCATCCTTGGTGACGTTTATTTTCTCAAAAAAATTCCACACATCGGATCTCGGCCTTTTAGGAGCTCTTAGTGCAGATTCGTCACGATCAGATTCAGGATTAACACCGATAGGATCGCTAGGAGTAGCTGTTGTAGGAGGACTCATTTCAAGATCGGTAGGAGATAAGTTTTGCTCATTGTTGATGTCTGATATCACACAGCCGATGGGGTCTTTCAACCGAGGGATGCAGTTCTGATCTTCGTATTGACGGCGAAGAGGGAGAGGATGAGAGGTGGGGTCAACTCCTCCGACTTTATGCCCGATCCTTGGATTAGAATTCATGATCCTTCTGCACAAACAAGAAGAAACCCTTAAGCGGGCGGGGACCGGTTCCCTCGTGGTACCTCTGACGATCAAGTTAGGTAGTGAACTTGAGTGGGGTGAAAGAAGAACTATGTATTCTTCCTCATGTAATATGTGCTTTTAATCCATAAGAGGATGCTTACAGGGTGATGAAGGATGATGAAAGAGATCTCTTCATTTCCTGACTTTATGTCTGGCCACTGAGTTAGAGTTTGCGATTGAAGTTGCAGAGTTGTTGAGTCGTCGAGGGGTTGAACTGGA
>NC_033802.1:39444633-39450034 GCF_001876935.1 Asparagus officinalis | reverse complement strand
AGAGAGAGAGAGAGAGAGAGAGAGAGGGAGAGAGGGAGAGGGGGGCTTCCTACTTTGATTTTATGCAGAGCTCGGGGCGAACGGATCACATGCACATGCAAGAATCGTGGGAGTATAGGGCTCGTTTACCTCGTGATACCTCCGACGGTCAAGTCAGTTGGTGAACTTGAGCTTAAGTGGAGTAATAGAACTGTGTTCTTATGCTATATGCATTAGAGACGATGATCTCTCTGATTTAGATCAGGAGGAAAGTTTTGATTGCGAACCTACCAACTTGTGAACCCCCTTTTTATGGTGAATATCATCTGTATTCACAGAGGATGCCAAGGGCAGATTGGTCACTTTATGAGTATACTGTAAGGCAGTGGTGAGGGGTGAGCTGGTGGTTGAGTCACCCTTTATTCTATACATGTCAGTTTATGAGTGACGGGAGGTCACTTCAATGATATTAGGAGTCAGCAGCAGACGAGTCTTGTCGGTTTGTGAGTGACGGGAGGTCACTTCAGCGATATTAGGAGCTAGCAGCTGACGAGTCTTCAAATGGCTGAGGACAGAGACATAATGATGATCATCAATGGTTAAATAATGTTGAGAAGTAATATTCCGGGTCGTCCTCGGGAGGAGTATCGACTAACGCTGAGTAGCGATCTTTTGATATGAAGAGGGTCGACCGAGTCCGCCTCTCAAGTTGCTTTTGAGGAATGATGCCGACTCGACTGAGGGAGTGACAGCTCAGCTATCCTTCAGGTCGACTCCGAGGAGTGTTGAATCTTTGGAATGCTGATTTTTGTACCGACTAACACTACTTCCTGAGTCGGCAGGTCGTGTCAGCTTGTTTGGCTGGTCGAGATGTCGATTCATCAGATCATACATTTGGAAACAATTGTACCCCATAATAGTTGGACCCTTTTGCTTGGAGTTAGCTTTAGCTGAGTCCAAGTGAAATGAATAAAGCTCTGGACTAAAGTTAGGGTTGCTGATTGCTTTGTAACATTGCTCTGATTGAGCGAACCAAGTGGCAATTCTTGAGTTGGCTGTGTTGTGTCGACACGAATGTTACGAGTCGTCTTGACAACTAGCTCATATTGTGCTTACTGTGGGCAAGATGCTCGGGCCTTGGTTGATGAAGACTAGCAAGTCAAATTGCTTTGAGTCTTTTTGTCGAAGATGACCAGACAATTGTACTCCATGCCTTGGGTTTACTCATGATGATACCAATGTCTTAATGGCAGGATGATAACTCTAAGGCTGGGCTTCATGCTGGACCTAAGTCATCATAATCCTCTTATGGCTGAGAGGTAACTATAGGAGTCAGCTATAGAGTTATGCCTTAGGCTTATCCTGAAAAGGATCCAAGAGCTTTAAAATCCGATTGAGGAGTCAAATGCCTAGAACTACGAAGAAAGTTGACTAGGGTTTCCCCTATGGCCGAGAGACGACTGTGGGAGTCGACCATAGGGTTGTGCCTTAGACTTATCCTGATGAGGAGATAAGGGCTCGATCACTGACTGAGAAGTCATTGTGCCTTGGGCTAATCCTAATGAGGAGCTAAGGTCTTGATTACCGATTGAGGAGCCGTTGTGCCTTGGGCTTATCCTGACAACGAGCCAAGGGCTTAGTTGCCGACTTAGAAGTTATTGTGCCTTGGGCTTATCCTGATGAGGAGCTAAGGTCTTGATTAGCGACTGAGAAGTCGTTGTGCCTTGGACTTATTCTGATAAGGAGCCAAGGTCTTTGTTACCGACTGAGAAGTCATTATGCCTTGGGCTTATCCTGATAAAGAGCCAAGGTCTTTGTATTTGACTGAGGAGTCGAGTGCCTAGGTGACTAGGTCTTTCATTTCCCCTAAGGCCGAGAGACGACTGCTGGAGTCGGGCAAAGGGTTATGCCTTGGTTTTATCCTAAGAAGGTACCAAGGGCTTATCATTGACTGAGGAGTCGAGTGCCTAGGTGACTAGGCCTTGGGTTACCGACTAAGAAGTCATTGTGCCTTGGGCTTATCCTGATAAGGAGCCAAGGTATTGATATCCGACTGAGAAATCGTTGTGCCTTAGACTTATCCTGATGAGGAGCCAAGGTCTTGACCATGATAGTTGATGAGAGCAGACGGAATCGAACCATATGTTGTGCCTTGGGCTTACCTTTAAGAAGAGCCAAATGTTTTGTACCGACTGAGGAGTTTTTGTGCTTGGGCTTATCCTGATGAGGAGCCAAGGTCTTGACCATGATGGTCGATGAGAGCAGACGGAATCGAACTATATGTTATGCCTTGGGCTTACCTTTAAGAGGAGCCAAGGGCTTTGTGCTGACTAAGGAGTCGTTATACCTTAAACTTATCCTGATGAGGAGCCAAGGACTTTGTTGCCGACTGAGGAGTCGTTACGCCTTGGGCTTATTCTGATGAGGAGCCAATGTCTTGATCATGATGGCCGATGAGAGCAGATAAAATCGAACCATATGTTGTGCCTTGGGCTTACCTTTAAGAAAAGCCAAGGGCTTTGTGCCGACTGAGGAGTCCTTGTGCCTTGGGCTTATCCTGATGAGGAACCAAGGTCTTTATTGCTGACTGAGGAGCCAATTGTTTGTGAAACATCATCAAAACAAGAAGGCCAACAAAGTTCAGGTGTAACTTGGAGGGATTGTACTCTTGATTCATAGTAAAATATTTCTCTCTGGATTGCCCCGTGGACGTAGGCACGATTTGCCGAACCACGTTAAATCTTGGTGTTTGCTTGCTTGTGGTATTTTCATCTGTGCTGTTATTCGTTTAGTGTTTAATTCCGTAGATTAATCTCCATAAAATTCCCAACAGTTTTGACATGAGTATTCTCTTTTATAAGTATTATAGATTATAGATTATAGATTATAGATGTGAAATTACAGTAGCTAACTATTTCACCAACCTTTACCTTTTCCTTACAAGAAATTCTTGGCTACTACATAAATACCAAGCTGGCATATTCTAGCTCAATCGGAAGATAACATATGTCCATCATTAATTTTATTTAGTTCTCACTCATTTGGCTCATAAAAATTTTACTCTCTTCCCTCTTCAACCGCCAATCCTTCATTTTTGTAAGGCCAAATTGACGCTAGGTAGTTCTTTCAATCCATGCATACATTCAGTGGCATTTGTCATCTCTCAACTTCATATTAGCATTTGTGAGTTCCATCACATATTTGTGAGTTCCATCACATTTTTTCATGCTAACATGAAGCTTCCTGAGTTCCATCACATTTTAAGGTGAAAGTAAGAGAATGGGATTTATGGGCTTTGTGTGTTTCACTAATTTTGAGATATAGATGTTAGAGAAAAGCTTAATGGGATTCTCTTCAACAAGGCGATCTCCTAAAGCAAATGACAGCCAAAAAATTGTGACTTTACACTTCCCCATAACAAGACTCAATGATTAAAATTCTCTTCTTCGCCTTATTGTTTCATCTATGAAGTTTGTTGTGAAATTGAGAAGACTCAATGATTAAAATTCTCTTCTTCGCCTTATTGTTTCATCTATGAAGTTTGTTGTGAAATTGAGTTTGAGATTTCTCAAATTTAGTAGAATGGACACAAAGTCTGCGATAGCTTGGTGTGAATTGAATTTGTTAATTGTATCTTGAGGATTTAAAGGATGGGATTTGCAAATTTTTATGGTCAACTAGAGGAGGAGAGGGAAATTTTTATGGGCCAAATGAGGGAGAGTTGGAGTATGCCAGCTTGCTACTCGTGGAGAGTAAAGAATTTTTCCTCTCTACCTCACCCATTTCACCAAATCTATTTCACATAACAAGCGACACAACATGATGTTATCATAAATCGACGAAAGAAGAAAAGAAAACAAAGACAAAACAACCATGAAACATAGAGATTCGACGAGGTTCAACGACCAATGTGATTGTCTATCCTCAAAGTACGAAAAAGTCACAAATTCACTCTAATTAACGAATACTATAGTCAACGGCTCAAACCTTAATCTCACATCCCTACCAAAAAGTTGATCTCATAGCAAAAATGAAATCGAGAACACAAGGTATAACCTTAGCTCGTGCACAAAAACACCAAAATGCCACTATCAATACAAGGCTTTTGAACTGTGGCGTGAGGTTAGGGCTTGAGAACAACCATAGTTAATATGCAAAATAATTAATTGGCAAAACCTCTTGAAAATCAGTGATCTCTGTTAGCAACACGCGCTAATCTGCCGTGGGGGCACTATTTACCATGCGCCCTTGCCTACCACACGAGACTGTTTGCCATGCGTCTTTGACTGCCGTAGGGCACTATTTCCTCGCGCATTTCATAGTTGTGTATTTCTTCTGTGGGCTAAGTCTGGTTTGCACCTTGCTTTGACTCAGGATTTGGGGTCACGTATCCCTAGCCAAAATTGTGGACTCTTTATAACTCTCTTGAGCATATTGATTATATTGAATGTTCAAAATGGCCTTGGTGGGGCCCACATGGTATTGGCCGATATATTGGTTTGATGGTTTACGTTTTTGACCCACAAGAATCAAATAAAGTCCTACAATAGAAATATGTACCATACTTATGTATCAACATGAAAAGAAATAATTTAACTAAAATTAAATGAACTAATCTATATAAATACTCATCTGATTATTAAGTCTGAGTTCTCTCAGAACAACTAACATATAAGTAGGCAGTTCTGAGCCTTACATGTGACAAACATGGGGTAATTTGGTGACTGACCTCCCCATCGTAAGGCTCTAGTTATCAGATTATCAAGTTTAAGTACTAAGGGCTCATGTTTGTAGATTCAGCAAGAAAAACAAATTTAATTTCTATAGGGACCATAAGTGGCTTGATATGACTTAAGGATCCAAAAAATATGATTGTTTACATTGATTGATATCAGGTTATCAGATCTCATTTCATCTCTCATATGTTCATTTTCTAGAAAGGAAAATAAGAGAAGTTTCTCAGCTAGATAGGAGACAATTTGAATATTTGTTGCATTTATGACAATATGTAAAAATAGCATTTCTCAACCTTATCACTTAAATAAGAAGACATAAGCCATTGAAAGATTCTTGTACAACTACATAACTAGTAGAATACTTGAATTTTACAACCACGTCCACGAAAAAAGAATGTTTTGTCTTGTTAAATAAACGTCTATAAGTAAGGGTGGATTCTGTTCGGATACAGCTCAGATATGATCACTGGCGGGTGTAGGATGGGGGTAGTGGGCACAATTGCCCCCCAATGACCCCATCAAACTCATATTTAGTATTAGGACAAAAAAATTCAATAATCGAACCCAATACCCAATACCCAGACCCAACCCTAAGTCTAAACCTCCCAAACTCTCTCCCCTTTCACCTCAGCCTCTCTCTCTCTCTCTCTCTCTCTCTCTCTCTCTCTCTCTCTCTCTCTCTCTTC
>NC_033802.1:39389376-39444608 GCF_001876935.1 Asparagus officinalis | reverse complement strand
AAGAGATTAGGACTGTGAGTTGAGTCTGTGAGAGATTAGAGAGAACTTGAGTTGCAAACTGAGATAAAGAAAGGAAGAGAGAGAGAGGAGAGAGAGAGAAGAGAGAGAGAGATGGAGAGGCTGAGGTGAAAGGGGAGAGAGTTTTGGGCAGGTTTGACTTAAGGGTGGGTCTGGGTTTGGTATTGGTTCGATTATTGAATTTTTTTGTCTAATACTAAATATGAGTTTGATTGGGGTCATTGGGGGTGCAATTGTGCCGCATACCCCATTCTACACCCGCCCAGTTGATCATATGCTGAGCTGTACTCCGAACAGAATCCACCCTTACTTATAGAACGTTATTTAACAAGACAAAACCATTCTTTTTTCGTGACGTAGGTTGTAAAAATTCAAGTATTTACTAGTTATGTAGTTGTACAAGAAATCTTTCAATAGGTATGTTTCTTAATTTAAGTGATAACGGTTGAGAACATGCTATTTTTTACATTATTGTGCAGTAAATGCAACAAATATTAACTAATGTCTCCATCTAGCTGAAGAAGCTTCTTATTTTGCCTTTCTAGAAAATGACCATATGAGAGATGAAATGAGATCTGAAACCTGATATCATCAATGTAAACAATCATATTTTCTTGATCCTTAAGTCATATCAAGCCACTATATGGTCCCTATAGAAGATGTAAAATTTGTTTGTTCTTGCTGAAATCTACAACATGAGCTATACTTAAACTTGATAATTGATACTAGAGGCCATTAACAGATGGGGAGGTCCGGCAGTCACCAAATTACCCCATGTTGTCAATGTAAGGGCTTCAGAATGCCTACTTATGATTTAGTTTGCTTCTGAGGAACTCAGACCTTAATATCAGTATGAGTATTTATTATAGTAAGTTCATTTAATATTTTAGTTAAATTATTTCTTTTCATGTTGATACTAAGTATGTTAAACATGTTCTATTGTAGCGACTTTATTTGATTCTTGTGGGTCAAAAAAACGGTAAACCATCAAACCAATCATATCGGCAATACGCATGTGGGCCCACCAAGGCCATTTTAAAGCATTCAATATAATCAATAGTGCAAGCAGAGTTGATAAGAGTGCACACATATTGGCTAGGGATACGTCCCCAAATCCTGAGTCAAAGCAAGGTGGCAAACGCAGACTTAGAGCCCACAGTAAGAAATACACAACTATGAAATGGCGCGAGAAATGGCCTAACGGCAGTCACAAGACGCCATGGCAACAGTCTCGTGTGTGTAGGCAAGGGCGCATGGTAAATAGTGCCCCACGGCAGAGTGCGCGTTGTGTGCTAACAGAGATCATGATTTTCAGAGGTTTTGCAAATTAATTATTTTGTCTATTAACTTATGGTTGTTCTCAGCCCTAACCTGAGCGCCACAAGTCAAGAACCTTGTTTGATTAGTGGCATTTTGGTGTTTTTGTGACCGAAGCTAAGGTTATACCTTGTGTTCTCGGATTTCATTTTTGCTATGATCAACTGTTTTGGTAGGGATGTGTGAGATTTAAGGTTTGAGCGTTGAACTATAGATTCGTTTAATTAGAGTGAATTTGTGACTTTTTGCGTACTTTTGAGGATAGTACAACAACATTGCGTCGTTGAACCTCGTCGGAATCTTCTATGTTTATGGTTGTTTTGTCTTTCGTTTCTTTATCTTCTTTCGTCGATTTATGATAATCATGTTTGTGTCCGCTTGTTTATGTGAAATAGATTGGTGAAATGGGTTGAGGTAGAGAGAAAAATTCTTTAATCTCCACGAGTAGCAAATGGCAACTCCAACTCTCCCTCATTTGGCCCATAAAAATTTCCCTCTCCTCTCTAGTTGACCTAGAAATTGGCAACATCGCCATCCTTTAATCCGCAAGATACAATTAACAAATTCATTCAGCCCAAGCTATCGCGACTTTGTGTCCATTCTACTAAATTTGAGAAATCTCAAACTCAATTTCACAAACAAACTTCATTAATGAACATAAGGCGAAGAAGAGAATTTTATCATTGAGTTTGTCTTTATGGGGACAGTGTAAAGTCACAATTTTTTGGCATGTCATTTGCTTTAAAGGAGATGCGCCTTGTTGAAGAGAATCCCATATGGCTTTCATTTCTCTACATCTATATCTCAAATTAGTGAAACACAAAGCATAAATCCCTTCTCTTTACTTATTCACCTTAAAATGTGATGGAACTCAGGAAGCTCATGTTAGGCATGAAAAATGTGATGGAACTCAGCATATGTGGATGAACTCAACAATGCTAATATGAAGTTGAGAAGATGACAATCCACTGAATGTATGCATATGAATTGAATAGAACTACCAGCAGTCAATTTTGGCCTTACAAAATGAAGGAGTTGGCGGTTGAAAGGAGAGAGTTAAATTTTTATGGAGCCAAATGAGTGAGAACTAATAAAATTAATGATGGACATAAGTTATCTTCCGATGATTGAGCGTAGAATAGTGCCAGCTTTGGATTTATGTAGTTATGTCCGAAGAAATTTCTTGTCAAGGAAAGGTAAGGGTTGAGCTGAAATAGTTAGCTACTGTATTTCACATTTTCTTATCTATATCTATAATCTATAATATTATAAATGAGAAACTCATGTCAAAACCTGTGGGAATTTTATGGAGATTAATCTACGGATTAAACACTAAAAGCGAATAACAGCACAGATGAAATCCCACAAGCCAGCAAACACGCAGATTTAACGGTGGTTCGCAAATCGTGCCTACGTCCACGGGGCAATCCAGAGAGAAATATTTTACGCATGAATCAAGAGTACAATCCCTCCAAGTTACCTGAACTTTGTTGGCTTCTTGTTTGATGAATGTTCACAACATATTGAACTCCTCAGTCTAGCAATAAAGACCTTGGTCCTCATAGGATAACCAAGGACAAGGACTCCTCAGTCGGCACAAAGGCCCTTTGGCTCTTTCTGTAAAGGTAGGCCCAAGCACACATAATGGTATCGATTTTATCTGCTCCATTCGGCCCATCATAGATCAAGAACATTGGCTCCCCCCTCATCAGAATAACCCAGGCGTAACGACCCTCAGTCGGCACAAAGTCCTTGGGCTCCTCATGCAGGATTAGTTTAGCGTATAACGACTCTCTTAGTAGACAAAGCCCTTGCTCCTCTTAAAGGTATACGCCAAGGCATAAACATATAGTTCGATTTCCGTCTGGCTCTCACGACCATCATGGTCCAAGCACCTTTGGCTCCTCATCAGGATAAGCCCAAGCACAAAAACTCCTCAGATCGGTAACAAAACATTATGCCTTCTTACAAGAGTAAGCCCAAGGCACAACACATATGGTTGCGATCCGTCCCTGCTCTCATCAAACTATCATGGTCAAGACCTTGGCTCCTCATCAGGATAAGTCTAAGGGCACGAACGCATTTCTAGTCGGATATCAATACCTTGGCTCCTTTCCAGGATCAAGGCCCAGGCCACAATGACTTCGTTAGTCGGTAAGCCAAAGGCCTAGATCACCTGGCACTCGACTCCTCAGTCAATGATAAGCCCTTGGTCCTTCTTAGGATAAAACCAAGGCATAACCCTTTTTGGCCCGACTCCAGACAGTCGTCTTCATCGGCCTTAGGGAAATGAAAGACGCTAGTACCTAGTGCACGTCAGATCCTCACAGTCAAATACAAAGACCTATGCTTTTCGGTAGGCCCAGGATAATGACTCTCTGCAGTCGGTAACAAAGACCTTGGCTCTTATCAGGAATCAGTCGCAAGGCAGCAACGACCGTTCTAGTGCGCTAATCGACGACCTTAGCGTCCGGCCTCAGGATAAGCCCAAGCCACATAACTTCTAAGTCGGTCAAACTAAGCCCTTGGCTCGTTGTCAGATACAGCCAGGCACAACGTGTCTCCTCATCGGTTAATCCAAGAACCTTAGCTCCATCATTAGGATTAGTCCCACAGGCACCAATGACTTTCTCAGTCAGTTGAGCGGGCCTTATCTCCTCATCAGATAAGTCTAAGGCACAAACCTATCGGTCGACGTCCCACAGTCGTCTCTCGGCCATAGGAAACCTAGCTCAACTTTCTTCGTGTTCTAGGCATTTGATCTCAAATCGGATTTAAGCTCTTGGATGCCTTTTCAAGGCATAAGCCTAAGGATTAACTCTATAGCTGGACTCCTATAGTTTAGCCTCTCAGGCATAAGAGGATATGATACTTAGCGGTCCGAGCATGAAAGCCCAGCCTTAGAGTTATGCATCTGCGCATTAAGACATTGGATCATCATGAGTAAACCCAAAGGCATGAGTACAATTGTTGGTATGACCTTCGACAAAAAGACTCAAAAGGCAAGTTGACTTGGCTAGTCTTCATCAACCAAGGCGAGCATCTTCACAGTAGAAGCAATATGAGCTAGTTGTCAAGACGACTCGTAACATTCGTGTCGACACAACACAGCCAACTCAAGAATTGCCACTTGGTGTCGGCTTCACATCAAGAGCAATGTTAGCAAGCATATCAGCCCAGCCCTAATTTAGTCAGAGGCTTTATTCATGATTCACTTGGACTTCAGCTAAAGCTAACTCCAAGCAAAGGTCCAACTAATCTAGGGTACAATTTGTTTCCAATGTAATGATCATGATGGAATCGAACATCTGACCAGCCAAACAAGGAAACCTGCGACTCAAGGAAGTAGTGTTAGTCGGTACAAAAATCAGCATTCCAAAGATTCAACCTCCTTCGGAGTCGACCTGAAGGATGCTGACTGTCCTCACCTCAGTCGAGTCGGGCTCATTCCTCAAAAGGCACTTGCAGAGGCGGACTCGGCTCGACCTCCTTCGCATTCAAAAGATCGCTACTCAGCTGTTAGTCGATACTCCCCGCGGGACGACCGCAGGCCTCGGATATTACTTCTCAACGACTAATTATAACATTTGATGATCAATGACATTATGTCTCTGTCCTCAGCCAAACATTTGAAGACTCGTCAGCTGCTAGCTCTAGAATATCGCTGAAATGGACTCCCGTCCCATCACGAAACCGAGCAGAACTCCCGCCTCTCCTACGTCGGGCTGGACTCGCTAATATCATTGAAGTGACTCCGCGTCACTCTAAATCTGACATGATATACGAATAAAGGGTGACTCAACCACCAGGCTCACCCCTCACCATGTACATATACTCAATAAACGTGAACCAATCTGCCGTTGGCATCCCTCTTGTGAATACAGATGATATTCACACGATAAAAAGGGGGTTACACCAGTTGGTAGCGTTCCGCAATCAAAACTTCTCACGATCTAATCAGAGAGTCATCGTTCTAAATCATATAGCATAAGCACCAGTTCTATTACTGCACTTAAGCTCCAAGTTCACCTGATCACATGACCTGACCGCTCGGAGTATCACGAGGGTAAACGAGCCGGCCCAATACTGCCACAGATTCCTTGGCAATGTGGCCATGTGATCGTTATCGCAACGCCGAGCTCTGCATTAAAATCAAAGTAGGAACCCCACGGGCCCCTCTCCCTCTACTCACCGTCTCTCTCTCTATCCTCTTCCTCGTCTCTCTCTCGTCTCTCTCTCGTCTCGTCCTCTCTCCCTTCCCCCCCCCCCCCTCCTCTCTGCTCTCCAGTTCACCGCCCCGACGACTCACAACTCTGGCAACTTCAATCGCAAACTCTAACTCAGTGCGCCGCATAAAGGTCAGGAAATTGAAGAGATTCTTCATCATACCTTGCATATGTAAGGCATCCTTATGGATTAAAAGCAACATATTCATGAGGAAGAATACATAGTTTTCTTTGCACCATCCAATCAAGTTCACGTACCTAGATTGATCGTCGAGCAACCAGCAGGGAACCAGGTCCAGGCCCCGACCTTAAATGGGTTTTTCTTGATTTGTGAGAGGATCATGAATTCTATCCAAGGAGCGGCATAAAGTCGGAGGAGTTGACCCAGTCATCATCCTCTCCTCTTCGCCCGTCAATACGAAGATCGAACTGCATGCCCTCCGTTGAAAGAGCCCAGTCGGCTGGTGATATCAGACATCAAACAATGAGCAAACTTTTGCTCCTACCGATCTATGAAATGAGTCCTCCTAACAGCCTACTCCTAGCGATCCCTATCAGGGTTAATCTAATCTCGATCGTTTGACGAATCAATGCACTAAAGAGCTCCTAAAAGGCCGAGATCGATAGATGTGGCATGCTTTTTGAGAAAATAAAACAGTCAACAAGGATGAAACGTATAGATCCTCACCCAGAGGATAATGTGCGTTTGTGCGTCTAGACTTTCTAGTCTATCATAGAGCGGCACTAAACCTCAAATGCTATAGAAAGACACACAAAGGATACAGACATCTCAAGGTATATTGACAACTACATGATTTCTCAATCCCTCCTCTTTCTAGTATGTCTCGACTATTTGAATTATGACGGCTGCCGAGCCAGTAAATACAGGTAATCAGGTTTATCATTCTTAAAAACCTTCCCTAATTAAATTAGTAGAAGCTGATGAATTGAAGATATGTTAGAGAATGGTTTATGTCCCGAAAACTTACAAAAATTTTTACAACTCAAACCTGTCAACACGTTATATTTTTTTGTAAATAAATAAAAGTCAGGAGAACAAAAAAATATTTTTATTTATTAAAATTTTAACTGTCAAATTTCTTTAAACTTCTGATATTTGAACATCTAGAGCACAAACTATTATGATTTATGTATCATTACACATTGGCAGTATAAAATTAGCAAAGGGTTTAAATATGTTCTTATTGCAATTGAAGAGTCAATACACGGGTATTATATTTTACAATTTAATAATTGAAAACTATGAACTAAAATTAAATCAAGAATTATTTTCTCTTTCACTAATAATAAAATAATAACAACGTAGACTGCTATTTTATCAAAACAACTCTTGTAATTATGCACTGTCATGGTTGATCTTTTATCTATACTTTTAAGATATATTGGACCGATTTTTAACATTTTAAATTTCTTCAAAGTGCATTTATAATATTTAAACCCATGTATATAAAACAAGGTGGAACAATTGCTAAATATGCCATTATGCTTTGAACAAGAATTAAAGATGAAAACAATTTGTAATAAGAAAAAATTATAGCTCAGATATTCAAAGATTGTTGATATGAGTGGATTCCACATATGCAATGTTAAGTGTCTGCAAATAGAATATAAAAAATTGTATTAAATAATTTATAATCATTTATTTATGCTTCTAGTTCTAGCTCGGTAGGTAGCTTATGAATACTGAAAATGAAGACAATTATATATAATTCGATGAGATTTACAAGATTTTTATGATACCTATAATGTTTTATATGGTATTATTGTCAACTTATTATTTAGTTGCTTTAAATTTTAAATATTTAAAAAACAGTAAAATATTGTTATATGATTACTTTAGAGCCATTAATTTTCTTAAATGGAGAGCCCAATTTAATAAGTATTTTAGCAATATTTCTCATATTTTGGTTTGGGGATTCTTATTGATTCTATTTTGAAGGATATGGTCTTGAAGTTTGTTACAAATCATGATATGAATGGACGATTATAGACTTAGATGATGATCAACCATACTGCTACTTTCATCATTTAGCTATTAGAACTTATTTTCAACCTTATATGTATTAGCAAGTAGACATGTGTAGTTGCACAACAATTACAGCTTCGACGCCTTCGAGCCAGCATGGTAAAGTTAATTTTGTTAGGTATATGCAAGCATAGCTGAGCTAAACTGGTGGATCTGGACTTGGATCATTATTAGATGTTTCTGGAATAGATGAATATTTATATGTTTCGTTAGTTAAATGTTAAGGAAATATTTGAGATATTTTACAATGTCGTGAAGGTATATGATCAAGTTTCTATCTATACTTTTCACCATGGTTGTGACTATTAACAGTACAGCGCTTTCGACACGTCATAGCTTCGATCCGCCTTTCAGACAAAGCAGGCGTTTGATCGACGTTTCATAGGATTGCTTAGGAATACCTGCTTTTACTGTAAAGCGGATGTTTACAAGAATTGGTGCAGGTAACGAAGAAGCGAATGCAAGATCGATCGGATGGCTGGATTGAAGATAAATTTGAAGAGTTGGAATTAGTAGATAGATATAAAAATTAAACAATATTCTTCAAATTTATTTTTATTTCTTATCTACTAAATTGTATTAATGGAATTATTAAAACAGTTACAAATGATAGTTATATAGAGTGAGTATGATTGCAACCTAAATTGAGATGTTATATAATTATCTATGATGCGAAGAATTCCCTAAATAAATTTTCTATACATTATAAAGGATTTACTGTATTAATAAATAATTTTATTCTTATCATTCTTTTTTTTTGTATTTAAATTTCATGTCATTCAGTATTAATATTAATTATTATTTGTTTTTAGATATCTTTACTGTAATTTTTATATATTTATAAATTTAAAAAGATTTTTAAAAAAATAAAAAATTTTTAAAAAAAGAGCAGCCCAGGCCCGGCCCATTAGGGCCCAGGCAGGTTGCCAGAAGCAACCGGGCCCAGGCTCTGACTTTTCCCGACGAGCGACGATCTCCAAGCCCGACCCGAATATGACGGTATCGGGGCCCGGTTTTCCAGACGCCCGGGTGGACAGCCATGGGTCATTCCACTACTTTAATATGAAAAGAGTCTTCATTTGCTTACCACTCTAATAGTGCTATTCAATGAGATTGACACACGCAACTTACCTTTCATTGAGTGTTAAAAAGGACAAAACCTTAATTTAAACAAGAAATAACCAAGTCAATTAAACAAGACAAATCATGTTACATATAAATAACTAAACGACTCAATACTGTAAACCACAATGGACATTCACATACAAAACGATCGGTCTTTAATTTCTCTGACTTCGTGGTTCGTTTAGCAAAAACAGTACACCCTCAAAAAGTCGTCGTATCGCCGAGCTTAATGTGAGAGGCACACGGTTTTTTAGTGAAAAGGCGAAAGAATAGTTCGCTATGTGACACTCACCACGCAGATGCGTGACCTTGATCAAGAGCCAGACCCAATTTATTTAATACGTCGAAACTTCGTCAAGTCTCGAAGCGAATTGTCCGACGCTGGGGACTAAACTGAAAGCAACAATGATCGAGGCGAAAACTCGGAAATACTTTCTCCTGCCCCCATTCTTCCACCGCTGCCCTGTCTTCATTCTCGTTTTCACCTAGTGCCGAGATTTTATCACCTTCTCATTTATGAAAATGTTTTGTAGATTGCTCACTAGGTGGGAGACACAGGAATCCACTCTAATCCTTCTTAATCTCAAACTCAGAAGCTTATAAATTACTAGTTACACGGACTGACATTAACTAATTGCAAAAATGAGATTCCTTACTAGTCATCAGTAGGAGTTAAGTTATTACCATAAGAAACTTTACAAATGTAAAGCCTTATAATTCTGTTCTTACTAGGCAGTACTTGGGTAGTTGACCAACACTATAATGTATATCGCTAACATTCTATCAAAGAACAATGTTAGCGCGAAAACAATGGAACGAAAGGTATCAAAATGAAATGACAACAGGAAGCCTCGGAATCAAAGCCAATGTATATATATATTTTTTAGAGATATCAAGTTAGGGGCTAAAGAAACTTATGTGGGATAGTCTCTATCTGTTCTCATCTAAGGAGTTAGTAATTTCCAAGAGCAAGTCATCTTCAATAGCTTTCGTTTTATTGGGATTAATTAAATTGTACAGAATGATGAAAATCAAGTCCCAATGTTCATGAATAGATATGTGAAGTTAACTCCTACACACCCTCTCTTTCTTTCTCTTTCTATCTCAGTCTCACTCTCTCTCATAGTCTTCGATCCTCCTCAAAGGTAAACTTCTAATTTTTTAAGTTTTAAACTACTTAATTAATTTATTTACTATTTTAGCACTTATAAACTATTTTTAATCTTTAAATAGTTAATTTATTCAATTTAGTTTAATTAAGTACTTTAAGTTAATTTTAATTTAATTCTGTTCATTTTTAGTTAATTTAGTTGATTTTATTTTAATCTTGTTCAAATAGAATTAAATTTAGTGAACTTTAGTTAATTTTAGTAAATTTAGTTAATTTTAGTTAATTTTAGTTTAATCTTGTACAAATTCAGTTAATTTTAGTGAATTTTATTTAATTTAGTTAATTTTAGTGAATGTAGTTAATTTTAGTTTAATCTTGTTCAATTTTAATGAATTTTAGTGAATATACTAATATAGTGAAGAATTGAATGCGCAATTGCATCAGTGATGACTGGTTGAATGATTATTTAGTCACTTATATTAAGAGAGGTATATTTGATAACATTGACAATAAGGAAATCATTCAATATTATCAAAACATGAGAACACGAAGGGAACAATTGTAAACAATTTTAACAAAATACTTCTATTGACTATTTTTGTTCGTGTACATATATGTCTGCTTTGTTTTGATATTGTTAACACTTAGCTAAAGTATCATATACTAGTAGTGATGTTGCCCCCACCGACAAAAATTTCTGAATTTGTTAACACTTAGCTAAAGTATCATATACTAGTAGTGATGTTGCCCCCACCGACAAAAATTTCTGAATTCGCCTGTGGATATGATGCTTACCATATCCATTTTCGCTTACTCATTTCGGATACGGATACAGATACTGATATACATGCAGATATATAAACGGATATGCATGTGGATATAAATTAAACGGATACGAGAAACCTAGATATTGTTGAAAAAAATATAGTTCATGTTATACAAAAGAGTTCATTAATTTGTTCATTATATCTAAAAAATATAGTTCATGTGATACAAAAGAGTTCATTAATTTGTTCATTATATCTAAAAAACTAAGATTAGATATCTTAATTGTCAAAATTAACCTCATATCCATAATCTAAAAGACTAAAACCATTATAACAATATGACTAATATGCATTCGGATATTTCGGATACGGTTCCGGATATTTCACTACAAAACCATATCCGTAGCCATATCCTATCGGTTGTAAATTTGAGTAACCATATCCGTATCCTAACGGATATGGTTACAGATATTTTTTCGGATACGGATACGGTTTGCCACCCCTATCTATAAGGATGAACTTCACATATCTATCCTGAACATTGGGATGATTTTCATCATTCGTAAATTTAACTTAATCCCAAAAAAGAAAATCTTATTGAGAAAGTATGACTTGCTCTTGAAATTTAACTCTAGCCGAACAGATAGACATCCCACATGAAAAGTTTTTTAGCCCCTAACTTTGATATCCAAAAAAAATATATATATACACTTTGATGTCCCGAGCTCCAGTTTCATTTCACTTTGATACCTTCGTCCATGTTTCGTAACATTTCTTAATAGAATTGTAGCATTCTATGTGTTGGTCAACTACCCAAGTACTCTAGTAAGAAACGGAATTATAAGGTTTACTTTGTAACTTCTTTATGGAATTAACTTAACTCCTAATGAGATATATATAAGAATCTATTTCCAAAATAGTTAATGTCAGCCGTGAACTAGAATTAAACTTTGGATGGAATTAAAAGGATTAGAGTGATTACTGTTCTCACGCTATTAGGGCATCTCCAACCCATCGCACCAAAATGGTGCAAAAGTCACATCTAACAGTAATTCATCTCCAACCCACTACACCATTTTTTGCACCAAAAAGGAATATTCTCAGTATCTTTCTTTTTATCTACTTTTATATTATTATTTTTTATTCCCTATATTTTTAACTATTTCAACAATTAACCCCACATATCAAATTTTATTTTTTCACATATTTTCCAAACAAAATGATTTATTATTTAAAAAATTAAACTAATAAAACAATAAAATATTATTTTATTAATTAATTAAAATAACTTGATTGCTAAAATATTATATTTTTATTATTGATATTGCCAAAATATTACATTCAAGAACACAACAGAAAATAAAATACAAGAAAATAATTAAACATTAACAACAATATAAAAATTACAAATTTAGTATGCACTTAACTATCTGAATTAGTGTATTCCTCCCATAGATGATCTATCAATGCATTACGAAGCGCAATATGGGCATCTTTATCCTTTATTTTTCCATAACGTGTAATAAATTGAGTAAATTTTATAGTTTCATCTTCTACCATATCAACTTCTGGTGTTGGTGCTTCCCTCACTTCTTGAATTGGTGCATAAAGGTCACGTTCATCCTCGGTTATCATATTATGCATAATAATACATGCAGTCATTATGTCATGTAATACATGATTTTTCCAAAAACGTGTTGATCCTACCACAATTGCAAATCATGATTGGAGAACTCCGAACGCACGTTCTACATCTTTTCTACATGCTTCCTGTTTCACGGCAAAATATTTTTTTTCTACCTTGTGGCTGTTGGATTGTTTGTACAATAGTAGCCCATTTTGGATATATACCATCAGCTAAATAATAACCCATATTATACTCTTTTCCTTGAATAACATAGTGAGCGGGAGGAGCAATACCTTGAGCTAGGTTAGAGAAAAGATTAGATGATTCCAGCACATTGATATCATTATTGGTGCCTGGCATACCAAAATATGCGTGCCATATCCAAAGATCATAATCTGCCACAGCTTCGAGGATAATAGTTAGTGACCCACTACGTCCTGTGTATTGCCCAGACCATGCTGTTGGACAATTTTTCTATTTCCAATGCATACAATCAAGACTTCCTAACATTCCTGGAAAACCACGTTTTTTACCAATATAGAGTAGCCTAGCAATATCGTTAGCATTAGGTGTTCGTAGATACCGCTCTGCGAATATCTCCACCATAGCACGACAAAATCTTTTCCTACTTTCAATTGCTATTGACTCACCTATTTTAACGTATTCGTCCGTAGCATCAGCTGGTAGACCGTATGCCAACATGCGAAAAACAGCTGTTACTTTTTGTAACGGTAATAATCCCATTCTACCAAGTCCATCACTTCGTTGTTGGAAGTAATGGTCATGATCTTTCACTGCATCAACAATACGAATGAACAAACTTCTTGACATCCGATATCGACGACGAAACATATCTTGTCCAAAACGTGGATTATCGACAAAGTAATATATGACTAAATTCTGATACGCAGTTTCTCGATCGCGGTTGATCACTACATGACCGGGAATCGAGCCACCATGGATCGGTTGGTAGTTTTGTTGACGTAAATTGTTAGCGATGATCATGTTGTTGTTGATGTACTCACAAATTACTTCTTCAGTTTCATCAATCTCTGCAATGATATTGGTCAGAAAATTATCATCATCCGAAGATGAAGATGATGATAAATATGATGGACCTCCAACATCGAAATTAATTCAAGGAGAGCTGAGCTGTGTATATGTTGGACAATGTGTAAAGCTGACCTGATTTCAAAAATTGATTCACACTCGTATAAAGCTTTCACACAATTCAAAGAAAGCTGAGCTGTGTATACGTTGGACAATGTGTAAAGCTGACCTGATTTCAAAAATTGATTCCCACTCGTACAAAGCTTTCACACAATTCAAGGAAAGCTGAGCTGTGTATACGTTGGACAATGTGTAAAGCTGATCAGTTTTTAAAAAAATGATTCCCACTCGTACAAAGCTTTCACACAATTCAAAGAAAGCTGAGCTGTGTATACGTTGGACAATGTGTAAAGCTGATCAGTTTTCAAAATTCTGATTCCCACTCGTACAAAGCTTTCACACAATTCAAAGAAAGCTGAGCTGTGTATACGTTTGACAATGTGTAAAGCTGATCAGTTTTCAAAAAATGATTCCCACTCGTACAAGCTTTTACAGAATTCAAGGAAAGCTGAGCTGTGTATACGTTGGACAATGTGTAAAGCTGATCAGTTTTCAAAAAATGATTCCCACTCGTACAAAACTTTTACACAATTCAAGGAAAGCTGAGCTGTGTATACGTTGGACAATGTGTAAAGCTGATCAGTTTTTAAAAAATGATTCCCACCGATAACGTTGGACAATATGTAAAGCTGATCAGTTTGTCCACAACGATTCAATTTCAAATGTTGACCACCGACAAATTCAAATTCAAACAAAAAAAAACAAATTTGGATTGGCTATAAATAACATTCACGGTTTCTACTTCAAGCCACCCAATTCGAAGTATTTCTTCAAAGTATTTCTAATCTCCAAACCAACCGTTTTTTACAAAAAAAATGTCTGTTCGATCATCTGGATACACTATTACTGAAGATGCAGTGCTCCTTTGTCAAGTATTCTTGGATATTTCTCAAGACCCTATTATCGGTAGAAACCAGTCTCGAGATGCATTTTGGTCTCGTGTGGAGGACAGATACAATGAACTTCGAGACCAAAATTCTGATGTGCGTACGAGCCGATCAATTCGTTCTCGAATGGAAATCATAAGTAATGAAGTAAGGAAATTGAATGCGTGCTTGAGACAAGTAGAGAATCTGAATCCAAGTGGTGCTTCAGATGAAGATATTGTAAGTATTCTATTAATTATCGTCTGAATTTTATTATTATTGTTGAAATACATAACTTGATGTTCACTATAATTTGCAGTTAGTTCGAGCAAAGATGTTATTTATGCAAGAACCAAAGTACAAAAAAGGTTTCAAATTTGATCATGTCTGGAATATGGTTAAAAATTTCAAAAAATTCAAAGATGATGTCCCCACAGCAAGACAAGTTGGTCGAAGACAACCCCAAAGTGTGAACTTCGACTCGTCACAATCAGATAATCCCACTCCGGAATCTCCTATATCAACATCTCCTGGGCTGTCATCGTTTACTCCATCTGAACGACCTATTGGGGTAAAAAAAAAGCCAAATTGAAAAGAAAAAATGATGATCATGAGTCAAGCGTAGTGAATCCATCGAGACCTCCAACAACCGACTTATAGACAGGTTAGACAAGGCGAGCTTGGACAGGCATGTAGCATTTGATATCGAACGAGAAAAGATAGCTATGAAAAAAGATAGAGATGAATGGAAAATTATAATGAAAGATTTGAATTCCATTGCTGATCCAAACGTACGGGAGTACATTCGAGCTCAACAGATTAAAATAATACAAAAAAGAAATCAACAAGAACAAGGGTCTGCTTCTAATTTTGGCAATTATTTTAATGATATTGGACACTCTAGCGCCGATCTACCAGATTATTGAGAGTTGCTTGTCCATCTCAGGAAATGTTCCATGTTTAGTTTGTATTTTATGTTTTATTTTAATGAAGTTTTATATTATGTGTGTCAGTTTTTATATGTTATGTATTTCAGATATGTAATTTATATTTGAATTATGTATTAGAATTGCTCTTTATATTTCATGGGACTTTACTTAATGTCTAGATTTTAATATTATAATTAATAATAATGTCTTTAAATTTTAGCATTATTTTTATTTTTAAAAAATAATTTATTTTGTCTAAATTATACAATTGGGGTAAAATTATAAAATTTAAATAATATTGGGGTTGTTTTATACATTTAATAAAACAATTGGGGTCAAATTGTAAATACATAAAAGTATGAGGTCAAAAATAAAAAAATTGAAAAAAAATAAAATGAACAGTAATGCGGTGATGAACAGTGCGACACCAAATATGGCGTCGCGCTGTTCATCCCCGCTAAAATGGCATCTAAAATGGTGTTTGGTTGGAGACGGTTCGTAGCGGCAAAATGGGGTTTTGCATCAAAATGGAGCACGGTTGGAGATGGTCTTAGTAATTACAAAACATTTTCATAAATGAGAAGGTGATAATTTCGGACTAGGCGGACAAACGAAATGAAGACAGAGCACGTGAAGAATGGGGGCAGGAGAAAGTATTCCGGTTTTCGCTCGATCATTGTTGCTTTCAGTTTAGTCCCACATCGACAAATTCGCCGAGACTTGACGAAGTGTTCGACTATAAATAAATGGGTCTGGGCTTCTGATCAAGGCACGCAGCTGCGTGGTGAGCACATAGCGAACTATTCTTTCGCCTTTTACTAAAGAATACCGTGTGCTCTCCACATTAAGCGGCATACGACACTTTTTGGAGGGTGTACTTTTTCAAAGAGGACCCCAACAAGTCAAAAATTAAACCGAGTCGTTTTGTATGTGAAGTCCATTTTGTGTGGTGTTACTAGGTATTGACTTGCGTTAGTATTTATGATGTAACATTATTTTGTCTTGTTTAATTTATTGTTATTTCTTGTTTAAATTAATGTGTTTTTGTCCTTTTAACACTCAATAAGGTAAGGGCGTGTGTATCTCATTGAATACACTATTTAGAGTGTGTAACAAATGAGACTTTTTCATATTAAAGTAGTGATGCCCTAGGCTTGTCCACCCGGGCCGGTCTGGAAAACCGGGCCCGATTACCCGTCCATTCGGGTCGGGCTGGAAAATCGTGCTCGGGTCGGGAAAAGTCAGAGCCTGGGCCCGGTTGCGTCTGGCAACCGTGCCTGGGCCTAAGTGGGCCGGGCTCTGGGCTGGCTCGTTTTTTTAACTTTTTTTTATTTTTTTAAAAATCTTTTTAAATTTTAAAAAATATATAAAAAATTACAGAAAATACTAATAAAAAATAATAATATTATTAATAACTTGAAATGACATAAATTATAAATAAAAAAAAAGATGATAAAAATAAATTCTTTATTTATCAGTAAATCCTTTATAAGTATAAATTTATTTTGGAATTATTCGCATCATAATAGATGAGTACATCTCAATTAGGTTGGCATCTATTCACCTATATCACTATCATTTGTAACTGTTTTCAAAATAATTCATTATAAATTTAAAGATAAGAAATAAAAATTATAATTTGATGAATATTGTTTAATTTTTATATCTATCTGTTAGTTCCAACTCTTCAAATTTATCTTCAACTCCAGCCATCCGATCGATGCCTTGCGTTCGCTTCTCGTACCTCCACCAATCTTGTAAACACATCACCGTTTGTACAGTATACAGATCTAAGCATATCCTATGATCGTCGATCAAACGTCCTGCTTTGCTGAAGGTGGATTTCGAAGCTACCGTCGAAACCTGTACTGTTAGTAAGTCACAAACCATGGTGAAAAGTATAGGATATGAAACTGATCCATATACTCTTCACCATTATAAAATACCTAAAATATTTCCTTAACATTTAACTAACGAAACAGATAAATATTCATCTATTTTAGAAACCTCTAATAATGATCCAAGTCCAGATCCACCAGTTAGCTCAGCTATCATTGCATACCTATCAAAACTTATACTTTTACCTCGGACTGAGCTCGAAGGCGTCGAAGCTGTAAATTGTTGTGCAACTACACCATGTCTAGCTGCATAATTATCGTATAAGGTTTGAAAATAAGTTCTAATAGCAAAATGATGAGAAGTAGCAGTAATGGTGGATCCATCATCTAAGTCTATAATCTGTCCATCATACAGTGATTATAACAAACTTCAAAGACCAATATCCTTCAAACATAGATCAATAAGAACACCCAAACCAATAATATGAGAAATATGTCTAAAATACTTATTAAATTTGCTCTCCATTTAAAAATTATAGCTCTAAAAGTATCATTCATACAATATTTGTTACTTTTTTTAATATTTAAAATTTGTAAAGCAGCTAAAGTAATAGTTGGATAATAATAGCCATATAATAACATTATAGTATCATAAAAAACTTGTAACATCTCATTTAAATTATATATAATTGTCCATTCATTTTCAGTTATTCCATAAGCGTTACCAGAGCTAGAACTAGAAGCATAATAATTTATAAAATTATTTATAATTTCTTTATATTCTATTGCCACACTTAACATTGCATATGTGGAATTCCACCCATGATCAACATCTTTTGGAATTAGTCTGAGCTTATAATTTTTTCTTTTACAAAATTGTTTTCATCTTTTAATTCTTTGTTCAGAAGCATTATGCATATTAGCAATTGTTCCGACCTTTTTTTATCATGGGTTTAATTTTAGTAAATGCACTTTGAACAATTAAATTTAAAATATGTCAGATATATCTAATATGAAAAAGATCACCATGACATGATAATGACAGAGTTGTTTTGATAAAATCAGCAGCTACGTTGTTATTATTTTTATTATCTAGTGAAAGAGAAAATATTCTTTGATTAATTTCTAGTTTCATAAGTTCTTCAATTATTAAATTTGTAATATTAATACCAGTATGTGACTCTTCAATTGCAATAAAGGAAACAATCTTTTTAAACATTTGCTAATTTTTATCAATCAAGTGTGTTGTGATACATAAATAAATAGTTTGTGCTCTAGATGTTCAAATATCAGAAGTTAAAGAAAATTTACAGTTTAAAAGTTTAAAATAAGAAATTATTTTTTTTGTTCCTCCTGATAATATTTTAAAATATCACGTTGACAGGTTTGATGAAAAAATTTTGTAATGCGGGACAAAAACCATCTCTAAACATATCTTCAAATTCATCATCTTCTACTAATTTAAAGGGAAGGTTTTTAAGAATGATAAACCTGATTACGTATTTACTGGCTCGGGCAGCGTCATAATTCCAAATATCGAGACTACCAGAAGAGGAGGATTGAGAAATCATAGATTGTCAGATATCACCTTGAGGATTCTTACCTTTGTTGTGTTTTTCTATATGGCATTTGAGGTGGTTAGTGCCGCTCTTATGATGAGCTTAGAAAGTCTAGATGCACAACGCACATTTAGCCTTCTGAGTGAGGATCCTACTGTGTTCATCCTTAGTGACGTTTATTTTCTCAAAAAAACTCCACACATCGGATCTCGGCCTTTTAGGAGCTCTTAGTGAAGATTCGTCACGATCGGATTCAGGATTAACACCGATAGGATCGCTAGGAGTAGCTGTTGTAGGATGACTCATTTCAAGATCGGTAGGAGATAAGTTTTGCTCATTGTTGATGTCTGATATCACACAGCCGATGGGGTCTTTCAACCGAGGGATGCAGTTCTGATCTTCGTATTGACGGCGAAGAGGGAGAGGATGAGAGGTGGGGTCAACTCCTCCGACTTTATGCCCGATCCTTGGATTAGAATTCTTGATCCTTCTGCACAAACAAGAAGAAACCCTTAAGCGGGCGGGGACCGGTTCCCTCGTGGTACCTCTGACGGTCAAGTTAGGTAGTGAACTTGAGTGGGGTGAAAGAAGAACTATGTATTCTTCCTCATGTAATATGTGCTTTTAATCCATAAGAGGATGCTTACGAGGTGATGAAGGATGATGAAAGAGATCTCTTCATTTCCTGACTTTATGTCTGGCCACTGAGTTAGAGTTTGCGATTAAAGTTGCAGAGTTGTTGAGTCGTCGAGGGGTTGAACCGTCGAGGGATGCAGTTCTGATCTTCACACTGATGGCGAAGAGGGAAAGGATGAGAGGTGGGACCGACTCCTCCTCTGAATTTATGCCCGACTGCACATGCAAGAATCGTGGGAGTATAGGGCTTGTTTACCTCGTGATACCTCCGACGGTCAAGTCAGTTGGTGAACTTGAGCTTAAGTGGAGTAATAGAACTGTGTTCTTATGCTATATGCATTAGAGATGATGATCTCTCTGATTTAGATCAGGAGGAAAGTTTTGATTGCGAACCTGCCAACTTGTGAACCCCCTTTTTATGGTGAATATCATCTGTATTCATAGAGGATGCCAAGGGCAGATTGGTCACTTTATGAGTATACTGTAAGGCGGTGGTGATGGGTGAGCTGGTGGTTGAGTCACCCTTTATTCTATACATGTTAGTTTATGAGTGACGGGAGGTCACTTCAATGATATTGGGAGTCAGCAGCCGACGAGTCTTGTCGGTTTGTGAGTGATGTGAGGTCACTTCAGCGACATTAGGAGCTAGCAGCTGACGAGTCTTCAAATGGTTGAGGACAGAGACATAATGATGATCATCAATGGTTAAATAATGTTGAGAAGTAATATTCCAGGTCGTCCTCGGGAGGAGTATCGACTAACGCTGAGTAGCGATCTTTTGATATGAAGAGGGTCGATTGAGTCCGCCTCTCAAGTTGCTTTTGAGGAATGATGCCGACTCGACTGAGGGAGTGACAGCTCAGCTATCCTTCAGGTCGACTCCGAGGAGTGTTGAATCTTTGGAATGCTGATTTTCGTACCGACTAACACTACTTCCTAAGTCGGCAGGTCGTGTCAGCTTGTTTGGCTAGTCGAGATGTGGATTCATCAGATCATACATTTGGAAATAATTGTACCCCATAATAGTTGGACCCTTTTGCTTGGAGTTAGCTTTAGTTGAGTCCAAGTGAAATGAATAAAGCTCTAGACTAAAGTTAGGGTTGCTGATTGCTTTGTAGCATTGCTCTGATTGAGCGAACCAAGTGGCAATTCTTGAGTTGGCTATGTTGTGTCGACACGAATGTTACGAGTCGTCTTGACAACTAGCTCATATTGTGCTTACTGTGGGCAAGATGCTCGGGCCTTGGTTGATGAAGACTAGCAAGTCAAAGTGCTTTGAGTCTTTTTGTTGAAGATGACCGGACAATTATACTCCATGCCTTGGGTTTACTCATGATGATACCAAGGTCTTAATGGTAGGATGATAACTCTGAGGCTGGGCTTCATGCTAGACCTAAGTCATCATAATCCTCTTATGGCTGAGAGGTGACTATGGGAGTCAGCCATAGAGTTGTGCCTTAGGCTTATCCTGAAAAGGAGCCAAGGGCTTTAAAATCCGATTGAGGAGTCGAATGCCTAGAACTACGAAGAAAGTTGACTAGGGTTTCCCCTATGGCGAGAGACGACTGTGGGAGTCGACCATAGGGTTGTGCCTTAGACTTATCCTGATGAGGAGATAAGGGATCGATCACTGACTGAGAAGTCATTGTGCCTTGGGCTAATCCAAATGAGGAGCTAAGGTCTTGATTACCGACTGAGGAGCCGTTGTGCCTTGGGCTTATCTTGACAACGAGCCAAGGGCTTAGTTGCCGACTTAGAAGTTATTGTGCCTTGGGCTTATCCTGATGAGGAGCTAAGGTCTTGATTAGCGACTGAGAAGTCGTTGTGCCTTGGACTTATTCTGATAAGGAGCTAATGTCTTTGTTACCGACTGAGAAGTTATTATGCCTTGGGCTTATCCTGATAAAGAGCCAAGGTCTTTGTATTTGACTGAGGAGTCGAGTGCCTAGGTGACTAGGTCTTTCATTTCCCCTAAGGCCGAGAGACGACTGCTGGAGTCGGGCAAAGGGTTATGCCTTGGTTTTATCCTAAGAAGGTACCAAGGGCTTATCATTGACTGAGGAGTCGAGTGCCTAGGTGACTAGGCCTTGGGTTACCGACTAAGAAGTCATTGTGCCTTGGGCTTATCCTGATAAGGAGCCAAGGTATTGATAGCCGACTGAGAAGTCGTTGTGCCTTAGACTTATCCTGATGAGGAGCCAAGGTCTTGACCATGATAGTCGATGAGAGCAGACGGAATCGAACCATATGTTGTGCCTTGGGCTTACCTTTAAGAAGAGCCAAGGGTTTTGTACCGACTGAGGAGTTTTTGTGCTTGGGCTTATCCTGATGAGGAGCCAAGGTCTTGACCATGATGGTCGATGAGAGCAGACGGAATCGAACTATATGTTATGCCTTGGGCTTACCTTTAAGAGGAGCCAAGGGCTTTGTGCTGACTGAGGAGTCGTTATACCTTAAACTTATCCTGATGAGGAGCCAAGGTCTTTGTTGCCGACTGAGGAGTCGTTACGCCTTGGGCTTATTCTGATGAGGAGCCAATGTCTTGATCATGATGGCCGATCAGAGAAGACAAAATCGAACCATATGTTGTGCCTTGGGCTTACCTTTAAGAAAAGCCAAGGGCTTTGTGCCGACTGAGGAGTCCTTATGCCTTGGGCTTATCCTGATGAGGAACCAAGGTCTTTATTGCTGACTGAGGAGTCGTTGTGCCTTGGGCTTATCCTGATGAGGAGCCAAGGTCTTTGTGACCGTTCGACTGAGAAGTCGTATGCCTAGAACCCCTAGGAGTTGACTAGGTCCTTGGTGTTTTCCAAGAATGAACAAGATCAGGCCCTTACTCAGAATTGGGCATGTCTTCTCAGAGAAGAAAGTGGTCCCCACGGTGGGCGCCAAACTGTTGATGTCTGATATCACACAGCCGATGGGGTCTTTTTGTCGAGGGATGCAATTCTGATCTTCGTACTGACGACGAAGAGGGAGAGGATGAGAGGTGGGGCTGACTCTTCCTCCGACTTTATTCCTGATCATTGGACTGGAGTTCCTGATCCTTCTGCATAAATAAGAAGAAACTCGTAGGAGGACGTTGACTGGTTCCCCCGTGGTACCTTCGACGGTCAAGTCAGCTAGTGAACTTGAGTAGGGTGAAAGAAGAACTATGTATTCTTCCTCATACAATATGAGCTTTTAATCTAGAAGAGGATGCTTGCGGGGTGATGAAGGATGATGAAGGGGATCTCTTCCTTTCCCGACTTTATGTCTGGCCACTGAGTTAGAGTTTGCGATTGAAGTTGTAGAGTTGTCGAGGGGTTGAACCGTAGAGGGGGGGAGCGCTTCCTACTTTGACTTTATGCCTAGTTCTTAGAGCTCGAAGCGAACAGATCACCTGCACATGCAAGAATCGTGGGAGTACGTGGATCGTTTCCCCCGTGGTATCTCCGATGGTCAAGTCAGTTGGTGAACTTGAGCTTGAGTGGAGTAATAGAACTGTGTTCTTATGCTATGTGCATTAGAGATGATAATCTCTCAGATTTAGACCAAGAGGAAAGTTTAGATTGTGAACCTGCCAACTTGTGAACCCTCTTTTTATGGCGAATAGCATCTGTATTTATAAAGGATGCCAAGGGCAGATTGGTCACTTTATGAGTGTACTGTAAGGCGGCGGTGAGGGGTGAGCTGGAGGTTGAGTCACTCTTTGTTCTATACGTATAGGTTTATGAGTGATGGGAGGTTACTTCAATGATATTGAGTGTTAGCAGCCGACGAGTCTTGTCGGTTTGTGAGTGATAGGAGGTCACTTCAGTGACATTGGGAGTCAGCAACCGACGTGTCTTCAAACAGCTGAGGACGGAGACATAATGATAATCATCAAAGGTTAAATAATGTTAATAAATAATATTCTGGGCCGTCTTCGGGAGGAGTGTCGACTAACGCTGAGTAGCGATCTTTTGATATGAAGAGGGTTGACTAAGTCCACCTCTCGAGTCACCTTTGAGTAATGATGCCGACTCGACTGAGGGAGTAACGGCTCAACTGTCCTTCAGGTCGACTCCGAGGAGTGTTAAATTTCTGGAATGCTAATTTTCGTACCGACTAACACTGCCTCCCGAGTCGGTAGATCGTGTCGGCTTGTCTGACTGGTCGAGATATTGACTCATCAGATCATACATCAGATAACACTCATCATAATCAGATTTAGAAGCTATTTGATAGAAGGATTAGAAAGTATAAGAGATTATTAGAGAGTATAAGAGAGTATAAGACTGTATAAGTGGGTATTAGAGAGAAGTAGATGACTTTTGGTGTGAGAAGAAGTGAAACCCCCCCTCTATTTATAGAGGCAACCTCCTGGAAAAATAACCAAAAAACCTCACAAAATAGCCATTTTTGCCTGTTTTAGGGGCAAAATGGTCAAAACAGCCAATATGCACTCCTCTCGGTGTACAAGTGTATTACAAAGTGATCTACACAATTAGGCACCTTAACAAAGTGTTTGTTCCCTACAATGGATGAGAACACAATGTAAGCTCACTCTCAATGTCACACTCCCCACAATCCAAACTATACTATGTATGAAATACAATAAGGTCAATGGTTGTGTGTGAACAAAAGATTCAATAAAACAATTAAATTCAATATGAAATCTAACTTACAAAATTAAGATCAAACATATAAAATGCTAGAATTGAGTTTAAGAAAAACTTCTCTATAGATCAAGAGAGGAAGAAGAGTTGGATGCTCAAACACAATTAATAATCTTTCTCAAGCTCTTGTGAAAATTGCTTCACAAACAAAACTCTTAAATACTCTTTTAAACAAACACAAAACACCCTTAAACTTATTTTAAATAATTCTCTTGTTTTTATAAAATCGAGGATATGTGAGGGTATATATAGGAACCCCAAAGCCAAGAGAAAATAAGACAAAAAGACTAAAAAACCAAAACTGGAACTAACTGGAAAAAACTAGTCATTATAGCATCAGTCGACTGACAACTTTCATCAGTCGACTGATGAGTTGACCGTTATAGGTATTTTCCACCTCATCAGTAGACTGACGGACATTATCAGTCGACTGATAACCTCATCAGTCGACTAGTCAGTTGACCAAAACAAAACAAAAACTTTTAGTAACTGCAGACACTTTCATCAGTCGACTGATCGGTCGACTGATTGCATTAGTCGACTGACCAGTCGACTGATAATAAGTATACAACCTGTTTAAAGCAGAAATCTAATTTTTAAACTGCTTTTAAAAATAGCAAATAAATTCCAAAAAATATAAAACTTTGGAAAATAATTGTAGACATGATAATACACATGTTATAAAACTGGTTTTCAAAAATCACCTCCCAAATGTGAAAACTCTTTATTTTTCAATTATGTTCAAAAACATGAAAACTAAACATACATTTTTTTGACATTTGACTTAATAAACTTTTGAAACTTTGTGAAATGTTTTTATAGACTTGAGAAACTATGTATAAAGTGATGTTGAAGTCTATAAACTAATCAAACAATAATTTATCAAAAACACCTATATTTTGATAAAATCAACAAATACGTGTGTGTGAATAATATCAGCTTAAAGCATTAACACACATGTATAAACATATACTATAAATACTAAAAACTACATATCCAAGCTTGATGAAGGTGTTTAATGAGCTCGACTTGGTAAACATGCGGATGAAGCTTGAACTTAGATCTTGAACTTGAATTGCATAGGTTTCATACCACAATTCCGCCAATCTCCATTGGATATGATCGTTGAAGCTCAATTCCATCCATCCTCCAACTTATTGTTTGTCTATAATAAATAGGAAAACACAAACACTAGACAAATAATATTAGAAGTAAATTGTTTGTAAATCATCATCAAAACAAAAGGATCCAACACCCTTTTTGTGTCTTTTTAAAAAAACCGTAAGACTAAACCAAGTTCACGAACCCATGAGACTGGGAAGATGAACAACTTTTGTTCATTTTCCATGACGAACTTTGTCGACTCTAGCAAGGTTCTGCTGCTCAGGCAAACTCCGCTTAGGTGAATGTCATTTGTTGGGCGAGCTTTGCTTGGTGGGCGAGCTCCTACCTCTGACAGGTGAACCTTGTTTGACTAGCGAGGTCTACTCGTTAGGTGAACTTTTGCCTTTTATCAGGCGAGCTCAGTTGTCAGGCGTGTTTCTGCTTTTGTCAGGCGAGCTTTGTTCTCTCGCTTGCATAGTGGAGATCGCCTGTGCTTCGTAGGCTGCCTGTCTTCAAGGAATCTTTCTGTCCTTTTTGATCCAAAATTTCTGACTTCTTTACATTTTATTTTGCAGCTCGAGAAGGGATTCCGATCGCAGGATCCAAGACTGTTTGACCCGAACCCATTATCCTCTCTGATGATGAGGAGGAAGAATCCACTCTTGCCTCTGCCCCGCAGTCCTCTTCACAGTCTCCTCTTGATGACGAAGGGGCTATCCCCCTAATCCAGCCTATCGCTATGATTCCTTCTGGCTAGGAATCTGCCTCCCTGGGCTCTAGATCTATGTAGGACCTCCTTAGGCAATTGGAGAACGATATGAAACAAGCGATCTCTAGTGTTAGCCTTGATTGGGGGACTTATGCATATTTTAGGCATTTCCTTATGAACTGCGTAGCTGATCTCAAGCATTTGGGCGAGGCCCGAAAAGCTTCACGTTGCCTGGTAAGCCTTCTCGGCTTCGAGCTACGTCTGACGTGCTTAGAAGGTTTATTGCACGTAGACTCGGAACCCAATATGGAGCGACTCATAGCTCAGGCTCGGATCAGAGGGGTGTGAGAGCGGGAGATTTGAGAGAGGGACCTATCAGACAAAGAGACCCATGTCGCGCGTCTGCTTAATCGACAACACCTATTGCAGGCCGAGATTGATTTCTCAGCCTTCACCATCGCTCGACTAAAGGCCCAGCTCATTGAGGAAGAGTTGACTCTGAAAGGCTTGCAGCTTAAAAGTGCGAATGTTCACGGCGCTATCAAAAGGGAGATGCAGGCCCTCTAGGCACTACGCCAAGAAGACTCTGTCACCGCCGCATCCGTTGAGGCCAAGATCCGATTTGCTTGCATACATTGTTATGACTTTGTTCGAAGGTATTGTCATAACTTTGTTTGAATGTATTGTCTCAAAATCAGCTCATGAATGAAGTTTATCCTTTGTTGCCCAATGTCATGCGCATATACTCCTTTTCTCTTATCTCTCTTAGGATTTTTAGCAAATCCTCATCGGTCAATAGGTTTGATTTGCCTTTACCGATTATCGTTTAAATCGGGCTAGCCATACTATTCCCCTCAGTATGATGAGTTGTTGGAAAGTTTCTCTTAGACTTAATACTAAATTTTTTTCCCTACCCTTAGCCGTTCGAGGCGTCGGCTTGGGTCAATTATGATTGTTAAGTTATAATTAGGTTGGGCTGTGTCGTTAAGTGTAACAACTTAGCCCAAAAAGACTGATCACCTGCGTGAACGACTGGGAGAGGATCCAAATAACGAATCATCACTTGGTAGGTTGCCATTCAGGAATCGATAAGGCACATCGCTTGGTAGGTCGTTTTTCGACGAACAACGTCATTTATGGGAATGATAAAGTTAGGATAATCAAATCGTGCAAGAATGTATGAGTGTGATGATTGATTGGTGTAGAAGCCATCGCATGGTAGGCTACTACCCATCGATAGTTCTAAGAATATTAGAATGCTCAGAATAGATCAGATCATTTAGGGGCGTATGAGTGTGATGATTGCTCGGACAATGCTATTTTCGTGAATGACAAAGTTGACTATCAGAGATAATGGTTAACTTGATAGACTTGTGGACCCATCATCCTATTAAAGAGGATTGATGGAGGATTTTGTCAAAGGTGGTTGTTAACATGACAGGATTGTCACGATCGGAGCGACTTTGAGGACCTATATCCTTTTGAAGAGGATTGACAAGTTGATCTTGTCAGAGGTGGTTGTTAACATGACAGTGAGAGTTTGTCCCATTTTCCTATTGGAGAGGATCGACAGGGGACATTTGGAGGAGACTATCAGAGATAATAGTTAACTTGATAGTTTTACTAGATCCATCATCCAGTTGAATGAGGTTGATGGAGAAATGACTATCAGAGATGGCAATTAACTTAATAGTATTACATGATCCATCATCCAGTTGAATGAGACTAATGGGGAAAGGACTATCAGAGGTGATAGTTAACTTGATAGTTCGGCTATGGTCTTAACTATAGGAAGTTTGACCAAGTGGGAATTTGGAATGATCCTAACTATTCAAAGTTTTAGTCGTCCATCTTGAAAGTGGACCTCTCATTCTTGGAAGGAATTAAGAAGGGATTTTGGCTCTGGTCCTAACTGTAGGAATGTTTGACCGAGTGGGAGATGTAAGGAGAAGTTTAGCCCGTGCACCAGTGGGAGGATTTTAATTATTTTGGATATGCTTAAATAGACACAACAGGAGATTCCTAATCATGATTAAGAAAGGATTACTCAGATTGTTGGTTTTCATCTAGAATAATCACTTTATCCTGGGTTATCCTTAAGAATATCATGTGAAGTATTCTCTAGGAACTTCTTGTCAAAGGTAGAGAATAGTTTAGCTCGTATACCAGTTGGAGGTAGGAGAAGTTTAGCCTCATGCACCAATAGGAGGAAAGAAGGAGCAGTTTATACTCGTGTACATGTCAGAGTATAGAATGAGCGGTTTATACTCGTGTACTTGTCGGAGTATAGAAGGAGCAGTTTAGCCTCGTGCACCGGTTAGAGGAAAGAATAAGTAGTTTATACTTGTGTACTTGTCGGAGTATAGAAGGAGCAGTTTAGCCTTGTGTACCGGTTAGAGGATAGAAGGATCAGTTTATACTTGTGTACTTGTCGTAGTATAGAAGGAGTAGTTTAGACTCATGCACCGGTTGGAGGAAGACTAAGGGTAGTACTTCTTTAAGAATTTTCCGTTAATAGACATCAGAATCTTGTCGCCATTCGGTATAACAAGGCGATAAGCTCCATTTGAATAGACTGTTTCTATTATAAATGGACCTTCCTATTTGGGTTGGAATTTGCCTTTCTTCTTAGAGTTAAGGATCATGAGTCACTGAACTACGAGGACCAACTCTCCCTCCTTGAAGGATCTGTGTTTGACTTTCTTGTCGAAAGCCTTAGAGATTCGGGCTTGATAGAACTCAATATGCTGCTGTGCTTCAAGTCGCTTTTCATCTAACGCCTCGAGTTCGGTGAGACGCCATTGATGACTTTCTTTAGTTGTCACCCCTGTTAGAAGTGCGAAGCGTAGGGATGAAATCTGAATTTTGAATGGCAACACAGCCTCACAACCGTATACTAATAAGTAAGGTGTGGTGCCGGTCGGTGTGCGAACCGTGGTCCGATACACCCATAAGCTTTCACCTAGCCTCTCATCCTAGTCGCACTTGCTTTTGGAGATCAGCTTGGTCAAGTTCTTGATGATCATCTTGTTGAAAGCCTAGGCTAATCCATTCATTGAGGTATTATAAGCAGTGGATGCCAGGTTCTGATTTTGAATTTGTTACAGAACCGAGTGAAGGCGTGACTTACGAATTGTGATCCGTTGTCATGAATAATGCACCTCAGGATGCCGTATTAGTAGATGATGTGATGCTTGATAAACTTGATCACATCACTGGCTTTGATTTTTCTTAAGGGGACAGTTTCGACCTACTTGGAGAAGCAGTCGGTTATCGCAAGGATGAATCAATGACCTTTAGCCGATGGAGGAGATATCGGTCTGATGATATCCATCCCCCATGTCTCAAACGGTCATGAAGTTACCATCGTATGCAAGTCTTCGGGTGGTTTGTGCATGTAATTAGCATGGATTTGACATGCATGGAAACTCTTGGCGTAAACGACAACGTCGTTGACTATTTTGGGTGAATAGTAACCGATTCTTCGCAAGCGGTCCCAGAGCTTGGGTTTGGGTTGGTGAGTACCGCAAGTGCCATCATGGGCTTCCCGCAGGGATTCCTATGCTTTTGTCATTGAGAGACATCGAAGCAGCATGCCATCGTACGATCTATAATACAATGCCTTTATGGTTACATCGTAGTAGAATCTCGGTGCGCGTCTGCGAACAGAATCCCGCTCCTTGATATCTTCAGGTAGTATATCGTACAAGACATAGTCAATGATTCGGAAGTGCCAATCTCTCAGTTCGAGTTGATCTTCCACTTGGTAAGTTGTGTTCGTATCCAGAGCATACTCTGGTTGGTTGATTTGTCGACTTGCGACGATGACTTGTTGGCTTGTCCCTAGCGGTTGAGCTAAGTTAGCTGCCAATGATGCTAATGCATCTGCATGCGTGTTCTTAGAACAGAGCATATGCTCAATGCGGAAGCTATCGAATGTTTTGGCTAATTTAATGGCCGCTTGGTGACATAGGATTAAGTCATCAATCCTGACCTCATATTCCCCCGTCATTTGCTTGACAATGAGCTGAGAGTCACCGTAGGCTTCAAGGTGCTTCACCCCCAATTCCTTAGAAAAGTTGAGTCCAATGAACATGGTATTGTACTCAGCCACATTGTTGGTACATGGCTCAGTTTGTGACAAAGCTCGAGGTAATACATAGTTTTGTGGAGAAATCAAGACCACCCCCATACCTGCGATGATAGACCCACTTGTGCCCATGCGAGATGCACCGTCGAAGTATAGTCACCAGACTTCTTCCTGCTAGGTAGCATTGACCTTGTGGGTTTCATTCGACATGTCTTCAAACAAGTTAGCCTTCGACTCGAGTGGGTAGATGTCCATGAGATCGTAGATTGCCTATCCTTTGACATACTTCTGCAACATAAAGTGGATATCGTATTGCGATAGCAAGAGTGCCCATCGCACCAGGAGCATGTTCAAGGACCCGGGCTGTGTTATGAAGACTCAGATGGGATTCATCCGGAAGATCACATGGATGGTTTGATCGACCAAGTAGTACCGTATTTTCTGAATTGTGAACACTAGGGCCAGACATTCCTTTTCGACCATGGGGTATCGCCGCTCGGCTTCCTACAGGGTCCTACTCAGGTAGTAGATGCCTTGCTCATGACTAGCATTGTTATTTTGTGCTAACAGGGCATTAAGAGAATGCTCCATTGCTCTCACATAGACCAGGAAGGGTTTCCCTAAGACGGGGGCTACTAAGATAGGTGGATTCGAGAGATACCTCTTGATCTCATCGAAAGCTTGTTGGCAAGGCTCGTCCCATATGAAGTAAACGCCTTTCTTCATCAGCTTGGAGAAGGGTTGACATTTGCCCGAAAGATTTATGATGAATCTTCGAATGTAAGCCAGACGTCCTTGTAGTCCTCTCAATTCCTTGAGATTCCTGGGCGATTGGAGCTCTTGGATAGCTCATACCTTGTTTGGGTCGATGTGGATCCCCTTCGTCGTGATGACAAATCCAAGGAACTTGCCACTTGTCATGCCTAAGAATGACTTTATGGGGTTCATCTTTAGTTGATGGGAGCGCATGAGGTCGAACATGATTCTCAGGTCTTGAAGGTGATCATCTTTGTTGCGACTCTTCACGACCAGATCATCCACATAGCAATAAACTGTCTTTCATAGATGATCTTGGAAGATGGTGCTCATAGCGTGTTGATATGTTACGCCGATATTCTTGAGCCCGAAGGGCATGACTGTGTAATAGTACACCCCTATCGGAGTTATGAACGAAGTGTGTTTCTCGTCCTCAGGGTGCATCTTGATCTGATTATACCCTGAGAATCTGTCCAGGAAGGACATCCTCTTAAAACCATAGGTATTGTCGATGATACATCCGTAATGGGCAAAGGGAATTCATCCTTGGGACATGCAGCGTTGAGGTCTCTGAAGTCAATGCAGATACAGATTTTTTTTGTTCTTCTTCAGGACCAGAATGATGTTAGCCAACCAATCGGGGTGTTGCTCCTCTCTAATGAAGCTTGATTCGATCAGCTTCTTTACTTCAGATTCGATTGCCTCCATGATTTGTGGACGAAACTGTCTCTGCTGCTGTTTGATGGGTTTGGCGTCTGAGCCGATGTTAAGGTGATGCATGACAATTTGTGGATCAAGGCCGGGCATGCCCTCATAATTCTATGCGAAGACATCGATATACTCTCGGATGAGGGATATGAGGTCTTCCTTCTCCTGAGAAGGTAAGCTATCGCTGATAAATATGGGTTTAGGACTTGCCTCATCTCCCATATTTATTTGGAGTACTTTGTCCTCTGTGGGTGGTTCATGCTGTTCGAAGTGACCACTCCACTGGGCTCTGACATGTCGATCCCATGCTTCATCATAAAGTAGAATCTATTCTCCTCTTGGACTTTAGCAGTATCGATCGTAGCCATGTTGACCATGAAGTCTTTGAAAAGGGCCCCGATGCTAACATCTGAATCCCAAGTCGAGGACGTCGACGATTGATCATCTGAGCGAGCATCATCGGATATTTTGCTAAAATTATAGTACAACTCCGAGGAAGAGGATGAGTATCCTAACCCTCTTCGAGTTTTGCCATAGTAATTATCAGGCTTCCCTTTGGGTATGTAGGCAGGTCGGAGAGGCATCTTCCGGCCTTTGCCGTATTTCAAACCTTCTTGGCGAATGAAGTCATAACCCATCCTCTCCATCATGCATTTTGTGATAGGGTTGTAACATGAGAATTAAGGAGCAGGTTCGTCTTCATCGGACTCATCCTACAGTGTGCGTGCGGGTTGGTCTATTCTTCCGAAGATAATTTCTTGCTGAGAAATATTTCGGGTAGGTATGAAAAAGACAACTTGTAAGGACTTGACCATCTGCTTGTTTGTGACTAATGTCGAGTGCCTATGCAAGTGTAAAGAAGAAATAGAGTACAATCCTGAGATCAAGTCGCTAAACTCATCATCAACAGATTCTGTACCAGGCAACAAGTATGCAAGATGAGGTTCCTCGTTCAACGTCGGTTACAGCAAGGCTTTCGTAGCTGATTACAATGGGTTGAATGTCATTTAAGACAAGACCCTTGTTGCACTTAGTCTTATTATCGGCCTCATTGCCGCTGCCCCCTTCCTTAACCACTGACTTGTTTCCCGATTCAGAGTCCTGGTAGAGTAGGGAGTCGGTGAAGTAGTTTTTAACCCCTTTGAGGGGTTGTGTGTCCGCAACTACCGTCTTCACGTGGTCATAACCATCCAAATATTTCAAGCATTGGTGTAATATGGATGGAACTATCCTATTGCTATGGATCCATTGTCGACCTAATAGCATGTTGTATAAGGGTTCTGCGTTGATGACATAGCAAGTCACCTCAGTTTTCATATCACCCAATCAGCATTTGAGACAAATTTTCCTAAGCAGCCGGGTTCCAGTGGCGTTAAAGCCAAAGATTGTGGTGGTTGTCGAAGACAACCGCTTTTGAGACACCCCCAAGTGCTTGATGAGCTTTAGGGGGACAACGCTTAGTGCAGACCATAGATCCACCTAGATTTTGTCTACTCTCGAGGAGCCGATATATCTTGTGAAATACAGGGGTCAGTCATGAGACGTGCTTTTAATGAGTATATCCTCTGGAGTAAAAGTGATGTAGGGGATCTGTTGTTTGGATGCCTGGAAGCATTGCAGACATCTTGTTTCTGCCTCCTCTTTAGGAGTGGGCAAGAATTGTGTGGTAAAAGTTTCTGAATCAGTCAGCACCTCTTGTAGGGCTTCGCGGGTCATCCTGGACAATCGCTGGAGCTCATACAGGGTGATCCTGGCTAAAATATTTTTCAGCTGTGCGATTAGGTCGAACCAGAAGGGTTGACCACTAGAACTCGGCTTGTCAGGACTTGGCTAAACTGTCGGTGGTAGTCACACTGGTAGCCTTGTCGGACTTTCTGCCATCGAAGGATAGTTCTTGGTAATGTTCTTCCTTACTCGGGTGATCAATGCGTCTGCCTCCTCATCGAAATCGGTGATGGTTGCTACGTCCGCTCTATTATCGTTTGGAATTGCTAAAATGACATTACAAAGCTTAGACTTACCTTTGGACTTATTATAAGTCCATTGCTTGTCTTCGAGGAGGTCAGGATGAACCCACATCATCTGTCCTGATAGTAAGGTATATAGTACCAAGCCTTTTCCTCGTTGATTGTGAGAGTCATCATTGATAATCTTCAGTTCTGCCTTAGGGATGGGCATGACTCCTGCCGGTGTATGAACCTCAGGGAGACCCATTCCGAATTTAAAGGTGACTATGTTTGTAGTCACAACTTTCTGCACTTTCTCCTTCTTTAGGATTCCTGCGTCATAAAGAGCCTGTAGCTTATCCTTAAGGATATAGCATTTGGAGGTGTGGTGACCAACAAATCTGTGGTACACACTTTTGTTTCGATTTACCAAAGGGTCACCCAAATGCTTCTAAAAGACCATATGTGTATAAATGTAATGTTTGTGGTAGATTTGGCCACCTAGTAAAGTTTTATTTTGATTTACAAAAGTTTTACATTTGCAAAATAATTTTAAAAGACCATCCTTGTTTGTAAATAGTTCTCGTGCATAAGTTCATGGTCAACAAAAATAAATGAGTCTATTCCTTTGCACTTATTACAATAAGAATGGTCATTTGCGTGGTTATTGTTATGACCGATCACGTGCATTAAATACACTCAAATGTGGTCATAACCCAAGGGCATTGAGCTATATTGATAGTGGTCATGTCCCTAAACTCTTTGGTACTAAGAGTGTTTGGGTACCAAAACATGTTTGATTTCAAAGAACTATTTTTTTCCTTTTTGTTTTCATGTTTCTTAAAGATAATTTTTGTTTTCGTACATGTATTGTTTCATATTTTATATTTTGAATTATAGCCTAAATAATATTATTTTCATCGTTTCCAAAGTCTACTAATCCACTAAAAAGGATTTCAAAATTTAGTTAAAATTATTTTGTCAAAATCAAGTGTTTTAAGCGAACTCGTATTCTTGAGATTTTGCAAAATAATAAGTTTTCACAAACGAGAAATACTATTAAAAATTTTCTTATGTAATATATTTGTTTTCATTAGAATAATCATTTTCCCAAGTTTCATAGTTTTTGAAATTTATTTGCTAATTTTTAAACCCACTTTAAAGTTTAAATTTATTGTTTAAAACTGACCTTGTACATGTTATCAGTCGACTAACAACATTATCAGCCAACTTATGAAAGTGGCTGGAATCATCAAATGTTTCTGCTCAGTCAACTGATGCTCCATTAGTCAACCGAAGCAGCTCATCAGTCGACCGATGGTTGCATCAGTCGACCAATAGTATTTAGGAGCTCGCTAATGATCAGTTCATCAGTCGACCGACAAACCCATCAGTCGACCGACGAACCCATCAGTCGACCGACGACTATATTTCTAGTTTTGTTGATTTTTAGGGGTTTTGTCTAATTTTTGTTTTTCTTGGTTTTTGGGTTATTGTTTTATGAATCTATAAATTGCCCTCGGGTTTTATTTGATAATAAAAACCAAGAAAAGTCTAAAACAAAGTTTGTAAATTTGTGTAAATGTTTTGTGAATCAAGTATGTTGTTTTATATCATTGTGCTTTTTAAAATTCTCAATCATGATTCATGTTTATATGTTTATGTGATTTTTTGATTCCTTCATGATTTTCATGATTTTCCATTCTTTTGATTTCATGACTCATATGAATCTATATTTACTTTTATGTTTGTGTGTTGAGGCACCAATTTCATAATAATATATCTATACGTGTTCTCAAATCAATCATGATCTATGTTTGATAATTTATGAATTTTTTGATTTATTGATTAAACATTTAACTTTCATTTTTGAAATATTTTTTATTTTTTGATATATATCTTATTGATATATTTATGTTTTAAGACTCTTGTAACACTTTTTCTTAATGATACATATATATGTGTTCACTTGGTCTCTTTGTATGTGAGTTGAGATTAGCATGTTTCTATATATATGTTTTGCTCACATATAACTGAATTGTATTTCTAGATATATGTTTTTAGGTATTTTGATAGGGGAGATTTTTTCCTGTATTTATTTTTATACTCACCTATGCTTATTTGTAGGGGGAGCTTTCGCTCTCTTATTTTTATTGTTTTTCCCCTTTTTAATGTTGAAAAATGGGGAGAAACACATACATTGTGAGTATATCTTGCTTTTGCTTGGTTGGTTTTATGCCTTATGATTATAATTTATATATTCATTTTGTATCATGCATATTTTATATCTCTTTATGTAGATTATTTGTCATCATCAAAAAGGGGGAGATTGTTAGGTCTCATATTTATGAGCCTACTATTTAATCTAGTTTTGATGATTAACAAATAAATTCCTAATAATATTTGTTGAGTATTTATATTTGATTGTTAGGTATCCTACATAAAGATCCTATGTTAGAGGTTGGATGGACTTACGCCTACATGGTCATATCAATTGGAGGATGGAAGAAATATTGGATTGAAGCTGTCACAATTCAAGTCAAGATTCATATCGCTTCATCCCCGCAAACCAAGATGAGCAAATTGAAAATATAATGCTTGGTATATTAGTTTAGGTGTTTATACTTTGTGTGTTATGCTTAAAGCTCAAATTTCACACATACACGTTTGTTTCATTTTATGGCTTTCATTTGTTGTTTCACTTTGCATAAAAAGATATGTTTAGCAAAACAAATATTTTAATAGATGAGTTTTAGCCATATAAATATGAAACAAATACATATATTCGTATTCATGCACATATGTTTCATATTTATCGTGTTATACGTCGTTTTGAGAAAATAACATGGCTATCATTTTGAAAAAACAATATGTTTGTGGATTATTGACTTAATGATACTATTTAACATCTTTTCATAAGTCTATAAATCCATTCAAAAGAATTTTTCAATCTTGTTTGAAATCGTTTCATTAAAACCAAGTGTTTGACGATTTTGTATTATTGAACAGTTTACAAAATAAAATTTTTTTCACAAATGGGAAACACAATTTGAGAAATTCTTTTTCTAACATGTTCTATTACATATTTACAAACATTTCCCAAAATTTATCTTTTTTGGCATTGATTTACTATGTTAAATTGATTTTACAAAATCATGTGTTTCAGCAGTTTTTAGAATCTAGAATATCTATGTTAAAACAATACTTTCTCACAAATGGGAAGTGATAATTCATAAATTCTTTCTCTAACATGTTTATCTACATGTGTAAATTTTTTTCTTAAAATTTTATGATTTTTGGAGTTGATTTACTATTTTTAATTGATTTTAGAAATTCAGATAAGCAAAAATTCTAGAATCTGCCAAAACTTCCAACGGTCGACTTTATTAGTCGACTGATGACATCATCAGTAGATTGATCAGAAGTTTTCAGCCTATAACGGTTAGTTTTTCTAGTTTAATTTTTTGCGAGTTTTTATATGTTTTTTGGCTGATTTGAGAGGCTATAAAAAGCCCTCTTCTTTCATTTGTTTCATATGGATGTTTAAGTGAGTTTACACAAGTGTTGTTTCAAAGTTGAAGTGTGTTTTTTAGTTTATGCAAAAAGAAGTTTACAAGGAGTGGAGATCAATTTCGTGTTTGAGCATCAATCTTCTAATCTCTCTCACTTGTTCTTAGAGAAGTTTTTCTAAACTCAATTATCTAGCTTGTTTACATTTTAATTGTTATATTTGTATTTGCTAGATTAATTTTGAGTTTGATTTCATTATACTCATTGATTACACACACACTCCTTGAGCTTAAGTATTTTCACATATAGTATAATTATTGGGTTGTGGGGTTATAACATTGAGAGTGAGCTTAATTAAGTTCTCATCTTGTTAGAGAACAAACAATTTGTATTTGTAAGACTATTTGTTGAGATTATATTGTAATACACAAGGACACCGAGAGAAGTGGTTGGTGAGAGACGAGGTTATTTCTAAGAGGGGTGGCATTGGTAGTAAAGCCCAGGGAGAGGTGGTAAATCCAAGCACTTGAGAAAGTTGATACAGGCGAAGCCAACACTTAAAGGGTATATTGTGTAACTACAATTGTGTGAGTTGTGAAAATTTTGGTGAGCTAAAAAACCGATTGTATGAGTTGTAAATGTTTTCGGTGAACATTGAAAGCCGGTTGAGATAGTGGAGATTCTCCTCGAGAGTGGGGAGCGGAGACGTAGGTCAAGGGTGACCGAACTCCATGATCATATTGTGTGTTTGTGTTCTCTTTGCGTACTATCTCATTTGTATTTTGTGTTCATGTTTATTTCGCCCTTGTTTTTAATTACATATCCTTGCTCATAATTTGTTAAATATCATACTTGCTAGGATATAATTGTTTATAAGTTTTAAATTAGCATTAATATCAGATTAGATTAGCATTACCCTATTCAACCCTCTCTAGGGTAATTTCAGGAAGAAGACGAAGAGACTGGGTCCAAACCTCGATCGTCTCTGTCGCCAACTTCTACTGTCACTGCCCCTCCTGGTTCGACCTCTGCCCTGGGTTCCAGCACCACTCCAGCTTCCACATGTGCTTCGTGTCCGGCCTCTTGAGAGCTCATGTATCTCTTCTCTTTTTTATGTAAGTATTCCTTTTATTGTAAATATTTTGATATATGAATGAAAAAGATGCACTTTTGTCAATTTAGTCTGGGTACCTCTTTTGATTGTGCTTTGATGCGGCATAATTATGTACCAAAATTACAAGTGCATAATTTATCAAGTTATAGTATAAAAAATATCGATCCCACGAGGAAGGTGAATTTAAGAGATTATTAGAAATGGTTCTTATATTTTGTGCATGACAATTAGGAATAAAGAATAAGTGTGATTTTGTTGAGTGATTGTTATGAATATATGTAAAAGATAATAAATTGAATTTTAGAGGAGAGAAGGAAGAATTAAAGAATAAATGAAATCACAAGGCAAGAAATATGAATTAATAAAATCAAGAAATAAAACCAAAAATGAAAAGAAAATTTAAGAAAGTTAAGATGAATGATTCAAAAGAGGTAAAAAATCTAGAATATAATCCACTAACCAATTTCAATTACAAAATATAAACTATTCTCTTTTTATCATATTTCAATTTAGATTTATTAAGCATAGATTATCAAACCATTTAAGGAAAGTGTAACCTATCAAATTATCATCTAAGTCAAAATTACTATTCATGATAAGAACAACAATAAGATAATAATCCTAGAATTCATAAGCATAACCTATCAAACCATTTAAGATAAGCATAGATTATCAAATTCTTCTTCTACCGATTAGTTCTCTAGTTGATTATCCTAAACATGAACATTTTAAGTACAAGAGAATAATTCATACAATATAAAGGAAATTAGACTAGTTTCATATAATTCTAAACTTCCTACAAGAATTAAATTCACATCTTTAAGAAATAAAAACAAGAAAAAGAACTAATTACAAAAATAAAAAGAAAAGAAAAATCTAAACTATGAACAAGAAATAAATCTAACTACAAAGAAAATAAAAATCTAAACTACAAAATAAATTGCAGAAATTAAATGCAAGAAAAATAAATCTACTCTACAAATTAAAGTGCAAAAAGAAAATAAAAAAGACAAGAAAGTAAATCTACACTACAAGCATGAATTTAAATCTAACTAATAAGCAATAATAAAGAAATTACTAAAAAGAAATAAAAGAGAAAAGAAATGCAAACCTTCAAATTGCTCTTCATCTCCATCCTCATCATTCAACAAGAGGAGAAAGAACAAATTTAAAGAGGAAAAAATTATTTTTATTAATTGCAACTAAAGTTACATTTTCAAAATCATTTCCATTTGGTTTCGGCCCATTCATCAGCAATCAACTCTTTGGCCCATGATGTTCGGTCCATGTAGAAGGTCCTCTTGTGGAGGCTTCATTTGGTTTTTAAAGAGAGAACGAAATCCGGCCCATTTGATTAAATCTCAAGTCTGCAGCAAATCATTTCGGTCTTCTTTGCATCCATTTGAGAAAAAAAAAATATGCAAATCCATATCTAAGTCCGGTCCACATTTGAAATCAACTCTGCACCTCAAGGTCCAATGTTTGATTTTCAAAACAATTCCAAGTCCGGCCCATGCAATGCAATCCACACTTTCACCTCAAGGTCCAATGTTTGATTTTCAAAACAATTCCAAGTCCGGCCCATGCAATGCAATCCACACTTCATTTGTTAAATGAGCAACCGGCCCATGTAATGCAATCCACACTTCATTTGTTAAATGAGCAACCGGCCCATGCACTTCATTTGTGAAAATCCAGCAGCAAGTATTATTTTGGTTTTGAAAATCACAATCCAGTCCACAGTCCGGTCCACATTTCATTTGCAAATAAGTCTGGTCATAAATTTGTAACTTTAATAAGTCCACATTGCAACTAAAATCAACTCTTCCCTTGGTGTAATCTTTCTGCTTTGGGCCTTCACAGATTCGAAAATTTTACTTTGGCTTCTTGCATCATTTCTTCATTTAATCAATGGGTTTTTATTGAGAGATGAGAAGTTGGGAATTATTCTTCATTAACCTGTAATTAAAGATAAAAAACAATTATTAGTGGTATATTTATTCATATAAAATCATTAACCTGTAATTAAAGATAAAAAACAATTATTAGTGGTATATTTATTCATATAAAATAGATAATGAGGGTATAAAATTGTGGTATATTTATTCATATAAAATAGATAATGAGGGTATAAAATTGTAATAAAATGTGATTATCATGCTTTTATATGTTTGTCTGTAGTTTATCTCATTTGAACTTTGCTTCAAGTCTTAAGGTCGTTGCATGTAGACATCAATGTTTGAGATTTATAACTAAGGTGAGCCGGCTTCGTGCCTTGGTTTTATTCCTAAAGGATACAAAGGTCTTGTGGGTTGAAGTCGACTGAGTCGATGACATGTCTTGGTTTTATTCTAAAAGGAAACCAAGGTATTTACAAGTCAAAGTTGATTGAGTTGATGTCGTGCTTTGATTTTATTCCAAAAGGATACCAAGGCCTTTGCGAGTCAAAGTCGACCGAGTCGATGGTGCACCTTGGTTTTATTCTAAAAGGATTTTGAGATCTTTCAAGTTGGAGTCAACCGATTTGATGGCGTCCTTGACTTTATTTCAAATGGATACTAAGGTCTTTTGAGTTAGAGTCAACCAAGTTGATGGTCTGTCTTGGTTTTATTCCAAAAGGATACTAAGGTCTTTCGAGTTGGAGTCAACTAAGTCGATAACGTGCCTTGGTTTTATTCCAAAAGGATACCAAGGTCTTTTGAGTTGGAGTTGACCGAGTCGATGATGTACCTTAGTTTTGTTCTAAAGGGATACCAAGATCTCTTGAGTTGGAGTTAACCGAGTCGATAACGTGCTTTGGTTTCATTCCGAAAGGACACCAAAGTCTTTCAAATTGGAGTCAACTTTTGTGCCTTGGTTTTATTCTAAAAGGATACTAGGGTCTTATAGGAGCTATAAAATTATTGTACAATGAGATTTATCAAAAAATATTCATATCACATGAAAATCTTACAGTTACAGTCCCTGAAAGTATTTTTTGAGATGCTCTATATCCCAAGCGTGATGTAGGATCCTTCTGATAGGATAGGGCTTCACAGTCGGTAGGTGTTAGGATGTATCTCTTCGTTTATCATGTACGGTCCCTCCCAGTTTGCGGTTAATTTGTTTTGCCTGATGTCACTATTGAAGATATCTTTTCGAATGATGAGGTCGCTAACATTGAATCTTCAATGTCGGACCTTACTGTTGTAATGTCGGGCGATGCGCTGTTGAGTGATGACTTAGGATCTGAGTGAGTTTTCTCAAACTTCATCAATGAGGTCAAGTTCAACCTGTAGTCTACCTAAGTTTGACTCTTCATCGAAATATTACAGTCGGATGGTTGGCATGCCAACTTCTACTGGATAACTGCTTAGACTCCATATGTTAGCTTGAAAAGGGTTTCCCATGTGCAGTTTTTATGGGTGGTTTGATATGACAACATAATCCTAAGGTGTTCTTCAACCAAGTTGCTGACTGCCTTATCTACCTTATTCTTCAGAGTTTGAAGTATGCATTTGTTAGCTGCTTCTGCAAGTCTGTTGCATTTCGGGTGTGCAACTGAAGTAAATTTAAGATGTATCGTTCATTCTTCACAAAATCTACGAAAGCCTTTGCTATTAAATTGAGTGTCATTCTTTGTGACAAATGAAGTGGGAACTCCAAGTCTGCAGACGATTTATTTCCACATAAATTGATGGTGTTACCTTGCCGATTTTGGCCAAGGGCTCAGCTTCTATCCACTTTGTGAAATAGTCCATGGAAACTATCAAAAGCTTTTGTTTCTATGAAACTATCAGGAGAGACCCTAGTAAATCAAGTTCCTATTGAGCAACAGGAATTGGGCTTATGAGGGGAGTGAGTTTAGTTACTAAAGCTTGTGTATACTTAAGAAGAACTAGTTGGTCTTGCATTTAGAGATGAGTCCCTTGGGCTCGGCTAGGATAGTAGGCCAATAGTAGTCTTGCTGAATCACGTTTTGGGCGAGAGTCTGGCTTTTGGGTGATTCATGTAGATTTACTCATGGATCTCTTTCAGAACATAACTAACCTCAGCTGGCCAAAGACATCAGAGATAGGGGCCCACACTATTGCAGGAGTATGAGATCTAATAAAGATAGTTATCAATCATAAGATATCTTTGAGCATTCCTTTGTAGACTTCTTACTTTAGTAGCATTCTTCGGTGAGGTCTCGCTTTCAGAAACTGGATGAGTGGATCCATCTAATAGGGCTCTGTTGAGGCTTCAGTCTGCATGATTGAGTTGCTTGGTGGTCCCATGATGCATGGGTTCTTGAACGTGTCCGTATACACGGGTCCCTGACTACTCCCTGAGTTGGATAACCCGAGCTTGGACAACGCGTTCGCCCAAGCGTTGAGAGTGCGGGGGAAGTGGGCGATTCTAAAATCTTTAAAGTTACTTAAGAGCTTTTTGACCACCTTCAAATACTAGACCATTCTCGAGTCTTGGATTCATAATCTTCTTTTACTTGGTAGATGACAAGTTAGGAGTTAGCCAAGATGTATAGGAGCTCGGCCTTAATTGCTAGGGCGGCTCGAAGTCTTGCCAATAGGGCCTCATACTCAGCCTCATTATTTTTAGACTAGAAACTCAAAAGTGATGAAGTATTCATGTGTGGACCCATCAGGGCCATGTAGAACTACTCCACTTGAATCAGGACAGAGCTTATGCCTCTTGTGAGATTGTCAAATAGAGGTACAAGGTTTCTCCTTCTCTGGGATGACTCAATAGAAGCTTGGTGCTCAAATATTTCTTGAGGTTATTGAAGGCCTCACTGCACTCTTCCATCCAGCCAATGCCTTCCTTCAGTTGCTTGATTCCTCTCAAAGTTTTGCAAAATGGGTGGCTTCTCTCGGCAGATTTTAAAAGGAAGTGGTACAACGTAGCTATCTTGCCGTTCAACTTTTGGAAGTCCTTTAATGTTTGAGGCTTAGGCATCTTCTCTATGGCGTTTATCTTTTCAAGGTTGATCTCAATATCCCATTGGGTAATCATGAACCCAAGAAATTTGCGTGATAGCACACCGAAGGCACATTCAGCCTGGTTGAGCTTCATGCGGAAGCATCAGAGGATAGAGAATGTTTCTTCAAGATCCCACACATGAAACACTGTCTTCTTTGACTTTACAAGAATTTCGTCCACATACGCTTCCATATTACATCAAATCTAGTATTTGAATATCTTATTGACTAGTTTTTAATGAGTTGCCCTTGCATTCTTAAGACCAAAGGATATCACCTTGTAGTAGGATCCCTTGGTTTGTGATGTGAATAAGGTCTTCTCTTGATCATGTTCTACTATTATGATCTGATTGTATCCAGAGAAGACGTCCATAAAGCTGAGTAATTCATGACTCACGCTCTCATCTACTAATTGATTGATCCTCAGAAGGGGATAGCTGTCCTTTGGGCAAGCTCTGTTTAGGTTTGTGAAGTCCATGCACATTCTCCACTTGCCAAGGGACTTCTTGATCAGCACCACATTAGATAGTTACTCTTAGTATTTAACCTTTCGGATGAAGCCGTCCTTGAGCAATAGGTTGACTTTATCTGCAATCGCCTTCTGCCTCTCGGGGCTGAGATGCCTTTTTTTGTCAAACTAGCTTGTAATGTCGGTCCACCGAGAGTTCATGGCTCACCACTTTGGGGGAATTCTCGACATGTCTTTGGGCCCCAAGCAACCACATCTGCATTTTCGCATAGGAACACAATCATAGCTCCTCGTTATGGCTCAATGAGGCCTAACCTAATTTTGACCTTCCTTAATCCATCAAGGTCAATTAGTACTTCTTGTAATTCTTCTATGTGAGTTGTCCGCCCCTGTTCTAATTCTTTCTGCATCTGGAGGCAGGTCTTCTTAATTGGTAGGGTCTCTAAACTCCTTTTCTTTCATTGAGAGCAGATAACATGATATGACCTCTTGTTGATTACTTCTCACAAATCTGACTGCTTCTAGGGTCGGTCACTTTATCATCTGGTGGTATGTGGATGGGACCGCTAAAAAGGTTATTCAAGAATGTTCTTTCGAGAATAATGTTGTAAGCGGACTTCATGTCCACCACCACAAATTGAGTTTGAATCGTGGATTTGGGAGGATATTCACTGACCACTAGGGGGAGAGTAATTAGCCCTTCTGGTAGGAGCGAGTGTCATGTGAACCAATAAGGGGACCCCGACAAGGTTGTAATTTTAACTTGTTGATGCCCATCTGGTTGAAGGTGTCCAAGAATAGGGTATCGATGGAGCTTCTAGTATTGACCAAGATTTTTTGACCCAAAAGCCATTAATCTCAGTTGATATAATGAGAGGGTTATCATGAGGCATCTCTATGCCTTTTAGATCAGTGTTGCTGAAGGAAATATTCTAATTCGTCCTTAGTTTCTTTTCACATTGATTAATATCCAATGCTCGTCGAGCATATTTCTTCTGATCGTTATTGGGCATTCCTCCTGCTACTGGGCCGTCGCTGATGGTATTGATGATGCCTCGACTACAGGTCTCCCCAAGTTGTTTGTCTTTTTGGTGATAGGGCAATCTCGATTGAGACCTTCTTCTTGACTTCTCTAGAGTGGGCTCTCCCCTGTCTCTTCGAGAAACGGGTTTCTTTAGAAACCCCTTTTGTATCAGGTCTTTGATATCTCTCTGAAGAACTCTACAATCATCAGTATGATGATCCTGATCCCTGTGATACCGATAGTATTACTTGTTGTCTTTGACTCGGGGGTTCGACTTCATTCGGGGAGGAGTGGATTTTAGGTATCCTTCTTTCTAAACCAAGTTGAGAGCTTATGTGTGTGTGTGTGTGTGTGAGAGAGAGAGAGAGAGAGAGAGAGAGAGAGAGAGAGAGAGAGAGAGAGATGTTGAGAGAAGTGAGGGCCGGCCTCTTGGCTGCCTCTTTCCTCTAGCCTCATTTGTTAACTCTACTCGACTTGGAGTTGACTTTGAAGGGATCATTTTTTATCTTCTACTTTGGAGAGGGCTCGGCTTTTGTTGCTGCTACTGCTTTTTTAGCCGCCTTCTTATAGGCTCAGGCATCTTCCACGTCCATGTGTCCTCAAGCTCTAACCATCAGCAATTCATAGTTAGTGACATGATCTATGATGAGCAAATCAGACAACTTGTTGTTCTCTCATCTTGCCGAGATCGTAGCCATGACGACCATGTTGCCGAGGTCGTCAACTTCTAGCCTTTTGGCCTGGAATCTCTTGAAGTAATCTCTGAGGCTTTCCCCAAGGTACTGTCTTATTTGTAGCATGACGTTGGAGGGATTCTTCTGTTTGGATTCGAAGAAAAATTTATGGCACAAACTTTTGGTGGAGCTGCTCAAAACTATGGATGGACTTTTTGTCCAGTGAGTTCCATCATATTTTAGCGCTTCCCATTAAGATGATAGGAAAAACTCTGCAAATGATTGGCTCAATCACCTGTTGTGCATGCTCCGCCAGATCTCTCTCACCTTTGTACTTTTCAATATGTGGCATCTTGTGTTAGCCTCTTTATTTTGATGATGTTTAACAAACAATTTACATCTAATATTATTTGTCTAGTGTTTGTATTTTATATTCATTATAGACAAACAATATGTTGAAGGATGGATGGAATCGAGCTTTCACGATCATATCCAATTGAGGTTGGCGGAATAGTGGAGTGAAGCAATGCAATTCAAGTTGAAGATCCAAGTTTAAGCTTCATCCACAAAGTGTACCAAGTTGAGCTGCGTCGAAGATCACAAGCTTGAGTATAATTAGTTTAGGGTTTATATTATGTGTGTTAGATACTTTAAGCTCAATATCATATACACACATTTTATTGGTTTCTATGTATATATATATAGTTATGTATATATATACACAAGTTTTGGTTTTATAGTTTACAAATATGAAATTACATATTTCATATTTATTACTGTGTTTTGGTTTAGCCACATAAATATGAAACAACAAACAAAGTTTCACATTTTTTATTTGTTTCATATTCTATTGTGTTTAAAAATATATTGCATAGAATATGAAATTTTGTGAAAATATTATATTCTCAGTTTTTGGACTTAACTATAATCATATACATATTTTATTAAGTCTTTTTTGGACTTAACTATAATCATATACATATTTTATTAAGTCTACAAAATTATTTTGTAATGTTTCAAAACATGGTTAAGCTAAAATATTTTATTAAGTCTACAAAATTATTTTGTAATGTTTCAAAACATGGTTAAGCTAAAATGTCAAAACTTATGTGTTTACATTTTTATATTTTGGACTATTTTGCAAAACAATGATATCTTTTATTTGGGAGGTCCTTTTTAAAAACTAGTTTTTGTAACATGTATATTATCATGTTTACAATCATTTCTCAAAGTTTTACATTTTTCTGATTTTATTTGCTATTTTAAAAGAGGTTTGAAAATCAGATTTCTGTTTAAAACAGACAATGTGCATGTCTTGAGTCGACTCATGAACAGTGTTGAGTCGACTCATAAACTATTGTGTAGTTTACCTTTTGTTTCTGACGAGTCAACTCATAATATCATGAGTCGACCCATCAGATTGAGTCGACTCATGCCTATCATAAGTCGACTCACAAACTGTGCTGGAAAGTGTGTTTTGTTTCTGCTGAGTCGGCCAATGACTTGATGAGTCGACCCATGCATGATGAGTTGACTCATGAATTTTATGAGTCGATCCATAAGTTATTTTTAGCCTGTAACATCTAGTTATGAGTCGACTCATGAACAGTGATGAGTCGACCCATAACACTGTAACAACTATATTTGTACAGAATCAGATTTCTGATTCTTGGGCTTTTTGGTCTTTTTCTTTGGGGTTTTTGGCTAAGGTTTTGGGTGGCTATATATATGCCATTTCTCTCATTCTTTAAACATCCAAGAAAAGTTTAAACAAGTTTTTTAAAGGGTGTTTAAGTTTGGTTTAAAGTTTGTTTGGTTTAAAGTTTGTTTGGTTTGTGAAGAAGTTTTCACAAGTGGAGGAGATCATCTACATTGTTTGAGCTTCATTTCAATCCATCTCTCCATCTTGTTTTTCAGTCACAAGTGGAGGAGATCATCTACATTGTTTGAGCTTCATTTCAATCCATCTCTCCATCTTGTTTTTCAGAGAAGAATTTCTAAACTCAATACTCATTTCAATCCATCTCTCCATCTTGTTTTTCAGAGAAGAATTTCTAAACTCAATACTAGCTTTGTATTAGTTATTTGTTATTTATCATTTTCATCATGCTAGGGTTTACATTGAGTTTATGATTGATTTTCTCATTGCTTACACACACAACTATTGAACTTATTCTATTTGCATACATTGTATAATTGGGTTGTGGGGAATTGTAATAATTGAGAGTGAGCTTAATTGAGTTCCCATCTATTATAGAAAACAAACTTGTATTTGTGAGCCTTAATTGTGTAGATCACTTTGTAATATACTTGTACATCGAGAGGAGTGTGTGGTCAGAAACGGGGTCGTCCCAAGAGGAGTGCAGTAGGTGGTAATGCCTAGAGAGAGCTTTTAATTCCTAACACTTGAGGAAGACACGGACTAGAGACCAACACTTAGGAGGGTGTAAAGTGGGTTTGCAAATGTGTGAGTTGCAAAGTTTTTGGTGAACTATAAAACCGAGTGTGTAGGTATAAACACTATTCGGGTGAGCGTAGAAAACCCGATTGTGATAGTGGATTTCTCTCCGGAAGTGGGGAGAGGAGACGTAGGATGGAAGGTCCAAACTCCGTGATTATATCGTGTGTTTGAGTTTGCATTGGCGCACTTACTCTTATGTTTATATTTCTTATCGCCATTGTCCATTGCTCATTATTTATATCATCCACTCTTATGTTTATATTTCTTATCGCCATTGTCCATTGCTCATTATTTATATCATCCACTATCTTGTTTATCTTATTTACCCTTGTGTATATCACTTATCCTAGTTTACATATCTTGTTGTATTTTATACTTGCTAGGATAACTTGTTAATTAGTTTTAATTGGCATAAAATTGGATTAGATTAACATAAGACCCTAATCACCCCCCCTCTAGGGTCCAACAATTAGTATCAGAACTTGATAGTCTTTGATTTAAGGTCCAATCGCTTTGAGTTAAAGATCCAAGTTATCATTTTGTGCTAATCTAGTTTTTGATTGTATTTGTCTTGCTTGCACATATATATTGTTATCATGGACATGAATTGTACACCTTTGTTAGGCTATGAATCAAATTTTGCTCCTAAATTCATTAATTTTCCTTATGCACAATGGACTTCTAGATTTAAACTATTTGTGCAATCTAAAAATATTAATTTATGGAGAGTTATTGATAATACTTATATTGTACCCACTATGGAGAAATCCAAGTAGAGTAAAAATGACAAAAGATTGTTTACCATGAACAAGATTGTGTTAGAATATATGCTTAATGCACTTGATTCTTCTATTTCTAACAAGCTTGCTCATTTTGATAGTGCTTACAAATTGTAGATATTTATAGAAGCACATCATGGTAACTTGGAGGAGATCCAAAGGATTCTGACGGATTCTTCCTCAAGTAATATTGGAGCTTCATCATGCACACGACTACTAGGCGATAGCCCTAGTGAGGTTTGCGAGTTCGAATCCATTAATGATTTATCTAGTGATAAAATTATTGCATGCCTATAACAAATTTCATAAAGATTTCATTGATTTAAAAAGCAAGCATGATAATTTAGAATCCTAGAGCTAGTGTCAAAATTAAATGTCATTGCAAAAGAAAATACCATGCTTAAAGAAAACAATGACATGTTAATTTTGGAAAATAAAAAATTAACCACATCTATGACTAGCTTAACTCATGAAAGAGAAAATGCCATGTTAGAGGTAAAGAACATAAAAATTAATACTGCTTCTTTTATAAATGATTATATATGTTCTACTTCTAATAACAACACTAGTATGCATGATGATGAATTGAATCATGTTAAAGATCATATATCATCTTTAGATTCAATCCTTAAAACATGTATTGTTAATCATGATAAGCTTATGAACATGTGTGCTAAGTCTCATGCTAAAACATCTAAACATCTTATTCATCATGCACACATGTATAGCAAAGTCTACAAATGCACAAATTGCGGTCGTAAAGGCCATCTTGCTAGATTTTGCTATGATGCACATAAACCCACTAAGGCTCATATTAATCCTTCTTGTGCATCTCATCAAGCTTCATCATCACACGCACATGCACATGCTCACAATGCTCATCATAAACATGCACGTGTGTTTCAACGTGATCTTTGTGGTCGTTTTGGTCATTTGGCAAAATTTTGCTTTGATTTGAAAAAGACTTCTCCTTTGCCAAATGATTTTATTAGACCATAAAAGTTTAAGTGTGATCATTGTGGTAGATTAGGTCATTTGACCAAATTTTGTTTTGATTTAGAAAATGTTTTTCATTTGCAAAATAATTTTAAAGAACAATCTTTATTTGCAAATGATTCCCGTGCACGAGCTAATGGTCCACTAAAATAAATGGATCTCTTTCATTGCACAAATTACAATCAGAAGGGTCATTTGAGTGATTATTGTTTTAATCGTGTTAGTGCACCATATACGCCCAAACGAGTTCATAACCCTAGGGCCTTGAGCTTTATTAATAGGGGTCATGTCCCTAAACAATCCAGCACCAAGAATGCTTGGGTGCCAAAATAATTTTTTTAAAACCAAGAATATTAGTGTTTCTATTTTTCTTTTTCTTGGTTTTGAGAAACTTGTTCTAATTTTTTTATATGAAAATAATTTTTAATTGATCAAATCTTTTGTTTTTATGATTATTAGTCTCGATTTTGATGAGAGGTTTGTGTTTATATAACCCTCCGGGTTTATTGGGTGTTTATTCCCAAATCTTGTTTACCGGGTACTAAAAGTCCTTATATGGGTTGAAACAAGCTTAAGAGCTTGATATATTATTCCCTCTCTTGCATTTTGTCAAAAATTTTGTTTTGATTCGTTGCTTTGAATTCATTATATAGCACAATTAGAGATTCAAATTTCAAATATGCTTTATAATGTATTCTATGAGTGGTTTGATCAAGTTCTTAAAAAAAAAAATCTTTATTGATCAAACATCATTTTTGGGCTTAAAATTTGATTTATGATTTCATTTGGTTGATTTGTTTTCACTTGAATTTTTTTTCATGATTCTCAAGTTTTTCTATCTTTTGATTTCATAAATCTGTTTTATATATGGTTTTTATGTTAGTGTAATGAGACACTATCTTCATAATGATATATCTATGTGTTCTCTTTGTCCTCTTGTATGTGAGTAATATTTAACATATTTTTCATCTATGCTTGCTCACATGTTTTGCCTTGGTCTTGACTTCATATACTCCATATGGCTTTTTGATAGGGGGAGCAATCCCTATATATATTTTTTGTTATACTCACTCATGCTTATTTGTAGGGGGAGTTTTTGCTCTCTTCATTCTTCTGTTTTTTTCCCTTTTTGATGTTGTCAAAGGGGGAGAAATATTATGAGTATAACATTTCTTATTTATATGCATGATATATTCTAATTTATATATTCATTACTTTCATGCATATATATCTCTCTTGTAAATTGTTTGTCATCATCAAAAAGGGGGAGATTGTTGGCCTCTTCTTTCATGCATATATATCTCTCTTGTAAATTGTTTGTCATCATCAAAAAGGGGGAGATTGTTGGCCTCTTTGTTTTGATGATGTTTAACAATCAAAAAGGGGGAGATTGTTGGCCTCTTTGTTTTGATGATGTTTAACAAATAATTTACATCTAATATTGTTTGTCTAGTGTTTATATTTTATATTCATTAGAGACAAACAATATGTTGGAGGATGGATGGAATCGAGCTTTCACGATCATATCCAATTAAGGTTGGCGGAATAGTGGAGTGAAGCAATACAATTCAAGTTAAAGATCCAAGTTCAAGCTTCATCCACAAAGTGTACCAAGTTGAGATGCATCGAAGATCACAAGCTTGGGTATAATTAGTTTAGGGTTTATATTATGTGTGTTAGATACTTTAAGCTCAATATCATATACACACACATTTTATTGGTTTCTATGTATATATATAGTTATGTATATATATACACAAGTTTTGGTTTTATAGTTTACAAATATGAAATTACATATTTCATATTTATTACTGTGTTTTGGTTTAGCCACATAGATATGAAACAACAAACAAAGTTTTATATTTTTCATTTGTTTCATATTCTATTGTGTTTAAGAATATATTGCATAGAATATGAAATTTTGTGAAAATATTATATTCTTAGTTTTTGGACTTAACTATAATCATATACATATTTTATTAAGTCTACAAAATTATTTTGTAATGTTTCAAAACATGGTTAAGCTAAAATGTCAAAACTCATGTGTTTACATTTTTATGTTTTAAAACATGGTTAAGCTAAAATGTCAAAACTCATGTGTTTACATTTTTATGTTTTGGACTATTTTACAAAACAATGATATCTTTCATTTGGGAGGTCCTTTTTAAAAACTAGTTTTTGTAACATGTATATTATCATGTTTACAATCATTTCTCAAAGTTTTCTATTTTTCTGATTTTATTTGTTATTTTTAAAAGAGGTTTGAAAATCAGATTTCTGTTTAAAACAGACAATGTGCATGCCTTGAGTCGACTCATGAACAGTGTTGAGTTGACTCATAAACTATTGTGTAGTTTACATTTTGTTTCTGACGAGTCGACTCATAACATCATGAGTCGACCCATCAGGTTGAGTCGACTCATGCCTGTCATAAGTCGACTCACAAACTGTACTGGAAAGTATGTTTTGTTTCTGCTGAGTCAACCCATGACTTGATGAGTCGACCCATGCATGATGAGTCAACTCATGAATTTTATGAGTCGACCCATAAGTTATTTTTAGCCTGTAACGGCTAGTTATGAGTCGACTCATGAACAGTGACGAGTCGACCCATAACACTATAATGGCTATATTTGTACAGAATCAGATTTCTGATTCTTGGGCTTTTTGGTCTTTCCCTTTGGGGTTTTTGGCTGAGGTTTTGGGTGGCTATATATACCCCCTTGCTCTCATTCTTTAAACATCCAAGAAAAGTTTAAACAAGTTTTTTAAAGGGTGTTTAAGTGTGTTTAAGTTTGGTTTAAAGTTTGTTTGGTTTGTGAAAAAGTTTTCACAAGTGGAGGAGATCATCTACATTATTTGAGCTTCACTTTAATCCATCTCTCCATCTTGTTTTTCAGAGATGAATATCTAAACTCAATATTAGATTTGTATTAGTTATTTGTTATTTATCATTTTCATCAAGCTAGGGTTTACATTGAGTTTATGATTGATTTTCTCATTGCTTACACACACAACTATTGAGCTTATTCTATTTGCATACATTGTATAATTGGGTTGTGGGGAATTGTAACAATTGAGAGTGAGCTTCATTGAATTCTCATCTATTGTAGAGAACAAATTTGTATTTGTGAGCCTTAGTTGTGTACATCACTTTGTAATACACTTGTACACCGAGAGGAGTGTGTGGTGAGAGACGAGGTCATCTCAAGAGGAGTGCAGTAGGTGGTAATACCTAGAAAGAGATTGTAATTCCTAACACTTGAGGGAGACACGGACTAGAGACCAACACTTAAGAGGGTGTAAAGTGGGTTTGTAAATGTGTGAGTTGCAAAGTTTTCGATGAACTAGAAAACCAAGTGTGTCGGTGTAAACGTTATTCGGGTGAGCGTAGAAAACCCGGTTGTGATAGTGGATTTCTCCCCGGGAGTGAGGAGCGGAGACGTAGGACGGAAGGTCCGAACTCCGTGATCATATCGTGTGTTTGAGTTTGCATTGGCGTACTTACTCTTATGTTTATATTTCTTGTTGCCGTTGTCCATTGCTCATTATTTATATCATCCACTATTTTGTTTATCTTATTTACCCTTGTGTATATCACTTATCCTAGCTCACATATCTTGTTGTATTTTATATTTGCTAAGATAACTTGTTAATTAGTTTTAATTGGCATAAAATCGGATTAGATTAACATAAGACCCTAATCACCCCCCCCCCCCCCCCCCCCCTTAGGGTCCAACATCTTGAACTTGGCACATAGAGAGTTCATGATCCAGTCAGCGAGTGGAATGTTTTCTCCGATGATGTCTGCAATGGTGTTAAACGTTCGGTGGCAATCAGATGCAAGATTAGTGGTAGAGTGACCTGAAGCAACATGAGGGTATCTAGGGCCACGCGATGCTGTCCATGCAGTGCGATCATGGCCGCCATAGACGAAGTTAGGACTTTCCCACATCGCCTCTACGTGCCTATTATCGAGGAGGAGCGGCGAAACAAGTCTGCTGGCGATGCGAGAGAGAGGTGTACACAACTTAATCCTCCTGTGCTCGTTGTTCAGCCTGACCTGTTAGAGGAGGAGTAGGAACGAATGCCTGACCCACAAAAGAAGGAGGAACGAACGACAGAGAAGGATGTTGGGGAGGAATCTAGCTGAGGAGTTTGTTCGTGGAGGAAGTGAATTGTTGCTAAAGAAATTGGAAAATTTCTTTGGGCGGACTCCCCTAGTTAGGCTTGAGTGACATTACCCACATGTGTTTCTTTAATGGATGGGATGGAAGATCGGCCTGGATGATTGGAACCAATCAACTTGTATAAAGAAGAAAAAGAAGCCCCATGATAGGCGCCAAACTGTTAATTTCAGTTATCAAACAGGGGATTAAGTATGGATATTTTGTGTATTAGGGTTCCTCAATCTTCTTTAGATCGTTGGTTCTACACATGAACAACTATCTGAAGAAGATTGAGGGATCTGGTCCTACACATGAACAACACGTGAGAGGGTCGGAGTTGGGATCTCCGGTAGTTTGTTCGCTGATCAAGTCAGTAATGCGCTTGAGTGGAGAAGAAGAACGATTATAATGTGTTTATTAGCAAGAGATTGTTTACCCTTATGTAGTTGATAGTGCATATATTTATAGCATGTCTAGAGAGGCAATTACGTAAATTTGGTCGAGTCCAAGCAGGCAGCTTAATTGGTAGATACTTTGCAGGTGTCTGCTGCAGATGAGATGATTCATCTCTGTAATTAATATGATGATGACGAGGGAAGCATGGTGCTGACAAAATCTGATGAATCATAAAGATTTTCGTGGCTGGAGCAACGATAATTCTGACAATACATACAATGTGATGGAGATTGACTGTCGACAAGGAACTCGAGGATAAACCGCCTTTCGTTTTGGCCTGGCGAGCAGACCGATGAATGACGCCTTTTTACTCAGTCATATTGGATTCAGAAGTTCTCGACCCAACCTTGGAGGATGAAGAGGAGTAGGGCCGACCCTAACAGTGAGTTTCGAGTAAGCACACCTTTTGAAGTAAGAGTAACATTACCCTTTAAATTTTCCGTTAGCATTCTAAACATACTACATCAAATGAAAAGTAGATTGATTGCATTTTAAATTCAAATTTAGATAATTTGAGCCGGAGCTCTTTTTCCTTAGGGAGCTTAGACTTTAAAAAATTCAAAATAAAGATGTGGATGTCATTTATTTTAAAAATTAAATTCAAAATTATATAGATTTGAAGATTTGGTATGGACTGAAGAATACATTGAGTTAGACCCTATAACATGAAATAATCAAATAAAACGTTAAAGTTAGATGAGATATCAGGCCCATATTGATATAATGAAATAAATTTTTATTTCTATAATAATCCTAAGATTTATTAGAATTTCAACTAAGAAAATCACATAAAATAGGAGGACTCGAGATAATAATTCGGATAATTTGTATGACCTATTTGTTTATGTTTTGCGGATCTTAGGGAATATTTTTGTAATACAAAAGTTCTTAATTTTCACACAAGAAAACTATTTAAATATTTTACATGCTATATGTTTTTCTCAAAGACAATTTAAATATTTTACATGCTATATGTTTTTCTCAAAGACAATTTAAATATTTTACATGCTATATGTTTTTCTCAAAGATAGGATCTTATGTCCTATTATTATTGTAAAGAGGGATACACAGATGATATATCGCTCTTTGTAAAAATCAACACAGCAAAAAATTAACTAATCAGATAATTCTGTTTAAGAGAAAAACTAATCCATCAACTTTAAATATAATTTTACATGTGTACAATTTTGCATACAATTTTGCATATAAGACTTTACGTACAATGACTTTCTACATAATTGTTTTCTTTAATTTTTATATCTATATATATGATTATGAGACTTTTTTGATTATAACATAATTTATAATTTGGTTAGAATTATTAAATATTTAATTATTAAACTTTTTTAATTATGAATAATTTTAATTTAATGATAATTATTAAGTATCCATATATCATCTTGTGAAAATAGAATAGAAAAACATGTGGC